>NW_024870734.1:0-1200000 GCF_019054845.1 Dipodomys spectabilis | reverse complement strand
GCCTTGAGGAAAAAACTAAGAAACAGCACTCAGTCCTTAGGGCCAAATCCCAGGACGTCAAAAACAAAGAAGCCAACAAATAAAATTAGGTGCTCAGTCATTCATCACTTAGCATTCCAGTTCAATGTATTTGGTATGAGTCTTGGAAATTATATCCTTAGCAAATTCTCTCCCCGGATATTTTGCTTCATTACCAACTTTCAAATCCCTGGCAGCACCAATGTCTCCTCCCAGTTAGCATAGCAGTCAACCATTGGAAATTTGAAGATATATTTTATTAATCATAAGAATTCTGATCATCTTTCAACATACATCTAATGAGTAGTAGCAGCCACATTCCACTATTCTGAATGTTTATTATCTTCCTTTGAGTTAATAAGCATTAAAGCTTAAAAATTCTAGAGTGGTTATCAAATTAATTCAATAGTCATCATTCTTCCATCCAATCTTGTAACATATGTTTATAAAAGGAGGGAATATTTGAAAGTGTGTACATGATACCTTCTATGTCTAATAATCTCAAGAAGTAGGGTTTTACAGAAACATCCTGATTGTTTTGCCAAATGAAAGGATAAGAGATTTAAATAAGCCACCTAACGTCTCAGAAGGAAGATGTTATTGGCTTTAAAACAATTTCATAGAACTGTGGAAATCAATTTCAGAAATTCCAGAGGCAAAGGGTATTATTCAAATCACATTATCATGAGGTACAAGCAGTCTGTCTAGATCAACCTTCCAGGAAAAAAAGTCAATGAATGAAAAGCAGTGCTTCTAAAACAAGCCGGTTGGTGCTGGTTCATGCTTGTTATCCTAGCTACTTAGAAGTCTAAGATGAATGGATCCCAAGTCAAAGCCTGGCCAGGAAAAACCTTCCTGTCTGCAACCAGCACACAGGAAACATTAGCTCTGTTCCTGAAGCCCAGATGGATGGCCTTTGACAACAGACATCCAGACACACAACAACACCCCTGTTTGAAATAGTATCAAATACATTCACATAATATCTCTTGTTTGGGAGATAATATTTAAAAGATGTATCAAAGACAGTTCAAAAAGGCATTTAAAAAGGCAGTGAAATTGGAAATATATACCCACTGACTGAAATGTAACCTACTGCCAGAATAATGTTAATGGGGCTAGAGGCCCATTTGGTAACTTATCCACTCAAACATCTTTCCTCAAATCTTGTCAGCCTGAACAGTGAGACTTTTGAATGCAAGGAATGTGTGTGAGCAGATAGCTTGTAAAAGTAATAATGAAAAGCTAGGCATTGGAAACTCAGGCCTGTAAAAATAGCTACTCAGAACCCTGAGATATGAAGAACTCAGTTCAAAGCCAAGTGAGCAAAAAAGACTCTTACCTCCATTTAAACAGTAAATACAGAAAGCTGAGATGTGCTTCAAATGGTAGAGTGTTAGCATCGCATATAAAAGCTAAGCAACAGTACACAGGTCCTGAATTCAAACGCAGTACTGCCTCTCATACATAAAATAATCATGATTATACCACAGTATAAAATGCACATGTTAACAAAGGATGTAGATGAATGGGATGATGACATCAAATACCTCACCGTTAGTCTCAACCATTCTGTAGAGTATAGCCCAGTCTGTGAAAACCCATAGTTGAAATCTTTCCTCAAATTCAGCAGATACATCCTCATTTCCCTCTGCACATTTATATAATGTATACACACATATAAGGGCTATATTTTCTAACTAATTTTCTTTTTATTGCAAAAATACTGCACAGAGAAATGCACAATCTTACACACATGCTTCAGAATTATGTTTTTTTTGGGGGGGGTCTAGTCATGGGGCCTGAACTCTGGGCCTGGGCGCTGTCCCTCAGCTCTTCAGCTCAAGGCTAGCGCTCTACCACTTGAGCCACAGTGCCACTTCCGGCTTTTTTCTTTTTGCTTATGTGGTGCTGAGGAATCGAACCCAGGGCTTCAAGCATGCAAGGCAAGTGCTCTACCACTGAGCCACCTTCCCAGCCCCAGAATTATGTGCCCTTGTTTAGGTTCCATAGGGAGCACAATATATTCAGCCTCTGGATCATTGTTGTAATCTTAGCTGTTCCCAAGGATGGGATCTGAGGATCACAGTTTGATGCCAATCCAAGCTAATAAATCCTCAAATTCTTATCTGCAATTAAGTAGAAAAAGCCAGAAGTGGAGATGTGGTTAGAGTGGCACAGTGACAGCATTGAGTAAAGCAATCTAAGCAAGACCTACAGACCCTCAGTTCAAGACTGAGTACTGGCCCACTAGTACTTCAATAGCCAACCTCCCCCAAACACCAAACCAAAAATATGTCAAAATATTTTGTAACTTGTGAAGCAAAATCCAATGAGGCAACGGAGTCAGAAGTAGTCCTAATATTCCTGTTTAGACTTTTTGCTCAAAGCTGACACTCTACCACGAGAGCAACATCTCCCTTCTGGATTTTGGTTTCCCAATTGGAGAAATATCTCAGATTTTTCTGTATAGGCTGCTTTAAACCAGGATCCTCCGATTTTTACCTCTAAAGCAGCCAGGTTTTAAAATATGAGCCATAGTTGGACAGCAAGTACATTAATATTTTTTGCATGTTTGAATGAATTTTAGAGTAACGTATGTTACTTTTGAGAATGTAGGAAAATAGTAATTAATATTCAAGAGATTTTAAAGCATACAAAGCTGAGAATAGAATTTAGCTGAGAATAGAAGGGAGTAAAACAAAATTACCTATGACAGTTTTCAGTCTGTGCACAGAAATGATTGCATTGTTGGAGGCCAAGGCCATCAGATAGCTGAGCTCCAGCTGACTGCTATGCTCATGAGGACAGCTAGTGCTATTCACAAGAATGTGATGTTATTGGATGGCAGGGATCAGCTTCAAGTTAAGAACCTGAAATATTTCTATTGATCTAAAAGTGGAAACACACCAGGACAAGAATGTGATTAAAAGTGCTGAATACAAAATCCATTGAGTCCAAGGAAGACAGAATAACTCTTTCTATATCTGAAAGAGTATTCTCTCACCAAGAATCCTGAGCCGAATATGGTGGTCAATGTTTGTAATCTCTGAACTTGAGAGGAAGATTTAGAAGTTAGCTTGAGACCAGCCTAAGTTTTAGGCCAACAGAAGGACACATAGTAAAATGCTATCTTAAAACAACAACAACAAAAGTCCCAATAACTGGGAATGTGGTTAGTGGTAGAGTGCTGGCCTCCCATGCATGAAAGCACTTGATTTGATTCCTCAGTATGACATAAGCAGAAAAATTGGAATTGGTACTGTGGCTCAATTGGTAGAGTGCTAGTCTGCATCAAAGAAGCTAAGGGAGAAGGCCCAGGCCTTGATTTCTAGCCCCAGCGCTGGCAAAATTAAACAACAACGACAACAACAACCAAATGCAAAATGCTGTTTGTTGAAATAAATATGTTGAGGATTGTTGATGCTCACTAGAAAATTGTGATGTTGCCATTCATAATGAATTTTGTTAGGAAAAAGTAAAATAAATTATTGAAATATTATCTGGCATTAGACAGGACATAGTGAGATCTAAAAATGATTGCTGCCGATGGTGACTTGACACAACTAACATTACAGATACACTTTCTAGATTGTAATTTTTTTCTCTTTTTTATTGTGAACATACTGTATAGAGGGGTTACAATTACATGGGCAAGATAATGAGTACATTTCTTATCAAGCATTGCAGCCTCCTCCTTTGTTTACGCTTTTCACATCCCTTCCCAGCCTCCCCCACCACCACTAAAGTTGTAAACTTCGTTTTTGACAAGACAACTTGTACGTCTCATAGCTGCAACGGGTCAACCTGTATCCTTAAATACCCCGTTTTTCCCTTTCTCCTCCACAAATTATACCGACATCAAATATAGTGAAAGCAGGGGTTATACTGTGGGTGAGGGACATACAAAGCAACAAAGAAATAATCTTATAAATGCTTTAGAAACAAATGCATGAAAGAAAAAGAACATTTAAATACATTTCTAAGGGTTCATTTTTTTAACATCACATTATCTGACCTTTTCTGCTTGACTCATACATATACTAGATATTGCAAATAAGGGAAATCATAGGACCTATGTTTTTTGGGCTTGGCTTACTTCACTTAATATATTTTTTTCCAAACCTTTCCATTTCCTAACAAATGGGGCAATGTCATTCTGATAGAGGCTTAGAATTCCATTGTGTGTATATAACACATTTTCTTGATCCATTCATCTACTGAGGGGCACCTGGGTTGGTTCCATATTTTAGGTATGGTAAATAATGGTGCAATAAACACAGTTGTGCTGGTAGCTTTAGTGTGGTCTTGTTTGTAAACATTTGGATAAATGCCCAAAAGTGGGATTGCTGGTTCATAGGGGAACTCTATGTGAAGTCTTTTGAGGAACCTCCATACTACTTTCCAAAGTGGTTGAACAAGTTTACACTCCCACCAGCAATGAAGTAAGATTCCTTTCTGTTCACATCCCCTCCAGCATCTATTGTTATTAAAGTTCTTGATTTTTGCCATTCTAACTGGTGTGAGGTGGTATCTCAATGTTATTTTGATTTGCATTTCTTTTTTTTTTTTAATTTAATTTAATTTTATTTGTGAACATACTGTACAGAGGAGTTACAGTTACATGGGCAGGATAATGCGTACATTTCTTACCAAGCATTGCAGCCTCCTCCTTTGTTTACCCTTCACATCCCTTCCCAGCCTCCCCCCTCCCCCCCTAATCCCAATCCTTCTCCTCCCCCCCCCTCCCCCCCCCCCGCACCAACGTTGTAAAGCTCGTTTTGGACATGACAACTTGTACTTCTCATTGTTGCAACAGGTCCACCTGTATCCTTAAACAACTGGTTTTTCCCCATCTCCTCCACAAGTTATACTGACATCAAATATAGTGAAAGCAGGGGTTATACTGTGGGGGAGGGACATACAAAGCAACAAAGAGATAATCTTATAAATGTGTTAGAAACACATGCATGAAAGAAAAAAACATTAAAATACACATCTAAGGGTTCATTTTCCTGACATCACATTATCTGACCTTTCCGAAATGGAAAAACTTGGAAAAAATTATATTAAGTGAAGTAAGCCAGGCCCAAAGAAACGTAGGTCCCATGGTTTCCCTTATTTGTAATATCTTGATTTGCATTTCTTTTATGGGTAGGGAGGTTGAGCATTTCTTCATGTGTCTATTGGCCATCCTACTTTCTTCTCCAGAGAAGTTTCTCTTTAAGTCTTTAGCCCACTTATTTATTGGGCAGTTGTTTCTCTGAGGATTTGTTGTTGGGGGATTTAATTTTTTGAGTTCCAAGTATATTTTAGATATGAGACCCTTCTCCATTGTATGGCTAGTGAAGATCTTCTCCCAATCTGTGTGCATTCTATTGATCTTGCTAGCTATGTCCTTTGCCATGCAGAAGCTCTGCAACTTCATGCAATCCCATTTGTCCAACCTTTCTTTGATTTGTTGTGTTTCCGGGTCTCTATTAAGAAAATTTCGGCCTGCGTCAAGGAGACCTAGGGTGTCTCCTATTCCATCCTGTAATGTTTTCAGAGTGTCTGCTTTGACTGTGAGGTCTTTGATCCATTTGGAGTTGATTCTGTCGCAGGGTGATATATAATGATCTAGCTTTAGTTTTCTACAAGTAGTTAACCAATTTTGCCAGCTCCATTTACTGAAGAGGCTGTCTTTCTTCCATTCTATTTTTTTAGCTCCCTTATTGAAGATTAGATGGTTATAGGTCTGTAGGTTCATTTCTGTGTTTTCAATTCTATTCCATTGGTCCTGAGGTCTGTTCTTGTGCCAGTACCAAACTGTTTTGAATACTATGGGTTTATAGCAGAGTTTGAAATTTGTTATTGATATTCCTCCTGCAGTGTTCTTTCCGTTGAGGAACTTTTTTACTATTTGGGGTATTTTATAGTTCAATATGAATTTTTGGATTGCCTCTTCTATTTTCTTGAAGTTTGAGTTTGGAATTTTGATAGGTATCGCATTGAATTTGTAAATAGTCTTTGGAAGTATTGCCATTTTCACGATGTTAATCTTTCCAATTCCAGGAGCATGGGAGGTTTTGCCATTTTCTAAGTTCTGTTTTGATTTCCTTTTTCAAGTTTTAAAGTTTTCATCATAGAGGTCCTTCACTTCTTTGGTTATGTTAATTCCTAGTCTTTTATTTTTGTGGGGCTATTACAAATGGAGTTGCTTTCCTAATTTCAGCCACACTTTTCTCATTGTTGGCATACAGAAAAGCCATTGATTTTGGGGGGTTAATTTGCTACTTTGCCAAAGTTTTGAATCAGCTTGAGTAATTTCGGAGTGGTGTCTATGGGATACTTTAAGTACAAGATCATGTCATCTGCAAAGAGGGAGAGTTTTATTTCTTCTTTCCCTATTTGTATCCCCTTTATGTTTGCATCTTTTCTTATTGCTGAAGCTAGGCATTCTAATACAAGATTGAAAAGAAGTGGAGAGTTTGCACATCCTTGTCTTGTTCCTGAGTTAAGAGTAAATGGCTTTAGTTTTTCAACATTAAGTATAATGCTGGCTGTAGGTTTGTCATATACAGCCTTTATTGTATTGAGGAATGTTCCATGGATTCCTTATTTTTCCAAAACCTTCATCATAAAGGGTATGTTGGATCGGATCGAATGCTTTTTCTGCATCTATTGAGATAACCATGTGATTCTTATTGTTGCTCCTGTTGAAGTGATAAATAATATTAATTGATTTGCATATATTGAACCAGCATTGCATCCCTGAAATGAATCCTGTTTGATCGTGGTGTATGATATTTTGGATGAATTGTTGAAGTTGATTGGCCAAAATTTTGTTGAGAATTTTTGCATCAACGTTTATCAAAGAAATGGGTCTATAGTTCTCTTTCTTTGATGAGTCCCTGCCTGGTTTTGGGATGAGGGTTATGATGGCTTCCTAGAATGTGTTCAGTAGTGAACTTTCTCTTTCACTTTCATTGAAGGGTTGGAGGAGAATTGGTGTGAGCTCTGCTTTGAAGGCCTTGTAGAATTCCGCACTAAAACCATCTGGTCCTGTACTTTTCTTATCTTGGAGGTCTCTTATTGCTGTTTCTATTTCAATTCTTGATAGGGGCCTGTTAATATGGTTTAACAAGTCTTGGTTAATTTTGGCATGTCAATATTTGCTAGGAAAAGGTCCCTTTCTGCCAAGTTCTCAAACTTATTAGCATAAAGTTTTGAGAACTATTCCCTTGTAATTTTCTGAATCTTGGTTGTTTCTGTGGTGATGTTTCCATTCTCACCTGTGAGTTTAATTTATCTGGGTGTGTTCTCTTCTTTTTCTGATAAGATTTGCTAAGGGTCTGTAAATTTTGTTAATATTTTCGAAGAATAAACTTTTTGTTTTGTTGATTCTTTCTATAGTTTTTTTGGATGCTAATTCATTTAATTCTGATTTAATTTATTATTTCTTTCTGTCTACTGGCTTGGGATTTACGTTGCTGCTCTTTTTCAAGGAGGTTCAGATGTCTCATTAAATTGTTGGTTTCAGATTTCTCCAATTGGTTGATGTAGGAGCTCAGAGCTATGAACTTGCCTCTGAATACTGCTTTTGCTGTGTCCCAGAGGATCTGCTAATTTGTGTGATCATTTTTGTTATATAGCATGAACATTTGAATTTCCTTTCTGATCTCTTCCATGACCCCCTCATGATTCAGCAGTGTGTCGTTCAGCCTACATGTGTTACTGGACTTTCTTTGGTGGCTTTTAGTGTTGAGTACTCATTTTATCCCTTTGTGTTCTGAGAGAATGTAAGGTTTAACTTCAATGTTTCTGAATTTGGACACGTTTGCTTTGTGACCTAAAATGCGGTCTATTTAAGAAAATATTCCATGTCCTGCTGAGAAAAACGTTTATCCTGATGCTGCTGGTTGAAATATTCAGTAGATGTCTTTTAAATCTAGGTGATCTATGCAGCTGTTTAGATCTGTGGTTTCTCTGTTGAGTTTTTGCCGAGTTGATCTATCCAGTGGGGAGAGTGGGGTGTTAAAATACCCAACAATTTATGTCGTTGGATTTATGTGGAATTTGAGGGAAAGTAGTGTTTCTTGAATAAATTTGCGTGCTCGGTTGTTTGGCGAATAGATATTTGGAATCGTAATACCGTCCTTAAGGAGAGATCCTTTAATTTGTATGTAGCTATCTTCTTTATCTCTTCTCACAAATTTTAATTTGAATTCTATTTTTATCTGATATTAGGATCGCAACTCCGGCCTGTTTATGGGGCCGTTTGCTTGGTAGATTTTGTTCCAGCCTTTAACATTGAAAATGTGTTTGTTTTTAATGGGCAAGATGTGACTCCTGAAGGCAGTAGATAGAGGGATCTTTTTTTTTTTAATCCAACTAGACAGTCTATGTCGCTTAATTGGAAAATTAAGTTAATGTTGATAGATAGGACTGAGAGATATTTGGGAGTTCCTGTCATGTTATCTACCTTCTTGGGGGCTGCAAAAACTGGGTTCTTCCTATGGTTCTTGGATTCTCAGTTTGGGTGCAGTTTCGTGGCCTTTATTGTGGTATTGTTGGTTTTCTATATGTAGGACATCTTTAAGAATTTTTTGTAAGGCTGGTTTGGTGGAGATGTATTGTTTCAATTTTTCTTTTCTTTGCTATGTAAGGTTTTTATTTGGCCTTCAGTTATGAAGGAGAGTTTAGCTGGGTACAATATTCTTGGTTGATAGTTGTTTGTTTTTAAGACATGGCATACATCATTCCAGGCTCTTCTTGCTTTGATTGTCTCTGCTGAGAAATCTGAGGTGATTCTAATTGGTTTCCCTTTATAGGTGATTAATCTTTTCTCCTTGACAGCTTTAAGGATCTATTCCTTGGTCTGAGTTGATCCTGTGTGGATTATAATGTGAGGGTGGGATGTCTTATTCTGGTCTAGTCTGTTTGGAGTTCTCAAAGCTTTTTGTATCTTTTTGCATGTTTGGGAAGTTCTCTGCTAGGATCCTGTTAAACAAATTTCCTAGACCATTAACTTCTGTTTCTAGGTGCTCCTCTACACCCATTATCCTTAGATTAGGCCTTCTGATGGTGTCTTCCAAGTGTTGGATAGATCTATTATATTTCTTGGACTTGTCCTGGATGGTTGTATGTTCTTTCTCTATAATATCTAGTCTGTCTTCAATCCCCGAGATTCGATCTTCTGCATGGTCTAACCTGCTGTCAAGGCTTTCTACTTTGTTTTATATTTCTTTTCCTTCTAAATTGTCAGCTTTGATGGCTTCAAATTTTTTGTTGAAACTTTGTTTTAGATCTTGTATGAACTTCTTTACTTCCTTAATTTGGTGTTCAGTGTTTATTCTCAAATCACTTAGTTGATTGATTATGGTTTCCTTGGACTCCCATTCCTTCTGTTGAGTTCCATTCAGCATTCCCTTTGTGGTCTCCCTGACTTCCTTCAGCTCTTTGTTAATCGATCCCATGAATGCCTTTAGTGATCTTTGTGTATTCTCATCTTGCTCCCTCAATTCCTGTATTACTCTTTGCTTAGCTTCCTCCCGTTCATGCCATTCTAGTAGTTCTCTTTGAGTGTTCTCAGCCTGTTCACACCACTCCTGCCTTTCTCCTTGAGTATTCTCAAGCTGCTCATGCAAATCCTGTATCAGTTTTTGAGTAGCTTCCTCACGCTCATGATATTCCTGTATAAACCTTTGGATTGTCTCCTCTCTCTCCCTATCACCCTCATACGGAGTCCTTTGTAGGTTATTAATCTTTCCTGCATTGACCTTTTGTTTGCCTCCTCTCTCTCCCTATCATGCTCATTCAGAGTCCTTTGTATGTTTTCAATCTTTTCATTTATCATGTTTGCCAGCAATGTTTGTAGAACTATTTGGGAACTCTCCTCTGAATTATTCATTATCTGTTCTGTCCCCTGATTATCATGAGTGGGAGTTGAGATACCCGGACTTGCCATTTTTCTTGTGTTTTTCCGGCTTAGTCTGCCCATTTGGCATGAAAATAACAACAGTTTTGTGGTATAACACTAACTTAATGCAAGCATCAACCAAAGTCTGAATTTGCACAGTCAATGGTCTGCAGATACAATCTAGTTCAACAGATACATCTATTCAACATCAAACAACTATGTATTAATGTGCTACGAACCGCAAAGAAGAATTTGGAAAACCAGAAATTATTAAGGTTAGGGAGAGATGTGGGTAAAAAATAGAATAGAGTGATTTGGGAAGGCACAGGGAGAGTTAACTAAGTCCTAATCTCAAAGTACGAAATAAGTTGAAAGAGAGAGAAAAAGAAGAAGAAAGAGAAAGCGAAAATAAGAGACCAGAAAAAATAGAAAAGTAAAAGTTAAAGATATTATACAGAACGAAAACAAACTGTCCAGAGAAGAACTTGAATATAATGAGAAAAGGGGAGGTATAAAAGGAGATGTGAAAAACTTAAAAATAAAAATACTTAAAATATTATATAGATATAATGAGGTAGTACTGCTATTAAGGAATTTGTCTTAGACGTTTTGAATTGAGTAATAAATTTTTGGATTAAGTGAGTATAAAATGGAGGATAGGGTCTAATAGTCAACTACGGGTTTATCTGAGGATGTGCAGAACAACAATTAAGTCACATAAAGAAGAACGATAGAGAAGAAAAGGTGAAAAGGATAAGAAAGAAAGAAAAAAACATCAGAAGTTCAGTAGAGCTAAACAAAAAACAAAAAGAAAATTTTTTAAAAGAAAGAAAAACGCACACACACGTATCCCTAAAATAAAAATTATAAGAGGAAAAAAAATTACTAGAAAACATTTTTTTCAAAAAAGATAAAAATTAAAAAAGCTTTAAAAAAGAAAAAAAATTATAAAAGGTACCAAAAAAAAAAAAGAAAAAAGAAGTAGAAAAAAAAAGATCTTTGATTTTTTTGGGAGAGTTGGGAAAAATCCTGTATCTCTCTTGTTGGATTCTCTGGTCTGCGTGTGGTCCTGTGGCTTGGTTGGTTTCTTAAGTCAGTTTGCTTGAACAGGCAGAAAAACGCTCTGCTTTACCCAGGATTTTAAGATCCTCCTCCCAGGTTAGTTCAATGGGAGAGAGCTCTGCTTTGAATATCACAATAGAGGGAGATGGCTTTTTCCTCAAGTTTGGAGATACTGTGATGAGGCTAGGTTCTGGGTAGAGCTGAGGCATTCCAGCAAACAGTAGCTTTTCCCAGGGACTAGTTTGTGAGAAACTCACAGAGCCCAGCCTGGAGCCACTCTCAGGGTTTCTGTTTACTGAATTTCACTTGATTGTCAAGGCCTAAAGGGAGGGGCAGCCTCTGGCTCTGATTACCCAGTGAAGAAAGCCACTCCTAGGGCTGGTGCCTGAGCTGGGTGCCTTTTCCCTGTGTGGAGCTGAGTCTGGCAGGTCAGTTAGGTTGTTGTGACCTGTTAAATGACTTTAGTTTTCTTCCAAGGCCTGAGTTGGAGCTAGCAGCTCCGCTGAGCTTTGTCGGTATCCAAGATGGAGATCTCCAGTACTGGGGGGAGGGAGGGGTGTCCTTCCTTCCTCTGCTTCCTGAGAAGGAGTGAGGACGTCAGGCTTCTACTCATGCTGGGTCGTCTCTCCTCTGAGAACTGCAGGATGAAGATGTCTGCTCCTTGTCGGTTCTGGCTGGTGTGGGGAAGAATCCACTTGCCTGCTCCGACTGGCTCCTTGGTCCCAGAGCTCAGATCTGTCTCCATGCCTCGATTTTCCCTCTCTGGCCTAACTCTCTGTCCTGTGATGGCACACTTGGTGTGATTCTCTGGCTTAGGACTATTCACTGGAACTCTAAAACTGCTTTCGCTGGGAGAGCTTGTTTAGCCTCCATCTTCTCCTCCGCCATCTTCCCCTTGATCTCGCTAGATTGTAATTTTTTAAGGATACAATCGTGAGTTTTATTCTTTTTCAAAGTAATTTTACTGCCAGGGGCCAGTGGCTCACACCTGTAATCCTAGCTACTGAAGAGTCTGAGAACTGATGGTCTCTGTTCAAAGCCAGTCCAGGGAGGAAAGTCTGTGAGACCCTTATCTCCAACTAAAGGTTCAGAAAATGTGAAGTGGCACTGTTGCTTAAGTGGTACAATGCTAGCCTTGAGCTGAAGAGCTGAGGGACAATGCCCAGACCCAGAGCTCAAACCCCACAACTGACAAAAAATAATAATAGTAATAACATTAATTTTATTGTTACTATTAAGGTGTTATATATAAAGTCTACCATTTCATAAGTTTGTTTCTTTGCTCAAAGAAACACATATGCATCTTAATTGCCAACAGCCAGGATTTGGCCATCTGCTATCCAGCTGATCTCTGTGTTTAGAGGTAATTTGTAATACAAAGCAATACAAACCAGTTCTGCATATAAATAATTGTTCTCTACACATCCTAAATATCAATGATGATAACATGAAATAAAAAAATCCCTAAGTTTAAAACATTCTTCTAGACAAGTTAAAGAAATCCTGAGAACAAGTATTTTTAGAATAATTTCAGAGAGCTAAATCTCTGGGCTTAGGTTCTGTCTCTGAAATTTATTACTCAAGGCTAGTACTTACACTTTGAGCCACAGTGAAGTTTCCACTTATCTCATGGTTAATTGAACAGAAAAGTCTCACCAACTTTCCTCTTCAAGTTGGTTTTGAACTAGGATCTAGCGATCTCAGCCCTCTGAGTAGCTAGGATTATAAACAGCTGTCTAGAATAATGGCTTACCTGAGACAGAAGCCAGTTCATATTAATTGTCAATCATGTTTAACTTTGTAAAATAAACTTTACTGAAATGCCTTACAGAAGAAATAAGGAATAAAATGTGTGTGTGTGTGTGTTACAAAGTTCTTGCTAAAAGATACACATTTTACTTGTTTTTTTTTTCTTTCAAAATTTGTGTTTTCCAGAATCATATCTTATCTTTCCTTGCTGTTTCTTTAGTTTATTTCATACATACCCACAGCTCCTTCAACTATCATTTCTTTATGTGAAGAGCTTGCACATATCTATTTTCAGTCCAAATTCCTTGTATGCATCTATCATCCACATATTCAACTGCCATAAAAACTTGTGAAACAATAATCACCTCTTTCAATTACTGGATATTAATGTGTATGTAAAATTTAGGAAAACAAAGAATAACATCACTAAATATAACTAGATTTTAATAGTAATGTTAAACATAAATTCAATGTTGATTATTTTCTGAGCAATTTAATAAAAACATCAAGGAAAAGAAATCAACTATTTTGAGTGCTGATATTGTGGTTTAAACTCAGGATCTTATCTTCTCACTTAAGCTTTTTCCCTAATGGGTGTTGCTCTATACATGAAACGCAGCTCCCCTTCCAACTTTATTTTGGGGATTATATAGAGATAAGAATCTCATGGAATAAAAAATCAGTTGTGTCCCTATCTTGGGGTTTATTTCAATTAACATTATCTTATATGGTCATATGGTACCATGTACTAGTTACTACAAGTAAACTATGGGACCTATGTTTATTTGGGCCTGGCGTATTTCACTTAATATAATTTTTTTCACAACTTTCCATTTCCTTACAAATGGGGCGATGTCATTTTTTGATAGAGGCATAAAATTCCACTATACACACACACACACACACACACACACACACACACACACACACACACATATATATATATCACGTTTTTTCTTTTTTATTGGGAAAATACTGTACAGAGGGTTTGCAATTACATGGACAATGTAATGAGTACATTTATTATCAAGAATTGTTGCCTTCTCCTTTGTTTCCCCTTCCCATCCCTTTCCATCTCTCCTACTCCGTGTCCCCCCACCCCAAGCCAAAGTAGTAAAGTTCGTTTTTCGACATAATGTCTTGAACATCTCATTGTTGCAATGGGTTCACCTATATCCCTATTTAAACAATTTGGTTTTCCCTTCTCCTCCACAAATTATACCAACATCAAATACAGTGAAAACAGGGGTTATATGGTGGGGGAGGGCTATAAAAAGCACCAAAAAAATCTTATAAATATGTTAGAAACAAGCAAAAAAAAGAAAAAAAAATATTTGAAGCCTTATCTTGGGGTTCATTTCGCCTCACATCAACTTACCTGACCTTTTCTACTTGTCTCAGACATATATTAGTTATTGAAAATAAGGGAAACCATGGGAAGTATGTTTCTTTGGGCTTGGCTTATTTCACTTAATATAATTTTTCCAAGTCTTTCCATTTCATAACAAATGGATCTATGTCGTTCTTTCTGATGAGGCATAGGATTCCATTGGGTATATATACCACATTTTCTTGATCAGTTCATCTACTGAGGGTCCCGTGGGTTGGTTCCATATCTTAGCTATGGTAAATAATGCTGCAATAAACATCATTGTGCTAGTAGCTTAGTATGGTTTTGTTTGTGAACATTTGGTAAATGCCCCAAAGTGGGATTGCTGGGTCATAGGATCTCTAAGTGAAGTCTTGGAAAAAATTATATTACGCGAAGTAAGCCAGACCCAAAGAAACATAGGTCCTATGTTTTCCTTATTTGCAATAACTAGTATATGTCTGGGACAAGGATAAAAGTTCAAAAGCTATGTATATAAGACCAGATAAGATTATGTGAAGTGAAATGAACCCCAAGATAGGGGATTATAGTCAATCATGTGATTTTTTTGTTTCTTTGTATGTTCCTCACCCATGGTATAACCCCTGTTTTCACTGTATTTGATGTCGGTGTCCCGCATCTTGTATACACATTTCTCTAGCTTGGGGAGGAGAAGGGAAAAAACAAAATGTTTAAATAGGGATACAGACTGACCCATTGTAACAATGACATGCATAAGAGAATATGTTGAGAAAAGAAGTTTACAATTTAGGCAGGGAAGCGGGAAAGAGGGGAGAGGCGGAGTGAAGTTGTGGAGGTGGGAGGGAAGAGGGTAGGGACAAACAGAGGAAGAGGTAACACTGCTTGATAGAAAATGCGCTCATTGCATTGATCAAGAAACTATAACCCCTCTATACAGTATTTTTACAACAAAAACTTTTTCAAAAAAAATAAGGTGTCATGTACACCAAGTATAGTAGTCCACTTCTGTAATCCCAGCTGATTGGGAAGAAGAAATGACAAGGATCATGGTCTGAGGCCAGGCCACAGAAATAACTGCCAAGACAGCCATCGCCCATCTCAACAAATGAGCTGGAAATCGTGATTCACATCTGAAATTCTAGTTAATTATGTGGGAGGCATAGGTAACAAAGTCTCAGTCAATCTAAGCTCACACCTGTGCAAAAAGTTCAAGACCTCAAGCAAATAATATGGACTAGAAGTATGGCAACAGTGGTTGAGCTGCTTGGTGCTATACAACAAAAGTTCTGTATAGCAAGCAGAGAACTCCTGGATAGAACCCTAGTAATACCCCTCTCTCCCACCAAAAAGCCTAAATAAGTTTGTCCTATTTGAACATCTAATTTCAAGGCCATTGACAGATCAGAGATGGTGATATTCTCTTTAAAATTAAGTATTCAAAAGTGACAAAGTTATTTAGGCTTTGAAAGAATTGAAAAGGAAGGAAAATGCATGCGAGTTTTGTTAGCTCCATAATTCTTGAAAATATAGAATGCATATATCCATGTATGTATGTATATACATGTATGTAAATATATGTACAACTAGTTCATCTCTTTTCTGGGTAGCTAATGGTACAAATGAATCTGCACAATCACTACTCAAAGGCATGAATAGAAAAAGAGAAGGAGCAAAGAACTCATATTCAGGAATCTATGGCTAGCCAATAACCCTGAAAATCTTTTACATCAGTTTGCATGTGTCAGTTACTGCAGTACAGGGACAGTAAATGCCTAGGAGTAGAGTTGATGGATAATATGGAAGTGGGTAGTCAAAAGAGAGGTGAAGGGAGAAAAGGTAGAATGAACAAGAGGAATTGGAGGAAGTGCAGAGAGGAATCCAGTAAATTTCCTACAAAATTAAGAAGAGTGAAGGAAGATATTCATAGAGGAGGGATGGATGACAATGTTGAAAGTGTTGGCATTGATCAAAGTATACTGTACACATTAACTGCTTTGTTTAATGATAACTCATTATTTTTTTATTTTTTATTTTTATTTTTTGTGAACACACTGTACAGAGGGGTTACAATTACATGGGAAGGTTAATGCGTACATTTCTTATCAAGCATTGCAACCTCCTCCTTTGTTTACCCTTCACATCCCTTCCCAGCCTCCCCTCCCAATCCTCCCGCCTCCCTCCCCCCGAACCAACATTGTAAAGCTCGTTTTCGACATGACAACTTGTACTTCTCACTGTTGCAACAGGTCCACTTGTATCCTTAAACGACTTGCTTTTCCCCATCTCCTCTACAAGTTATACTGACATCAAATATAGTGAAAGCAGGGTTTATACTGTGGGGGAGGGACATACAAAGCTAGAAAGAGATAATCTTATAAATGCGTTAGAAACAAATGCATGAAAGGAAAAATAACATTAAAATACATATCTAAGGGTTCATTTTCCTAACATGATAACTCATTATTTAATGATAACTCAAAATAATGGTTAAAAATCAGGTCCCTAAAATGTTATGCAAT
The DNA here is from genome assembly GCF_019054845.1 of Dipodomys spectabilis. Lineage (NCBI taxonomy): Eukaryota > Metazoa > Chordata > Mammalia > Rodentia > Heteromyidae > Dipodomys > Dipodomys spectabilis. The sequence continues at coordinate 1,183,400 of NW_024870734.1, read as the reverse complement.
TAGAAGCAAAGCATGAGAATGTGCTCAGATCATCTCTAGTGTCTATAAATCTTTTTTCTTTAGGATGAGTTTTAGAACAACAGTAATGATGCCTGTCATCTGAAGAAAATTTAATGATTTCCAGCTATTTAAAATAATCATTTTGGGAGATATGGCACAAGTGGCATTGGCTACCGTGTGAGCAAAGTTCTCAGATATTGAATTCAAGTCTTGATCTCAAACATAAGTAAAAACAATCAATAAAATCAAGCACTTTCCTTGGCACTGGTAGCTCATGCCTTTAATTCTAACTTTAATCAGAAGGCAGAGATCTGGGGATCTCAGTTCAGTATCAGCTTGGATAGTAAATCTGTGCGATTCTTGTCTGCCAAAGAAAGCTGGAAGTGGATTCGTGGCTTGTAGCCTACAGCATAAAGCTCAGGAATAGAACCCAAGCCTTGAGTTAAAGCCTTAGAATAGTGCATATATATATATACACAAATGAAGTAAGTCAACTCAAGTTCTCAACTTCCATTTCCCTAATCTTAACTCTAATGCTGGTCAAAACCCTAAGAGTAACCTTGATGATAATAGTAACCCAATCCTAAAATTAATGGAAATTACTCGAGTTTAGATACATCCTTACAGATACCCATTGTCTTTGAAATGATTTGCAATTAGCTCCAAATCCTACAGATTCCCTAACTTGGACTCTGAAATCTATCTTGTTCCCTACTAGGAATCATTAACCTCAAATTCTCATATCATGAAAAATACCATAGTTTCCATGGATCTTAACTTTTACTGAACTCCTGTATATCCAAAAAGAAGCTGCGGGTTTACTTAAAATCTACTCTACTTCCAAACCCTAACTATATATCTAAACCTTACTAGAAACCTAACTCTAAATTTAACCCTATTGAACCCTGAATAGGAAAATTAGGGAAACTGTAGTTTTTGTTAAATTTTGCACTTACATTACTTGAAAGTGTTAATAAAAACTCAGTTTTACCTTAACTCATCTTTCTAAAAATAGCTTGTAGTTCCACTCATTATCTTGTCTTTATTGTAACTCTAACCCTAATTCGAATATTGATGTTAACCCTCACCCTAATCGTACTCTAATCTTAATATTATTAGCAGTTTTCTATTTCACATTCATCCTAATTCTAACTCTACTTGTAATTCGAAGATTTACTTTCAGTTTGACCCTAAATTTTCCATTTTCCTTATGCTTACTCTAAGCCTAGCTGGAACTAAAACCTAACTTTTACCATAATGATAATCCAATTCTAATGTTTAAGAGAAATACTCCGGTTTTTAATCATTCTAATGAATAATCCACTTTTCACTCTGGAAATGAGTTTCAGTTTGTTCTAATTCCCACAAATTTTCTGACTCTACCTCTAAAGTTATTTTGTTCCCTAACATAAGCCATTATATTACTTGTCCTCAAATTCTCTTACCAGGAAATACTGTAGTTTCCATTGATTCTACCTTTTCCTGAACCACTGTATCTGAAAACAGTTTCAGATTTACTTACCATCTAGTCCATTACTTAACGCTAACTCTCAACCTAAATCTGGCTGGAAAACTCTCATTAACCACTACAAGAATGATCACTGAGAAATAAATATAATGATAATGTTCTAGTTACTATTCAGCCTCGCATATTTGCTTCTACTTGTTACTGAACACAATTTTATACTAAAACCTTTCTTATATATAAATATAATCAGAAGAAAATACTGATCCTAATCTTAATCCAAATTATATGACAATACTAACACTAACACAAGTACAGTAGTTTTCACTCATCCTTCCAAACATAGGTTTCAATTTTTTCCAATATCTTAGTCATTTTCTAACCCTAAACTTAATCTTTCTTAACTGGAACATTGAGAATAACCATCAGCCTAATTTTAAGTAGATTCTAATATTAATAGCAATACTCTAGTTTGCATTCATTTTAATTCTTACCAGGCTTATATTAAAATTTACCTTCAATTTGACCTTCATTTTTTTCTCCTTCACTCTAAGCCTAACCATGGCTGGAATCCTAACCATAACCTTGACACTAATCGTATCCCAATTCTAAAATTTATGAAAAATGCTCATTTTGTGCAATCCTAACTGAAATTCCACTGGTAATTCTTGAAATAAATTGCAAGTTTTTTGTAAACCTTACAGATTTTTTCACTCTTAACTCTGAATGTATTTTGTTCCATAACAAGAATCATTATACCCATTGATGTCAAATCCTGATATTATGAAAGACATTGTACTTCCATTATCCCAGCTTTTCCTGAATTCCTAGAACATAAAAAAGGTTCAGTTTTACTTAATATTTAACTTTTTTTTTTTCTTTTTGTCAGTCGTGGGGCTTGTACTCTGGGCCAGGGCATGATCCCTGAGTTCTTTAGCTCAAGGTGTGCGTTTAACCAATTGAGCCACAGCACTGTATTTGTGTTTTATGGTGGTTAATCTGAGATAAAAGTCTCATGGACTTTCCTGCCTGGGCTACCTTTGAACTGTGATCCTCAGAAAACAGCTCCCTGAGTAGCTAGGATAATAGGCGCGAGCTACTAGTTTAACCCATTTCTTTACTCTATCCTCAACCCCGGTTAACCAGAAACCTAATCCAAATCACATTCTGATTTAACACCAAATGGTTAATGTAAGGAAAATTGTCTAGATTCTATTCAATTGCACATTTTTTTGGCTTCTACTTCTTATTGGAAAACTAGAATTTACCTTAAAGCTTATCCTTCCCCAACCCTAACCGGAACAAAAAAGTATCTCAAAAAAGTATCTTTAAACCAAATTATATCCGAATGTTTAAAGTAACACAGACTGGTTTTCATTCATTCTTCTTAAAATATGTGACAGTTTTACACAATGTCTTACATGCTTTTTTCATCCTAACTCAGCTCTAACTGGCACACCTTGCCTAATCCAAAGCCTACATATAACCGAATCATCATGTTAATAGCAAGCTACTTTTTTTCACATTTATCCTAACTCTTGCTCAGCATGTAGGTCTAAATTTTACTTGCATTTTGAACATAAAATGTTAAGTGTTTTTCTATTTCCTGTCAGGTTTTATTTTTCATTATTTTTAAAAAACTTTATTTTGTTGAAAAGTTGCTTTAAAGAGGGATATGTTACATGTGTAAGGTAAGGAGTATGCTTCTTGTTGAGCATTGTTACCCACTTCTTTCTTGTTCTCCCACTATTCCATCCCTCCCCACAACTCTTACCCCTCCCTTCTCATGGTGCAAACTTCATTTTCAACATAGTGTCTTGTGAGTATCATTGTTGCAATGGATCATCCTGTGATGAACCTAAATTTTCTATTTCTCTAATCCTAATTCTAATTTTGTCTGGGATCCTAACCCTAACCATAATTATAATGATAGCTCAATTCAAATTTAACAAAAAATATTCAGGTTTCTATTCATCCTATTAATTTACTGTACACCTTGAATTAATTTGCAGTTTAGCTTAAATCTTCCAAATTAGTTTATATGCACATGTATAAAGATGTAATTTTATGTGAAAAACAGAAGATTTTTGGAGGAAGGAGTAATGAGAAGGAAATAGAGGGAGGATAATCAAATATGTGAAATATATTATGGAATTGTCACTTGTGACAATTAATATCCATTAACAAAATCACTAAAAATTAATAAAGACACACTGCCTTCTAGTGTTCTTTAAGAGAGCCATGATCTGTCTTCTGAAAAAAAAACAAAACTTGTGTTAGATAAACTTTGTCCATGCATAATTTATATTGTTGTCCAATTATTTAACTTAATGAATATAAATTTGTCGAATAAGATTCCATGACAAAAATTATAAAACAGTTACTTAGCAATTGTTTGAGAAAAAGTTATTGTCATGAGTTTTAGGAAACGGAATTGCTATTTCCCCACAAAGCAATGAATTAGGTTTACAAATCTAGTATTTGTAGTAAGTTTAGAGAGCATAATTCACATGAAAAACAATTAACTGTACATCTTGTTTCTTGAATGAGTGATATTTTAAACATTGTCCTTTATTCGAATAAATACTTAGGTTTTCATTTCAAAATAAGTGCAATTTTATCTCCATTCAGAACAAGTACTTACCCGGCAATTAAATGTACCAGCATATTTAGGTATTTAAAAGCTAAATTTTCTATGTTTTATATGCAGCTCTACATAATCAGAATGACATGATTTTTTTATTCATAAATATCTAAACTCAGATTTTTGCTTCATCAATATAAATTTTCTCATGAGGTTGTAGTGAAGGCTCCAGTAACCAGAGTGGTCAAACCATTTTCTGAATTCTAAATTTTAAATCAAATCATTTTTAAGCTTTGATAATATCATTTATTGTCTCTTCAGAGCAATTAAGCTAAAACAAATACTACTTTTTAAACATTTCACTCACATTGTAAAGAATATTAACATAGGTCAAAAAGAGACTAATTATTTCAGCCCCATCATATTTGGTGATCTTAGTGTGAAGAATGTAGAGAGTAGAAGGTCCTTATACTCAATAAATAGTTTTGATTAAATTAAATAATATATCAGGATTTCTAATTTGGAGATTAATCACATGGAAACAGGAAAATAATAAAAAAATTATTTTGGGATGAACAGAAAAAGATATTTGTGCATGTAACCACAGTTGCTTTATTATTTTGTAGTTGAACACTGGACTTCGATTTATATCTTGGCTGTTGTTGTGAATAATGTGAATAACAATGAACTACAGATACATTTATGAGTTACCCAGAGAGAAATAATCACATGATTGGTGTGTCAGATGATATTTCAACGTTGGTTTTCTTTAGAAAACTGCATACTACTTTCTACGACGAGAACACTAACCTGTATTTTGACCAAGAGTTCAGAAAATTTCCTTTTCTCCACAGTGTCGCAAACCAACATTATTACCTTTTGAGTTTTATAAAGGGCAGGTTTTTTACTGTGTGCAGTATCCAAGACTGGCCTTACACTAAAATCCTTTTACTCCAACCTCCAATCCCTTGGAATTACCAGCCTTTACCACCACACCTGGTTCCTTGGATATTTTTGACAAGAGTTATAATAGTTAAGAAGTAGTATCATAGTAATTTTGAATTGCATTTCTCTCATGACTTCTGCTTACAAAGCATTTAGCCAGCATAGAAGTTGTATCAAATACAAATTTGTAAATCCACAGGCGATTTTCAGGGCTTTTTTGGAAAATATGTCTATTCAGAACTTTTGTCCATTTTTAATCAAGTTTCTTGTTAATGTCATCGTTAATCTCTCTATAGAAAATCAATAATTAATTCAAGGTAGTAGAAAGGAAAAAAATTAAGCAGCTCCTAACATTTTTAAATTTTTAAAAACGTGATATTCCTTTAATCATTTTCTCTTAATGGTTGAGACTATATAACTCAATTTAGTTAGACCTTTTACAAGGCTATATATATTTTATTTATTTTACTTTGATTGTTCTTTCCAAAACCTGCATGACTGATTTCACTTGGTTTCTTTCAGTCTCATGTAGTTCAGATTTCTAACTGAAGAATAAATGGAAGGAAGCAAAGAAAAAATATATTTCCCCTCATCTGATGATGCCTCAACAAGAATGAGGAAAGTGTTCATCCTTCTAAGGACCTATGATAGAATATCAAAAAGACAATTTATTCTTCTAGGTCTTCCTTATCTTTGCGATGTAACTTAAATGATGTAAAACACAATATACTGTTCAGATACTTTTATGTTTTATCAGTTTTGCACATATTCATATGGATTTCACCTCAGTCTACAACATTACTTCATCGTTCTGTCCCTGATATTTTTACACTATCACAACATAAGATAACCAGTTTGATTTACAGCATGAGAAGTTATCCACCTTGCTTTCTTGGAAGCAGAGCATGGTCAATAGATATTACTTCTGGTTGCTCACACTACATGTAATGGTTTCTGTACTACTTATCACATTCTATTTAGTATTTAAAAAAGAATGCTGGCTAAAATCAAAGCTCATTGATAGGTTTATGTTAAGGGTTTCACAAGTTTTATTTTCTTAATTCTTAAGATAACATTTGCTATAATGCTAATGTTATTACCAGTTTAGTGTTGGGAAAATTTGTAGTTAAAGATAGTCAGTGCATGGCCCAAAGACACACACAGTGAGGAAGGAAATGAGTCAAAGTTTCCAAAAGTCTTTCAGTAATACCAAAAAGGTGGGTAAAATCTCTCCATTCTCTTACACTCTCAATTCAATATTCATATTGTCCAAGAAATAATAACATAGCAAATATTGCCCATAGTGATTGTTTTTCTGTCACATTTTGTCTTCAATACAGACTGTGTTGGTGACATTGGGTTATCATGCACAGAGCTGAGCTTACAAATTGAAGTCTGAAGACAGCCAAATTTCTTCTGTCCCAAAGTTCCAGTTTCTTTTTTAAAAAGTACTAAAACTTTTAAATATCATCACTTACTATCTTTTAATCTCCAAACGAATTAAATTGGCATGTAATCACTCCAAAAGGCTTTCAAATTAGGTGATGATAAAATAGGCCCCATGAAATAAATTTTCTTTTATTTTTAAAATTATTCTAAATGCCTTGTGCTGGCTGGTCACACTTATATTCCTATCTACTCTGAATATTTGCTCAGGACACTGAGATCTGTGGATAACACTTGGGAGCCAATCAGGGCCAAAAAAAAAAAAAAAAACTTCATTGAATTATTTTTCAAAATGTTTAATGAATTAGCAAAGGGCCAGGAATTTAGATGTAGCTTATATAGTAGCTCACCAATCTAGATAGCAAAGGCCTAGCAAGACCTTGAATCCCTGATTTTAAACTCTGAGCACGCCAATATATATACATGGCGTGTGTTCGCATGCATGCGCGTGTTTGCTTGTGTGGTGCTGCACTCACACACACTCATTTATTCAAATTACCTCCATCTCAGTGTTCTGCATTAATTTCTTTGTTATTGATATTATATGGGTAAAATAGAGGAAATAAACTCTTCCATCTCAGAACATTTTTATATGTTTTTATTCTAATAATACTGTGCAGAAGGGTCACATTTACATGAAAAAGGAGACTAGTACATTTCCTAACAAGCATTGTTACCTCCTCCTTTATATTTCCCCTACCATCCCTTCCCTCCCACCTCCACAAGTACACTCCCCTCCCCCTTCCTTCCTCCGTCTAAATAGTAAAGTTCATTTTGCAACATAGTGTCTTGTGCATCACATTGTTACAATGGGTCAACCTGTATCCCTATTTGAGCATTTTTTCCCTTCCACTCCCCAAATTAAAGATGCATACATACAAGATGTAAGTGCACCAACTTCAAATACAGAGAAAACAGGGATTATAGCGTGGGGAGAAACATACAAAGAAACAAAAAAAATGACAAACCACATTATAAGTATGTTAGAAACAATAGCAAGAAACAAAAAACAACTTGGGTCCCTATCTTGGGGTTCAATTTCTTTAACATCATCTTATCTGTTTATATGCACATATATTTTGAACTTTTCTGCTTATCCTAGACATATATTCGTTATTGAATATAAGGGAAATCATGGGACCTATGATTCTTTGGACTTGGCTTACTTCACTCAATAAATTTTTTTCCAAGTCTTTCTATTTCCTAACAAATTGGACAATGTCATTCTTTCTGATGGAGGCATAGAATTCCATTGTGTATATATACCACATTTTCTTAATCCATTAATCTAATGGGGTCATCTGGGTTGGTTCCATATCTTACCTATCATAAATAATGCTACAATAACCATAATAGTGCTGGTAATTTTAGTATGGTCTTGTTTATGATCATTTGATTAAATCCCTAAAAGTGGGATTACTGTGTCATAAGGGAGTTTTATGTGGAGTCTTTTGAGGAACCTTCATACTGCTTTCCAATGTAGTTGAACAAGTTTACACTCCCACCAAGAATGCAGTACAATTCCCTATGGCCACAGACCTTTCAACATCTGTTTTTGTAAAAATATGGAACGCTCTATGAATTTGCATGTCATCTTTGTACATGGGGCATGCTAATCTTCTCTGTAGCATTCCAATGTTCGTGTATGTGATGCTAAATTGAGCACAGAACATTTTTTATATATAAAGTATAATTTTTATTGATTTTATTAAACTAGACATTTCAACAAAAAGTAAGTTCAAAAGAATTGTTGTGAAATTTTAGAATCATGTATTTCATACATAAGCACACATTTAAGAATAAAATCAAGATAGACATGCCAAAAACAAAATAATTCCAGATATTTGTAGTTCAAGAGATGTGTAGGAGGAGGAATTCAATTATTCTATGCAAGGCACCTGTCAAAATGAACATTGCAGCAAGTGTTAAGGTTTGTTAAAAATTTTAATGTTTTAAATATGCTTAATTTTGGGATTTTGCTTATATATGCCAAAAATAGGACTGTTTGGCAGGTATAAAACTTTTCTGTAAAGTATTTAAGATTTATGGTAGCAAACATTAAGTACTAAGTATATACATTTCAGAGCTTAAGGAAACTTTATTAATGAGAAGTTGCAAAGTCTTTGTGTAAAGAAGCAGAGTGAAGAATTAAGAGTTTAACTACACAGTTTCTGTTAAAACTTTAGGGATTCCTTACTTTATTTGTTAGCAAGGAATAAATGATGATAAAAGCCATAATGTACACATGCATGTTACTATTTACACACATACACATACACATGTATACATGCACACATGGAGAAAGACACATAATTACAACCAACAAAAGTTTCACCAGTTTTTGAATATGCCTTAAACGGAATACTCGGAACAATATATGTTGAAGATGTATTTGCCTCTAAGAGTTCTTTTACCACTCCTCTTATCTCTTAAAACTGGTAGTTTTAGAGAGATTTGACTTACAAAATGCAGTACAAGTGGTAGCAAGTCACTTGGAAATCTCAGTAAGTATAAGTCATATGGTGTCTCCCTGCTCCTCAAGGAATGCTTACTCTTGTAGACACTCTCAACAACCAAAGTAGCAGGAGAATACCCTGGTAAAGAGTAAAGTTAAAAGTTAAAGTTAAAAAGAGTAAAGTTTAAATGGCGTCCTTATTGAGCTCGTTTTCCAACAGCCAGCATGAATTCCTAGGCAGATGAGTGAGTCCTCAGAAAACTGGACTCTACATATACATTTAACTAACCCATGTGAAAATTCTTATGTGAGAAATGCTGACTGAGGTCTTGCTGATTTCCTGGCCAAGAAAATAAGAAAAAAGAAGTATTTTTAATGTTTTAAAGTTTGAGAATAATTTGTAGCCTGCCAATAAATGTGTAGAACACAATTATACCAACTGACAAAAAAATGAGGGCATTTCATTTATTTGCTCCTGGAATTGGCCAGTGATTTTAGATGTGTCTACACAAAGTAGAATCAGCATAAATCAATCCAGCATTTCTTCGTTTAAGATATAAGGAAAGGATACTGATTGACCCATTGTTACAATGAGATATACAAGACACTCTATCAGAGGGTGGGTGAAGAGGGGAGGTGCGGAGGTGTGAAGGGAAGGGATGGTAGTGGAAAAACAAAGAAGGTGGTAACAATGCTCAATAAGAAATGTACTCGTTACCTTACTTATGTAACTGTAACCCCTCTGTACAGTATTTATAATAAAAAATATATATTAAAAAGATACAACAAAAACTTCTATACTTATATGAAGTTGTATTTGTCACTCAATATAAGTAAGGTATAAGTTTTAGGACCACAGGCTTATTACTTTGGATACTCAAAATCTTTACATGAACACAGTATATTATTTACATTAGAATCTACCCACAAACTAGTGCAGTACAATTGCTATGAGAATTTTTACTACATTCTATATTTGTAATGAAAACTAAAAGTATGTGCACTATCAACAGATACAAATTTTTTCAGATAAATTTTGTATGCAGTTTGTGGATGGAATTTGGAGAGCAATTTTGAAAAGCACAAATTTTATGAAAAAATCCAATCTGCAAATTGTAACAAGGAGCTAATACAGCATCATTGAATAGTATGGAACTTCAAGGAGAAGTACTTGAATTGAGAAAATAGCAGAAAGTTTAACAACCCAAGGAATTTTTGGAAATGCAGCTACTAGATTTCTCATGTAGAGCTTTCATAACAGTTTTTGAAGCACAAATCAGAACCTCACTGAAGTGTAGATGGTTTTCCCTCAACTTTCTGTCATGATCAGTCATTATCAATCAACATATAGCTAATCTTGAATAATCCTCTAATAAAATGTTGATGGAGTGTTTATATGCAGAAAATCTCAGAAGGCTAACTTTTTCCAATTAGGACAGTCTGTATTCTATGATCCAGCTGAGAGAAAACTAGGTAAGCATCCATTTACAACTTTCTGAATAATTCTGATTTTGCCCGCATTACTTATCTATCCATACCTGTGCCCGAGTGAAATGATTTTAAAAGAATTTATCATTTAAAATTTAAATTTAGGGTACCGGGAAGATAGCAGAGGAGAAGCTGGAAGGTAAACAAGCTCTCACATAGAAAGCAGTTTTAGTACTCCAGTGAAGAGTCCTAAGCCAGAGAATCACACCAAGTGTGCCATCACAGTACAGAGAGTAAGGCCAGAGAGGGAAAATCCAGGCAAGGAGACAAATCTGAGCACTTGCCAGCAGAGAGTCTAGGACAAAGGCTCCAGATGCAGCAGGCGAGAGGATTCTACTAAACACCAGCAAGAACCGACAAGGAACATACATCTTCATCCTTCAGATCGCAGACCAGAGACGACCCAGGAACCAGACTCTTGTGTGAGTAGAAGCCTCACTTCCTCACACCTTCTCAGGGAGCAGAGAAGGGAAGGCCACTGCCCACTACCGGAGATCTCCATCTTTGATACTGGCAAAGGCCTGGCTGATCAGCTAGCTCCAACTCAGTCCTTGGATGAAAACAAAAAGTCATTTAGCAGGTAACAGGGACCTAACCTTACCTGCAAGGTTCAGCTCCACCTAGGGAAAATTCACCCAGCCCAGGCCTGCGCCAGCCCCAGGAGTGGCTTTCTTCACTGGGTAAACAGAGCCAGAGGTTGTCCCTCCCTACAGCAGCCTAGACAATCAATTGAAATTCAATACCAATAAACCCTGAGAATGGCTCCTGGTTGGGCTCTGTGACTGCCTCAGAAGCTAGCCCCTCAGGGAAAAGCTACTGTTTGCTGAAAGGCCTCATCTCTGCCCAGAACCTAGCCCCATCACAGCATCTCCAAACTAGAAGAAACAGCCATCACCCTTTTTTGTGATACTCAAAGCAAATCTCCCTCCCATTGAACTAGCCTGGGAGGAGGATGACAAAATCCTGGGTAAAGCAAAGCATTTTTCTGCCTGCTCAAACAAACTGACTTAAGAAAACAACTAAGCTACAGGAAAATCAAACACCATAAGGAGACCAGAGACTCCAACAAGAGACTGGTTATGGACAAAAGGGAGATACGGGATCTTCCCATCTCACCCCAAAAAAGCAAAGAACTCTTTTTTGGTACCTTTTATTAAAATTTTTAACATTTTTAATTTTTAATTAAAAAATTGTTTTCTATTAACTTTTTTTTCTTCCTCTTATAATTTTTATTTTAGGGGTATATGTGTGTGTGTGTGTGCTTTTTTTCATTTTTGTTTAGCTCTATTGACCATTTGATACTTTTTTCCTTTCTTTCTCATTCTTTTCACTTTTTCTTCTCTTTCATTCTTTTTTGCTTGATTTAATCATTCTGCTCATTCTCAGATATACCTGTATTAGATTATTAAACCTTATAACCCATTGTATACACACTTAATCCAGAAATTTATTACTGAATTCAAAACCTCTTAGACTTAAATTCCTTAATAGCCGTACTACCTCTATATACCTATATAAATTTTTAAGCATTTTTATTTTTTAATTTTTCATGTCTCCTTTCTATCCCTCCATTTCTCTTTTCCTATTCCCGTCCTAATCTGAATATTACGTTTTTAATTTGCATAATTTTTATGTGTTCCACTTTTTAAATTTAATTTTTGTTTTACTATTTTTCCTTGTCTTTTTTTTCCTCTTTCTTTTTTCCCCGGTCTCTACTATCATTCTATCCGACCTATTTCCTGCTTTGAGATTAGGACTAAGTTAGCTCTCCCTCTACCTTTCCAGAACCCTCTATTCCTATTTATACCCACATTTCTCACTAAACCTAATAACTTCTGATTTGCCAAATTCTTCTTTGCAGTTTGTAGCCTATTAATACATAGTTGTTTGATGTTGAAAAAATATATCTGTTGAACTAGATTATCTCTGCAGGCTTTTGACTGTGCAATTACATATTTTGTTGACGCTTGCCTTAAGATAGTTTTCTAGCACAAAAGTGGTGTTACCCTCATGTCAAAAGGGCAGAATAAGCAGGAAAAAAAACAGAAGAAAAATGGCAAGTCTGGGTATCACAACTCCCACTCATGATAATCAGTGGACAGAACAGATAATGAATAATTCAGAGGAGAGCTCCCAAAAAACTCTACAAACACTAATGGTAAACATGGTAAATAAAAAGATTGAAAACCTGCAAAAGACTCTGTGTGAGCATGATAGGAAGAGAGAGGAGGCAAACCAAAGATCAAACAGGAAGCTGATGGGCGTGAGGAAGCTACTCAAAGATAGATAAAGGAATTGCATGAGCAGCTTGAGAACACTCAAAGACAAATAAAGGAATTGTGTGAGCAGGCTGAGATCAGTCAAAGAGAACTACAGGAATTGAATGAACGTGAAGAAGCTAATCAAAGAGTAACACAGGAATTGAGAGAGCAGGATGAGAATAGACAAAGATCACAAGAGGCATTCATGGAATCCATAAAGAGAGAGCTGAAAGACGCCAGGCAGTCCACAAAGGGAATGCTGAATGGATCCCAACAGATGGAATGGGAGGCCACGGAAACCATAACCAATCAACTAAGTGATTTGAGAATAAACACTGAACACCAAATTAAGGAAGTAAATAATTTCATACAAGATCTAAAACAAAGATCCAACAAAGAATTTGAAGCCACAAACACTGACCAACTAGAAGGAAAAGAAAAAAAAGAGTAGAAAGTCTGGATAGTAGGATGGACCATGCAGAAGAATCCTGAGGATAGAAGACAGCCTAGATATTATAGAGAAAGGACATAAAATCATCCAAGACAAATCCAAGAAATATGATAGATCTATTCAACATTCAACCCTTGGAAGACACCATTAGAAGCCCTAATCTGAGGATAATGGGTGTAGAAGAGCACCTAGAGCCAGAAGTCAATGGTAAAGGAAATTTTTAACAGCATCCTAGCAAACAACTTCCCACACATGCAAAAAGATAGGCCTATTCAGATACAAGACGCTTTTAGAACTCCCAATAGACCAGGCCAGAACAGGACATCCCATTGTCACATAATAATACTCACAGGATCAATTCACACCAAGGAAAAGATCCTTAAAGTTGTCATGGAGAAAAGATCAATCATCTATAAAGGGAAACCAATTAGAATCACCTCAGATTTCTCAGCAGAGACAATCAAAGCAAGAAGAGCCTAGAATGGTGTAAGCCATGCCCTGAAGACAAACATCTATCAACCAAGAATACTTTATCCAGCCATACTCTCCTTAATATTTGGAGGTCAAATAAAACCCTTCCATAGCAAAGAAAAATTGAAACAATATATCTCCACCAAACCAGCCCTACAAAAGAATCTTAAAGATGTCCTACACAGAGAAAACCAACAAGACAACAATAAAGGCAAAGAAACAGCACCCAAACTGAGAATCCAAGAACCATAGGAAGAACACAGTTGCCGCAGTCCCGAAGAATTTGCATAAAATGCCAGGAACTCCCAAATACCTCTCAGTTCTCTCTCAACATTAACGGGCTTAACTCTCCAATTAAGCAACAAAGTCTGTGTACTTGGATTAAAAAGCAAGATCCCTCTATCTGCTGCCTTCAGGAGTCACATCTTGCACACAAAGACAAACACATTTTCAATTTTAAAGGCTGGAACAAAATCTACCAAGCAAAGGCCCCCATAAACAGGAAGGAGTTGCAAGCCTAATATCTGATAAAATAGATTTTAATTAATACTAGTGAAAAATTCGCTACATACTAACTAAGGGATAACTCCTTCAGGAGGATATTACAATTCCAAATATCTATTTGCCAAACAACGGAGCACCCAAATTTGTCCAAGATCACTACTTTCCCTCAAATCCCACATAGATCCAAAGACATTAATTGTTGGGGACTTTAACATATAACTTTCTCCAGTAGATAGATGAACTTCGCAAAAACTCAACAGAGAAAACTCAGATATAAACAACTGTATAGACCAACTATATTTAACAGACATCTACAGAATATCTCACCCAGCAGCTTTAGACAATACGTTTTTCTCAGCAGCACATAGAACATTTTCCAAAATAGACCACATTTTAGGCCACAAAGAAAACATGTCCAAATTCAGAAACATTGAAGTTTTACCTTGCATTCTATCAGACCACAAGGGGATAAAATTAGAACTCAACACCAAAAGCCACCAAAGAAAGTCATGTAACACATGGATCCTGAAAAACACACTGCTGAATCACTAGTGGGTTATGGAAGAGATTAGAAAGAAAATTCAAATGTTCATGATATTCAACAAAAATGAACACACCAATTACTAGCTCCTCTGGGACACAGCAAATGCAGTATTCAGAGGCAAGTTTATAACTCTGAGTTCCTACACAAATAAATTGGAGAGAGCTGAAACCAATTTAATGAGACATCTGAGCCTCCTTGAAAAAGAGCAGCAAGATAAACACAATCCAGTAGATGGAAATAAATAATTAAAATTAAATCAGAATGAAACCAATTGGAATGTAACAAAAATAGAAAGAATCAAGAAACCGAAGAGTTGATTCTTCGAGAAAAATTAACAAAATTGAGAGACCCTTAGCAAATCTTATCAGAAAAAGAAGAGAACACACGGAAATAAACTCAGAGATGAGAATGGAAACATCATCACAGAAACAACTAAGATTCAGAACATTATAAACGAATAATTCTCAAACCTTTATGCTAATAAGTTTGAGAACTTGGCAGAAATGGACCTTTTCCTAACAAATACTGACATGCCAAAACTAAACCAAGATGAGTTGAACCATCTTAACAGGCCCATATTAAGCATTGAAATAGAAACAGCAATAAGAGACCACCCATCTAAGAAAAGTCCAGGACCAGAGGGTTTTATAGCAGAATTCTACAAGGCCTTCAAAGCAGAGTACACACCAATACTCCTCCAACTCTTCAATGAAATTGAAAGAGAGAGTTCGCTACCGAACAAATTCTATGAAGCCATCATTACCCTCATCCCCAAACCAGGCAGGGACCCATCAAAGAAAGAGAACTATAGACCCATTTCTTTGTTGAACATTGATGCAAAACTTCTCAACAAAATTTGGGCCAAGCGATTTCAACAATTCATCCAAAAAATCATATACCATGATAAAGCAGGATTCATTTCAGGGATGCAAAGCTGGTTTAATATACTCAAATCAATTAATATAATTCATCACTTTAACAGGAGCAAGGATAAGAACCACATGGTTATCTCAATAGATGCAGAAAAAGCATTTGAAAAGATCCAACATACCCTTTATGATGAAGGTTTTGGAAAAAATAGGAATCCATGGAACATTCCTCAATACAATAAAGGCTGTATATGACAAACCTACAGCCAGCATTATACTTAATGGTGAAAAAATAAAGCTATATCCTCTTTACTCAGGAATGAGACAAGGATGCCCACTCTCTCCACTTCTCTTCAATCTAGTATTGGAATGCCTAACTAGAGCAATAAGACAAGATGCAAATATAAGAGGGATCCAAATATGGAAAGAAGAAGTAAAACTCCCCCTCTTTGCAGATGACATGATCTTGTATTTATAAAATCGCACAGAGTCCACTCCAAAATTACTCAAGCCGATTCAAAACTTTGGCAAAGTAGCAGAGTATAAAATTAACGCTCAAAAATCAATGGTTTTTCTGTATGCCAACTATAAGTAAAGTGTGGCTGAAATTAGGAAAACAAATCCATTTGTAATAACCACACAAAAAATAAAATGCCTAGTAATTAACTTAACCAAAGAAGTGAAGGACCTCTATGATGAAAACTTTAAAAAACTGAAAAAGGAAATCAAAACTGAACTTAGAAAGTGGCAAAAACTCCCATGCTCCTGGATTGGAAAGATCAAAGTCATGAAAATGGCAATACTTCCCAAGGCTATCTAAAAATTCAATGTGATACGTATCAATATTCCAACCTCATTCGTCAAGGAAATAGAAGAGGCAATCCAAAAATTCATATGGAACACTCAAAGACCCTGAATAACAAAAATGATCCTTAACAGAAAAAACAGTGCTGGAAAAATATCAATACCAAATTCAAATTCTACTACAAAGCCACAATAATCGAAACAGCTTGGTACTGGCACAGTACCAAGTACTCAGGACCAATGGAATAGAATTGAAAACCCAGAAATATACCTACAGACCTATAACCATCTAATCTTCGATAAGGGAGCTAAAAAATAGAACGGAAGAAAGACAGCCTCTTTAGTAAATGGTGCTGGCAAAATTGGTTAAAAACTTGTAGAACACTAAAGCTAGATCCTTATATATAACCCTGTAACAGAATCTACTCTAAATGGATCAAAGAACATGGAATCAAAGCAGACACTCTGAAAACATTACAGGATGGAATAGAAGAAACCCTAGGCCTTGTTGGCACAGGCCGAAATTTTCTTAATAGAGACCCAGAAACACAACAAATCATAGAAAGGTTGGACAAATGGGATTGCATAAAGTTGCAGAGCTTCTGCACGGCAAAGGACATAGCTAGGAAGATCAATGGAAGGCCACACGGATTGGGAGAAGATCTTCACTAGCCATACAACAGACAAGGGTCTCATATCTAAAATATACTTGCAACCCAAAAAATTAAATCCCCCAACAAATCTTCAAAGAAACATCTGCCCAGTAAATAAGTGGGCTAAAGACTTAAAGAGAAACTTCTCTGAAAAGGAAAGAAAGATGGCCAATAGACACATGAAGAAATGCTCAACTTCCCTAGTCATAAAAGAAATGTAAATCAAAACAACATTGAGATACCACCTCACCCCAGTTAGAATGGCTATAATCAAGAACTCTAATAACAACACATGCTGGAGGGGATGTATTGTTGATGGGAGCGTAAACTTGTTCAACCAGTATAGAAATCAATATGGAGGTTCCTCAAAAGATTCCACATGGAGCTCCCATATGACCCAGCAATCCCAGTTTGGGTATTTACCCAAATGTTCACAAACAAGACCACACTAGAGTTTCCAGCACAATTATGTTTATTGCAGCATTATTTACCATGGCTAATATATGGAACCAACCCAGATGGCCCTTAGTAGATGAGTAGATAAAGAAGATGTGGTGTATATACACACTGGAATTCTATGCCTCCATCAGAAAGAATGACATTGCCCCATTTGTTAGGAAATGGAAAGACTTGGAAAAAATTATGTTAAGTGACATAAACCAGGCCCAAAGAAACATAAGTCCCATGGTTTCCCTTATTTGCAATAACTAGTATATGTCTGAGACAAACAGAAACTGTCAGACAAGTTGATGTGAGGGAAATGAACCCTAAGATATATATTCTAATGTTATTTCCTTCATGTGATTGTTTCTAACACATTTAAAAGATTATTTCTTTTTGCTTTGTATGTCCCTCCCCCACTGTACAAACCCTGCTTTCACTGTACTTGATGTCGGTATAATTTGTGGAGGGGAAGGGAAAAAACAAATCGTTTAAATAATAGGGATACAGCTGGACCCATTACAACAATGAGATGTACATGTCATTATGTCGAAAACAAACTTTATAAGTTTGGTGGGGGGGGAGGGTTGGGTGGGGAGCGTGGAGAGGACGGGATGTTATGGGAAGGGGAAACAAAAGAGGAGGCTACAATGCTTGATAAGAAATGTACTCATTATCTTACCCATGTAATTGAAACCACTTTGTACAGTATTTTCACAACAACAAAAAAATAAATTTAAATATGGGATGAAATTTGTTCCAATAATGCATTGCATTAAGGTATTTAGGAATAACTTAAAGGTGCATAAGATTTTTTTTTTTTTTGGAAATGAAAGGATATTGGAATTTGGTTCTCTATATTTTTTTTAAATTTTTTGTGAACATACTGTACAGAGGGGTTACAATTACATGGGCAAGATAATGAGTGCATTTCATATCAAGCATTGCAGCCTCCTCCTTTGTTTACCTTCACATCCCTTCCCAGCCTCCCCCAGCCCCCCACTCAATTCTCCCCCCACACACACCAAAGTTGTAAAGTTCGTTTTCGGCATAGCAACTTGTACTTCTCATTGTTGCAATGGGTCCACCTGTATCCTTAAACGACTTGTTTTCCCCCGTCTCCTCCACAAATTATACCGACATCAAATATAGTGAAAGCAAGGATTATACAGTGGGGGAGGGACATACAAAGCAACAAAGAAATAATCTTATAAATGCGTTAGAAACAAATGCATAAAAGAAAAAAACATTTAAATGCATATCTAAGGGTTCATTTTCCTAA
Organism: Dipodomys spectabilis; assembly: GCF_019054845.1. NCBI lineage: Eukaryota > Metazoa > Chordata > Mammalia > Rodentia > Heteromyidae > Dipodomys > Dipodomys spectabilis. The sequence continues at coordinate 1,164,737 of NW_024870734.1, read as the reverse complement.
AATCACATTATCTGACCTTTTCTGCTTGACTTATACATATATTAGATATTGCAAATAAGGGAAACCATGGGACCTACGTTTCTGTGGGTTTGGCGCTACATTTTAAGCAATTTGCTTAATAGAATAGGCAAAATAAAATTTACATTTGCAGCAGACTTGACACATTAAATTTTGTATATTGAAAGGGAAACAATCCGCAACAATATGTCAATTTTCTCTTCTTATTTATCTCTAAAAGTTTATGCTTCTGGTCTCTTAATATTATAACTTCAAAAAATGTATGTTTAGCTAGTTGTACAAAGGGGTTTTGTTTCATCATGTCAATGTTGAATAAAGTGTATGTGCATTTCAATATACAGTGCATCTGGATCATTTTCAAGCTTCACATTTTTCTTCCTTCCCTTACCCCAACCCCACCCTATCCCTTCATGTTTCCTACTTATATTCTGACATGTGTACATTGAATGTTATGACTGTATTAGTCCACCATTTACCTCTCCATTCTTCTACCCTACTCCCTTTAGCCCAGATCCCCTTTTAAGACTTGTTTCAACTTCATGGTATTTAGTTAAATATCTCTACTTTGGCATTTGTCTATGGTCTTCCCACATCCTCTCTTCCACATAAATGAGTATATTTCTCCACATTTCTAATCTCTGATTGGCTATGATAGATCTCCTTTACTATTCACCTTCTGTCCTAAATTTAGTATTGGACTTTCAGGGCCATCCGATAGAGCATTTTCATTCTCTACACACTGAAGATGGGTGGAAATAATTTCCATGCTGTCAGCATTATGTTATCCATCATGAATTCCCATCGCTTATCACTTCAGCAGTCTAAATATAAAGTCATATTTTCTGCATTATATTCACACAGTATAAGTGAATATCAAGGGTAATTTACCTAGTATTGGAAGTTTAGGGACGATCTTCAATTTCTGATGATAGAAGCAGGAATCAGTTTCAATTTTCAGATTCCACTATGTAGTGAGCCCTGCATTCTTCTAAATTTTCGATAAATTTCGAGTTACTTTTTGTTAATAATTTAAAAAGTTTTATTTCAGTATTTGAAATACTGCCCCAATTATTTTAAAAGTTTCACAATAAGTTAGACTGAACTTTTTCCTCCCATGTTCCCCACTAGTTCAGGTTAAGTCTCCTTTCGCTTTATTTTTTGAGAGACCAAGGGATGAGGGTAAACAGAGAGATGATCATTACTCAGATATCTCCTTCCTCTTCTGTTTCTGCTATTTTTGTTGAGAGGAAGACTGGAGCAGGGTACAAGAGTGATGCTTGACTTCACCATACAAGGGAGCATTCCTGGCATGTCAATTATTGTTTCTCAGAATCACTGAAATTGCTTACTCTTGCCTTCTCTCTGACAGTAACCTAACTGTGGCTTACTTGGTGCAGAGGAAGCACACTAACAGGTTATTACCCGTAAATTGATATTTTATATCTCAGCTTACTACTACCAAAAATAAAAAGCTTTGGCTACATAAATGAAAAGGGAGTGATTGTCCAACAAAACCTTTGTGAGGAGTAGACAATTCTACTCAGCTACCCCCTCCTCTCGTATCCTCCCTTCCACTCCCCTCCCCTCATTTAACCTCCCTTCCTTTCTTCTTTCGTTGTGTCTCTCTCCTGCATATTCATCTCTATCTTCTCTCTTTTTCTCTTCCAGTAGCAAGTGCTTTGGTTTATCAGAAAACACATAAATAATTGAACAAATATTTTTTTCTCTTCTTTTTGTGATTTTTTATTCTTAAGAAGTGAGTTCTAGCACAGCACCAGTGGCTTAAACCTAGATAGTTGATAGGTTCAAATTTGACAATTGCAATTCGAAGCTATTCCAAGTAGATAAACCTCAGAGATTCTTTTCTCCACTTGTGGTAAAAGGAAGAAGTGAAGGTGTGGCTCAGGTGGTATAGAGCAAACATTGAGAATTGAAGCCCAGATAGAGCTCAAGGCCAGGAGTTCATATCCCAGTACCAGCACAATATTAAAAAAATGAGTCCTTTTTCTTTGAAAAGGGATATTTCTCCAAAAATTCACACCCAGGACAATTTTCAAGGTCCAAGACTCTTTTTAAGGCTCTTTCACATCTTAAACTGATGCCTCTGCTTGATTCATATTATAGAAAATAGGAGTCACACTTCATATTAACAAGTATGCACATTACTGAACAGTTCTTACCATTTTTAATGTAAAGGATGCATGGGAGAAGAATTCACCTCACTTGGGTTAGTTAGGCTTCACTCACTGACAGACTTTTGCTAGTAAATGAGGGTCTGTTTACATGTAAAGAAGTCTATATAGATGGTATTCTAGGAGAGAGAACAAGCTATCTGTTTCCAAGTTTGAATCAGATTAAGTTTATTCCTATGATATGGTAAAGAGAAGCTCATCTCATACAACAATATGCAGACAGTAATTTCAAAAATGTTAACAACCCATGTCTATGTTTTGAACAGCTAAGTTTTCACAAACAAAAAACAGTTTATTGTGCCAAGAAAATAAAAGTTAGGCAATAGGAACTATATTAAATATAGTTAATGGCTGAGTGCTATGTATACAAGAGTTCTGTAATCACAACTAAACTATAAATTTTTTCATAATGTCCCTAACAAAAATCTCTAAGATAGGCCTTGCTAAATCTGTCATAGAGGGCTGTGCTTATGCAATTGTCAGGTTTGTATAGGGTCCAATATCTTCCACAGTCGCTTAGGTTGCAAACTGCTCTGTCTGGAAACACATGCTGTCTTGCTAGATACCTAAGGGATTTTTGTGCCATTGTGAATATTTATTGTTTTTCTTCTTGTAATTATACCTGTCAGTGTGAAGTCCTTTCATAACAAGAATAATAGTTTCTGTACCCTTTGTTACACTAACAAATCTCAGATATAAGTATAGTTGGGTGCCCGTGGTTCATGCCTATAATCCTAGCTACTCAGGAGGCTGAGATCTGAGAATCACAGTTCATTGCCAGCTCAAGCAGGAAATTCCATGAGATTCTTATCTCCAATAAACTACCAGAAAACTGGACGTGGCGCTATGTCTCAAGAGGTAGAGCTCTTGCCTTGAGCTGAAGAGCACTTGGACAACACCTAAGCCCAGAGTTCAAGCCCCATGACTGACCAAAAAAAAATCTCACTATCTCTCTATCTATCTCTCTATCTATCTATCTATCTATCTATCTATGATGAGATGAATTACATTTAAATATAAATCAATATTTGTTATACACATTTAAAATATAAGTAAATATATGATGTATTTGTAATATATACATATATTTACATATATAAGATCATATTATATCTGTATGCTTATAAATATACTTGTAATTTATATCCAAAGAGTACATCTGAAGATTTTCGGGAAAGTGTAGAGTGTCAAAAGGGTTATTACTGACCCACCATACTTTCAATCATTTTTTATACTTATTACAATGTCTGGAGTACTAAGACTGAATGATTATGAAACAGAGTTGTTGTTTTATTCCTTACGATTTTGGATTAGAAACATCTACTTACTTGGTATAAAACCTACCCAAATGTGATTTTGAAATCACACTCCACAAACTGGACATATACATCAATTTAGCAATTTACAGGTCCCAAACTTTTATTTGAATCCTGTATCTCACATACATTCAGTTTCCTTCGAGTCAGCTACATGTACAAACATGCCTAGATTTTCATGCTCACATACATCCACATACTCACATGACATACTAAATGTAACATTGTAATAAAAATGATATATGTACTGAAAAAAAGCACCTTTGTCAATATAATTAAATTTTATTTTTAAATACAATGCATTATTGAAATACTGATGAAAGAGCAGCTGAGATATGTTTCAAATAGTAGAGTGCCTGCCTAAAGAGCATGTTTCTTATTCCAAACATCATTATTTCTATCCTTCCTTCTCCCACATAAAAACGCATAAATAAGTACAGAATTAACTACATGTTCCTTAATCACTCATTGAAGAGAGAAACTGTAATATATATATATATATATGTATATATATATATACACATATACACACACACAATGGTATACTATTTAGCCACACATAGTTATGAAATCATATCGTCTTCAAGAAAATAGAATGGGAAACCTTCATATTAAAGCAATTAGCGGTACTGTGAAAAACAAATATTAGATTTCTCATATACAGACTCTAGACCCAGAAAATAAAATGAATGACCCAGGTGTAAAAAATGGAATTGATTAAGTTTTGAAAAAATAAGAGAGGAGATGAAGAGAAATATTGTGGAGTAAATATGTTCAAATATTTCATAAGTTAGTATGATGGTATAATAAAATATAAGTATAAAAATAGGATAATGAAATTACTAAAATGAATAAAATGTAACAAGCTACATTATGTGGACATATGTGTATAACACAAGAAAATACTTTTGTGAAATTAATATTTGCTAATAAAAAGTAAAATTCATTCCAGTTGTTATAGATTCATATGTTAATTTCCATTTTTAGCTCAGATATTTCCCTGATAAAGTAAAAGGAGAAATAGGTTTTGCTCATTTAGAAGGACAATCTTGTCCAATTAGCATTAAAGTATTCTAGATAATTACTGTCAATGTGAAATTGTTCAAATTATTATATTAGAATATTTCTAATTGACTCCTCAAAATATTACCCTATAGGTATATACTTTTTGCTATTTATTGAGTATTTTTCTACTCAATTACTATATACCATTTTCTGAATGCAGTTTGGTATATGTAACTAGGATATATTACACCTGACCAGGAAATCAATTATTCAAACAGTTTTTATCAAAAATGCCTATAACGAAATAAAGAGGTAAATACAAATTATGTATATTTGAAGACAATACTTGCTTAGTCCTCTTCTCACATTCTTCATTCCCTTCTTTTTTTTTTTTTTGTCGGTCATGGGGCTTGAACTCTGGGCCTGGGCGCTGTCCCTCAGCTCTTCATCTCTTCAGCGCTCTACCACTTGAGCTACAGCGCCACTTCCGGTTTTCTGGTGGTTTATTGGAGATAGGAGTTTCACGGTCTCTCCTGCTCGGGCTGGCTTTGAACCGCAATCCTCAGATCTCAGCCTCCTGAGTGGCTAGGATTACAGGCGTGAGCCACCAGCGCCCGGCTCTTCATTCCCTTCTTGAGAATAATACACATTGTAAGGAATACTTAACATGTTTTAGAGAAATTGGTTGACTTTAGACGAATGAGTTACTCTTTGCTGCATTTTGGTTTACTTTATATCCAGAAGAGCTAAATTCTTACCTTATGATTTTCCTTAGACTTTATACTCAGGTTTAACCTTTGATGGGTGACAGAAAAAGGTATAAAAATTTTTTAACAGTGGCTAAATTTAGGCTGAGGAATCTAGGTACAACTTTACTAATGCAGATAGGACTCATCATTCATGAGACCATGATATCAAAATGTTAACCTTTGCTTCCTGAAATCATGCTTATGAGATTTTGTGTATTATAAGCAGTGATTATTAGCATTTGTTTTGTAAACAACATCATTTCATTGGTTAGGAACTGAAGTGAGATATTATACCCAGAACAAAATTTAAGGAGGCATCCAAAATTAGTTACCAAGATATAAATCATTTAAAACAATGCTTTAAAAAGGCAAGACAAAGGAAATAATTTATGAAAAAAGCCAACATTTAAAATAAATACAGAATCAGTATGACTGATTTTTCTTTTTATCCCAGTTGCAATACGGATTGTATGATGACTTTTCTAGTTACATGTTTAGTTAGGTCTTGATATTTAGTTGGAGAAGTTATGTTCTTTCATATATTCATTTGTCAGATCAAAGAGGAAATGAATTCCATGCCAGAGTCAACATCCATAATATTACAGTTGTATTGTACTACTTTGCCAAAGTTTCGAATCAGCTCGAGTAACTTGGGTCTTCTTTGGATCTAACTAATTAGGTTTACAATTTAGTGAGTACTAGATTTTGACCACCATTTATTAAAATATTATATTCCAGAAACTACTACTATTCTCTTTTCATGAGATTTTTAATTTCATTTATATGATGTGCTGATGTTTTCCTTTTGATAATCCACATTCAGTCTTTTAAGAACCGTATAATTTGGAGTATTTTTCAATTATGTACACTGCTCAGATTCTATTATTTGTGCATTTTGTTCTTGTTAATTCAGTAGTATTTAGTGCTCATTATGGATATTTTGGAATTACTAATTGCATTTCGGAATTTTAAAGAATGTTATGATTTTTGTGATCTAATTCTATAGCATTTTTTCTTTTAAGTATGTGCAGATCTTACTTTACATACAGTTACATTTGTTTTATTTATTTTTTTTTTTTGGGGGGGGGGTCCGGTCGTGGGGCCTGAACTCTGGGCCTGGGCACTGTCCCTCAGCTCTTCAGCTCAAGGCTAGCACTCTACCACTTGAGCCACAGCGCCACTTCCGGCTTTTTTCTTTTTGCTGATGTGGTGCTGAGGAATCGAACCCAGGGCCTCGCGCATGCAAGGCAAGCGCTCTACCACTGAGCCACCTTCCCAGCCCCGTGTTACATTTGTTTTAAACAATTTGATCCATTCAAGGGATTTTCTATATTAGGTTGATCCAGATGAATTTAATTACAAATTAACACAACCTTATTTCTGAGAGACATTTATACTTATAGCTCTACTTAAATTAACATGTGTTTGAAGGTTTTGTAGTTTAAAAAAATAAACTGGGCACAACATGTTTTTGTTCCGGGGGAAGTTCCAATTTGTTGGTTGTTTTTCCAGCTGTGATGACTTCAACATATGTGTGCCTTTTAGTTCAATTGTTTTGTGCCTATATTTTGTTTCATATAACAGAAAATACAAAAAGAATCAGAGATTTAGAACTTTTCCAAATAGAATTCTAAGAGAGACACTTGAAGTTTTGTGACAACTGGGAAAAGGGACGTCTTCTTAGTGGAGGGGTTAGCAGAATAACAGAGACATTGTTTGAAGAGATTAGAATTCTGCCACTTCCTGTCTCACTATTTCCAGTGGTATTACTTCAACGTATTTAGTGGAAAGAAAATAATTTTGTCTGTATGAATTCACAATTTTTGGTTTAATTGGGCCCACAACACATTCATATTTGATTTTACCTGTAAAATCTTTTCTCCTTAGTTTAAAACCACAGATGTGAATTTATAATGTAAAATAGCACCTGGAATTTATATGAAATGGTCCAGACTATTTAGAATGTAATGATTATAGTGTGTGAGATAGTATGTAATAATTGATTTTGGGGAAAGTCAATTACAGTGTTTTTTTGTGAAATACTGAGTAATAGAATTATATTTGATTCTATAAAAAACTTCATGGTTACATCTAAAAATAACTCAGTTATAAGTTAATTGTGAAAAAATAAGATTGTTTACTGGAAAAAACTAGAAGTTTCAATAAGCTTTCTTTTTAAAAATTGACTTGGATCTGGACTTTGGTGGCTCATGGCTGTAATCCTCGCTACTCAGGAGTCTGAGATCTGAGGATAGTGGTTGAAAGCCAGCCTGGGCAGAAAAGTCTGTGAGACTCTTATCTCCAATAAACCACCTTAAAACCAGAAATGGCACTGTGGCTCAAGTGGTACAGTGGTAGCCTTGAGCTGATGAGTTGAGGGAGAGTGCCCAGGCCCAGATATCAAGGCCCACAACCAACAAAAAAAAATTGACATGGAGTTTTACTATATTATTTCATGATTTTTTATGAGTGGTTGTTCAGTGAAAATGTCATTGGTTTTTATATTTTGTGTTGGCATAAAATGAGCCTACTATTGTCTTAAATTAATCAAAAAATTTCTTATTCTATGACTGCATAAATTTTGTGGGTAATGGTTAAAACAAAGTAGCCTTTTTGAAATAAAATATTTATATCACCCCCCCGAAAAGAGGAACAAAATAAAATATATGCTAGAAACTTACTCTGTAAATCTTCATGGACTAATAGCCTGTCAGTTTGTTTTAACTTTTAATCAAAAATTAAAGTAATACTGGATAATATGAACCCATTTAAATTTCTTCATCCTTGTCATTTAAGATTCACTTTAAAAAGAAGTTCAACAGGTGAATGTTTTTTCTTTACTTTTCCAAAGAAATTATCATTTCATCATTATAGTGTATAGCACAATATACCCAGAAAGCATTTCTTAAGGAAAATGATTTTTCCCATTCTTTGGTTTGCTTCAGTCTGTATTTAAACTGCATACCACAACTTACCCACCCTATTGTCTGTCTTTTCATTTGAAACATTTCAAAAGTTTTCCTTCCCTGGTGTGTCAACCAGCAAAGTTTTACAAAACAGCATGCTTTCATTAATTGTACTTTCAAAAATATATCTCACAAATGCCAACAATGAAACACTATTTGAAAAATCTTTGGACTTTTCCACTTATAGTGGAACAATCAATTTTCATACTCCTTAGAACCAGCTGTTTACAGGCATTAATTGCTCTGTCAGTTCCATGCTTTACAACAGCTGCATTTGACAATGTCGTACATGTTAATTTGTTTACCACATCTGGTTTGTTTTCAGGAAGGACTGTATTCATGGAAGATGGTAATAAATGAGTTTTACAATTATGTAGTTTAATAAGGCTCTGAGTTGTGGATATAGAACATCCATTTCAGTGACTACATATTTAAATTAAATCCCATAAAGTATATTCCTTCAATTTTCTGGGTAAAATGTTCTACAATCTAGGTATTTTTAAAGAAGTATTATATGTTGTTTCCTTAGTGACAACGTAATTGGAGGACTTAAAATTTTATATACCATGGCCATCTTAAATAAGGTAGATGAACTTGGGTGGGCATGCAAAACTTTTGGTAAGTAAGGTATGTGCTCTACCACTGAGCTACCTTCCCAGCCCTTCATGCACGGAAAACTTTTGGGAGAGCATGAATATTTGAATCTTGGATACGATTTCATTGGGAATTGTGGCAGACTTTCATAGTATAAGAAGAAAAATGAAAGGCCATACTAAATTTTATTTTGGGTCCGGTTGTGGGGCCTGAACTCTGGGCCTGGGCATTGTCACTCAGCTATTCAGCTCAAGGTTAGCGCTCTATCACTTGAGCCACAGCGCCACTTCTGGCTTTCTTCTTTTTGTTTATGTGGTGCTGAGGAATCGAACCAAGGGCCTCATGCATTCAAGGCAAGGGCTCCACAACTAAGCCACCTTCTCAGCCCCACTAATACTTTTCTCTGTTACATTGTTATATTAGTTTATTGAAACGAACACATACACACATAGAAACACACAGATACACACATTTGTAGTATAAAGACCCACTCTGTCTGCAAGAAAATATTTTTAATAACAATTCCATAAAATATTTAGTCTGCCGAGTTCTGATTAGAATTTACAGAAATATCTACTTGCGTCTTCCCCTGGAAGCCTGGATGGGGTTTTTGTTTTCTAAGCCAGTGCTCAACATACAATCTGAACTGGAACTCCATTTGCCCTGGTGGTTAATTGGAGATAAGAATCTAATGAACTTTGGTATGCACGCTGGATTGAACTGTGATCTTCAGATCTTAGCCTCTTAACTAGCTAAGATTACATCCTTGAAGCAGCAGTGCCTACCCATGTTGCATATTTTGTGTAATTCAAATTTTCAGCATTGTATCGATGCTCCTACTACAATATAAAAAAACTTAAACTAGTTTTCACTGTATTTGATGTTGGTATAATTTGTGGAGGGGAAGGGAAAAAGTAAATTATTTAAATAGGAAAACAGGTGGACCCAGTGCAACAATGAGATGTACAAGATATTATGTAGAAAAATGAAATTTAAAACTTTGGCTCAAGATGGGAGAGAGGGTCAGGAAAGGGAGATGTAAAGGGATAGAAAGGAGGAGGTAACAATGCTTGATAAGAAATGTACTCATTACATTGTCCCTGTAATTGTAACCCCTCTGTATGTTATTTTCACAAAAAAGCTTAAAACATAATAAGGATATTTGTAAAGTATATAATGATGGAAGAATTTTCATCCTTTACACAATCTATGCAAAATCTATGCTAAACTATCTATATTTTACTGTACCTTTCCTGCAACGAGTTTGATATAGTTTAATACCTGTCACGCCATTTCTCTATAATCTACTGGAGATTTAATTTTTCATGTATGTATGTATATGTATATGTCTACCTGTATATGTTCCAATGTGGATCATCAAACTTGAAACTTTGCTTTTTTTTTTTTTTTTTTTTGCTGTTCAGCAGTTAACCTGGTCGATCTGTGACAATATCTGTGCTCATTCTGACCATTCCTTTATTTACCACACCATCAGCCTTTTAAAATCAGCTTTATTTCCAGAGATGATTACCAATTAGTCCAACGAATATACACCCAGAGAGCTTTAATAAAACAAGCTTTAAGGAAGGAAGATAACATGAAGTGACAACTACAAAATTTCTACAGAGACCTGACATCTTTCACATTTTTGCCTTCCTCCTGATACTTAAGCTAGCATTTACTAACACCATAAATAATACTGCAATTATAACTTAAAGATCAGTGCTTTTTCCAACCTGAAGCCTTCTTTTCCATGATTTTTGACATAAAATTTTGTGAGACTTTTTTGATAGTGATGGGATTCCATCCACAACAAAACCATGTATATCAAGAAAGCCAATATTTTCAACTCAGAGTACTAAACAAAAGAGGGAGAAAATTAAGGTTAGCTATATATGTTAAGCACAAATATAGGCAATAGCAAGATGTTTTGAAATTGTATACTTTTACTGGATAAAGTGGCTCAAATCTATAATATTATCGACTTGGAAAACAGAGCTTAGACAATTCCAGTTCCAGGCAAAATGTTTTATGCTTGTGTTAGGAGGACCTCAGTCCAAGCAGGCCCAGGCATATTGATACTACTTCAAAATAAGCAATCAAATTTAATCTGCAGGTATGGTAGTAGTAGAGATGCTGTTTCACAAGTATAGGTTTTGTGTTTAATCCTCCAGTAGCACTGGGGATTTAAATGTGGCATGTCTAAGCTCAAGACTTCATAATTGTCTTACAAGCTCTAATAAAACCTTTACCTCTTTTGCTATTTTTTAAAAGTATAACCGTAAGTTCCATGCCCCAAACAAATAATTTCATATTAGAGATTTCCTTCTATCTATTAAGCAATATGTTACGTCTCACTGAAATCAGACTAAAGATAAAAAACCCATTGTCTTACAAATTGACTGCATATGGAAACAGATTCTAAAAGGGAGCATTTAAGTTGAAGTCTACTCCAAGAGAAGCAGAATGTCGTGAATATGCCAAGGAAAGAGGAATCAGAAGCCAACTCTAATCTTGGAGTTCAAATTCCACCAACTCAGAGAAAATGTATTTACAATGTTAATGCTACCCAATCTATGGTAGTTTATTATTGCAATTACTAGCAAACATGTGGAATCTATAAAACACGAAAAGTCATTGACTCTTCTGATCCAAGACTCATCTCTATAATCCTAGTGATTAAGAAGTATGAGACTTGGGGGGTAATGGTTTTTCAGGCTGGTAGGATAGTACATGAGGTTGTATCTCAAATTAATGACAAAAATTTCTGGGCTGGGGCAGGGTTCAAATAGTAGACTGACTACAGCTAGCAAAAAAAAAAAATGAGAGCATGATGTATGTTCAAGCCCCAAACTGGCAGAAAGAAAAAGTATTTAGAAGAATACTATAAGAAGCAGAATTATGAATAGGAAAGCAGAACCAAAAGAAATAAACTTATTGATATAGACAAAGCTTCTCAATGTGAAATATGGCACAAACTGTAATATTTAGGGTATTCCTTCCTATACAGTAGAAATAAATGGCATTTTTACTTGACGAAACTAAATATAAAACTGTATGCAATAATCACATTACTTTTATGGTTCCATAATTTACCTTGTTTTCCTAAATATTTCTCGAATAGTGTAGCTTTTGAAAATCAATAAATGTTGCATTTTCATATATGATTACATATCCTTCCAAGTGTTGTCTAAAATTGATCTACACTAAAATGATTGTCATTGACATCTTTCTCAAGATATACTTTCAGCTGACCTTCCAAAAAACTCATATCCAAAATATAACTTTTTAGTTTGTTCATGCAAACATAGGAATATAAACATGTCTCCGAAGAAAGACAGCCTCTTCAGTAAATGGTGCCGGCAAAATTGTTTAACTATATGTAGAAAACTAAAGCTAGATCCTTATATATCACCCTGCACCAGAATCAACTCCAAATGGATCAAAGACCTTGAAGTCAAAGCAGACACTCTGAAAACATTACAGGATGGAATAGGAGACACCCTAGGTCTCCTTGGCTCAGGCAGAAATTTTTTGAATAGAGACCCGGAAACACAACAAATCAAAGAAAGGTTGGACAAATGGGATTGCATAAAGTTGCAGAGCTTCTGCAGGGCAAATGACATAGCTAGCAAGATCAATAGAAAGTCCACGGATTGGGAGAAGATCTTTACTAGCCATACAACGGACAAGGGTCTCATATCTAAAATATACTTGGAACTCAAAAAATTAACCCCCCCAACAACAAATCCTCAAAGAAACAACTGCCCAATAAATAAGTGGGCGAAAGACGTAAAGAGAAACTTCTCTGAAGAAGAAAGAAGGATGGCCAATAGACACATGAAGAAATGTTCAACATCCCTAGCCATAAAAGAAATGCAAATCAAAACAACATTGAGATATCACCTCACCCCAGTTAGAATGGCAAAAATCAAGAACTCTAACAACAACAGATGCTGGAGGGGATGTGGACAGAAAGGAACCTTACTTCATTGTTGGTGGGAATGTAAACTTTTTCAACCACTTTGGAAAGCAGTATGGAGTTTCCTCAAAAGATTTGACATAGAACTCCCCTATGACCCGGCAATCCCACTTTTGGGCATTTACCCAAATGTTTACAAACAAGACCACACTAAAGCTACCAGCACAACAATGTTTATTGCAGCATTATTTACCATAGCTAAGATATGGAACCAACCCAGATGCCCCTCAGTAGATGAATGGATCAAGAAAATATGGTATATATACACAATGGAATTCTATGCCTCCATCAGAAAGAATGACATTGCCCATTTGTTAGGAAAAGGAAAAACTTGGAAAAAATTATATTAAGTGAAGTAAGCCAGGCCCAAGGAAACATAGGCCCCATGGTTTCCCTTATTTGCAATATCTAGTATGTGTATGAGTCAAGCGGAAAAGGTCAGATAATGTGATGTCAGGAAAATGAACCCTTTAGATATGTATTTTAATGTTTTTTTTCTTTCATGCATGTGTTTCTAACCCATTTATAAGATTATCTCTTTGTTGCGTTGTATGTCCCTCCCCCACAGTATAACCCCTGCTTTCACTATATTTGATGTCAGTATAACTTGTGGAGGAGATGGGGAAAAACCAGTTGTTTAAGGATACAGATGGACTTGTTGCAAAAATGAGAAGTACAAGTTGTCATGTACAAAACGAGCTTTACAACGTCGGTGCGGGGGAGGGGGAAGGGGAGGGAAGGAGAAGGATTGGGATTGGGGGGATGGGGGAGGCTGGGAAGGGATGTGAAGAGTAAACCAAAGGAGGAGGCTGCAATTCTTGGTAAGAAATGGACGCATTATCCTGCCCATGTAATTGTAACCCCTCTGTACAGTATGTTCACAAATAAAATAAAATTAAATTTAAAAAAGTTAATTACTTTAATCTGCTGTCTTTGATGAAGTATAACTAATAGAATTATATATATACCCTGAGGGAAATAAGACACTTCCTTCTAAATACAGACTTGCAGGCACACACTCAATCACACACATACACACACACACATATATTTACCACTCTGACTCAGGTTAGATTCCTGACATTGGGTGTCAGCAGTGATCTAATAATCAAATTTTCCTGCCCAGACATAAAATACATTCATAATTCCGCACAGACGAAAACACCAGATCATTCAAAATAATGAGAATATTTAACAGAACCAACCAGCACTTGAGCCATCTACTCCCTGATTTCATTCATTCATGATGATGCATTTTCCATATCATAATTTAAAATAATTTTGTCTCTGATTGGCAGAAAAAATATGCTATCATATAATAGAAATTGTAGGTAAAATTACTTGTAATCTTTAATATATCTTATCAAAGACTTCTGTTTCCTTCTTGCAGAGTGTTTCTGGCATTTTGCCTTAATGTCTATAATTAAATTACAAAGGACATGCCATATACCTTAATTCATTTTTCCTAAAGCTTATGCTATGGAGTTGAATTAGATTTGTTGCTTATTCTAAATTAAATATTATCAACAACTTAATCGAATCATTGTTTATGTTACTCCTAATCCATTTGAAATATCAAATAGAACTGGAAATTCCCCTCGGCAATGAATTGTGAATGTCATTAATGGTTGTGGAGGGATGAAGGATTTGAATTATCTAGAGTGCATTAAAAATGGCACTGTTATTCAAAGGGCTGATCATTTAGTCAGCTTTTAAAGTGTGGTGGTCTTATTTCATCTAAGAAGATAACAGTACGCTTTTCATCACATTCTTGCCTGCAAAGCAGTAGAATTATTTCCTTTGTACTGTTCATGTCCAGCTGCGATATTAGCGAAACCTACAAACAACTGCAGAGCTGTATTAGCTGCTCTAGATTTTGAAATTTTCTTCCTGTAGCCCTTGTGATTTGAGCCCAGATTCATGTGATAGTCACAGAATCCACAATAACAAAGCACCACAATATACAAAGACCACTTGCAAAATGAGGTTCAATATTTTCTTTGTTGTTTCCTTTTTTTGATTGTCTTTTTATGAGCTAAGGGTGTTTCTCATTATTTTTTTATGTGACTTAAATAAATTTTCCAGATTTTTCAAATAAAATAAAGAGATATAAAGGAGACCTATTTAGTCACAAAATACAGCTAACCATTTGCATGATTTTTTTTTATTCTAATCCTTCTCTCAGTTATCTTCAAATAACATTGAGATGAGCCTAGCATATGTGTAAATTGACATATGTATAAAGCACACAGAATTCTGGAATCTTTGGACTGTGATTTCTATATAACTTCACTTAGAAAAGAAAATTGTCACTTGTTTCATGTCTTAAGTAATCTACTTAAAACAAGTTTTATTAATTTTACTAATAGATGTCATAATCTATGGTACTGATGCATTGCATAAGTATTTGATTCCTTATGTCCACTGAATTAACATTACATTTAATTTATTTTTTTACACATGAAATAATGACATTCTTGAGGATAAAACATACCTGTTTTTCATTTTGGTTGCCAAAATGGAATTATTAGATATTTGGAACATTTAAATCTGAACTTTCAAATTTCACTAGTACTTGAATTGTGTTACTTACAAATTTAATATTAAAATAAAAAGTATCATTCAATAGAAAGCAAAATTATGTTATCACACCTTAATCCCTGAATTGACTTCATGATAAAAAGCAATTAGATTTATATAACAAGATATACATACTCAAATGAACTATGAGATATGGAAACAGAAAACTTCTTTTGGTTTTGTGTTTGTTGTTGTTTATAGTTTGTGATAATTCTGTCTTTTTTGCCTTATGCCTGGTATATTCATTGTATGTGTTCAGGAAGGTGAGGGGTGGGCACAGAGCTTTAGGGAAAAGAGTGGAAAATTGCAGCAGTGGAGTTCATTGAACATTGATGAAAGTGAACTATTTAACACATGGGTGGGGACAGGAGGGTGGGACTGGGAACAAGTGTGGGAACTGAAGACATTTCATAAAAGAAAATGTTCTCCTTACCTGACCCTTGCAATTGTAATCCATCTATAAATCACCTTAATAAGAACAACAGAGTAAATTTCTGTTAAAAAAGACAAAAAAATGTTGTTTCTTAGAATCCTAGAAGTTTGTTTTTTTCACTGGTTTGAGCTGTTTGAGTCTATCTGTGAAAATAGCTACATTGACATTCATTGGGCAAATTTTTGAGCTACTAGTAGATAGAAGTCAATTATGATTGTATGTTTTTTGAGACTGATTCATTTATTTCTTTAATCTAATTTGTATTATTTCTGTCTATTGGTTTTTGGTTTTGTTTTTCCTGTTTTGTCAAAGACTTAGTGGTGCATCATTAGTGCTGATTTAAGATTGTTCTAATTTGTTGATGTACATAATCAAAATTATAAATATTCCCCTGAGTATTGTCTGTGCTGCTGCTGTGTTCCAGAGGAGGTAATATTTTGTGTGTTCACTTCCACTGAATTCCACAAACGTTGGAACTTCCTCCATATCTCTTCAGTGACTCACTGATGATTTAGCAATGTGTTCTTCAGTCTCTGTGAGTTTCAGAATGTTATGTAATGCCTTTGGATGTAGAGATCTAATTTGGTCCCATCATGGTCTGACAGGATACAAAGAGTAATTTCATTTTTATTTTTGAATTTTGAAAGCTGCTGAGTGGAATATATCTTGTGACACTGGTAGGTGAAATACTCTGTAGATATCTGTTAGGTATAGCGTGTCAATACAGATACTTAGCTCTAAAGATTTTTCCTAAGTTTTTATCTGAATGGCCTGTCCAGAGGTAAGAATGATTTGTTCAAGCAACCAACAATTAATTTGGATGTATGCATGTTTTTAGGGTAATTAGTATTTCTCTGATGAATTTGTGAGCTCTAGGATTCAGGACATTGATATTTAGAATTGTTATATCCCTCTGATGGAGAGTTTTCTTTGTCAATATTTAATGTCTTTCTTTGTCTCTTTTTACTTTCATACCACTTTTATTTTAAAGCCAATTTTATCTAATATTAGTATAGCTACTCTAGCCTGTTTATGAGGTCCATTTTTAATTTGTAAAGATGATGTACAGAAGGGTTACAATTACATAAGTCAGATGATGAGCACATTTCTTTTTGAACAGTGTCACCTCTTCACACATGTTCTCCCAGTTTTTCCCTTTCAACCTCCCTGTCGCGTAAGTTGTATAGTTCATTTACAATGTAGTGTCTATTGAGTAGCACTGCTGCATTTAAGCCTTTGTCCCACCATTTCTGTATTCCCCCTTGCCCTATCCAAACGTACATATAAGACCAAAGTTGTAGAAATTTAAAAAATCGGCATCAGAACACTGAAGGAAAAAGCAAAATAATAAACAAACTCTCATAATCATTTCTTGGAGATCATTTTAATGAATATTATTTTATATAATAATATTCGTACAGCTATTGTTCCTTTGTGATCCTCTCCAAAGGGCATCCTCCTTTGATCTCACTGTATAAATGTTTAGAATCCCATAAAATTTATCATGTCCAAGTGTAGTGTTTTCTCTTTTACCATCCAACTGTGATTACTTGTAGAATTAGAGGCACATTCTTCTACAACAAATGAGGGAAATTAGGCAACCTATATTTCTTTGAGTCTGTCTTTCTTCACTTAATATAAGTTTTGTCCAAGTCTTTCCATTTCCTTATGAATGGTGTAACATCATTCTTTCTGAATCAATAGAATTGCATCATACTGAAGAGTTTCTACATGGCAACGGGGAAAGATAGCAGGATATATAGAAAGAGAACAGAATGGAAGAATATTTTTTTCTAGTTAAGCATTAGACAAGTGTTTTCATAACTAACCCATATTTAGAGATCAAAAAGTTAAACCCAACAAAAATAAACCCTCAAATAAACAAGAACCCAATTAATATATGGGATAAACACTTAAAGATAACTTCTTAGAAGAAGTAAGAATGAAAAATAGACACATCTCTCTCCATAAAAGAAATGTCAATCCAAACAACACTGATATTCATCTCACCCCTCTTACAATGTCATTATGAAAAAACGAACAATCACAGATATTGATAAGGATGTGGCCCAAAGGAAACTCTATTACACTGTTGGTGGGAATGTAATCTTGTTCAATCACTCTGAAAAATACTATGAAATTGCTCACAGAACTATATAGAGAGCTACCTACCTATGATCCAGCAAATCCACTTATGGTCGTTTATCCAATAGAGCAGAAACAAGGCCACACTGAAGCTACCAGAACAATCATGTTCATTATTGCATTATTTTCTGTAGCCAACATATGGAATCAGCCCAGATGCCTCTCATTGTAAAAAGAGATCAAGAACTATATATGTATATATAAATTATATATATATCTAATTTTATTTGTCCCAATTTACAAGTATATATGTATGTACATAAATGTATGTATACAAACATATATACATATATATATACAAACATATAAATACATACATAATGGAATTCTGTTCATCCATCAGAAATAATAATATTGCACCATTCTAAAGGAAAAATGAAACACTTAGAAATAATATTAAGTGAAATAAAGCAGACCCAGAGAAACTTAGTTTGCGTGACTTTCCTCGCTTGTGGTAGGTAGGAGTGTCTATAAATGTAAAAGTAAACACACTGGATGGTATGCAAGGTGGTACAAATGAATTATCTGAAATGTCATAGTCCATGGAGAATGAAAATACTATAATTCTCTTAAAAGGCTAAGTCAAAGCCCAACAAAATAAAAACCAGTAAATGTGTAGTGCAGGAGAGGATAGTGGGGGGCAATGTGAGAGGGGTAGGAAATTGAAGGGGAAAAGGATAGAATACAGGCAAGAATCCATTGTACACTTCCCAGAATTGAAATATACAAAGCAAGGGGTAGTGTGAAATGGTGGTGAAGATGTTGAAGTGGTAACACAATTCCAGGTGCATTGTACACATAAACTGCTTTGTTAAATGGCAAGAAATTCCATAACATAATATTGAGATACATCAGGATTGGAGTTGATTGGTAGGGGTGGATAAGACTGTTGAAAGGGGTGACATTGATCAAGATGTACTGTATCCATACACTGTTTCAGTGAAGGGTAACTCCTTTGTACAACTAAAGATAATGAAAATATTCAAAAATTAATTATGCTAGTTGAATAGAGAGTTCAACCTCAATTCAATTCCCATTTAAAAATATTTTTAACCCGGAGACTTGGAGAATAAAATTCAAATAATAAAACCCTATGAATCTTTATTATCAGAATTCGTGAAATTTAAATCAAAACTTTGCTTTTTGTCAGCCACTGGGCTGTTAAAATATTTCAAAGTAAGTGGCTTAAAAATATAAGGAGTATATTATCCATATTCTAGAAGCTTAAACATTGATTTTAAAAATGGTTATTCAAAGTAATTCTTTGTCTTATGGGGGTCTACTTTCTGATTCATTATAATCTGTTTGCTGGACGTTCACATGGCAGAGTAATTATATTGGGATTCTTTCGTCAGGATCATTATTGCAAGGTCACCTCTGAAAGGTTGATTCTGATGTCACCATACAGAAGAATAGAATTTTAACATTTGTATCTGGAAGGAGTTACATTTTCCAAACACTTTGCTACTTTTGTTTTAACTCAGTGTGGTGTACATTTGGATATTATTTCACAGAACATAATAACTCAAGGACAAGATTATATCATGTAAATTATGTGAATGATTCTTATTACAATGGGAATAATTATAGTGATGGCAAAGTGAAGTATGATTGTTTAGTGGCTCGTGAATCACATCATAGGTAACCACGTTAATATGGTACAGCCTTTCTAAGGCCTTTCTGATGTATTTGAACAATCTCCATTGAGTTAATTGCTTTCAGAAATATTCGTTTGTGCCAACAAATACAGATCTCCATTCATTTAATTACAGTCTGCTATTAGGACTCCCACAAACACCAAAATCAAAGTATGCTAATTTCTCTCATAAAATACATAATAAAATTGTTACAATTAATATAATATAAAGACTAATATGAATAGCATTATAATTACTAGTATTCACATTATATAATATATTGACATCCCTTGGTTACCTCAATTTTTAGAATATTTATAACTAAATGTAAGTTTTTTGCAAATAATTATTTGATGATGTATGGAAAATGAGAAAAAGATTTGCATACATATTTACTACAGATGCAAACAGATTCACCTGGTTATTTCTGAACCTTGATTTGTTGGTTTCATTCATGCATGGGGAACATTCAGAGAAATGAAAATTGTAAACTTGCATTTACTAAAGGGTTAATTACAAGTTTATGTTGGGCTAAATAGCACATTTCATAAATTAAATTGTTTTTATCCCTTCCTTCCTCCCTCCCTTCCTTCGTTTCTTTGATCCTTCATTCCTTAATTCCTTCCTTTTTTTCCTTCCTTCCTTCTTTTCTTCTTCCCTTCCTCCCTCCTTCCCTCCATCCTTACCCCTCTCTCTCTTTCTCTCTTCCTTCCTTTCCTTCCCTTCTTTTTTTCATTATTTTTCTTCCTTTCTTTCTTTTACTCAGACTATTTCTTATGGCTATAGAAAAAAATACCAACTGTTATACTCCAAGTTGTTATGAGTAATTATAAATATACTATATTAATATTAATTTTAATAACCTATGTTATATCTTAAGACAAATTGTAACAAAAACAACTTCACAAAATTTCAGGATATGTAACAAATATTACTTTCCATGATACTGTTTATTTCTTCAAACTAAAATAAGAATTTATACATAATATCGTGTGTGAGTTGTTCTTGTGATTTGAAGTCCAGACCTATCCCTTGATTTTTTTCCTAGCAAGGACAATGCTCTAACATTTGAGCCACAACTCCACTTCTGGCTTTGTGTGTGTGTGCGTGTGTTGGGTGTGTGTGTGATTAGTTGAAATGCGACTCACAAACTCTTGCCAAGTCTGGCTTTTTTCCCCTCTCCAATCCCCCAACATCCCACGCCTGGAAAAAGTTGTAAAGTTCGTTATGGGACATAATGACTTGTATAGCTCATTGTTGCAATGGGTACAACGTATCCCTATTTAAAGGTTGGTTTTTGCCCATTCCCTCCACAAATTATACCAATAACAAATAAAATGGAAGCAGGGGTTATACCATGGGGGAGGGACATACAAAGCAACAAAGAAATAATCTTATAAATATGTTAGAAACAATTGCAAGAAAGAAAAAAAAACATTTCAATACTTATCTTGGGGTTCATTTCACCTAACATGAACTTATCTTAACTTTTCTGCTTGTCTCAAAAATGCACTAGTTATTGCAAATAAGGGAAACCATGGGACCTATATTTTTGGGCCTGGCTTACTTCACTTAATTTTTACCAAGTCTTTCCATTTCCTAACAAATTGGGCAATGTCATTCTTTCTGATAGAGGCATAGAATTGCATTGTGTATATCTACCACATTTTCTAGATCCATTCATCTAATGAGGAGCATCTGGGTTGGTTCCATAACTTATCCATGGTAAATAATGTTGCAATAAAAATAGTTGTGCTGGTAGCTTTAGTATGGCCTTGTTTGTGATCATTTGGGTAAATGCCCAAAAGTGGGATTGCTAGGAAATAGGGGAGCTCTATCTGGAGTCTTTTGAGGAGCCTCCATACTACTTTCCAAAGTGGTTGAACAAGTTTACACTCCCACCAACAATGCAGTAAGATTCCCTTCTGTCCCAATCTCCTCCAGTATCTGTTGTTATTAGAGTTCTTGATTATAGCTATTCTAACTGGGCTGAGGTGGTATCTCAATGTTGGGTTGATTTGCATTTATTTTTTAGCTAGAGAGGGAGAGCATTTCTTCATATGTCTATCGACCAGCCTTCTTTCCTCTTCAGAGAAGTTTCCCTTTAAGTCTTTAGCTCACTTATTTATTGGGCAGTTGTTTCTCTGAGGATTTGTTGTTGGGGGATTTAATTTTTTGAGTTCCAGGTATATTTTAGATATGAGACCCTTGTCCATTGTATGGCTACTAAAGGTCATCTCCCAATCCGTGGGCTTTCTATCGATCTTGCTAGCTATGTTCTTTGCTTTGCAGAAGCTCTGCAATTTCATGCAATCACATTTCTCCAAATTTTCTTTGATTTGATGTGTTTCTGGGTCTCTGTTAAAAAAATTTTGGCCTGTGCCAAGGAAACCTGTAATGTTTTCAGAGTGTCTGCTTTGACTCGAGGTCTTTGATCCATTTGGAGTTGATTCTTGTGGCAAGTGATTTATAAGAATCTAGCTTTAGTTTTCTACAAGTGATTAACCAATTTTGCCAGCATCATTTACGGAAGAGGCTGTCTTTCTTCCATTCTAATTATTTAGCTTCCTTATAGAAGATTAGATGGCTATATATCTGTAGGTTCAATTTGATTCCATTGGTCCTGAGGTCTGTTCTTGTGCCATTACCAAGTTGTTTTGATTACTATGGTGTTGTAGTAGAGTTTGAAATTTGGTATTGATATTCCTCCAGCACTTTTCTTTCTGTTAATGATCTTTTATGCTATCCAGGGTCTTTTATTGTCCCATATGAATTTTTGGATTGTCTCTTCTATTCCTTGAAGAATGAATTTGGGATATTGATAGGTATCGCGTTTAATTTGTAGATAGCTTTGCCATTTTCATGATGTTGATCCTTCCAATCCAGGAGCATGGGAGTTTTTGCCACTTTCTGTGTTCTGTTTTGATTTCCTTTTTCAGGTTTTTAAAGTTTTCATCATAGAGGAACTTCACTACTTTGGTTAAGTTAATTCCTAGGTATTTTATTTTTTGTGGAACTATTATGAATGGAGTTGCTTTCCTGATTTCAACCACACTTTTCTCATTCTTGACATACAGAAAAGCCATTGATTTTTGAGGGTTAACTTTATACCCTGTTACTTTGCCCAAGTTTTGAATAAGCTTGTATAATTTGGGAGTGGAGTCAGTGGGATTCTTTAAATAAAAGATCATTCCATCTGCAAAGAGGGAGAGTTTTACATTATCTTTCCCTTTTTGGATCCATTTTATGTTTGCATCTTTTCTTATTGCTGTAGCTAGGCATTCTAATACTAGATTGTAGAGGAGTGGTGAGAATGGACATCCTTGTCTCGATCCTGATTTAAGAGGAAATGGCTTTAGCTTTTCACCATTAAGTATAATGCTGGCTGTAGGTTTGTCATATACAGCCTTTATTGTATTGAGGAATATTCCGTGGATTCCTAGTTTTTCCAGAGTCTTCATTACCAATGGGTGTTGAATCTTGCCAAATGCCTTTTCTGCATCTATTGAGATAACCATGTGGTTCTTATCCTTGGTCTTGTTGATGTGATGAATTTTATTAATTGATTTGCGTATATTGACCCAGCTTTGCATCCCTGAAATGAATCCTGTTTGATCGTGGTGTTTGATTTTTTTGCATGAATTGTTGAAATTGATTGGCCAAAATTTAGCATCAATGTTCATCAAACAAATGGGTCTATCATTCTCTTTTTATGATGAGTCCCTGACTGGTTTTGGGATAAGGGTTATGATGTCTTCATAGAATGAGTTCAGTAGTGAAATTTCTCTTTCAATTTCATTGAAGGGCTATTGGTTTGAGCTCTGCTTTAAAGCCCTTGTAGAATTCTGCTGCAAATCTTTCTGGTCCTGGGCTTTTCTTAGGTGGGACTTCTCTTATTGCTGTTTCTATCTCAATGTTTGATATGGTCCTGTTAAAATGTTTTAACTCATCTTGGTTTAGTTTTGGAATATCAATATTTGATATGAAAAGGTCCATTTCTGACAAGTTCTCAAACTTATTAGCATAGTTTTGATAAGTATTCCCTTTTAATGTTCTGAATCTTGGTTGTTTCTCTGGTGATGTTTCCATTCTCATCTCTGAGTTTTCTTCTTTTCCTGATAAGATTTGCTAAAGGTCTGTAAATTTTGTTAAGTTTTTGGAAGAACCAACTCTTTGTTTTGTTGGTTCTTTCTATGGTTTTCTTCGATCCTAATTAGTTTAATTCTGATTTAATTTTAATTATTTATTTCCATCTCCTGGATTAGGGTTTATCTTGCTGCTCTTTTTCAAGGAGGTTCAGATGTCTCATTAAATTGTTGGTTTTAGATCTCTCCAATTAGTTGATGTAGGAACTCAAAGCTATAAACTCGCCTCTGAGTACTGCCTTTGCTCTGTCCCAGAAGACCTGGTAATTTGTGTGCTAATTTTTGTTGAATATTATGAACATTTGAATTTCCTTTCTAATCTTTTCCCTGACCCACTGGTGATTCAACAGTGTGTTGTTCAGCCTCGATGTGTTACAGGACTTTCTTTGGTGGTTTTTGGTGTTGAGTTCTAATTTTATTCCCTTGTGGTGTGAGCAAATGCAAGGTATAATTTCAATGTTTCTGAATTCGGACAAGATTGCTTTGTGACGTAAAATGTGGTCTATTTTGGAAAATGTTCTATGTGCTGCAGAGAAAAACGTGTATTCTTATGCTGCTGGGTGAAATATTCAATAGATGTCTGTTAAATCTAGTTGATATGTGCAGCTGTTTAGATCAGCGGTTTTAGACTTGAGCTGAAGAGCTGAGTGTCAATGCCTAGTCCCAGAGTTCAAGCCCCACAACTGACCAAAAATAATGCCTCTGCCACATCGGTCTTGCTTGCTGTGACTCCCTGCATGTTGGCATACTATGAGGCCAGCATAAGATGAAGCTCCAGAAACCTTTTTGGATAGAAAAAGAAACCACTGCATGGGAAGTGAGGGGCGTTTTAGAACAGATTGGGAGCTGAACACAGGCAGGAGGGCTCATGGCTTCAGCCTCAGCTGTCTTTTGAATCATTGCCCAGTTACCAGCTGTAAGTATATGCTCCAAAATCAATGTGGCAAATTCTGCAATTCTTATTGACTCATCCACATACACAGACTTAGTTAGGCATCCAGAATGACTTAAAATCTAGATTTCCTAAATAAGAGAAATCTTTACCAGAGTAAATGGGCAGAAAGAACTTCATTTAATCAGGTTCAATTCATTTTTACTTGCTTATAATTTAAATGAGAGAACTATATCAAACTAACCAAGCTTTCACAAATCAAAATATCCAAGCAACTACATTTTACAGGAAGTAAATATTCACAGCACAAATCAGAATTTCTGAATAGGTGGTGCTTTCAGAAATAAGGAATTAGGGTTCAGGACACATGTGAGATGCATTTCACAACAGCATCAAAATTAAATTCATTACCACAGGTGGCAAAAGTTGCTTACTCTCAGCATGTAAGCACATTATCATTGTTTTCTGGTCCTTAGTAAAAATGATGAAAGAGTTTGATTTCCCTTCTCAATTTCAATCTTCAAATTCACATTTTCTTCTAAGGAAGTCATTTTTCTCACACACCTGACAATACAGAATATGTCTTCAAACCAGTTTCTCCTGGGCATCTGGGAGCAAAATAGGAAGAGTGAAACAGGCTACAGGAAGCTTGATTGTTCAGAAATAAATCATGTTTGTACTTCTGCTTTTTCTTTTTAATTGTGAAAATACCGTACAGAGAGGTTACAATCACCTGAGAAAGGCTATGAGTACATTTCGTATCAAGCATTGTTGCCATGGAAAGACTTGATGGCACAGCTAAGCTAGTTTGGGAGTGCTTGTCCTTTCCAGCACCCAGGTGGGAAGATGGTTAGTTGTGAGGGGAGAAATATCTTAGAGTTTCAGAAAAAGGCAAAAGAATTGTGCATGGTTTTTCTTCTCAGAAAATAACCTTTAAATAAGATACGTTTTTCTCTTCACAAAACAATTATACAGTAGTCCCCTTCACTGTAATTTCCCCTTCTGTAGTTAGTTACTGCAGAGCACATGGGCAGCAAAGATGGCGCTGAGAGAGAGTTGAGTTGGCAGAGCCCAGTTTACCCTATGTTCAGTGTTTAACCAGCCCGTGAAAAGCTTAGGTGCATGATAGGGTGTGACCTTGACAGCGATTGGTTCCTCTTCCTCCCCTGCCATGCCAGCCGCCCTTTTTGGCTTTAAGAAGGGCTGCTCTCTGTTAATAAATGAGATTTTTTTCCTACTTGACTTGGCTCCCCGCTGTGTCTGATTGTCTCCCAGGCTGAGGGAGGCTGGAGAATGGGCGAGCACCGCACTTACCTTTCCTCAGACCCCTCTGTCTTTCTTGTTTCCTGGGATGGACAAAGACCCAAAAAGTTACCTGTGCTCAACTGTGCTCTGAAAAGATTAATGGAAAAACATCTCATAATTTGAAAAAGACCACATTCACATAATACCTTTATTTGTTTTTTTGGGTTCTTTTGGAGCTAAAGTTTCACTGGATATATCTTTGATTATTTTCCTGCCTAGACTTCTGTTTCCTAGAATTACAGGTATGCACTTTCACATCCATTTCACATTACTTTTTTTTTTTTTTTTACAGTATATTGTTACAATTTTTCTATTTTTATTAGTTTACTCTTATAATTGTCTTACTGTACCTAATTTATAAACTGAAGCATTATTGTAACTATATTTGTTTGGGTAAAAGCATAAAATGGTCAGCTCAGTATTTACATTGTTGTTCCAGAACTGATTGAGTATACTAAAATCAGCATAGGCTCCAGTCCCATATAGAAAATAGCATAGTAAGTCATAAGAAGTAAGTTACACTTTAAATCACATCAAGGTTATGTAACAGTATGTAAATAGTTGCTATATTGAATGTTTGGGGAACATTTTTTTCCTGAATATTTTAAATTTCTGGTTGATTGAACATCTAGATGTGGAAATTCTTGATACTGAGGGTTAACTCTATAAAGTACTTCATGGATTTCAGGTATCCACTTGAAATGTATATCCAGAGGCTAAACAGGAACTACTGTAAAGATCAAAATAAAACTTGAACCTCTTATTTTGCCATAATTATTCATTAAACAAAATGTGGATAAATTTGATTCTGTACCTCCCTCCTCCTCCTCCTCCTCTTCTTTTCTTCTTCTTCTTCTTCTTCTTCTTCTTCTTCTTCTTCTTCTTCTTCTTCTTCTTCTTCTTCTTCTTCTTCTTCTTCTTCTTCTTCTTCTTCTTCTTCTTCTTCTTCTTCTTCTTCTTGTTCTTCTTCTCTTCTCCTCCTCCTCCTCCTCCTCCTCCTCCTCCTCCTCCTCCTCCTCCTCCTCTTCTTCCTCCTCCTCCTCTTCTTCCTCCTCCTCTTCTTCCTCCTCCTCCTCCTTTATTCCTCTCCTCCTTTACTCCTCCTCCTCCTCTTCTTCCTCCTCCTCTTCCTCATCCTCATCCGCTTCCTTCTCCTCCTCCTCCACCACCTCCTCCTCCATCTCCTCCTCCTGCTCCTTCTTCTTCTTCTTCTTCTTCTTCTTCTTCTTCTTCTTCTTCTTCTTCTTCTTCTTCTTCTTCTTCTTCTTCTTCTTCTTCTCCTCCTCCTCCTCCTCCTCCTCCTCCTCCTCCTCCTCCTCCTCCTCCTCCTCCTCCTCCTCCTCCTCCTCCTCCTCCTCCTCCTCCTCCTCCTCCTCCTCCTCCTCCTCCTCTTTTCTCAGTGCTGAAGATCCAGCGCAGGGCCTTGTGTCTCTAACACACTTCCACATCCCAACACTGTACAGCTTCTAAAAAGCTAGTTTGAGAATTTCACAATGTTTAATAATCAACACAAATTTTCCCTTTCCTTTCTAGGCTCCAGAAGAGGGAAAAGTGGGGTGGGGGGAATAAATGGGACAGTCACCTAGGGAAAATATTGCTGATTATCATATTTTTTGTTCATATGGCATTTAAAAATATATTACCATATAATTTAAATAATATTTTTAAAATTTCTTCATAGGAACAAAGACCAATTAAAAGTTTTTTTCGTTTTGATATATAAAGTTCACAATGCTGTCTCTATAAGAATCTTTTAAAACATTCTTTTGACAATCTCCATAGAGGTAAAACCGAAGTCTATATATTAAATATTCTAATCATCATATGAAATAATTAGGAAGGGCAAACCAATAGAAACAATGAAAACTATGTCAAACACAATGCACAGGACAATTACCCATCAAACAGATGCTTATCATGTTTGAGAACAGCAGTCAGAAATTGCAGAATTACTGACAGGACAATGTTTGAATTCAAAGGAAAGAGGAAAACCCTTAAAATATTGAAAGACAACATGCACCAATATGTCATGCGTGTAATCCTACATGCTCAGGACGCTCATTAGTGCTAAAGAAAAGCAAGAATAAATCGGATAACATCAAATGATAACCTTTCATCATTCAAAGGACACTATAACAGAAGTGAAAATATATCCAACAGATACAGGGCATATATTTGTTAATGCTACAATGTTAATGCTACTATGATACTGAGTCTTAAGTATTTTTATATCTTATAATTCTCTCTCTACATATATATTCTTGGGGTCTGGTCATGGGGCTTAAACTCTGGGCCTGGGCGCTGTCCTTCAGATCTTCAGCTCAAGGCTAGTGCTCTACAACTTGAGCCACAGCGCCACTTGCTGATTTGTTCTTTTGCTTATGTGGTGCCCAGGAATTGAACCCAGGGCCTCAAGCATGCAAGGCAAGTGCTCTACAACTGAGCCACCTTCCCAGCCCCAAATTCTATATATTTTTTTCTGAATAGTATATTTCTTTTTTAATTGTGAAAATACTGTACAGAGGGGTTACAATTACATGAGCTAAGTAATGAGTACATTTCTTATTAAGCATTGTTGCCTCCTCCTCTGTTTCCCTTTCACATCCATTCTTATCCCCCCCCCATGTGTCCCCTTACCTCCCCCCACCCAGGCCAACGTTGTAAAGTTCATTTTTCAATATAGCGAATGTATAGCTCATTGTTACCATGGGTCCACCCATCTGTATCCCCTATTTAAACTATTTGTTTTTTCCTTCCCCTCCACAAATTATAACCAACATCAAATACAGTGAAAACAGGGGTTATACTGTGGGGGAGGGACATACAAAGCAACAAAGTAATCACCTTATAAATGTTAGAAAAAAATCACAAGAAAGAAAAAAAAACATTTGAATACTTATATTGGGGTTCATTTCACCTCACATCAACTTATCTGATCATTTCTGCTTGTCTCACAAATATACATTACTGCAAATAAGGGAAACCATGGGACCTATATTTCATTGGGCCTGGCTACTTCACTTAATTAATTTTTGCCAAGTCTTTCCATTTCTTAAGAAATGGGGAAATGTCATTCTTTCTGATAGAGGCATAGAAATCCATTGTGGCTATATACCACAGTTTCTTAATCCATTCATCTACTGAGGGACATCTGGGTTGGTTCCATATCGTACACAGTCGTGCTGGTAGCTTTAAAATAATCATGTTTGTATCATTTGGCTAAATGCTCAAAAGTGGGATTGCTGGGAAATAGGGCAGCTCTATGTGGAGTCTTTTTTTATAATTTTATTTTATTTTATTTGTGAACATACTGTACAGAGGGGTTACAATTACATGGGCAGGATAATGCATACATTTCTTACCAGGCATTGCAGCCTCCTCCTTTGTTTACGGTTCACATCCCTTCCCAGACTCCCCCCTCTCCCACACCCAATCCTTCCCCCCCATTGCCTCCCCTCCCCCTGCACCAACGTTGTAAAGCTCTTTTTCGAGCTTTACATTGTTGCAACAAAGTCCATCTGTATCCTTAAATGACTTGTTTTTCCCCATCTCCTCCACAAGTTATACTGACATCAAATATAGTGAAAGCGGGGGTTATACTGTGGGGAAGGGACATACAAAGCAACAAAGAAATAATCTTATAAATGCGTTAGAAAACACAGGCATGAAAGAAAAAAACATTAAAATACATGTCTAAGGGTTCATTTTCCTAACATCACATTATCTGATCTTTTCCACTTGACTCATACATATACTAGATATTGCAAATAAGGGAAACTATGAGACCTATGTTTCTTTGGGCCTGACTTACTTCACTTAATATAATTTTTTCCAAGTTTTTCCATTTCCTAAAAAATGGGGCAATGTCATTCTTTCTGATGGAGGCATAGAATTCCATTCTGTATATATACCACATTTTCTTGATCTATTCATCTACTGAGGGGCATCAGGGTTGGTTCCATATCTTAGCTATCGTGAATAATGCTGCAATAAACAAAGTTGTGCTGGTAGCATTAGTGTGGTCTTGTTTGTAAACATTTGGGCAAATGCCCAAAAGTGGGATTGCTGGGTCATAGGGGAGCGCTATGTGAAGTCTTTTGAGAAACCTCCATACTGCTTTCCAAAGTGGTTGAACAAGTTTACATTCCCACCAAAAATGAAGTAAGGTTCCCTTCTATCCATATCCACTCCAGCAACTGTTGCTGTTAGAGTTCTAGATTTTTGCTATTCTAACTGGAGTGAGGTGGTATCTCAATGTTGTTTTGATTTCCATTTCTTTTACGGCTAGGGATGTTAAGCATTTCTTCATGTGTCTATTGGCCATCCTTCTTTCTTCTTCAGTGAAGTTTCTCTTTAAGTCTTTGGCCCACTTATTTATTGGGCAGATGTTTCTTTGAGGATTTGTTGTTGGGTGGTTTAATTTTTTTGAGTTCCAAGTATATTTTAGATATGAGACCCTTGTCTGTTGTATAGCTAGTGAAGATCTTCTCCCAGTCCGTGGGCTTTCTATTGATCTTGCTAGCTATGTCCTTTGCCATGCAGAAGCTCTGCAACTATATACAATCCCATTTGTCCAACCTTTCTTTGATTTGTTGTGTTTCCGGGTCTCTATTCAGAATATTTCGGCCTGAGCCAAGGAGACCTAGGGTTTCTCCTATTCCATCCTGTAAGTTTTTCAGTGTCTGCTCTGACTTCGAGGTCTTTGATCCTTTTGGAGTTGATTCTGGTGCAGAGTGATATATAAGGATCTAGCTTTAGTTTTCTACAAGTAGTTAACCGATTTTGCCAGCACCATTTACTGAAGAGGATGTCTTTCTTCAATTCTATTTTTTAGCTCCCTTATTGAAGACTAGATGGCTCTAGGTCTGTAGGTTCATTTCTGGGTTTTCAATTCTATTCCATTGGTCCTGAGGTCTGTTCTTATGCCAAAACCAAGCTGTTTTGATTACTATGGCTTTAAAGGCGAGTTTGAAATTTGGTATTGTTATTCCTCCAGCAGTGTTCTTTCCGTTGAGGAACGGTTTTGCTATTCGTGGTCTTTTGTTGTTCCGTATGAATTTTTGGATTGCCTCTTCTATTTCCTTGAAGATTGAGGTTGGAATTTTGATAGGTATCGCGGTTGAATTTGTAAATAGCCTTGGAAGTATTGTCATTTATCGTTGTTAATCTTTCCAATCCAGGAGCATGGGAGGTTTTGCCATTTTTTAAGTTCTGTGTTGATTTCCTTTCTCAAGGTTTTAAAGTTTTAATCATAGAGGTCCTTCACTTCTTTGGTTAAGTTAATTCCTGGGTATTTTATTTTTTGTGGGGCTATTACAAATGGAGTTGCTGTCTTAATTTCAGCCACACTTTTATCATTGTTGGCATACAGAAAAGCCATTGATTTGGGGGGGGGTAATTTTATACCCTGCTACTTTGCCAAAGTTCTGAATCAGTTTGAGTAATTTTGGAGTGGAGACTATGGGATTCTTTAAATACAAGATCATGTCATCTGCAAAGAGGGAGAGTTTTATTTTCTTCTTTTCTTATTTTGATTCCCTTTATGTCTGCATCTTGTGTTATTGCTGTAGCAAGGCATTCTAATAATAGATTGAAGAGAAGTGGAGAGTTTGCACATCCTTGTCTTGTTCCTGAGATAAGAGGAAATGGCTTTAGTTTTTCACAATTAAGTATAATGCTGGCTGTAGGTTTGTCATATACAGCCTTTATTGTATTGAGGAATATTCCATGGATTCCTAATTTTCCAAAACCTTCATCATTTGCTTTGTGGCCTAAAATGTGGTCAATTTTAGAAAATGTTCCATGTGCTGCTGAGAAAAAACGTGTATTCTGATGCTGCTGGGTGAAATATTCGGTAGATGTCTGTTAAGTCTAATTGATCTAATGCAGCTGTTTAGATCTGAGTTTTCTCTGTTTTTTTTTTTTTTTTTTTTTTTTTTTGCCTAGTTGATCTATCTAGTGGGGGAGAGTGGTGTGTTCAAATCCCCAACAATTAATATCTTTTGATCTATGTGGCACTTAAGGAAAGTATTGTTTCTTGGATAAATTTGGATGCTCCATTGTTTGGCGAACAGATATTTAGAATTGTAATATCCTCCTGAAGGAGAGATCTCTTAATTAGTATGTAGTGACCTTTTTTATCTCTTCTCACGAATTTTAATTTGAAGTCTATTTTATCTGATATTAGGATTGCAACTACCGCCTGTTTATGATGGCCGTTTGCTTGGTAGAATTTGTTCCAGCCTTTAACATTGGAAAATGTGTTTGTTTTTACTGGCCAGATGTGACTCCTGTTTTTTAATCCAACTAGACAGTCTATGTCGCTTAATTGGAGATTTCAGTCCGTTAATGTTAAGAGATATGACTGAGAGGTATTTGGGAGTTCCTGCTATGTTATCCACCTTCTTGGGGGATGTGAAAACTGGGTTCTTCCTATGGTTCTTGGATTCTCAGTTTGGGTGCAGTTTCTTGGCCTTTATTTTGGTCTTGTTGGTTTTCTATGTTTAGGACATCTTTAAGAATCTTTTGTAGGGCTTGTTTGGTGGAGATGTATTGTTTCAATTTCTCTTTGCTATGAAAGGTTTTATTTGGCCTTCAGTTATGAAGGAGAGTTTAGCTGGGTACAGTATTCTTGCTTGATAGTTGTTTGTTTTTAGGGCATGGCATACATCATTCCTGGCTCTTCTTGCCTTGATTGTCTCTGCTGAGAACCTGAGGTGATTCTAATTGGTTTCCCTTTATAGGTGATTAATCTTTTCTCCTTGACAGCTTTAAGGGATCTTTTCCTTGTTCTGAGTTGATCCTGTGTGGATTATAATGTGACAGTGGGATGTCCTATTCCAATCTGGTCTATTTGAGGTTCTAAAAGTTTCTTGTGTGTGAATAGTCATATATTCTTGTATGTTTGGGAAGTTCTCTGCTAGGATCCTCTTAAACAAATTTCCTAGACCATTAACTTCTGTTTCTAGGTGCTCCTCTACACCAATTATCCTTAGATTAGGCCTTCTGATGGTGTCTTCCAAGTTTTGGATAGATCTATCATATTTCTTGGACTTGTCTTGGATGGTTGTATGTTCTTTCTCTATAATATCTAGGCTGTCTTCAATCCCTGAGATTCGATCTTCTGCATGGTCAATATTTTCTGCTGTCAATATTTTCTACTTTGTTTTTTTATCTCTTTTCGTTCTTATTGGTCAGCTTTGATGGCTTCAAATTCTTTGTTGAAGCTCTGTTTTAGATCTTGTATGAATTTCTTTAATTCCTTAATTTTATGTTCAGTGTTTATTCTCAAATCACTTAGTTGATTGGTTATGGTTTCTTTGGACTCCCATTCCTTCTGTTGGGTTCCATTCAGCATTCCCTTTGTGTCTCCCTGTCTTCCTTCAGCTTTTTGTTAATGGATTCCATGAATGCCTTTAGTGATGTTTGTGTATTCTCTTCCTGCTCTCTCAATTCCTGTATTACTCTTTGATTAGCTTCCTCCCGTTCGTGGGATTCCTGCAGTTCTCTTTGTGTGTTCTCAGCCTGTTCACGCCATTCATGTCTTTCTCTTTGGGTATTCTCAAGTTGCTCATGCAAATCCTGTATCAGTTTTTGAGTAGCTTCCGCACACTTATGATATTCCTGCATAAAATTTTGAATTGCCTCCTCTCTCTCCCTTTCACGCTCATACAGAGTTCTTTGTATATTTTCTCTCTTTTCATTTATCATTTTTGCCAGCAGTGTTTGTAGAGTTATTGGGAACTCTCCTCTGGATTATTCATTTTCTGTTCTGTACCCTGATTATCATGATTTGGAATTGAGATACCCGGATATGCCATATTTCTTGTGTTTCTCCGGCTTACTCTGCACATCTGAGATGAAAATAGCACCAGTTTTGTGCTCGAACATTATCTTAAGGCAACCATCAACCAAAGTCCTGAATTTGTACAGTCAATAGTCTACAGATACAATCTAGTAAAACAGATACATCTATTCAACATCAAACAACTATATGCTAATGAGCTTCGAACCGCAGAGGAGAATTTTGGAAACCAGAAATTATTAGGGATAGGGAGAGATGTGGGTATAAAATAGGAATAGATTGGTGTGTGGAGGCACAGGGAGAGTTAACTAATTGCTAATCTCACTGCAGGAAATAGGTTGGGTAGGATGAAAGTAGAGAGAGAGAAAAAAAGAAGGAAGGGAAAGGGAAAAGAAAAGAGACCAGAAAAAATAGAAAAGTAAAAATTAATAATATTATGTAGTTTCGAAAACAATCTATTTA
The DNA here is from genome assembly GCF_019054845.1 of Dipodomys spectabilis. NCBI lineage: Eukaryota > Metazoa > Chordata > Mammalia > Rodentia > Heteromyidae > Dipodomys > Dipodomys spectabilis. The sequence continues at coordinate 1,130,512 of NW_024870734.1, read as the reverse complement.
GAGAAGAACGTGAATATATTGAGAGAAGGGGAGGGACATAGAGGAGATGTGAAAAACTTAAAAATAAAATGCTTAAAATATTATATAGGTATAAAGAGGTAGTACTGCTATTAAGGAATTTAAGTCTCAGAGGTTTTGAATTGAGTAATAAATTTGTGGATTAAGTGTGTACACAATGGGGGATAGGGTCTACTAGTTAACTACGGGTTTATCTGAGGATGTGCAGGAGAAGTGTTAAGTCACATAAAGAAGAACAAAAAAGAGGAAAAGGTGAAAAGGATAAGAAAGGAAGAAGAAAAGATTAGAAGTTCAGTAGAGCTAAACAAAAAACAAAAGGATAATTAAAAAAGAGAAAGAAGACAAAAAAAGAAAGAAAAATGTACATTCACGTATCCCTAAAATAAAAATTATAAGAGGAAAAAAAAAGTTACTGGAATACAATTTTTTTTTCAAAAAAGGCAAAAATTAAAGATTAAAAAAAGTTTTAGAAAAGAAAAAAAAATTTTATATATAAGGTACCAAAAAAAATGAAGAAGAAGAAGAAGAAGAAGAAGAAGAAGAAGAAGAAGAAGAAGAAGAAGAAGAAAAAGAAGAAGAAGAAGAGGAAGAAGAAGAAGAAGAAGAAGAAGAAGAAGAAGAAGAAGAAGAAGAAGAAGAAGAAGAAGAAGAAGAAGAAGAAGAAGAAGAAGAAGAAGAAGAAGAGGAGGAGGAGGAGGAGGAGAAGGAGGAGCAGGAGGAGGAGGAGGAGGAGGAGGAGGAGGAGGAGAAGAAAAGAAGAAGAAGAAGAAGAAGAAGAAGAAGAAGAAGAAGAAGAAGAAGAAGAAGAAGAAGAAGAAGAAGAAGAAGAAGAAGAAGAAGAAGAAGAAGAAGAAGAAGAGGAAATTCTTTGATTTTTTGGGGGGAGGGGTGGGAAAAATCCTGTATCTCCCTTTTGTCTGTAACCACGCTCTTGTTGGAATCTCTGGTTTGCTTGTGGTCCCTGTGGCTTGATTGGTTTCTTAAGTCAGTTTGTTCGAACAGGCAGAAAAATGCTCTGCTTTACCCCAGATTTTGAGATGCTCCTTCCAGGTTAGTTTAATGCGAGGCTGATCTGCTTTGAGAATCACAAAAGAGGTGGATGCAGTGATGAGGCTAGGTTCTGGGTAGAGTTGAGGCCTTTCAACAAACAGTAGCTTTTCCCTGGGGCTTTTTTATGAAAATCTCACAGAGCCCGGCCTGGAGTCATTCTCAGGGCTTCTGTTTACTGAATTTCGATTGATTGTCGAGGCTGCTAGAGGGAGGAGCAGCCTCTGGCTCTGATTACCCAGTGAAGAAAGCCACTCCTGGGGCTGGTGCCCAAGCTGGGTGCTTTTCCCTGTGTGGAGCTGAGTCTGGCAGGTCAGTTAGGTTCTTGTGACCTGCTAAATGACTCGTTTTATTCTAAGGCCTGAGTTGGAGCTAGCAGCTCCTCCGAGCTTTGTCGGTATCCAAGATGGAGATCTCCGGTACTGGGGGGGGGAGGGTTGGACTTCCTTCCTCTGTTCCCTGAGAAGAAGTGAGGACTTCGGCCTTCTACTCATGCTGAGTCTTGGTTCCTGGGTTGTCTCTGGTCTGTGAACTGCAGAATGAAGATGTCCACTCCTTGTCGGTTCTTGCTGGTGTTGAGTAGAATCTGCTTGCCCGCTGCGTCTGGCTCCTTCGTCCCAGACTCTCTGTGGCTCAAGTATGGTGCCCTGCCGTCGCCGCCACCACCGCTGCCTCCACCACCACTACCGCTGCCGCGGTGGCTGCTGGCACGCTCTCAGATGTGTCTCCTTGCCTGGGTTTCCCCTCTCTGGCCTAACTCTCTGTCCTGTGATGGCACATTTGGTGTGATTCTCTGGCTTAGGACTGTTCACTGGAACTCTAAAACTGCTTTCTATGCGAGGGCTTGTTCAGATTCCAGCTTCTCCTCTGCCATCTTCCCGGAACTTCTCCTCTATGTGGAGTCTTTTGAGGAATCTCCATAATACATTCCAAAGTAGTTGAACAAATTTACACGCCCACCAACAATGAAGTAGGGTTCCCTTCTGTCCACATACCATCCAGAATCTGTTGTTAGAGTTCTTGATATTAGCCATACTAACAGGGGTGAGGTGGAATCTGAATGTTGTTTTGATTTGCATTTATTTTATAGCTAGGGAGGTTAACCATTCCTTCATGTGTCTACTGGCCATCCTTCTTTCCTCTTCAGAGAAGTTTCTCTTTAAATCTTTAGCCACTTATTTATTGGGCAGTGGTTTGTGTGAAGATTTGTTGTTAAGGGATTTATTTTTTTGAGTTCCAGTTATATATTAGATATGAGACCCTTGTCCATTTTATGGCTAGTGAAGATCTTCTCCCAATCCGTGGGCTTTCTATTGATCTTGCTAACTATGACCTTTGCCATGCAGAAGCTCTGCAATTTCATGCAATCCCATTTGTCCAACCTTTCTTTGATTTGTCATGTTTCTGGGTCGCTATTAAGAAAATTTTGGCCTGTACGGCACTTACACAAATGTTCACAAACAAGACCACACTAAAGCTACCAGCACAACTATGTTTATTGTAACATTATTTACTATAGCTAAGATAAGGAACCAACCCAGATGGCCCTCAGTAGATGAATGGATCAAGAAAATGCGTTATATATACACAATTGAATTCTATGCCTCCATCAGAAAGAATGGCATTGCCCCATTTGTTAGGAAATGGAAAGGCTTGGAAAAAAATATATTAAGTGAAGTAAGCCAGGTCCAAAGAAACATACGTCTCATGGTTTCCCTTATTAGCAGTATCTAGTATATGTCTGAGTCAAGCTGAAAAGGTCAGATAATTTGATGTTAGGGAAATGAACCCTAAGATATGTATTCAAATGTTTTTTTTTCCTTCATGCGATTGTTTCTAACGAAATTGTAAAGTTATTTCTTTGTTGCTTTGTATGTCCCTCCCACAGAGTATAACCCCTGCTTTCACTGTGTTTGATGTTGGTATAATTTGTAGAGGGGAAGGGGAAACACAAATCGTTTAAATAGGGATACAGGTGGACCCATTGCAACAACGAAACTTACAAGTCGTTATGTCGAAAACGAACTTTACAACTTTGGTGCGGGAGGGGGGGGATTGGGTAGGGGTGGGAGGAAGATGGAAAGGGATGGGAAGGGGAAACAAAGGAGGAGATTACAATGCTTGATAAGAAATGTATTCATTAGCTTGCGCAGGTAATCGAAACTCCTCTGTAAAGTATTTTCACAATAAAAAAAAGGAAGGGGACCAGGATGTCCACTCTCTCCAGTTTCTTTCAATTTAGTATTAGAATGCCAAGCTACAACGATAAGACAAGGTGCAAACATAAAATGGATCCAAATAGGGAAAGATTAAGTAAAACTCGTCCTCTTTGTAGATGACATGATCTTGTTTTTAAAGAATCCCATGGAATCCACTCCCAAATTACTCATAGTGATTCAAAACTTTGGCAAATTTGCCGGTTATAAAATTAACCCTCAAAGGCAATGGCTTTTCTCTAATCCAACAATGAGAAAAATGTGGCTGAAACCAGGAAAACAATTCCATCTATAATAGCCACCCCAAAATAAAACACCTAGGAATTAATAAAAAATGAAGGACCTTTATGATGGAAACTTTATTGTTTTTTGTCAGTCATGGGTTTTGAACTCTGGGCCTGGGTGCTGTCCCACAGCTCTTCAACTCAAGGCGAGCTCTCTATCACTTGAGGCACAGCACCACTTCCGGTTTTCTAGTGTTTTATTGGAGATTAGAGTCTCATGGACTTAATTTCCCTAGCTTTGAACCATGATCCTCAGATCTCAGCCTCCTGAGTAGCTAGGATTACAGGCATGAGCCACCAGTGCCAGGCTGATGAAAACTTTAAAAACCTGAAAAAGAAAATCAAAACACTACTTAAAAAGTGGAAAAACCTCCCATGCTCCTGGATTGGAAGGATCCACATCGTGAAAATGGCAATACTTGCCAAGGCTATCTACAAATTCAATGCGCTACCTATCGATATCCCAACCTCATTCTTCAAGGAAGTAGAAGAGGCAATCTAAAAATTCATACAGAACAATAAAAGACCCCTAATAGAAAAAATGATAAAAAACAGAAAGAAAAGTGCTGGAGGAATATCCATACAAAATTTCAAACTCTACTACAACACAATTCTAATCAAAACAGCTTGATACAGACACAAGAACAAACTTCAAGACCAATGGAATATAATTGAAAATCCAAAAATGCACCTAAAGACCAATAGCCATCTAATCTACGATAATGGAGCTAAAAATTAGAATGGAAGAAAGACAGCCTCTTCAGTAAATGGTGCTGGCAAAATTGGTTAATCACTTGTAGAAAACTGAAGCTACATCCTTATATATCACTCTACAAAAGAGTCAACTCCAAATGGATCAAAGACCTGGAGTCAATGCAGACACTTTGAAAATATTACAGGATGGAATTGGAGGAAATATAAGTCTCCTCGGCACAGGCCGAAATTTTCTGAATAGAGACCCAGAAACACAACAAATCAAAGAAAGGTTGGACAAATGGGATTGCATGAAATTGCAGAGTTTCTGCATGGCAAAGGATGAACCTAGCAAGATCAATAGAAAGCCCAAGGATTGGGAGATCTTCACTAGCCATACAATGGACAAGGGTCTCATGTCTAAAACATACCTGGAAATCAAAAAACCTTCAAAGAAACAACTGCCCAATAAATAAGTGGGCTAAAGACTTAAAGAGAAACTTCTCTGAAGAGGAAAGAAGGATGGCCAATAGATATATTAAGAAATGCTCAACCTCCCTACCCATAACAAAATGCAAATCAAAATAACATTGAGATACCACCTCACTCCAGTTAGAATGGCTAAAATCAAGAACTCTAATAACAACAGATGCTGGAGGGGATGTGGACAGAAGGGAACCTTACTGCATTGTTGGTGGGAGTGTAAATTTGTTCAACCACTTTGGAAAGTAGTATGGAGGTTCCTCAAAAGACTCCACATAGAGCTTCCCTATGACCCAGCAATCCATTGTCCCCTTCTTGATTTAAGAGGAAATGGCTTTAGTTTTTCACCATTAAGTATAATGCTGGCTGTATGTTTGTCATATACAGCCTTTATTCTATTGAGGAATGTTCCCTGGATTCCTAATTTTTCCAGAGCCTTCATTATCATAAAGGGATTGTTGGATGTTGTCAAATGCTTTTTCTCAAACAATTGAGATAACCATGTGGTTCTTATCCTTGCTCTTGTTGTTGCTATGTATTATATTAATTGATTTGTGTATATTGACCCAACTTTGCATCCTTGAAATGAATCTTGTTTGATCGTGGTGTATTATTTTTTGGATGAATTGTTGAAGTCAATTGACCAACATATTTTTGAGAAGTTTTGCATCAATGTTCATCAAAGAAATGTGTTTAAACTTCTCTTTTTTGATGCATCCCTGCCTGGTTTGGGGAAGAGGGTTTTGATGGCCTCATTGAATAAGTTCTGTAGTGAACTTTCAATTTCATTGAAGAGTTGGAGTAGTATTGGTGTGAGCTCTGCGTTGAAGGCCATGTAGAATTCTGATATAAATCTGTCTGGTCTTGGGCTTTTTTTAGATAGGACTTCTCTTATTGCTGTTTCTATCTTAATGCTTGATATGTTCCTGTTAAAATGGTTTAACTCATCTTGGTTTAGTATTAGCTGCATGTCGATATTTGCTATGAAAAGGACCATTTTTGCCAAGTTCTCAAACTTATTAGCATAGTTTTGAGAAATATTCCCTTATAATGTTCATAATGTTGGTTGTTTCTCTGGTGATGTTTCCATCCTCATCTCTGAGTTTATTTATTTGGGTGAGTTTTCTTTTTCTGATAAGATTTGTTAAGGGTCTGTCAATTTTGTTAATGTTTTTGAAGAACCAACTCTTGGTTTTGTTGATTCTTTCTATGTTTGTTTGGAATCTAATTCATTTAATTCTTATTTAATTTTAATTATTTCTTTCCATCTACTGGGTTGGTGTTTATCATGCTGCTCTTTTTCAAGGCAGATGTCTCATTAAATTGTTGGTTTCATATATCTCCTACTTGCCTCTGAGTACTGACTTTTCTGTGTCCCAGAGGAACTGGTAATTTGTGTGCTCGTTTTTGTTGAATATCATGAATATTTTTATTTCCTTTCTAATATCTTAAATGACTTACTCGTGATTTAACAGTGTGTTGTTCAGCATCCATGTGTTACAGGACTTTCGTTGGTGGCTTTTGGCATTTAATTCTAATTTTATTTCCTGTGGTCTGAGAGAATGCAAGGTATAACTTCAATGTTTCTGAATTTGGACTTTTGTTTTGTGACCTAAAATGTGGTCAGTTTTTCAAAATGTTCTATATGCTGCTGAGACAAAGGTGTATTCTGATACTGCTGGGTGAAATATTCGTTAGATGTCCGTTAAATCTTGTTGATCCTTGCAGTTGTTTAGATCTGCAGTTTATTGAGTTTTTGCCGAGTTGATCTATCTAGTGGGGATAATGGTGTGTTAGAGTCCCCAACAATTAATGTGTTTGGACCCACGTAAGTTTGGAGGGAAATTAGTGTTTCTTGGATAAATTTGCGTGCTCCGTTGTTTGGTAAATATATATTTAGAATTGTAATATTTTCCTGAAGGAGCGATCCCCTAATTAGTATGTAGCGACCTTCTTTTTCTCTTCTTACAAATTTTAATTTGAAGTCTATTTTATCTGATATTAGGATTGCAACTCCCACCTGTTTATGGGGGTCATTTACTTGGTAGATTTTGTTCCAGTCTTTCACTTTCAAAATGTGTTTGTTTTTATGGGCAAGATGTGACTCCTGAAGGCAGCAGAAAGAATGATTTTGCTTTTTAATCCAACTAGACAATCTATGGCTCTTAATTGGAGAGTTAAATCCGGTGATGTTGAGAGATAGGATTGAGAGGTATTTTTTTTTATTGTGAAAATGCAGTACAGTTGGTTTACAATTACATGGACAAGATAATGAGTACATTTCTTATCAAGCATTGTTGCCTCCTCCTTTGTTTCCACATCCCATCATTTCTCAGACTCCCCTTATCCAAACCTCTCCCCCCCCACCAAAGTTGTAAAGTTCATTTTTCAACATAAGGACTTATACATTTCATTGTTGCAATGGCTCCACCTGTATTCCTATTTAAACGATTTGTTTTTTCCCTAACTCTTTACAAATTATACCAACATCAAAGGCAGTGAAAACTGGAGTTATTTTTTGTTATGTTGAAAAACGAACTTTACAACTTTGGCGTGGGAATGGGGAGGGAGGGAATGGGGATCAGTATGGGGGGGGAGGTGAAAAGGATGGGAAGAGGAAAACAAAGGAGGAGGCAACAATGCTTGAAAAGAAATGTACTCATTACCTTGCCCATGTAATCATAACCCCTTGGTACAGTATTTTCACAATTAAAAAAACTCCAAAAAATGTTTATCACTCATTATAATTCAAATACCAAGCAAGAGTAATTTTATATAATCATTACAGTTATCATTTTATCACTATCATAAAACAGAATAAAAGACCAGTCCCAATTATTACCTATCATTATACTTAATTCCTAATCATTAGCTAAATATTTTAAACAATCTAAATCGTCATGTCTTTAACATAGACATAAATATTCTATACTTTTTACTTAAGAATTTCCAAGGGCATATATTCATGTTTCTAAGAAATGTTCACAGCAGTTAAAAAATGCTTTTGTGAAATTAATGTGAGACATGTTGTTGTTGTTGTTGTTTACAAGTCCTGCGCATTGTCCCTAAGCTTTTTTTGTGCTCAAGGCCAGCACTGCACAACTTGAAGCACAGGGCTAATTTCTGTTTTTGAATAATTAATTGGAGAATAAGAATCTAACATGTACTTTTCTGTTTGGGCTAGATGTGAAAATAATTGTTAGATCTCAGCCACCAGAGGAGCTAGAATTATAGGCATGAGTTACCGGCACTTGGTTTGATGATTTTTTTAAATTATGTTTTAAGATGTTTGTTTCACTATAATGCACATAATTCTATACATAAATTTATATATATATATATGTATGTCGACAAATTTCCTCTAAAAATGTATGACTTTCTGCACATAAAATTTATACACACACACATATATATTTCTGAATATATACACTCCCTCTAAAACTTTTATGCTACTATTTTTTTACCCTTTTCATTTCAAAGATACAGTCTATATTTCCAAAAGTTTCCTAGGGTAAAATGACTAATATTTCAATAGAAATTGGAATATATTATTTTCAAGGTAATTTTAGATGTACACATTATGTAGTAGTAATATTTATAGTATATTACTTGAAAAAATTCTGTTCAAACCCTTAAATATTTGTGTGTAATGACAGGGAGAGAGGAAAGTAATTCATACTGGTTAGAAATGTGCAATGATTCAAAAATCTGTTCAATAATTTGTTATAATCACATAGTAAAGCTACCTGTTATGGTTTAGTTTTTTTTGTCTATTTATTCAAAAATTTAACACGGATGCATGCACAGTGGTAATATTAAAATTATTAATCAAAATACAAATAATACAAAATCATAGACACATACCAGACTTTCAATAATTAGCAATTATGATGCTAATAATAATTTTGTTGAAGATGATGATGACCAGAGTGATCTTGATAATGTCAATGTTATGATTGAAAAAGAAAAATTTTTAGACACCTTTGAATTTAGATTTCCCACATTGAATACATAATAATAAACAGTGTTGGATTGCATACAATAAGAATAACAAGAAGAGAGTTTCAATATCAAGAAATAACAATCACATAATCAGGTGAGACAGTAAATCCCTAATGTTATTCTTGCAGTCTGCTAATGTATACTCACTTTTCTTGGTGGTATTGTTTTCTTATAAATAAAATCGTTTATTGTCACATGTTTATTATCCCACATAGATAAAATATAATAAGCTGAGTGCTTTGTTATCAAATGATATTGTTTGTTCAAGCCTTGGGAACTTAGGAGAAAGCCTTTCACCACCCACATAGCCAGTAGCTTAGTTATATATCCCTAGAAGCTAACACATGCCTCAAGCATGCTTCACTCATTAGGCAGAAATCCTTAGTCAGTTTTAGTTTCTATCCAGTTCACTGAAGAAAATCTATGTATAAATTTATGAAGAACACTTGGCAGCACATAAAGCAATAAGAAAATTTTGATGGACTAAGATTAGTTTTCAACTTAGTGTCATTAGTTCAAGTTACATTCTCATATAGATACTGTTCAATAACCAATGTTTTCCAATGATAGGTTGAGTATGTTCTTCAATACAAATTAGACACATGACCCAATTTACATAATACCACTTACATATCTCTAGTTGCCTTAAAAGGACACAATTCTTAGAGCCAGGAGGTAAACTTTATTTTTATTTCTGCATGAAGCAATTTGTGACTTTATACCAACAAACTGAATTTGACTCTTTCCTTATTTGTAAGCTAAGGTGGAAAATGTAAGGACTCTTCACTTTTCTTTTTTCTAGCTCTAGGAGTAAACAAATGTATTCTTCAATATTTCTGATAGATTACATCCATTTACAGATGACAAATGTAAGGCCAACAGTCAATGTAGTGAGTAAATAATGATACTAGAATTTGTGTCTGAGCTCTTCCCTCTGCACACTTACAAGGAATAGTAATTTGTTGATGGAGAGGACCAATATGAAAACACTATGGGGAAAAACATACTTTGTAAAAAGTTGTTTAAGACTAGGTGACCAGTGATGAGTACATGAAATAGACTTGTGTCAGGCGCATAAAAAGGAGTTCATAGAAATCATATTAGTGCTGGGCGCCAGTGGCTCATGCCTGTAATCCTATCTACTCGGGAGGCTGAGATCTGAGGATCAGGATTCAAAGCAAGCCCGGGCAGCGCTCGATCTCAGGTCCCGGAATGGACCTAACCCTTTATTGGCTCACAGGCTGGTGTACTCACCATGACCCATTCATCACTTGGGTTTGCAAAGACTTCAGTTCAAATCCCAGCATTGTCAGAAGATGAATAGTGATGTGAGAAGCCAAGTGATCCTCCTCTTTTCCTGTGCTGTGAAAGTCCTGCTTTTCAGCAAAGAATGGAACATGCTATATAGGCAACTCTATAGCCATGGGAACAGGTTGACATCCATGTCAGCACAGTTATACCTGGCACTATACTCAGTAAAATACACAATACCTCCATGAATTAGACACAAATTAAGGAGAAGTGCACCGAATGCAAGATGCTGTCCACACATGTATATCAATAGAGATCCTATGTTTAAATTATGAATTTATGCCCATCCTGGCCCTCACTGGTGCTCAATGTCAGGTCCTGGAAATGGTCTTCTCCTCAGTGGCTCACAGGCCAGTGTCCTCACCTTGACCCTTTCACCAATTGGGCTGCTAGGTTCTGAGTTCAAATCACAACACTGTCAAAACATGAATCCTGATGTGAGCAGTACATCATCTCACCTGCTTTCCAGTCCTGTGAAAGTCCTGGGTCTCATCTAGGATGGACAAGGCATAGGCAACTCTATAGACATAGGAATAGGTTGTCATGCATGTCAGCACATTTATATCTATCATCATACTCAATAAAATACAAAATGCATGTCTGAATAAGATGCAATAAAATAAATAACAAAACTGAAAGCATGATGAATTCCACATATGTATGTAAATAGAGATCCTATGTGTAAAATAGGGGCGCATATGATTTTTCCAGTGTTGGGCTTCAATTCAGGCACTGGGAGCAGGCCTGAACATGTAGTCTTCAAGGACGGTGATCTTCCCCTTCTCCCACAGTGCAATAGAGTTACCCAGACCTGAGTTCGAATCTCAGCTCTGGAAGTAAAATGGCGCGTATTCGGAGCTAGGGTGCTTCCTTCATAATTTTTTTTTAACAGATACAGAGGTTGAACTCAAGTCGTGGCAACTCTGCTTCAGTTCTGATCATCTTAGTCTTCAGCCTCTGGACCTAAAACCCATCATCAGATCCTAGAACCCCAAGGATTGCAGGGGGAAAAAAAGCCGCGAAGGGAAAAAAAAAGTGGCAGGAAGTTCCACCTGGCGCTTTTATGTTCATTTTCCTTGGCATGGTGACCGTGCTGGGTCCGAACTCGGCAGCCTGCAGAGTGAAGGTGACCTGTAGTGACTGAAGGTCTGTTGGCTCTCGCAGAAGCCCAAGGGCAACGGGGTATCAAAGACCTCAAGGTCGAATCCAGGTCATCCCCCCTCCATTGAGGGAATGGCGGGAGATCCTGAGATACTCTTTTCCAGCACTTGGAAGGGTCGTGGAATTCGATCAATCTCATCTTTGAATGAGTATTTTCTGCAGGATGCACGTAGGAAATGATAGGCAAGACTCATTGTGTATCGATTATTTTCAATGAAGAGTTGATGAAGCTTGACCATAATCATCACAGTCATGAAATGGAGGCATCAGAAAGATCCATGAATCGGGAGTCATGGGGTATATTGAATTCCATCATAGGTCGCCATCGCTCCTACTGTATACAAATATGCTGACTACCTATAGCTTATGAATGGATGAGTATTGTGCTCTCCCCCTCCGACTCCCGGGGCTCAATCTCAGGTCCTGGGAACAGTTTAGTTCCTTTATAGCTCTCAGCCTGGTATCCTCACCTTGACCCTTCCTCCTGTTGGGTTTGCTAAGATCTAAGTTCCAACCCCAACACTGCCAAAAGAGGAATGCAGATGTGAGAATCCAATATGTCCACTTGTTTTCCTGCCTTGTGAAAATTCTGGGTCTCATCTAGGATGGAGAAGGCGTAAGCAATGCTATAGACATGGGAATTAGTTCTCATCCCTGCCAGCACAGTTATATCTGTCATCATAATCAATAAAATACAAAATGCATCCTTGACTAAGACACAATAAAAAGAATCACTACATTGAACACATGATGCATTCCACACATGTATTTAAATAGAAATCCTATGTTTGAAATAGGTGGGCATATGATTTTTGCCAGTGCGAGGGCTTCAATTCAGGCCCTGGGAGCAGACCTGACCTTGTAGTCTTCAAGGACAGTGATCTTCCCCTTCATCCACAGTGCTATAGTGTTACCCAGATCTGAGTTGGAATCCCAGCTGTGGCAGAAAAAAATGGTGTGAATTCTGAACTAGGGTGGTTTATTATTTTTTATTTTATTGTATTTTTTTTCCAACCAAGCGATTTGAACTCAGTTCATGACAACTCTACCTCAGCTTCGATCACTTTAGGCTGGTGAGCTGCCATGGGCACATAGCCAATCCTGTGATCCTAGGCCCTGAAGCCTTGCAGGAGAATAAAAAAACCCTCACTGAAAAATAGCCACGGGATGGATTTTTTACATTTTATTCCTTTGCATGGTGACCAACCTGGGTCTGAATGACAAGGCTACAAGTTTACTTCACTTTGCATTGGCCAAGGCTAGCAGGCTATCGCGGAAGCCACAGGCCCATATGTCATCGAAGGCCCTGATATTGAATCCTGGTCCTGACACCTATCAGTGGGGAGACTTCCCAAGAGACTTGTTCCTATGCACGGTAATAACGATGGAATGTTTGGAAACTCATGATTGAATAAGTTTCTGCGGGCATCGGTCTAATCTAAAATGGGATGCAATGATCCCAGGATGCTGATTGATCTTAATGAATGGTTTATTAAGCATGAAAACAATACTATTCCTTCAATAGCAGCATAATAATTACCTAAGATTGTTAGGCATGTAGTTGATGTCATTGAATCCTAAGTAGATGTCTCTGGCACTCTATACAAATATATATTTATTTGTATACTACCACCTGCCAATCCATGTATTGTTAGTTTGTCCACCCCTGTGGCTCAATCTCAGGGTCTGGGAAATGCCTGGCAGCTTCTTTGGCTAGAGGTTGCCATGTTGACACATTCATTCATGAATTGGGTCTGCTAGGCCCTGAGTTCAGATCTTGGATTGTAGAATAAGAAGCCAAGTGTGACACCTGTTTTCCTTTTCTCTGAGAGTCCTGGGTGTCAGACATGATGGACAACATGTCTAAAAATTTGAATACTATGTGATGGGATGTCATCAGAATAATAAATGGAATGCATATCATCACAGTCAATAAACGGTAAATAATTGAATAAACAAAAATACAGTCAATAACCACAACAAACAGGATATGGACTGAACATCTATAGGTAAATACAAATTCTATCTTTACAATGAATATAAATAGTATGTTTTCCAGGGCTGGGGCTTGAATTCAGGCCTAGGGACCAGGCGGGACTTTCTTGTCTTCAAGCATGGTGAGCTTCCCATTCGTCCACAGTGCTACAGAGTTACCCAGACCCTGAGTTCAAATCCAAAGCCTGGTAGAGAAAAACAGCATGAATTGCAAGCCAGGGAGCTTTTTTTTTTTTTTTTGCGAAGCAAGTTCTTGAACTCAGGTCATGGCAATTCTGCCTCAGCTTCCATCATCCTAGGCTGGTGTGCAGCCACTGGAGCCACAGCTGATCCTGGGATCCTAGATCTCCAAGCCTTGCAAGTGGGAAAAATATGCACATAAAAAAGTGGCAAAGCCGGGCGCCGGTGGCTCACAACTCTAATACAAGCTACACAGGAGGCTGAGATCTGAAGATCGCAATTGAAAACCAGCCGAGGCAGGAAAGTCTGTGAGAATCTTATCTCCAATAAACCTCAGTAGAAACCCGGAAGTAGCACTGTGACTCAAGCAGTAGTTTCATAAAGTGTTAGTTAAAATCGATCAGAGTCCTAGGATATAATTGTGTATAATTTTATCCTAGAATCGTTCAAGAAGTGCCCATTCAATCTTGACATATATCACATTCCATGGGTATTCATGTGGATAAGAATGAGTTTCTTAGGATCTCCTGCCATTTGGAGGTGGCAGGAACAGGATTCAAACTGTGGGTTCCACCTTCCACCATTTAATCTCCAGGATAGGGAACTCACAGTTCTGTCCAAGAACATCAGCAAGACCAATGATTAGGCAGGCACCCGTGGCTCTCAGCAGTCCTCCTTAATACTTACAAGTCTGTGATAGGAGGATCATGGTCAAAGTTACCTTTGGCAAGAAAGTCCTTGAGACCCCTGTCCAACTTCAGTGCCAACAAAGCCAGAAGTAGAGCCGTGTGGCTCCAGAGGTTGAGGGCTAGCCTTGAGCAAAAGCAACTCACGGACTGTGCCCAGATCATGAGTTAAAGGTCCAGGACTGGCAAAAAACAGACATACAGAACAATCTGTGCAGCCTTCCAGCTAAAGCAGGTCACCTTCTTGTCCCCAACTGGATTGGACAGTTTCCTGGGAAAGTGGCTGCTCTCATCTTGACTTCGCCCATTCTGCCTGCATCACAGTATTCTGGTCACACCTCCTTTCATGGATCTTTCTGACCAATGGGATATAAGAATGGCAGCCACACCCATATTCCATGCTGCCCAGAAGCACCGGGATTCCCTCTGTTGGTTGACACCACTACCAGCAGTTTAGGAAGGTAGAGTTGGCTAAGTGGTGAGCAAGAGACTCCAAGTGACTTTGGAGCAGAGTACGAAATTGATGTCCTAATCAGTGAGTGGAAGAAGAGAGGAATTCCCAGAGCCTGGGAACGTGGCCAGCCCATCTTTCCCATCTCAGTGCTCAGATGTCTGAAACAACAAGACTCCATGAGAAAGCTACAGGCATGAAACTGCAGCCAGAACACCAGTAGAAGAATCCTCCTGACAGACCTGTAACATTCAAGAAAACAAAGAACATGAAAAAGGGAAGGATCCTCAAGACACACACCACAGGGGAGCGTGATTCAATGGAGGGTCTGGCCAAAGGTGATGCCCACCACGGGCTTCCTGTGCCTTTGGACACAGTAACAGCCACGAGGTTTCAGAGTGTAAATGGTCCTGATACCACCAAGGATCTACAGAGGTGCTACCGACACGTGGTGCCCACCCTGGACCCCAGAAAAGAAGAAACCAGGCACTCTATGCCAAGATCCAATCACTGAAGCAGGAAAAGACAGACCTTCAGGATCAACGGGAGAAAGAGAGGGAGAAGATAGCTCAGGTGCATGCAGCACCTAAAATAGAGCTAGAGATAAACAAGGCACCCATACAGAGGTTGGTTTCGGCAGAAAGCAATTTACAATCCTGCCTGCAGCAGGCGGCCAATGACACAGAAAGGGAGCACGAAGATCTGACCAGCTGCCTGCAGGCCGCAGATCAGTGAATGGCAGAGCTGGAGATGTCGGCTTCTGTGGTCACTGATCACAGAATGAGACTGAAATGTTCTTTGAACAGCTGCATGATGTGACCCTTCTGCTCAAGGAAAAGGCCAGAGGCTTCGATGACCTGGAGCAAGTGAACTCAAAGTTATAGGAGAAGCTGTAAGTGCTCTGGACAACAGGAAGAAAGGAATCTGCAAGTTCCAACAAGCACTGGTGGGGCATGAGTTACTGAAGAGACTACTGGACAATGTGAGCTGACTAGTGAGCACAGTGAATCTAGAGAGAGACACCTTCACAGAAGACCTGAGCATTGAGAGGTCCACGTGGAAAGCGGAGACCCGGCAGCTGACCCAGCAGGTGAACCAACTGACAGAGGAGAAGGAGCAAGGGGCAAGGCAGGTGTTCAGCCTAGAGAACAGGATGGAGGAACCATGGCCCTTCTCAGGCCTAGTGGCAGTTGCAGGCCCACGCCTACTGCACGCAGATGGAGTTGCAAAACCGGGAGGAATAACTTCACATCCAGGTCCAGGAAAACCAGAGGCTCTATCTCCAGAACCCGGAGCAGCAGGAGCAATGGTGGAGACTGGAGGAGAAGGCCAAAGATTGGCAGGAGATCCCTGAGACCCCATGATGCGCATATGTGTGTGATGGACAGCTGGAGGAGCAGCTGGCACTGCTGTGGGATGCTCTCCACAGGGTGAGCGGTGAGAAGGAGGAGCTCGCCAGCATCCTGGACCCAGAGCAGCAGGTGAAGAAACACCTGTGGGAACAGCTGGTCCACACAGAGGAGAAGGTAGAGGAATAGAAAGAAGTGGCTGAGATAGAAAGAAAGCCAAGCATCTCAGGACCAGCAGGAACAGTCCCTGGCCTAGCTACAGGAGCTCAGAGCCACCTGTGAGTGGCACATCACCTACAATTAGCAGCTGAGCTCCAAGAAGGAGGCCCTGCATCAGCACCTAGAGAGGCAGACCCAACTCCTGGAGCAGCTGAAGCAAGTGCATGGCCCAACCAACTGGGGAGACTAGGTGGTGCCCCCAAAGTGGCAGGACACTCTCAAGTGCGTGAAAGCAATCAGACCACAGGAAGAGCGGCTGTAGGCCCAGCTGAGCTTCCTGGCTTTCCCTGGGGAAGGGGAAGTCAAAAAACCTGGAGAAGCAAAAGGTGAGAAGTCGACTCCCCCCCTACACATGACCATTGCAGAGGATGGAGACTTTCCCCAAACTGAGATGGAAGTGGATATGTGAGCACTCTTAGTGGCTGAAATCCACAGGGGGAAACTCCTGCAGTAAGAGTGGCAGGCCCACTGTGGGCACCCGGTTGACCTGGCAGCTCAGTGCCAGAGAAAGATCGAGCCACAGGCCCTCCATCCCATGAGCTGGCAGCACAGCCTGTGTGGAGATGGGAAGCAGGACACGTGGGCATCCAAAAAAAAAAAATCTACTTTGTCCATGACCTGCCTGATGAGATGGACTTCCATAGTCCAGCGGGTGATCTTCAACATAGATGCAGCCAGCTGTCGGCACACATCTCACTGTTGAGGAGTCCCTCGTGGCATGTAAAGAGCAGATGTTCATTCTGGCTGAGCTGTGTCAGAAGAAACCTGAGCATGTGCACCTGCTGTCCTAAGAGAAGATGGAGAAGAGGAGAGAGCCGCGGGAGCCACTGTCACTCCTCACAGGGGAAGACATAGACAATGGGCTCCAGATGCCAGCACAAGCTGAGCCTCCTGTCACTGCCGCCGCTTTGAATGCCTTTAGGCTCCAGGGTGGGAGAAATGAGGGAGGAGCAGAAAGGTTTTGAAGAATTGCCACTTCAACACAGTGTGGAAACTGCCAGAGGAGAGATCGAGGTTCCCAACCCCATAGAGGATTCCCCCACAAAGCACATCCTGCTGCAGCTGCCCCACATCCAGAGCCACCCACAGCTCAAGGGCTCAGGTGAGGAGCGCTCCCTCCCTTTCTTCTGTAGACTGATGCAGATGATGACTATGTGACATAATGACTCTCCAAAGCCTCAGCAGCCACCGTAAGTAGGTGGCCAGGTGGCCTTCTCTCAGGCCTCCATCTGCTGGGTCATGGGAAGGGTAAACTGCGGGTCGGGTAGGGCAAAGGCTGCCAGGAGGTGGCCCATATTCAAGGGACATCTAATGGCCTATTGGTGGCCAGGGAAGAGGGCCATGTTATGCTTATCACAAAGAATAAATTGTTTTCAAAGGGAAAACAAGCCTCCATAAAGATTTGTTGTTCCAGTCCTGGGGCTTGAACTCAGGTCCTGGTCACTGTCCCTGAGCTCTTTCTCTCATGGCTAGCACTCTACCACTTGAGCCACAGGGCCACTTCTTGTTTTCGGATGGTTCATCGATGATAAGACTCTCACACACTTTCCTGCCCAGGCTAGCTTTGAACCATGATCTTCCAGAGCTCAGCTTCCAGAGTAGCTCGGATGACAGGCATGAGCCACCAGTGCCCAGCATTTGATACCTTTTGAAGGCGTCTTGGCGAGTCTGTAATAGAAGACCCAAAGGGGCTGGATAGACCTTGACCCAATCAAGGAGCTGGGATGGGGGAAGGCTGACCTTCTAGCCATTCTGTTCCCCAAAATTAAAGATGCCAGGTGGTGTTGGATGCATCAAAGACCTAAGCCAACAGCCACCAGACTCAGTGAGGAAAAGGTAGAGAATACCCAAAGATTGCAGTGCAGAAATCTTTGATTTTCCACGCATGTCATGTGTGTGTGTGTGTGTGTGTGTGTGTGTGTGTGTGTGTGTGTGTGTGTGTGTGTGTGTGGGTGTGTGTGTACTCAGGGCCTAGACTCTATCCCTGAGTTTTCTTGCTCAAGGCTAGAGCTCTGCCACTTGAGCCACAGCCCCAGTTGCTTTTCGATGGTTAATTTTAGGTAAGTCTCAAGGACTTTCCTGTCCAAGGTGGCTTCAAAGAATGATGGGGGCCCCAGGGAAACAAGAGTAAATACAATCCCTTTAGTGGACAACTCCTGCCTCCTCGTGGCCAGGCGTGGAACATGTGTCCCTGTGCCATCGTGGGGGACTATCCTCCCCTAGAGTTCAATTTGGGGAAATGACCGGGGCCAACCTGACTTTCACTCACCCTCCAGAGCAGATCTGTTCCACCCTAGGCCAAGAGAGCTCCAGGAGGCCCTGCTCCCAGGGACACAAGAAGTGAGAAGTCAGCTCCAGGCCCAGCTAAGAGCCTTTGCCCATGGACACCCCAACTTGGCCTTCCTGATCACCATAATACCTGTCAAAGAACAACCTAAAAAAAAAAACAAAATTGGAGCTGTGAATCAAATTGGTAGAGCTCTAGCATTGAAACAAAGTGCTCAGGGACATGGGCCCCAAGCTTTGAGTTCAAGACCCCCAGCTGACCTTCCCCATAAAACACACATTAGCTAAATGTGCACTAGTAGGATTTGTGAAGTGTTTCTGAAAAATAGTGATACTGAAGAAAGCACCCTAGTTCTAATGACAGTTGAACTTGTGACATACAGGTATGTGCTGAGTCCTTCACAGGGTACTGTTTTCTGGGTCCTTCCCACATAGCGTGTTTTTTCTGAGTCTTCAAAAACCATGCTTTTTGCTGAGTCATCCCAAAGGGTGCTATGTTCTGAGTCCTTGAGAAGAGTGGGATGTGCTGGGTTTTTCAAAGGGTGCTGGGTGCTGAGTCCATTATACAATGTACTTTATGCTGAGTCCTATGAAAGTGCAGTGTGCTAATTCATCCCAAGTGGTGCTATGTGCTGACGCCTTGAGAAGGGAGGGAGAGGTAGTTTTTCATTGTGTGCTGTGGGCCCAGTCCTTTACACAGGGTACTTTTGCTGAGCGCTTCAAAGAGGGCTGTGTGCTGAGTTATCCCAATGGGTGCAATGTGCTGCATCCTTGAGAAGAGAGGGATGAGGTGAGTGCTGTCTGCTGAGTCCTGTAGACAGTGTGCTCTGTACTGTCTTTCAAATAGTGCTGTGTACTGAGTTCTTCCACAAGGTGGTATGTGCTGAGTCCTTCAAAACTGTGCTATGTGCTGAATTTTTCAGAGGGTGCTGTGCACTCAGTGTTTTACACAGGGTGCTACATACTCAGCCCTTC
Organism: Dipodomys spectabilis; assembly: GCF_019054845.1. Classification (NCBI taxonomy): domain Eukaryota; kingdom Metazoa; phylum Chordata; class Mammalia; order Rodentia; family Heteromyidae; genus Dipodomys; species Dipodomys spectabilis. The sequence goes on along the minus strand of NW_024870734.1, from coordinate 1,111,156 downwards.
AAAGGGTGGTGTATATGGAGTCTTAACACAGGGTGCTATGTGCTGAGTCCTGGGAAAGAGTGCTACGTGCTGAGTTTTTCAAAGCATGCCATGCACTGAGTCCTATACACAGCATGCTATGGACTCCCTCCTTCAAAGGGTGCTGTGTGCTGAGTCATCCCAAAGGCTACTATATGCTAAGTCCTTCAAAGGGCACATTGTGCTGAGTCTTTTACTCACTGTGCTTTGTGCTGTTCTTTGAACTATGCCGTGTGCTGAGTCATCCTAAAGGGTGCTATGTTCTGAGTCCTTGAGAGGTAGTTTTCCCAACAATCTCTCTCAGTCTCTCAGTCTCTCAGTCTCTCAGTCTCTCTCTCTGTCTCTCTCTCACTGGGTCACTGTGCACGTTCTTGATATGTGGAGTGGAGAGGCTTGAAGGAGAGTCTCCTCTAGTGGTGGGGCTGAGGGGAGATTCGATCCCCTGAGCAAGTGCTAGGGTTAGCGGGGAGTGCTGAGCTGAGGTGAGGTTGTAATTCCCATGGCCTGGAAGCCTTAGGGCCCAGTCATAGCTGATCTTTTGGGCAAAGGTAGGGGGCCGAGCCAAGGGGAAGTGGGGACTGGGCAGAGGGGAGGAGGAGGCAGGGTCCGGGGGCCTCACTGTGGAGGCAACAGTGGCCAGGGTCTCCCAGGGGCAGGTGCACATGCGCAGAGGATGTGAGGCGGCCTGCGAAAGGAGTGGAGGCAGAGAAAAAGAGCAGAGAGGAGCAAGGCCAGGCAGGAGGGGAAGTGGCTTCACATGCCTGTTCGTGGATCAATAGAAAAAATAGCCAAAACGAGAATAAAGGCAACAAATGTACAGCCAAGAAGAATATAGTTAGAATAAAGGTAGAGGCAATAAAGGTGCAGCCAAGTGTATAGGAAGCTTTGAACCAACATCCCCTTCCTGCAAGCATGCTTCCATGAAGCTTATGCTTTGTCTGGCGTGATCTCTCACGCAGATTCAGCAGGAGGTGTCATGGTATTTCTTCCTTTTTTATTTTTTAATTGAAGCTCATGAATGTCTCGGTGCACAGAAGAGATAAATCTAAAGATCATCCGGGAAATGACTGAAAATATAAGACATATGAGAATTAGAATAGTCCTCCAACCCCCCTAGCAGGTCGCTATTATTTGTCATTACTTGTATAATATCCTCATCACCCCCCCATCCCACGGGATGTAGAAGAGGAGGATTAGGAACTTATGCCCAGTATTGTTCTACTGAAACAGACACTGCCTGCACAGCAATAATGGCAAGCATAGCAAGAAACGTATTTTCAACAGTGATAGTCTTTCCTGTAGTAACAACAATCTCCTCTGCAGAATGGCTGAGCTTCTTAATTTGTTCCCAGGTTGGTGGTTGGGCTTCTTTTGTTGTCTTGGCCTGTTGAGGAGAAAGGTGAAGACTTTTGAGCTTTTGCATTGCTTTCTTCATTTGCTTCTTCTGGTTTTTATTCCTCCTGGGTTTCTCTTATTTTGTAAGGGCACATGAGTCGGTTGAGATTCCAGATGGGTGACACTGCATCCTGTGGAAACACACATGTATACCCTCTTCCCGAGGTGATTAATACATCAGGCCCTTTCCAGGTGCCTGTGAGCAAATTTTTCCTTTTAACATTTGGCTGAACTTTAAATCCAATATCGCTCCAATGTTTTTGCATAAGTGTAAGATTTTGTTCATTAGTATTAAGGTGATTAATTACAAATAAAGCATGATGGTTTCTCTATTAATAATTCAGCCATCATATTTTCAAATGAAAGAGGACCTGGTAAATTTGTATGTCTCTTATGTCTTCAATAAATACTTTTTCTTTTCTAAGTTGAATTAATTTTTGTAACTGTTGTAACAAGTCTATAATTTTTGATTGTCCTGATAAAAGAGCTGTCTCTATGGCGGGAAATAAGTTAACCACATGCTTAGAGTCTGTGTAAATGTTATGCTGCTGGGGAAATATGGTTAAAGCTAAAATTGCAGCAATAATTTCCGTCTGTTGCTCTGAAATGTCAGATGCTCTTTAATAATAGGGAAGTGGTCTGGAATGTATACCACCGAAGTTCCATTTGAGAACCCATCAGTAAAAACTGTTAGAGCTCCTTCTAAAGGTGTTGTTACCACTAATGGAAAAATGGTTTTTACCTCTTCCACAAGATTTAATAAAGGATGTTGAGGAACATGAAATTTTATTTGTCTTGTATAATTTAATAATGCTAATCCCCAATTCTCATCATTCTGTAATAATATTTTTAATTGTTTTTTTATTATAAGGTATAATTATATTATTCATTTCTTTCTCAAGTAACTCTCGGGACCTACTCCTTGCCTTGACAATGAGTTGACTGCACAAATATACATAAGAAGCTATCATTCTTGTATGACTGTGAGGCAAGTGAAGCCATTCCAGGACTCCATCTTGCCATAAACATCTTGTATAAGATGTCTTTAATATTACGAAATCCCAGTCTTTATTATAGTCCAATTGGACCACTTTTGCTTGTAACTTTTCTGCCACCAATGAAATTTTTTCTAACATTATTGGAGTGAATTGCCTCTTAGATTTAGGATTAGAATCCCCTTTTAGGGCTTCAAACAATGGGTGTTATTCTCCTGTGGTAATTTTCAAGTAGGGTCTAACCCAATTTATGTTTCCTAGAAATTTTTGAAAACCATTTAATGTTTTTAATTTAACTAGCCTAATACTCATTTTTGTGACATGATGTATTATTTTTCCTAAATAATTTAAAGGTTTATTATGTTGAATTTTATGTGGAACAATAAGCAAACCAAAGTTGGTTAATTGCTCAATGGTTAATTGTTAAAATTTGTTCTGTTAAATGTTTACTTTCAGCAGCTATTAAAATATCGTCCATATAATGAATAATATAAGCATTAGAAAACTCTTCCCTAGTTTTTTGTAAAGCTTTATCCACAAATTTTTGACACAATGCACGAGAATTTTTCATGCCTTGTGGCAAGACTTTCCATTGATATCTCTGCCAGGGCCTTTTCAAATTACATGAGGGCACACGAAATGCAAATCTTTGAAAATCATTAGGATTCAATTTTATTGTAAAAAAAATCCTGAAAATAAATAATTATTATATAATGTCCTTTAGGAACAGCCACAGGAGATGAAAGTCTTGGCTGAAGAGCCCCCATGAAATACATGGTGTTATTAATGGCTCTGAGGTCTTGTAACAACCTCCATTATCCAGATTTCTTTTTAATTACAAAAATTGGAGCATTCCAAGGGCTATTGGATTCCTCTAAATGTCCTTTCTGTAATTGCTCATTTACCAATTGTTCTACAGCATGTATCTTCTCTTGAGTTAGGGACCACTGATCAACCCACACAGGCTGATCATTTTTCCATGATATTGCATCAGCAAACTTCTCATCAGTGGCCCCGATGAAAAATTTTGTACACTAAAGGAATCTGCAGTAACTAATTTTAGTTCCATGTTTTGCAAAATGTCTCTGCCCCATAATGTAAGGGCAAAGAAGATATAATATAAGGTAGATTTTCACACTCCTACTTTAAAATTTTTGAACTTTGAGCAACATTGCTAGCCATACCCAATCCCATTAATGTAGATTCTGTCTTCATAATTTGACAGGATGAGGGCCAGTCTTTTCCTGCAATACATGTTGGGTCTGCCCCTGTGTCCAAGAGACCTTTAATAGGCTTTCTATCCACTTTTATAGTTTTCATGGGTCGATCCTTAGAAATAGATTGTACCCAGGTCACAGTTTCTGTGGAACTGAAACCTCCTGTACCTCGATCTTGTTTTAGGATTTGATTTGGAAGATGGACATAATTTAAAATTAAGATTTGAGCTAATCTTTGATCCATATGTATTTGCATATTTCTTTTAAAGACCTTACAGTTACTTTAATTTCCTTTTGATAATCTGCATCAACTACTCCCGGAAATACCTCAAAGTTTTGTTATAATTTGAGCTTCTAGCAATTATCAAGCCCACAGTTCATTCAATTACAGGACCATAAACTTGAATGTCTATTAGCTGAACACCATACATAATAGAGATAATGTAATCTCTTTTTGCTGCCAGATCTAACCCTGCACTTCCTGGAGTAGCTTTGGCAAATCCCATACTGTAAATGGAGGAGACAAGGGATTTAATGGAACTGATCCCTTAGGGGATTTTTGTGTAACAGAGGTGTTTCCCCTCTTTCATTTACGGGGCTGAGGGAGCACCTCTCTTCTTGTTTTTTGTCTCCTTTTCTTCTGCTGTTAGGAGAATTCTATCCTTATGATATTTTGATCTACACTCATTTTTCTAATTATTGCCTTTCTTTCATCGTGGAAAAAGTCCAGGCGCTTTACACTTTTTATTGTTACTAGGTATATTTTGTTTTTGTTGACAATCATTACTCATGTGTCCTGACTGGCCACATGAGAAACACACCCCATTTTGGGCCTGAGGTCGTGTCTTATGTAATTTTTGTACATAAGCACTGAATGGTTCTCCTTTCATTGCTGCAGCATATGCTATTCCTTGAATGACTGCTGGTGAGGCATCTATGCATGCTTTAACATTATCTTGCAATGATACAGTCAGTAATTGTAAAGTACGTAATATATAACTTTTCATACTTGTTACCTCCTGCCTCATTTTTCTCACACTTTTCCTTCTCCTCAACACCTCTCACAAGTTGTTATGTACATTTCCCGTATATTGTCTTGTGAGCATTGCTATTCCATTGGTTTGCCCTTTGTCTTTTTTCTCACCATTTTGTTTTTCCTCTTCCATTCCCTAATTAAGGTAAATGTATACACAAAATACAGGGTACCAAAATCAGGGGGATAAACCATAGGGAGAAAACCCAAAACAAAATAGAAATCACATACTACATTAAAAACAGCAACCGCAAAATAAAAGCCTCTGTTTCCATATCTTGGAGTTCATTTTGCTCTGCATCAGCTTATATGGTAATATATATGCATAACAAAGCCACTGGAAAAGAATCGTTGCATGGACACTATATCATGAAAACAACGTTAACTGTTTCTGATGGTAAAGATGGAATTAGCATTGGTGAAATCGCGATTCTGATAAAGGAATTTCAAAAGAGTTTTACAATTACGACAGGTAAATTTTAATTCTTCAACTTTTTTAACAACTTAGCCTATTAAGAAAATTTAAAATTGCCTGGGAAAAGGCTTTCATGCAAAGAAATCCATGGAAACTTAGTGGAGAGAGAGCAATGTGGGTGAAGATGGCTCATTAAACAAACAAACCAATAAACCTCAGAAAACTTGCTAGAAATCCTGTAGGTTCCCTTGAGAATGTCCTTACACAGGAAATATACTTTCAGTTTGTGAAACAAGGTTGTAGTGGAATTTAAATTCAAAGTTCTTTAAAAAAAAAAAAAAAGACATCAAAATTTGTGAATTGACCTTTAATTACCCCACTGTGATTCTCTGAAAAAGATATTTTGAGTCAAAATATTTAGAGAGAAAGTGCCCTGCACAATGAAAGAACGTATTGGGTTTACATTTTTCTGTTTGTAATTCTTTCCACAATGTCTTTGCACATGAAGCACTGAAACACAGAAAAAAAATCTGATAGGATAATTCAAACCAATGATTTCACATTTCTATGTGGCTCACAAAAAATAATATCCTTATTAAGATGAGATAGTGAACTCTTCTCTTATTACATAAGCCAAAAAATTTTGGGATCAGAAAAGAATTGAGGAAATGAAAAATGTAAGAAAACTCTTTTTAGAAGCCTGAGCTAAGCATATTGGCTTCAACAGTGGAGAGAAGTCAAAACTTTTTGATATAGTTTCTCTTAATATTTTAGCTACCTAAAGTGATTTTACAGAGCCTATTTGGCTCACTACGATGTACAACAGATTGAATGAAGACATAAAAATAAATTCCACATCCGAATGAGGCAACTTAAAAGAGTTTTAAATGAGAAACCATGAAGATGGAGCAATGGGGGAGGCCTTATAGTCCTTTAGCTTCACTAAACCTGAAAGCAAGAAGCTGTGATTAATTGGAAATCAGGAAAGAGCTAAGAGGAGGACATAGAAGTAGGACATAGAAGCATTGTCCTTTGTAACAGACACTATCATCCAAGGTATGGATGATTTAACTCTATTCTCCTCGATACATCTTGTTGAACAAATGTAAGACCAAGAGAAAAATACTCAAGTGAAATAATTTTGCAAAGAATAACTTCACTTATCCTGATATTGTATCTAAGGAGAGACTTAAGAGAAAAGATCAAAAGTGGAGTATACTTTGGTTACCTCTAAGCATCTTGTTACCAAAATATATCTTTGAGGTTAGAAACGATTGAACCAAAAAGTGGTGGAGTACTTTCAAGGTAAAAAAAAAAAAGAAAAAGAAAAAAAGTATAGCCAAATATTTGTGATCACAGCTTCTTGGGCTGGTTTTTTGGAGACAAAGTTTTACATTAGAGTTTGTCCTCATTAACGTAGAAGTTGGGTATTCATGACAAGCAAATTCAAGGGGGAAGTTTAATGGACTCGCTAGGAAAGTAAAAAGAAAACCACTAGAAAACCCGAAAGTGTTACTGTAGCTCAAGAGGTAGAGTGGATGCCTTGAACTGAAGAGCACATGGACAGCACACGGGCCCAGAGTTCCAGCCCCACGACCAACAACAAAAAAAAGAAATCAATTTAGTAACAAAAACTGAGAAAACCTTGATTGTTCATCTTATATAATGGGTGGGAGTAGAAGGGTAAGAAGTAATCTAAAGGGTTCTACATCTATGGCCAGGCAAATGTGTTAGTGATATTCTTGGTGATAAGCATTACAGGTGAAAATGATGGATTTAGAGGAAAAAACTCTCTGATAGTTCTAAAGTTTATATTAAACAGATGCAAAGATTGATCTGTTTAGATATCATCAAAATATCCATGACCATGAATATGAAAAAGAATGATAAAATTGGGGACATTATTAAAGGGAAGAAGAAAAGAAAAGTTATGTCATAAGTGTAGCAATGTGAGCACCAGTGTGGACAAGATTGGAAGAAAGAGATAAGGAAACAAGAAAGTAATAAAAACAGATTTACAGAAGAAAAGAAAAGAAAGAATTTGCAGGGAGAAAAGGTAAAAACTGTTACAGACATTGAAGGAAATATGCTATTTGGATTTGAAAACTAAAAGGACATAGACAAGTTCAATAAGAAAAGTGTTTTGGTGAACTGGTGGAGATGTAAGTCATATTGATGAAATTTTGAGATATGAATGTGAATCCATAAAATTCTAGATCCATGAATTAAATAGATCCTTTTTATTTTAAATGTTGGGAACAAATGCTTTTATCCTGACCTTAGAAGAACTAATGAGCTCCAAGAAAATGTCTTTAAGAAGCCTTTCAATTCAAATATCACTGTCTCAAAATGCCTTAAATTCTACATCTTCTAATGTTGGCATAGAGTTATATGTGGAACTTTTCTCCTCAGAAAGTGAGTACTACCCTATTGGTTAACATGGACAAATACCTTCATAAATAGACTGGGTGTTTGCAAACAAGAAGTGGTAGCTGAACAATGTTCTTAGCAGTTTGTACAGATGAAATGGAAATAGATCAATCAAAAGGAACATGCAAAAAAAACAAAGGCACAAAATAGAATGTGGCAAGGAAATGCAGATGTACAATTTCAAATAATGTGCTCAGGTGTGAGGGTCTGTTCAAAGTACAGCGTCAGACAATATAATTGGATACCTTGAGAAAAAAACTGCATTAAACTATTCTGGTATTATCATACAAGTAGAAACCTGTTACGCTGACTCTCTAATCAGTCACAACATCATCAATTTAGGGAGTATTTTCCAAGAGCATACTGAGAAAAAGAGGGCTCATCACAATTAGTGTTCAGGTTGAAGTAACGACAATCACATAACGTTTATTGTAAGTCTTCATTTATTTTGGAGCATTAAAGTGGGAAAAAGCCAAGTAAATATTTTGCATGTATCTAAATTAAGTGGGACGTATTATATTTGTCTCTCTTTAACTTGAAAGTTATAGGTTATGTCTTTTTATACTCTAAGTTGGGAAAATGATCTGCTTTCAGTTATTTTCTTCTCTTGCCCTTCTTTTGCCCTTTCACTTAAAGAGACATACTTGAGCTTGCATTTCTAAATCCTTCAAAATTATCTGAATTTCTCCATACTTCTGTCAGCCTCCTATATCTTTCTCAAGGGAATATCTTTTTACTACCATTTTTTTTAATCCCATATGATATTGGATATCTTCCTGCCTAATTCAGTGCAAGATACACATTAGACTCATCCATGTTTCTCAACACTTGTACCACCATAAAATCCTATTCTACTTAGAAATCATGATTTTAGTATGTCTGGGGAAGTGACATTTGTCATTTTTGAATGACCATAATTGATGCTTACATGCAAGCATGTTTTAAACCAATATGCCTCTTAGTAGATGAATGAATCGGCATGTCCATTGCGGCGCTGTGGGCTGTGGCAGGGACGAGGAAGAAAAATGGTTGGCTTCCCTCGGTTATTAATCCTGGGCCCCGGGGCTGGCCAGATGGAGAGTTTCCCTGCATAGGGTAAGCATTTTTATAGGAATTCTTTTACTGTCTATTTTTTATTTACACACTCTTGCCCAGTGCTTTCCTTTTTATATTTAGGCCAAATTCCTTGTCCTCTCTTGTTAACATCAGTAGCCTTTTCACAATTCTTCTTTATATGTCCCGTTTGACCACATCCAAAACATTTTAGATTAGATGGTTTGTAAAGCATGCCAGGTAGTGGGCATAGTTTCAGCAAACAACTGCAAACGCTGGGAATCGGATGTAATGTCTTTACACTCCCTTAAATATGTATTTACATCCCCAGATTCTTTAATAGGCAATAGGGCTCGTCTACAGTCCTCATTAGCATTTTCATAAGCCAATATGCCCAGTAGTTGTTGCAGTGCAGCTTCTCCCGCAACAGTATGTTCCAAGGTCAGTGTCAATCGTGATAAAAATTCAACATAGATTTTATTAGGTTTTTGAATTACTTTAGTCCAGGAGCCATAATACTCTCCTACCAGCCGAATCCTCCCCCATGCCTCCACACCTATGTCTCGTAACTGCTCATGGATCTCTTCAGGAGAGTTCACTTGCATATGAGCATCTGCATATGGTTCTGTTCCACTCAACCTGGGACAGGTTATGACCTGCAGGTGTGGATTATTGCTCTGTGCATTTTCTCTAGTCCTTTCTGTATATAACTCAGTAAACCACATTTGCCATTGTAGATATTCAGGTTCCTTATGCAATGCTCTACAAAGCATCTTCCAATCCTCGGGAGCAAAATTACGGGGCAAGCCCATTAAGCAATTCCTTAACATAATGAGACTGAGGACCATAAGTCACTGCCTTGTTAAGTTTACCAATATCATCGACAGCAACACCCTCATATCTAGTTGGTTGAGCTATACCATTCATAGGAGGTGGTCAAATTACAGGATAAGAAAAAATAGGCATTTCATCATCAAACTCACTGTCTGAGCCTTCTGTTTTGGGAGGGAGTGACAATAATTGCTTCCGTAAGGGGAGGAGCGGAAGGCTGTTTTACTTTCACTTTCTCAGATTCTTCTTTCACTCTGCTAATTTCTAACTCCATATGTTGTAATCTTGATAAAATCAATTCCATTTGCTCAGACATTCTATTTACGCTTTCAGTTTGTTCCTTTTCAGCTTTCTTTACCTCTTATTTTTTCTCTGTTAATTGTGATGCAGCCTTATCTATTGCGTCCTGAACCTCAGAGTCCACTAGTAAATCTACAATAGAAGTCGTGGCCTCTTTCCTTAAGTCCGCTATTAATCTTTTCTCATTTAAAGCTTTAAAAGGGGTATGTAAAATTGCCCAAATGGAACAAAATCTAACAGGAATCCTTTCCCCTTCTCCAACATCTCTTTCTACAATACTTTACTCATTTCTAATTATCAATATCTAATGTCCGTTTGTCGGAAACCAAGGTTTCCATTCGCTAACTACATTAATACACATTTCTATGTCAAAAGAAGAAATAGTTACACCATAAGCAGCAAGTAAATATTTTAGCATATGTAAGTACGGAGTAGACTTAACTTGTCCCATCACCCTGTAATTAAAAGTACTTACCTGAATATCCCTTCCTGTATTCAACACTGCAGGGTCCCTGTTTGTGCGCCAGTTGTCAACGTCTCAGGCATTGGGGTCCCTGGGTAAGGGTTGCAAAATCACCAGGACACAGGGGTTGCAGAGTGCAAACAGCAATTGCCACTGCATGCTGTGTTTTATTGCTAGTGGGTATTTAAAGACAACCAAGTATTATCTTTGCCAAGATTTAGTCAGGAGACATTCACACAAAGAATTTCAACAGATACAATTTTGCTTAAACTATGAGATAAGTCTTTGTATATTTTTATCTAAACTATTTTAGAGCAAGCTCAAACCACTTCCCCATACTCAGGAAAATGCTTGACTAGCTGTTCGTCTATGCTTAAGTAAGCAGAAGAGCTACTTCCTCAGCTTTGAGACATGAAATAAGCTTTGAGATAGGGAGAGAGAACTTGTTCCCTCTCTAGCCCGGCATGCCAAGAGCTTTCCACATACACAAACACAGTCTTCAGATAATCCTGAGGCCGGAGCCTGCATCATTCTGCCCCTCCAACACAGACCCGAGGCTTCACACAGATTGTCTCACCAACTCTTCTATTACTTTAAGCAAAAACAAAACAAAGCAAAGCAAACAAAATAGTCATTATCGTTAATTAAGCTGCTATTAAAGATTCCAGATGGGCTGGGAAGGTGGCTCAGTGGTAGAGTGCTTGACTTGCATGCCTGAGGCCCTGGGTTCGATTCCTCAGCACCACATAAGCAAAAAGAAAAAAAAGCTGGAAGTGGCGCTGTGACTCAAGTGGTAGAGCACTAGCCTTGAGCTGAAGAGCTGAGGGATAGCACCCAGGCCCAGAGTTCAGGCCCCATGACCGGACCCCAAAAAAATAAATATGTAAAGATTCCAGGCACAATTATACTGTCAAATGATGTTAGTAAATATGTTGTGTAGATACTAATCTCACATGTGTCACAAAAATATCCATGGATTCATAACTAGAAACTCTGAAGTGTAAAGTATATTAATTAGGTGAGTTTCATTAGGTAGCCAATGAAGAGAACACCACAGGGTATTTAATCGGGTAAAGAAGTTTATTTACTGAACTGCTGCCCATGACATACATGGTGGAAATGCATGTAAAAAAAAATGAGGCGACCCAACCTCGGGCAAGGATGTATCTATGTGAAGGACCGGAAGAGGTGTGGCCGTTTGGGGGAAACTCTGGCCACACTGGTTCTGGATGTGACTTCAAGTTCTGGGACTCACCTCTGGTCAGATTGAAAGTGGGACCAGAGGCTGACCAGGTTGTGACTTAACAGGATGGGGAGGTGGCTGCCTCCAGGTGTGCCAGATACTAGGCAACACATAAAGGGTTGAAACTTAGCCAAGAAGTGGGAAGGTGTCTGCATAGGGTCTGCATGACCTGGGGCAGACCTAACACCAAATACAGGTAGTACTTCTGACATATAACTCCTGACAGCACACAATTCATTCTCAGTCATTTCCTTTCTTTCTTTCTTTCTTTCTTTCTTTCTTTCTTTCTTTCTTTCTTTCTTTCTTTCTTTCTTTCTTTCTTTCTTTCTTTCTTTCTTTCTTTCTTTCTTCTCTACCTTCCTACCTTCCTCCTTCCTTCCTTCCTTTCTTTTCTCCCTCTCTTCTCTGTCTCGTTTTTTTTTTGGTTGGTCGTAGGGTTTGAACTCTGGGCTTGGGCACTGTCCCTCAGCTCTTGAGCTCAAGTCGAGCGCTCTACCACTTGAGCCACAGGGCCACTTCTGGTTTTTGAGTGGTTTATTGCAGATAAGGGTTTCACGGACTTTCCTGCCCAGGCTGGCTTTGAACTGCAATCCTCAGATCTCAGCCTACTGAGTAGCTAGGATTACAGGTGTGATCCACCAGCGCCCAGCTCTCTCTCTATCTCTATCTCTCCTCTCTTTCACTCAACCTCCGTCTCTACCTCAGTATTCTCAACTCTCAAATAATGAACACTTACTGAGTTGAACTCACAGGCTGGGAGAGCAGCTCAATTGGCATATTAATGTTTCCTTATACTTCTACCACAGGTCACTGGAATCAAATAATGAACACTCAGAAGCATGGCATCTCAAGCCGTTTGGAGGAGGAAAGCAAGCATGCTCACTGCATTCTGTGAGGTCCACCCTGGGAAAGTGGGGCAGACTCCTCCCTCCTCTTGCTAAATCTCAGCCCAGATTCTGCATCAGTAGAGGTGACTGCCTCCAAGAGTCCTAGTTACTCAAGTGACACAGTTACAAGGCAGAGACTTAGCTTCTTGTGGTGCTGAGATTAATGGCATGATTCAACATGATCCACTACTTTGTTGAGATTGGGACTTCTTAAATTTTTGGTTAGTCTATGTTCAAATTGTGATCTATTGATTTCTGATTGCTAACCATGATTATAGATGTGAACCAGCACATCAGACCATTCAAAGTTCTTTATCCCACATGGAAGACATGAAGTTTATTTTACCAAATGACATACAAGTTGACAGACAGCAAAAGTAAGTCCTTTATTCTGGTCAAGATGTGTTATTAATGTGAAACAAAATTACTTAGCAAAATATCTGACTACTGCGATTATACTTTCAAATTTACCCTACACTTTAATATCAAATCACTTATATTAGCCAATGATTCACTCAAATTACCTATAATCATTTATGTCTGTCCTATCTTCTAGAAGTAGGGAGAACTTGAGCTCACACAATTAACTAAAGTGGTAGAATTTGAGAGTATCAGTTCTGAATCAGTCTAGGAAGGAAAGTATCACCCATATCAACCTACTAGGTAAGGATATTGGAATGCAATCATGATCCCTGCTTTTTGGGCTGGGTGCAAAAATTGCTACCCTATGAGTAAAGTAACTTAAACTAGAAAGGATTGGTGGAGTGACTCTAGTGGTGGAATACTTATCTGGCAAACACAACATCAAAACTCAAATCAACTTCCGAAAGATAAAATAAGACAAGGAAAGAAAGAACAATTCATACTGAGCATGTGTTCAATGTAAAGATTTACAATAAATTACTGTAGTTATAAATGCCATCATTTATTTCTAGGAGCACACATATTTTGTGTCAAGACTAAATGAAAAAATAACACCACATATATAAAGCTTTGGTAAAACACAGGTCTAGCTTACAATGGTGAACACTTAAGTTTGCATGTGCAGTGGTGTTGCAGGGTTGTTAAGGTTTATGGAAGTCCACCTTTTTGATGGACTTGACATGATGAAATTACCTAAACATACATAACCATAGAGATCACTGGACAGATACTGCTGATATATATATATATATATATATATATATATATATATGTGTGTGTGTGTGTGTGTGTGTGTGTGTGTGTGTGTGTGTGTGTGTGTGTTTATATATATATATATGTATATTGCATACACATGTATGCATTTATATATTCAGTGAGAGGTAAATAAAAATAAAAAAATTAATAATGAATAAATTTAGTGAACAGATAACTTTTCCAAAGTATTACTTTACCTGAACCAGTTCATCTCTTAAAGTCTCCAACGCTGTATCACACTTACATGGTTGCTGATCTCGTTCAGCTTTTATATGATATTAATTTTTCTTTGTTTTACATGTGAAAAGCCTGCCAACAAATATACTTTCATGACATTCCTTTCTTTAGAAAATGCAATGCACGTTGTGTTATCTGGCTCTTTATGTATCATCAATATAATTTTTTTTATAATTTCAAGTACATATTGTCTAAGATCTCACTCATTCTCTTCCAATAGTACCTGTAGGAAGGAGAAAATGAAGGATTATTCTGTTACTTTGGGAGTTTCTGTTATTAATAACTGCAATAAATATGAAAATGAAACTCTGAAATTACTTAGAGAGGTAACTTGAAAGTTCTTTCTACACACTTACGTTACTCCCTCAACTAAATCACAGAACTTAAAATAAGTAACATTTTTAGCTGGGTGCCAGTGGCTCATGCCTGTAATCCTAGCTACTCAGGAGCTGAGATCTGAGGATAGTAGTTCAAAGCTAGCTCTGGCAGGAAATCCATGACACTCTTACTTCAAATTAACCACCAGAAAACCAGAAGTAGCACTGTGGCTCAAGTGGTAACCTGCTAGCTTTGATCTGAAGAGCCAGGGACAGTGCCCAGACCTAGAATTCAAGCCCCTTGACCAAGAAAATTAAAAAGGAAAAAAGGGGGGAAAAGTAATATTTTAAAGCTAATGTGCATATATACACAAAATTTGTCTAGAAATATAACAGCCCCTAGACTGGCAAAAAAAGTGATTAAAGTGAAATTGCCTTCAATAATTCATTTAGACGATCTATACTGAGGGCAGGCTACTGGAACTCACATCACTAATTGAAGAGGTAGAATTTGAGAGGATCACAGATCAGAACCAGTGTGCAAGGAAAGTAATAAGAGTCTCATATCATCCTAAAGGTTTGCATGTTGGAATGCATTTGTGATCCCCGCTACTTGGCAGACAGAGGTGAGGAACTTAGCTTGTGTTCGGCCCTAAGCAAAATGGATAACCTATGAGAAAAGTAAATAAATCGAAAAAGGATTATTCTAATGGTAGAATACTTGATCAGCAAACAAAATATCTAAATTCATACTCATTTCCTAAAAGAGGAAAGAAAAGGGAAGAAAGGAAGAAAGAAAGAAAGAAAGAAAGAAAGAAAGAAAGAAAGAAAGAAAGAAAGAAAGAAAGAAAGAAAGAAAGAAAGAAAGAAAGAAAGAAAGAAAGAAAGGAAGGAAGGAAGGAAGGAGGGAAGGAAGGAAGGAAGGAAGGAAGAAAAGAAAGATAGAGAGGAAGAAAGAAAGGGAGAAAGAAAGAAAGGGAAAAGGAGAGGTATAAACAAAAACCTCATCATGCGTTAGATGTTAACAATGACCCTAAATCATTTTAGCTATAAATGCCTTCATTTAATTCTGGGCAGAGACATTTTGTATTAAGCCTGAAAAAAACCATAGCATACCACATACAAAGATTGGGTTAAATACACGTCTGCCTTACACTGTTGGACCAATAGGAATGTATGTCTAGTGCTGTTGCAGGTATGTTAACGTGTGTGGGAGTTTATCATCCTGATGATCTTGCAATGATGAAATTGACTAACTACACAATTACCTTGGCAGATCCCTGCTGAGACCTATATTAAGTCACAGGTTAACAAAGAACAATATATACAATGAAATATATTGAACAACCAGGCATTGTGTCCAAAATTATTTTTACCTGATTCAGTGTATTTTTACATTCTATATCACATGTTCAAGTTCCTCATTCCCTTCTGTCTCATTATGTTGTCCTTCCTTGGTTTTGTTTTGATTTCAGAACCGTGGTATAGGAGGGCATTTCTTATATTTTTGTCTCCTAGTCTTCAGAAAGTCTGCAGTTAAATATGCTTAAGTTCCTTTCATTAGAAAATTTAAACCACATTGTGTAGGGTCTTCATCATGATTTTGTTATGATCTCAAATACGTTTTTATTTCTGGCATTCTACCTGTATAATCTCACTTCATTCTTTTCCAAAAGGCACTTTAGTGGAAGGAGGAAATTCAAAGGGAATTCTGGTAGAGAATTTCTGTTACTAAAAACTCTGGTACATAGTAAAGTAAGCAAGTCCAAAATTATTCATTAGAGAGATAATTTGAAAGTCATCTTTTTACATCTTAATACTCTTTCCTCAACCAAACCAGAAGATTTAAAATAACGTATAGTTTTAAGTTAATGGACACAAATGTGGACGAAAATTCTAGAAATAAAATGATCACTCATGAAACCTTACTGATACTTCAAAGAATGCTTTCCAGTTAGAGGAATCATCTTCACACATTTTCACACAATGTGAATCTGCCTGTTAACAGAACCCCAAACTAGACTAAAGCATCTAATAGCTATCTAATTTTTGTTGTCTTTTGTCAGTACTGCTTTCTTATCATATTGACTAGTATGAATTCTGTGACCATTATAAAATCACATTTGTAATAAAAGTTCCTAGATGGGAACTTCAAGGAATAGGTGGTGTGGGGTTTCTGGTGGAGCGCTGTCTAGTTCAAGGGAGGAGTTGGTATTGGTACAGCCTCTGTGGTAAAGCAGGTCGGGGCTTTGAGCGTGAAAGCCAGTCTGTGTAGGGTTTTGAGACTGCAGGGAGGGGACAAGAAAGACTATATTTTTTAGGAGCAGGGTCCCTTGTGGAGTAGGTGGGACTTTAGGATGGAGACTGGCAGGTAGATGAGTTTTCAGTGGAAGAAGGCAGGGTCACTGGGGAAGAGGCTGTTTGGGGCAGAGCTTTGAAAAGGAAGAACAAGGCTACAGAGGGGAGGTTAGTTAAAGGAGGGGTTGTGGTGTAGCACTGTGAGCCCTGGTGGGATATGTAGGGTGAGGTTTCCCATAAGGCAGGGAAGATAATGAAGGCAAGAGGCTGACAAAAGTTGGAGATTCTGGTGCAGGAATGCGGAGCTATGAGGGAGAGGCTTTTCAAGGTCTGAGAGAGGGCAGAGTGGTGCTAGGAAGATGTGGGCTAGTAAGGGGCGGGGTTTCTGGTGGAGAATGGCAGGCCTTTGGGAAGTGTGTTAGGGTGGAGATGGGGTTTCTGGCAGAGCAGTATGTAGTAACAATGTATGGAGGAATTTTTCCAGACGAGAGCTTTGTGAGAGCAGGGATAGTTTCCAGTAGACTAGACCAGTTAGGACAGAGTTTCTGGTGTAGCCAGTTACCACTTTGAAAATAGGAGTAAGGCTGGGTGGGGATTTCAGTGTTTCAAGGCAGGACATTAAACTTTGGACAGGGTTTCCAGTGGGGCAAGGCAACCTTCAAAAAGAGACTATGAAGGGACAGGGATTTACAGTTGAGCCTGGTGAAGCTTCCAGAGGGAGGCAAACAGATGCAGTGGTTTACAGTGGAGCAATGTGGGTGTCGAGAGATGGGATATTGTGTTGAGAGTTGTCTATTGGGGGTTTTCTAGAGCAGGTCAAGGCTTGGAGCCATGGGGTTAATTGGAAGAGGGACTTTGAGAATGAGTGGAAGGTCTACAAAGTTGTAGAGTAATTATGGTCAGGGATGAGTAGGGTGTGGATCTGTGGGAGGTGCCAATAAGGGGAGGATTCATCACGGGAACAATGCAGCCATTGAGAGAGTAGATATGGGAGGTAGAGAGGCCTACGGTGGAGCAGGGTTGGCTTTCCAAGCAGGAGATGGGCTGTGTGAGAAGCTTCTGGTCAACTAAGGTGGGGCTACAAGGGTAGTTATAGAAAGGTGGAGGTTTTTTGGTGTAGCATGAAGGTAATTGTGGGAAGAGGTAGGTTCAGGGCTGGATTTGAAACGTTAGGCCACTTAGACTAGTTATGGATGGAGATTCTGATGAAACCAGGAGGGGTCGAGGGAGAAGTTTGTTTGGGAGTGGGGTATGAAAGGGACGGGAGGAATTTGGAGGTAATAGAATATGGGAGCAATGGGACTATGAGGGAATAGAGTAGTTAGGGACAGGGTATCTGGTGGATGAAGTTAAGATTAGAAGGAGGAGCCCAATGTAGGCGGGGCTCTTGGTGCAGCAAGGCGGATCATAGGAGGAGATATGGATGTGGCCTGGTTTCTGCTGGTGCAGAGAAGGGATTCCAGGAAGGGGTGGAGTGGAAAAAGGCTTTCCCTGTAGCAGAGGAGGACTTTCAGGAAGGATTCTGGTTGCAGTCAGGCCTTTGGAAGTTTATAGCCGTACTACCAGGGGCTAGGTTAGTTAAGGTTGGGCTTTTTAAGGACGAGGCTGACTGGAAGTGGGTTTCCAGTGGATCCAGTCAAGTTTTATGGGAAGGGGAGATAGGAAAGGGACATGACTTAGTGAAGAGTGGGGCTACAAAAAATAATTATTCTAATAGGAACGTCATTTTCAGTCAGTGTAGAATTATATTACTTTTATGTATGTGAGAGATATTGGAGAAAGTAAGCAAGTAATAATTCTTTCCTAGTGAAATTTTTCTTCATTCCTGTTGAGTGAAAATAAAACCACAGGTCACATCAGGCTCAGAGGCCCACAGTAGACTAAGAAATATGAAGCACTGGACTGGATTCCCCAGCACAACCTTTAAGGACTACAAATACAAATTTTAAAATATCTCACTTGGTCATAATGGACACTTTATTATCTTAAAATTGTAAATGAATGGAACTTTTACTCTGACCGTTTTAGAAATCCTAAAACTAAGTAAGTGATAATGTTTTAACTTTATATAATATTGTGAAGTATACTAAAATAATTAGGAAAATATAAAATTGTACACGGAATATTTGTTGTCCAGCATTAATTTTAATCTAAAAGAGTTTAAAACCAGAAATTTGCCATATAGTGAGATTGCAGCATGGTTTCTTTTCAGTCATAAAAATGGTGACTTAAGGAATGTGTCTTCATCATTGGATTCATCGATGTTAAAACATATCTAAAAATGTGAAGCACTATACAGATCCTGAAGAAACTCAGAGGGATCTGTGAAATGAGGTTGGAATAAAATTAATGAATAGTTACAGTAGGAATTGATCTTCACTAGGCCCATAAATATTTTCCAGAAGAAAAGACTACATTAAAAAATAACCAAAACAGTGAAAAATAAGCAGGCAGGCAGACCTTGAAGTAAACATTATCCAATGAACAATATCTATTGAAGCATGATTGCAATAATCTTTTACCTAAGTTACAGTACTGATCTATGCTCTTCCCTTATGCCAAATAACAAAGCCATGAAAATACAGTAATAATTTTCAAGGCATTAGACTTTACAGAAGGAATTCAATGAATGTATTTCTAGAAAGTAAAGATAGATGTCTGAGATAAAGAGTAAAGCAAATATCCCCAGTTCTTAGCCCTTCGAGGTGAGATAGGTACAAGCCGAAGCACAAGGAGAATGGACAGAAGTACAGTAATGCATACCAGTAGTTCCCAAGATGCAATGATGAATGTAACAGGGGAGAAAATCAACATGACCATCACAGGACTTAGCACTGGAGAGTAGAGAGAAGAACAGTGAAAGTCCATGGAGAATCACAAAGGATGCCCTTGCATATTTGGCAGAAGTGTGCACTGCATGGCATTGAGGTCTAAAATATGTGTAGGTATTATAGGAAACTATTTCTGCCCATATGGTGCCTCAAGTAGTGATAAACTTATGATTTACAGGACATTGAGTATTAATAAAGGTCCTGCTTCAGTAGTGTAGAGTTAAACCTTGATAAATTCTGTTTTTAAACACCTAACACCCTATAAAACCATGACAAGAAGATTCAAATTATATATAAGTGACTTGACTGCAACAATAGAGTCCAAAAAAATCAAATCACATAATGTAGATGCAAAGGGATTACATTATTAAGGTAATCTTTAAACAACACACATTTTATATGAATAGTCCTGATTATAAATGATTTGTTTTCCATACAGATTTTGGATGCACAAAAACAACGAAAACGAAACAAAATAAAACGAAGAAATGACACTTGCCAATAGAGCTAGATGCCAGTATCTCATCTCATGAGGCTGAGATTGGAAGACCATGGTTCACAGATGGCTGGGGTAGCAATCCACGAGACATTTATGTGCAATTGTTCAATCAAACACAGAGTGAAACCTTGGTTGAAATAGAACAATTCAGTCAGTCATGAGTGAAAAAAAAACAAGCAAGATTTTGAGGCTCCGTGTCAGTTTCATTACTGCACACACACACACACACACACACACACACACACACACACACACACACACACACACACAGCGAATATTAAGAGTGTAAAAAATGAACCTATCTGCCAGGACTATCCTAAGCATATATTAATTAATAAAAATGAGGGAAACCATAGAGCCCATGTTTCTTTGAGTCTGGCTTCCTTCACATAATGATTTTTTTCCAAGTCTTTCCATTTTCTTAAGAAAGGGGCTATGTCATTCTTTCTCAAAGAAGCATGAAATTCTATTGTGTATATATATATAACATATTTTCCTGATCCATTCATCTTTTGAGGGGCATCTGGACTGCTTCCATATCTTAGATATGGTATAATGATGCAAAAAACATACTTGTGCTGGTAGTTTCAGTGTTTTATTTTTTGGAGTCCGGTCATGGGGCATGAACTATGGGCATGGGTGCTATCCTTCAGCTCTTCAGCTCAAGTTTAGCGCTCTGCCACTTGAGCCACAGCACCACTTCCGGCTTTTTTCTTTTTGCTTATGTGGTACTGAAGAATCGAACCCAGGGCCTCTTGCATGCAAACACAACCACTGAGCCACCTTCCCAGCCTGAGAGAAGATATTTTAACTTATTTTCAACATGTAAATTGATATTAAGCAAAGCTAATTAAAATAATTACTTATTTACTCTTCAGAGGATGAGTATATTACTCTTGGATATCTTTGAGGAAAAGACTTTAGACTCATTACAACTGATGCCTTGCATGGAAATTACAGGCTAAACTTTCTTCTTCATTAAACAAAAGCTTCATTTCTTTCATATTAGAATTATAAAATCATAATACCTGAATGTTGATTTGTTTTCCTTTGCTATTTTCAATTCCATTTTTCATCCATTAGCTATCTAGAGATAATTTCGAGAAATGCCCATGAGTGGGATTGCTGGCTCCAGAGCTATGTACATTTGACAATAAAAAATGATGCTAATTGAAATGAACTCCAAGACACGGAAACAACAATTACTTTTTTTTTTCAGATATCAACCTTGATGTTGGTAAAGAAGTGTAACTAGATCTTATTTTATTTCATTTTTCTTTGATTTATTCCTGGATATCTGTCTTGATTCTGGTACCTTCCATCTTTTATATACCTTATTTGATTTGGAGAAGGAAAGGGAAATAACATAATGATGAAAGATGTGACCCATTGCAACAATGATTTTCACAAGACAATATACTGGCAATGAAATTTACAACTTTGGGGTGGGGGAGGGTAGGGTTGTGGTGGGGTGGGAAAGGATAAGAGAACAACAATGGAGTGGGTAACAATATTCATCAAGGCATGTACCTTACTCATGTAACTGTAACCACTCTGTACAGTACATTTAAATAAAATAAAATTTAAAAAAGTGAACCTACCCTAGAAAAAAATATCCCTTTCAAAATAACCCATCTGTAATAGTACTTGTGAGGGATTCTAGAGTAAAACTGTTATACCTGGAAAGGGATATATTGGGAAGCCATCTCAAACGACAATCAAAAGGCTGAGAGCTGTGCTCTGGAAAGGTCAAACAGTTAAGGGAAGAGAGGGGTATGGGTTATTACCTCAAAAGTATTTAAGTTAGAGCTGTTGGACACTAAAAGTTTAAGACTTTGGAGACAAGATGGATGTCTGTGCTATGGCTGTAATGACTATTGCTCCCTTCTGCTCCTTAAAAATAAGGGATTCAATTATCACTATGTATACAAACAATAACTCAGTTAATAGTTGTAACCACAAACTAGATTGATGCCCCAGTTTGTGGACATACCTGTAGCCACTCATTACCCCACTCCTGTAGTAGAATGAATGTAAAGCATTTTAAACAGGATTTGGGGATCCAGAAGCTGGTAATGAGACTTTGGGTCCTCTGGTCTCTTCTTTCCTATCACTTCCTGTGATTTCTCAGTTCTTTGGCCAGGTATCCCATCATCTTTGCTGTTCCATGGTTGTGGTTAGTGACAGTACTGATATTCTAAACACTTCAAAACAAACTATGGAAAACACTTCCTCAGAGAAGATTCACAAATGTATAGGAGCACCTGGAAAGAAACCAAACATAAGCAGTCATTCTGTGACCCTCTAAAAAGAAAGTATAATTAAGGTTTATCTTTACTTCTGATAATATAAGAGATGGACAATTGTCCCTTTTGTACATTTGGTATTTGGTATTGCATAAATTTTCAGAAACACATATACATTGTGAAATAATGTTATTTATTTCATAGGTCACAAACCTTGTCACTGGAGTGATGACCAAATTGTCTTATCTCAGTTGCCTGATTCAGACTTAGATGAGTGTGAATTGCATAATTATGAACATTTCTCCATGAAACTTAACAACACAGAATGAGGTTTGAGGGTCTGGCCACTCCATACCTCTAAAGATTTTACATATATTACAGTAATACACACCTCCTAAACTGCTCAGCACTTATAGCACATTGGTGTGTTATAATTGTCTTCAGATCAGAAATACTCTAGATTTAAAATAGAAAGATGGGCTGTACATTTTCAATGCAAGAGTGATGATCACCCCCTGCAATTATTCTCAGTGGAAAATCCTTCCTATACATTTTACTGACTTAGCTTCTACTCTGTGCTTTACCATTACCAGGGAGGGTCACACTGTATAGAGCTACAATACTGCAGCAACCTTAGCTGTCTTTGAATTTTACCTCTAATCTTAATACCAAGGTCAACTCTGCAACTCTAATCACATCATTAGTGGACACCTGAACTTTCCAAGCTTGGTTAAAAATTCAGCTATCATTGCTCATTGCCAGTGTTAAAGTTCTCACTCCATTAGATTTATTGTGTTTCTTCTCGTGTTTCCAACACTGCCTTAGATGTTGGTTTATGATATAGAGCTTTTAATTTGCATTTGATTTATGGAAGTGTTAGTAATGCCAGTTGAACTGCATATATTATAATGTAAGTAATTTGATGTTTTGACATATGAATTTAATTTTGGCAATTGAGGAAGTCAATACACATCACTCACAAAAGTTTCTTTATATGTACTGGTATTGCTTTATTGTGAACTTCCTAAAAGCCAGTCATAGGAGCACATGTCCTAATCCCATCACTTCTGTCACTGAGACGAAGCTTGAAAAGTCCAGACGACTTGGGACTTCATAGTGAGAAAGTTTCTACAATGAAGGGTGAGAGAATTGAAAAAAGAGCAAATGAATCTTCCAACTCTTTTGTTTCCTGTTCTTTACACTTAGCCATTAAGACACCATAATAGTATTTTTATGACTTCTTACCTACTTTTTTCCTGTTCTGAGATGTTTTATTTACGGATCTCTAAGAAATCATATAAGAATCATATAATAAATCTATAAATCATATATGAAATCTTAAAAAATAGTTTGTTAGGGATATATGACCTAAAAGGAATAATTTCAGGAAAGTATTAAGCACATAAAATGTAATGCACACCTAAAATTGTCTCTTTATTTAAAACTTCAGCAGTTGTAGTTTATTTATTCTAATAACAAAGATTATAAACTAAGTTACAATAGTATTCCAAATGGAACACAGAACTAGAAAAATGAAGGGTAGCACTAAAGAATGCTACTGCTACCACTAATAGAGTAAGAATAAAATTTAGGCAAAACTCCTTCAGACTAAAAGCCACAGGACAGCCCCAACATTACTTTAATTGTTTCATATGAAGAAAAGACCTTTTTTTGTAAAGATAAGTTTTCACAGATACTAACATCAGTTGGGTATATATTTCTTAAGACCTTCAGAATGGATGCTGTGACAATGTTGATGGAAGCTGACTTCTTTGGAACCTACTACACAATGTGCAGACACCAATCCAAGCACTGCACCTGCATTAGGGTAATTTTAGTGCTCATGACAGTTCTTCCAGTTAGGAAATGAAGTAAGTATTTCATTAAAAACAGAAGTAGGCAACAAGGCCAAACAAATTTCCCAAGTACCTAATACGGATCAGCTGTAGACCCATAATTCAAATCCAGGATTCCACCAGGCATATCTGAGGATATTCTGTAAGTTTCACATTCATTACCTTTCAAGATGTATGGAGCAGATGAACCCACATTATCTTCCTAATTATCGTTATAATGGCAATAACATTGCTACAGAATATACATATTTTTAAATGAAAAGGGTGTGGGTAATGACATGGTAGGTGATCTTTATACCAAATAAAAGACTTCACATAGAACTCCCCTATGACCCAGCAATCCCACTTTTGGGCATTTACCCAAATGTTTACACACAAGACCACACTAAAGCTACCAGCACAACAATGTTTATTGCAGTATTATTTACCATAGCTAAGATATGGAACCAACCCAGATGCCCCTCAGTAGATGAATGGATCAAGAAAATGTGGTATATATACACAATGGAATTCTATGCCTCCATCAGAAAGAATGACATTGCCCCATTTGTTAGGAAATGGAAAAACTTGGAAAAAATTATATTAAGTGAAGTAAGCCAGGCCCAAAGAAACATAGGTCCCATGGTTTCCCTTATTTGCAATATCTAGTATATGTATGAGTCAAGCGGAAAAGGTCAGATAATGTGATGTCAGGAAAATGAACCCTTAGATATGGATTTTAATGTTTTTTTTTCATGCATGTGTTTCTAACGCATTTATAAGATTATCTCTTTGTTGCTTTGTATGTCCCTCCTCCACAGTATAACCCCTGCTTTCACTATATTTGATGTCAGTATAACTTGTGGAGGAGATGGGGAAAAACCACTTGTTTAAGGATACAGGTGGACCTGTTGCAACAATGAGAAGTACAAGTTATCATGTCCAAAACGAGCTTTACAACGTCGGTGCGGGGGGGGGGGGGGGAGGGGGAAGGGGGGAAGGAGAAGGATTGGGATTGGGGGAAGGGATGTGAAGGGTAAACCAAAGGAGGAGGCTGCAATGCTTGGTAAGAATTGTACACATTATCCTGCCCATGTAATTGTAACCCCTCTGTACAGTATGTTCACAAATTAAATTAAATTAAATTAAAAAAAAAAGAGATCGAAAAAAAAAAAAAAAGACTGACATAAAAAGAAAAGTAAGGGGCTGGGAAGGTGGCTCAGTGGTAGAGTGCTTGCCTTGAGTGCATGAGGTCCTAGGTTCAATTCCTCAGCACCACATAATCAAAAAGAAAAAAGTTGAAAGTGGTGCTGTGGCTCAAGTGGTAGAGCACTATCCTTGAGCTGAAGAGCTGAGGGACAGAACCCATGCCCAGAGTTCAGGCCCCACGACCAGACCCCCCCCCCCAAAAAAAATAAAAATAAAAGAACCTAGGCCCCAAATTTTAGTCATAGTACTAACACTCATATACAATATATATATGGTTCCTAAAATATACAGTGAGTTAATTTGTCGAAACCTGGTCATAGATTAAATATGAGGTGTGAAAAAGTATATAAGACTGAAATGACTGCAAGGTATTTTGAGAAGACAGCTGGAAGAGTCATCACTTAATCAAATAGTAATGAGGGATTGGTTTGTAGATAGAGATCAAAGCTCACTTTGGGATCTTTTGAGTTTGCTAAAATCAGTAGTTAGGAGTTGTCAGTAGACAGGATGCTATTAAGGATGTGAATTAAAGAAAACAGAGATGGAAAAAATACAGAAATAATTACTGTACTCAGGGGTAACAACCATGAGAAGGAAAATTACAGAGCTAGGCCCTGGGACACACAAATATGTAAAACATGACAAATGAAGAAAAACAGTAATAAGTTTGTAATGCAAACTTATATAGGTAGGTATTTTTAATGTTTAAGGGCTATGAAGCGATTGTGTGATGACCTAATATTTAAGAAATTGGTAAGTTCACCTATCCTTCGGGCCAACCATAGCTGATAGTTTAAGTAAAACGGGGCCACAATAGTTTGTCTTGATTTACCAAAGTGAAAATAGGCCAATATTTAGAAAGCCACTTTTTGGACTTGTGGTTGGAGTTTCAATTACTGTAGTTTGTTCAAGTGTCAGTAGAAAGCTACAGGTTTAGCACAATGATAGAAACCTTTCAGGGATCTGGTAGATTTTCCCTCTGTCCTCAATTTCCCTTTTTTTTCTGAGAGCTAAAATATCATTACTGGAAGCCTGTCCAAATTGTGCCTTTGGCAAGTTAACAGATAGTCAGTATATCACATGCCCAAATGAAAGAGAATGGGAAAAGGTTTACATTGAGCACTCACAGTAGACGGGTCTCTGAACTTTCTCAGGAAGAGCCTTCTGCCATTGTGGGATAGATAGGGCTGGATAATATGCAAAATAGACACCACAGATTGAAAGTATCCTGCTAAGTTGACAGTTGGGATATCGGATGATTTAACTGCATTGAATTGATTTGTAAGAATCAGTTAATCAGATTCTTCATACCATATGATGTTACTAGACTGTAAAAGGCATGCTTATTGCATTTCCTTTGTATAACATATAGTATGTTTTGAAATTTGGTATAAAACATTCGTCTTTTCATTTATTTAATTTTAGTATGGATTACTCTAGTTCTCAAGAGTAGGGAAATGCCCTGGAACTTTGTAATTTGATGTCATATGTAATTTATTTTTTTATTCTTATTTATTGTCTATTGCAGCACACAGCTATATGTAATTTAAACTGTAGTTTTCTTCAAGTGTATCATCCTACACTGAAGGTTTTTCTTACAAGCTTTCTAATAAATATGTAATCTATTCAATTTTGAAAAGTACTGCTGTACCTCCCACTTATTTGTGGCATTTCTGAGATCCAAGTTCCTCTGTGTGTCAGGGTGGATACTTTTGCCTGTAACAGTTTTGTTACTGAATACATAACATCTGGCTACTTAGGGAACAAAGGATAAGAAGCTACAGTATTCTGATAAAAAAATTCCAGGACAATTCAAGGGCAACTCATGTACTCTCTGTGTAGGTGAATAGGAGCATAGAAAAGAAATTCTTATACATGAAAGTGACTGGGTCACTTATTTATCTGTTGTTATAATTTTACATATTCACTATTATTAAACGATATTTCATATATATATGTATATATATACATACATATATACATATACATATATATATATATGTATATATATATACATATATATATATATATATATGATCCCAATTTCCAAAATCCAGAGAACCACATCTATGGGCATTGCTTTCCTATGCTGCTCTTTGGGTAATATGAATGAAACCTGGTATTGTCCTGTGGTAGAGAAATAACTCAGAGATTCAAACATTTTTCTTTCAATATGTTGCCTGTTCCTACATCTAAAATTAGGAAGTCTGTTAATACATAATACATGTTATAATATATTTAATATATTATATAATGTATAATATATTCTATATTATAATATTTATTATATAATATATTATATTATATATAATAAATTATATTATAATTATGTTATATTATAACTGACAGTATTATATATTTATAAGGAAAAATACAACAAACATATTGATGTCGTTTCCTAGCCATGATTAGGTTCAGTAGAGTTAGGTGCACTACATCTCAACAGGAAAAGTATACTGAAGTTCTGATGACCTTGAGCTAGATAAGGAGAATTTCTGTAAAAGGACCCTCTCTTCAATTATGAGAAAAGATAAGTTTGGAAGGTTTTTCTTTTGTTTTATTTTTTTGTTTTTATTTAGGCTGGAAAAGAGGCCTGAACTTTGGGCCTGAGCACTGTCCCTCACCTCTTCGATTCAAGGGTAGTTCTCTACCACTCGAGCCATAGCAGCACTTCTGGCTTTTTCTGCTCATGTGGCACTGAAGAATCGAACCACGGCCTCATGCATGCAAGGCAAGCACTCTACCACTGAATCATATTCCCAGCCCAAGTTTGGAAGTTTTTGAGAAGAGGAATGTGGCATTTGTTTTGCATCCTTGATTAGTAAAAAATAGATATCATTTTGCTCCAAATTTTGTCTCCTTTTATGTTCCCTAAAAATTTACACATGATCATCATTCCATCGCATATCTTTAAGTCCTTCTTTTATTTGTTTAATCATTATTGTTTCTTGTTGTTTTGCTGATCCTAAGGCTTGCACTCAGGGCCTAGGCATTGACCCTGAGCTCAAGGCTCTTGCTCTACCACTTGAACCAAAGCACCACTTCTGGCTTTTTCTGCCTGGGCTTGCTTTGAATCATAATACTCAGATCCCAGCCTCTCGGGTAGCTAGGATTACAGGTGTGAGCCACCAGTGCCCAGCAAGTCCCTCTCTTTTAGATATTATTCTAAAAGCCTCCTATCCAAGGTCACTCCTAAGATAGTAAATGGACCTATGCCAATAGTTCCTTCATACTCTCATCTCCTGTTATGGCTCTGGTGTGTCTTTTCCATTGTATCCTGAACCTACTTCACTGTTCTCTTCCTAATCCATCATTCTAGATGTATTACTAATAATTACCTAAATTTTGTGGCTATAAGCCCTAAATTACTCAACTATTAATTTAATTTAATTTTTTCAATATGATTGTTGTTCTGTACAAATCTGAGATTATGTTCACGTCTTGCATCTACCTCTTGGCATGAGCATAGCCTGGGCCTATTCTACCTCAAATGCAAGAGGTTAGCCAAAGAATAGCCTACAGTATTCCTGCCTAGGAGTCTGGACAAGTAGTTGAGTGCCTGAAAAAAGCAATGCATTCCTGACATGAGAAGGGGTGAGAGAGACAACAGCCTAGACAGCAAACTGGCAATCACAACATTTAACAACTTCTCCTTTGGGGAAACTGACCTCCTGCAAAGTGGCAGTGAGATAACTTACCTAGTGAATTTTCTTTTTTTTTTTTTTTTGTCGGTCGTGGGGCTTGAACTCTAGGCCTGGGCACTGTCCCTCAGCTCTTCAGCTCAAGGCGAGCACTCTACCACTTGAGCTACAGCACCACTTCCGGTTTTCTGGTGGTTTATTGGAGATAGGAGTCTCACGGTCTCTCCTGCCCGAGCTGGCTTTGAACCGCGATCCTCAGATCTCAGCCTCCTGAATAGCTAGGATTACAGGCGTGAGCCACCAGCGCCCAGCGTGAATTTTCTTATATGAAGGAAGTTGTCATGTTTCACTACACAACTCCCTTGTAGTCAAAGAGAAGGTCATTCTTTTGGGACCTCGTTAGGCCCAGACTCAGTTTATCTCCATCTTAGATTTTTCTCAGACTCTATTCCTACCAGAAGGTCCCTGATGAGGAGGAAAGTGTGATCTCTTGGCTTCTGACTGGCCCTTTGGGACCTGAGGCCACTTTTAGTTTTCAACCTGTTCCTTCTGACAATGGGAAAGCTCATTCTCTGAATTGTGCCCTAGTATCAAATCTCTTCAGAGAAAGTCTAGGAATGACAGGTTCTGCCTGAGGGATTGAGTTTTTTCATTTCCAAAGAGGCCAATTAATATCTGATTCTGAGATCCAGGTTGAAGTCCTTTACCAGATCCTCCAAGCTGGAGTGGATGTTAGCTCAGACTCCAAGCCATGCTCATATTTCTCCTGCTCTTTCTCATGAACCAAAAGGTTACAGGATTTTAGTTCAGAAACAAAGAAAAATCAGAGTAGCAGAAAAACCATTGGCAGGGTGAGGAATTAGAAACTTTGGGTGAAAAAAAGGGCTCAGAAAATCTAGGATCAGGGGGCTGGGAAGGTGGCTCAGTGGTAGTGCGCTTGTCTTGCATGCCTGAGGCCTCAGTTCGATTCCTCAGCACCACATAAGTAAAAAGAAAAAAGCTGGAAATGGCGCTGTGGCTCAAGTGGTAGAAAGCTATCCTTGAGCTGAAGAGCTGAGGGACAGCGCCCAGGCCCAGAGTTCAGGCCCCACGATGGGACCAAAAAAAAAAAAGAAAAAAAAAGAAAGAAAATCTAGGATCACTCACATGATTTGGGAATCATATCATAAGATTAGGGAATAAAATTAATAAATTACTACCTAAATTAGTAACTCCACTACTCTACATTACAAGTGTTTTGTCAAAAGTTAGCTGTCCTAGCTCTATTTTGATCAGGAAAATGGAGCAAATTCTTTCCTCACAAAGTTCTACTGGGTATCTTTATCCATAGCCCAGGTTGTTCTTACTCTCTACTTCTCTGTTACTTTCCTTTGCTGGATTCAATCAATGACACTTGAAAGTGTTAGCATCTTCAGACAGTTAATTACACTTTCTTCTAATCCATTTGTTATCAAATAAAATAAATTATGTGGAAGTATATGTCCATGGTAAATTTTCTATCATGGCATATTTATTTGATGTTATTAATTATTATTTTAATATTTTTGTTAAAACTTGAGGAAAATGTTTTACTATTAGCAGTAATTAATTGCACATTTTTTTGTATTTTTCCATGTCTGTGTATTTGTTAAGCTTCTAACATCGTCTTATTCCCCAACTGTTGCCTTCTTAAAATTGCTTCAAATTATAAACTATATATGATGGTCCTCTATGTGTTCATTGATATATTTAAATTTTGATGTAATATCCACATATTATAGGATATCTTCAACCTATTGTAACTGGTCTGAAAATCAATATGGACGTTCCTCATTAAAGCAAAAACACAATGCCACAAAACCTAGTGAAAATACTATTAGTTATATATTCAAAATATTTAGCAATGATACAGTAGAAACATTCACTTCTCATATACCAGAACATGTTTATAGCTATGAATAGCACATATTCTTCATTTCCTCTTTCTGGTGCATCTAGGTTGATTACACAGCTTGGTTGCTATGAATATTGCTGCCATGAACATGGATGTTCATGTTGATTTATATTCCTTCAATATGTATCCAATTGCGGTAAAGGTCATCAACATATCTGTCTTTTTGGTATTGTGTAAACTTCCTTTAAGATATCCCTATGGGTTGCACTAGTTTACAATGCCACAAAACCAAATCTAGTTCCTCATTTATTTCAACCTCTCCAGCAGTTTATTTATTTGAGTGGTGATAGCTATTCTAGTGTGTAAGATAGGATCTTAGTGACTTTCCTCTTTATTTTCTTTCGTATTTGGATATGAATCTCAAATATTTCATTTATTTATTAAACACTTACATTTGTACTTCCTTCCTGATTAGTGTCTTTCTTTTTCTTTTGGCATTTGATCAATTTTTAAGATTTATAACGTTTGATTTTTTCCCATTACAAATACTCATTTTAGTTAGTAAAAAGAATTTTTTTCTACAGTGGTGCACACTTAACTAAAAACAACAGATTGTACATTTATATCACTGGATATTTTTGTTTGTATTTACAACCAGAAATTTGTTCAATAAAGATGCTGAACTTCTTTCACTGATATACTGAAAGTATAGTATCTCATATTGGCCTAAACTAATCTCAGAATTAACAGTCATAGCCTGAGACACCACAGTCTGGGCTAACTAAAACCACTAACACAGCACAAACTGCATTTAAAGAGAGCAAAGGGCTTCATAAAATTTAGAAGAAAGGCATCACCTTCATGAAGCAAATGTTGAAGTTCACAAGCTGACCTTAGGAATCTGAATATCAAGAAGATCAAAGGATAAAAGTATTTAGAAGGACAACTTTGGAACTCAAAATTGGGGAGGTGGGACAAACAATAGATACTAAAACTCAATGCTGATTGCAAGGAGTATTTTACCCCCAACCTCAGCTGTGTCTGACTCTCTCACACAACACACACACACACACACACACACACACACACACACACACACACACACACACACACACACACACCCCTAGTGAGAGGCCTTTGCCAAAGTACAGGCATTCTGGACTTAGACTCTGAATACTCCGAAAGTATCCATTGTGAATTACTGAAAGTACCCATTGTAAGTAGACTTTTACTGAAAGTTAGAATTCAGGTTCCTGGAAAACCGTGAAATGTCACAATAACGTTCTGCCCATAACTCCCCTAGCAATAGCCATCAGCGGATGACAGGAAGTACCTAAAGCTACAGATTTTTTAATTTTTAATTTTTTTCCTTTTTTATTTTGAAAATACTGTACAGAGGGGTTACAATTACATGGGCAAGATAATGAGTACATTTCTTATCAAGCATTGTATCCTCCTCCTTTGTTTCCCCCTCCCATCCCTTCCCATCCTCCCCCCCGCCCCTCCATCGAATCCTCCTCCCTCCTCCCCCCCCATCAAAGTTGTAATGTTTGTTTTTCTCCATAAGAACTTGTACATCTCATTGTTGCAATGGGTCTACCTGTATCCCTATTTAAACGATTTGTTTTTTTCCCATCTCCTCCACACATTATTGCTCAGCCTTCACTCGCTAGCCAATAAGATTGTTATAAGATTACCCAGTTAACTGAAGGGTCGGGGCTGTCAACGCTTACCCACTGCAATGGTGACAGTTGTGAGTCCAGGCTCGAGCTTGCAATAAATAACTCTAATTTGGTCGCATGAGAACTGGCTCCGTGGTGGTCTTTGGGGATCCTTATCTAAGCACAAGACTAATGTACACAGACAACCCCAGGGGCAGCTGTTTCTGGGACAATGAAGCTTTTTTCCTCTTCTTTTTAGATAATCAAACATGATGTTGCAGTTAGTTCTACAGCTGCTCCACACCTGAACTGGAGGAAGGAAAGGATGCCTTCAACTGTAGAATGGCCTTGTGTGCCGCTGGTTTTCTGTGTAAGAATGTAGTTCGTGGTCTCCTAGGCAGGGGTAGACAAACTGAAATGGGGGTATGCTTTGCCTGGAGGATGGCACCCTGTGATGGCCCTGCATGCATGGTGAAGCAGCCTGGAAAGCTCTGTGAGCATCTCCGGGATGGCCTCTCAGTGGCTTGTAGAAGTTGACTCCTGTGGTTGGACATGGCAGGAGGAAGGAGGACAGCCAGGAATCCAGATAATGGGAGAGGCACAGAAGCAAATGCACCTCTCCATTGAGACTCCTTGGCCATTCTAAGGAGGTTCACAACCCACACGTGGCAGCAACTGCACAGGTCCCCAGAGGCCCTACTTGTCTGGGGAGCAGTGCCTGGTCCTGATCCAGAGCTGGAACTTCCTAAGTGGCCCTGAGCTTGGCTGGGCTGGAGCAGAGCCTACCAGCCATGCTTCCTCTGCCCTGCTGTGTATAGCCTCCTAGCAGCTGCCCAGGCTACAGTACCCAAAACAGGCTAGCACCTTGGAGCAGGCTGAGGCTGTGCAGACAATTCCTGGTGCCTGCTTCAAGGCAAGAGCGAGGCCTACCCCACAGCAGAGCTGGCCCTCACTTCCAAGGGCATCGAGAGATGCATGACAACCACAGGCCCAGCCTTGATGCCCTCACTGCCCCTAGAGGTTACCTATAAGTCCCTGCCTTTGTTCTTGAAATTCTTCAGCCATTAGTTGTCTCATTTTTAATTGTATGTTTGGGTGCGACTGGAGACTTCTTCCTCTCCTCACCAAGGAAACAGGCCCTAGCAAATCCACCCCAAATTCCACACCTCACAGACACTCCCCAGAACCCAGCTGCCATTAGGGCTGCTGCTGCATGAGCTGTTGGCCAACTGCCTCTTCCTCCGTTCACAGCCTCCATCAGGGCTTCCCCACCATCCTCTCCCCACCGCCCTCAGCCCCAACCAAAGATCGGCCTCCCCTGTGGCCTCCTCCCTCTCCACACAGCCCCCATCCCCAACCCCACCAGGGCCAGTGCTCTAGGGAAAAGAACTATGGGCCTGGCACAGCACAATCAAAGTTGTCACAGTGTGCAGCCTGCTGAGAATTCGAGGCAGCATAGGTCTCTGATCACTGTCTTTCACTTCACTTACACATGTATTAATGTATTAATTTGGTACTTAATTTTGGATCTCATAACTTCTTATTAAGCCTTTGCAGAATAGCTGGTAGAAATATAGTCCCAAATTCATATTCATAATTTTGAATATGTCTAGTGCAAATGAATACATTTGCTCAATAGATTTGCTTGATAGACCCATGCACAAACATACCACGCATAGGGGCTCAGAAGGTGAATCAGTTGTAGACAGTTTACCTTGAGTGCACGAGACCCTGGGTTTGATTCCTCAGCTCCACTTAAGCAGAAAAAGGTAGAAGTGGTACTGTGGCTCAAGTGGTAGAGCACTAGTCTTGAGCTGAAGAGCTGAGGGATGCCAATCAGGCCCAGAGTTCACCACCACTGACAAATTAAATCAATAAATAAAACTCATACTCAAGTTCATTAATTTCAAAGATTAAATACCATTTTATTTAGGGGCAGGATGCCAAGATATAGCAGACCTTTGTCACAAAGCTTTAAGAAGGATTCAATACCTGACAAGTACTACAAACAAAAAGTAAAAATTTAGCTTTGACAACAACATATAGAATCGCCACTCAAAGAGAAAGAGGTACTAAGAATGAAATATTTTTCATAACATTTCTTAAGAGATTCTGTCTCTACATTAATTATTATATAATGTGACCTTCAAAAACTCCAGGTGGGCCTGACTCTTAAGGGCCTCTACAAAAATTGGCAGAGAGAATCATCAACCTGGATTTTTCAAATGGTTTTTGTTAAGGTAGTGTACATACAGATCACCATTTTATAAGTCGCTTATGAGTTCACTTCTTGTTTGACAATCTCATCACTTTGTTCTCTCTCTGATTTTCCCTCCTGTCCCTGTCCACAGTATAGCTCATTGTGAATATAATATCTACAGAGTACAACTGCTGCATTTGTTTCCCTGTTCTCCTTGAATTTCTGTGGCTCCATCAATGTCCATAAAAGAATAAACAAGAACAGAAAAATCCCTCTTGTTTCCAATTCCTGGAATTAATTTCAATATAAATACCAGTAGTTTTATGAAAGTGTCAGACTCTGTCCGCACATCGTGAACATTTATATTTCCTTCACCCAGTCATAACTCCCACTGGATTCTAAGTTCCACAAAGTAATTCTTTTCACTTTCTACACAGGAAGAAACTGAGTGTCAGAAAGATTAAGTAACTTACTGGAAATACTGGGCTGAGCATAGTGGCTCAGATCTGAAGATCATAATTTGAAACTAACTCAGGTTGACATATCCATTACATGTTTATCTCCATGTAATGGACACGAGACAACCTGGACATCAAAGTAATCCATCTTAGCTACAAGTGTCTGGCTATCCAGAGCCACAGAGAGAAGTTGGAAGATCATCACCAAATGCTCTTACCCAATTCTAGGGAGTGGCTTGTTGCCAGCTTAGTAAGGTATAGCTGTACCAGGGAAGGGGAGTAAAAGAGGAGTGGTTATTTAAAAAAGCACTGGTCTGAAGCCTCAAAATAAGGACCCCAGCCTGTGTGTACCAAAAAGTCTCTCTTAAATTAAAAAGCACGATTTTAGATTTTTGCAGAGTGGGATGGTGTATAGTTACAGGCAAAGTCTGCTATATCAGGTAATCCAGTCTGCTCTTTCACATATTACCCAATAGCCAGGTTTCAACACAAATGACTTCAATGAGATTGTTCAAATTATACTGTGACTTTAACTTCTCATGAATCAAAATTCTGTCAAATGAGTCTGACTTCCAGATGTTCACACAACGTTTCTCATGATCTTTTCTACTTTATTATTGATGTTCATACTACTTTTTTTTGTTGTCTTATGTGTATATGCAATTTTTAGGGCTAGAACTCAATGTTTAATGCTCTCTGTTGTATTTTTTGCTCATGGTTAATGGCACGCTATTCCTTGAGCCACATCCTCACCTTCTGCTTCCTGCTAGATAATTGGAGATAAGTTTTCACATTTTTGTCTGTTTGGACTGATATTGAACTAAAATATTCAGGTCTTAGCCTCCTGAGTTTCTATGATTCTACACATGAACAGTTAACACCAAACACACATATGAAACAATTCTCAGATTCTGTAGAAAATTTAGAAAATAATAGGAAATATTTCCTATAGGACTAGAATCGAGTGATAATTTTTAATATTAGAAAGTCCTCAAGTGAAATTTCCCCAAAAAGCTTGATAATATTACATAGGTGGGAACAGAGATAGTAAGAATGTCAAGTCATCATTAATAAAGGGATCGGATCCAGGGAGGAATGAATCAGAGACCCCTTCAGTGTATCTGAAAATGTTCATATACTGTGTCAAATGTTAGAACACCTTAGAAAATAGTACATGAACAGTCTGAGCCATCAGTCTAGTGGACAATATTATTGGAGAAGTTCAGAATTGCTAGTCTGTATCTAGATTAAATAAACCAACAAACTATGGTAGGAAAATGTGATACAAGCCAGGAATTCTAGCACTCAGACTAAGACAGGTGATTAGACGGTGGAATTACACAGTGATACATTCACTGGACTAGGTAGTATAATTTTGTCCCAATAAAACAAACCAAGAAAGGAAAAAAATAAACAAGAAAGGAATACTCAGTTGGAAGTTTGGGCTAATTTTGTCATTATGTTTTGAGAAGTCAAGTTTCTTATTGAAATGCAACTGATATATAAAACTCAGTTGTGTTTTAAATGGTCTCTTCAAAACAGAACATTACTAGATGCAAAAGAGCACATGATTCCCAAACAAAAATTTGAAAAAGTATGCATCATTCTGTTAGAGTCCAAAGAAATGATGAAGGATTACAAAAGCTTAAGCCTAGAGAAATAGGAAAGTTCATTTAATGTAGGACTTTGTAGACCTGGCTAAATTGGAAT
The DNA here is from genome assembly GCF_019054845.1 of Dipodomys spectabilis. Classification (NCBI taxonomy): domain Eukaryota; kingdom Metazoa; phylum Chordata; class Mammalia; order Rodentia; family Heteromyidae; genus Dipodomys; species Dipodomys spectabilis. Next base: position 1,074,682 of record NW_024870734.1, on the reverse strand, counting down.
TTAGATTTAAAACAAATGTTTTTTGTTTGTATTTTAATATTCTATAGGTTACTACCAAATTATTTTAAGTAGAAAATTTAATTTACAAATTCACAAATGAATCTGGCATTCTATTTGCCTAAAATATTCTTCAAGTGAGGTATATTTAGAAATTAGTTAATAGTTAATTCCAACAGTTCATAAGTAACATGATAATGTGAATAATCTAAACAAAGTTGCCAACAAATTGATGCTATTAATTTACAAATTTAGATAAAGAGCAATTTTTTGAGATTCTGGTATAACGTTGTATGAAGAGAGTAACTGTGAATTCATTTTTCTTCTACCTATACATAACACAGGAAGAAATTTCCTTAATTATGTACCTCTGTATAAAAATGAGAAAAATGCTAGGTTTAGGGTTTGTTTTTATTTTGTTTTTGTTGTTTGGTTTGTCCTAGGGCTTAATTTCTAGGCCTGGCCACTGTCCCTGAGGCTATTTTTGCTCAAGGCTATTACTCTACCACTTGAACCTCAGTGCCACTTGTGTAAGGCTTTTCATGAGCAGTTTATTGGAGGTAAAAATCAAAGGAACCTTCCTTCTTGGGTGGGATTTGAACCAGAGTCTTCAGATCTTAAAATTCAGACATTCAGTTCTCCTGAATATCTATGATAGATAAAATATATAACTATAAATATTATTTGCAAGTGTTTTGATCTCAAGAATAACATTGGGTGGAAAATGATGCAGCAAAGTTTAGTGTAGTGTTCTTTCCACAATATGAAGGGCACCACATTAGCAGAAGTGTAGTATTTTTTTTACAAAGTTATATGCTTGTTATGATGGGAATTTAAGGAATTTTAAGGTGCACCTTGCAAGTTGGAAATTGTTGGGATAGGATGACTGATGGCATAAAAATTTGGGATTGATGGTCATAGAAATAATAGCTTAGTTTGATGAACAAATGTTTACTCTTGAGGAATTATTATAGATACTTCATAATTTTACCTTCTTCCAGACTGTGGCTATTTTTTATGTTGAATTTAAGTATATCATGCCCCATTGAAAACTTCACCTATTGCAGAATTAAATAAAATGCAAACAGGGACTGTTTTGAATGTCTCTAGTATGGCAAGTTCAGAATTTGAAAATGAGTAGTTAGTAGTCATAGGAATGTTGAAGAACACATATACTTTGTCCTTTTAACAATTATTCAGATTTTTTTAATTTAATTTTATTTTATTTGAGAACATACTGTACAGAGGGGTTACAATTACATGGGCAGGATAATGCATACATTTCCTACCAAGCATCGCAGCCTCCTCCTTTGTTTACCCTTCACCTCCCTTCCCAGCCTCCCCCCTCCCCCCAACCAACCCTTCCCCCCCTCCTCCCACACACCAACATTGTAAGGCTCGTTTTTGACATGATATTTTGTACTTCTCCTTGTTACAACAGGTCCACCTGAATCCTTAAACGACTTGTTTGTCCCCATCTCCTCCACAAGTTATACTGACATCAAATATAGTGAAAGCGGGGGTTACACTGTGGGGGAGGGACATACAAAGCAACAAAGAGATAATCTTATAAATGCGTTAGAAACACATGCATGAAAGAAAAAAAACATTAAAATACATATTTAAGGGTTCGTTTCCCTAACATCACATTATCTGACCTTTTCTGCTTGATTCATACATATACTAGATATTGCAATTAAGGGAAACCATGGGACGTATGTTTCTTTGGGCCTGGCTTACTTCACTTAATATAATTTTTTCCAAGCCTTTCCATTTCCTAACAAATGGGGAAATGTCATTCTTTCTGATGGAGGCATAGAATTCCATTGTGTATATATACCACATTTTCTTGATCCATTCATCTACTGAGAGGCATCTGTGTTGGTTCCATATCTTTGCTATGGTAAATAATGCTGCAATAAACATAGTTGTGCTGGTAGCTTTAGTGTGGTCTTGTTTGTAAACATTTGGGTAAATGCCCAAAAGTGGGATTGCTGGGTCATAGGGGAGTTCTATGTGAAGTCTTTTGAGGAACCTCCATACTGCTTTCCAAAGTGGTTGAACAAGTTTACATTCCCACCAACAATGAAGTAAGGTTCCTTTCTGTCCACATCATATCCAGCATATGTTGTTGTTAGAGTTCTTGATTTTTGCCGTTCTAACTGGAGTGAGGTGATATCTCAATGTTGTTTTGATTTGCATTTCTTTTATGGCTAGTGATGATGAACATTTCTTCATGTGTCTATCGGCCATCCTTCTTTTTAAGTCTTTAGGCCACTTATTTATTGGGCAGTTGCTTCTATGAGGATTTGTTGTTGGGATTTAATTTTTTGAGTTCCAAGTACATTTTAGATATGAGACCCTTGTCCATTGTATGGCTAGTGAAGATCTTCCCAATCCGTGGACTTTCTATTGATCTTGCTAGCTAGGTCGTTTGCCATGCAGAAGCTCTGCAACTTCATGCAATCCCATTTGTCCAACCTGTCTTCGATTTGTTGTGTTTCTGGGTCTCTATTCAGAAAATTTCGGCCTGAGCCAAGGAGACCTAGGGTTTCTCCTATTCCATCCTGTAATGTTTTCAGAGTGTCTGCTTTGACTTCAAGGTCTTTGATCCATTTGGAGTTGATTTTGGTACATGGTGATATATAAGGATCAAGCATTAGTTTTCTACAAGTAGTTAACCAATTTTGCCAGCACAATTTGCTGAGGATGCTGTCTTTCTTCTATTCTATTTTTTTTTGCTCCCTTATCGAAGATTAGATGGTTAAGGGTCTGTAGGTTCATTTCTGGATTTTCAATTCTATTCCATTGGTCCTGAGGTCTGTTCTTATGCCAATACCAAGCTGATATGATTACTATGGCTTTATAGTAGAGTTTGAAATTTGGTATTGATATTCCTCCAGCAGTGTTCTTTCTGTTGAGGAGCGTTTTTGTTATTCGGGGTCTTTTATTGTTCCATATGAATTTTTGGATTGCCTCTTCTATTTCCTTGAAGAATGAGGTTGGAATTTTGATAGTTATGGAGTTGAATTTGTAGATAGCCTTGGGAAGTATTGCCATTTTCACGATGTTATTCTTTCCAATCCAGGAACATGGGAGGTTTTGCCATTTTCTAAGTTCTGTTTTGATTTGCTTTTTCAAGATTTTAAAGTTTTCATCACAAAGGTCCTTCACTTCTTTGGTTAATTCCTAGGTATTTTATATTTTGTGGGGCAATTACAAATGGATTTGATTTCCTTATTTCAGCCACACTTTTCTAATTGTGGGCATATAGAAAAGCCATTGATATTGGCGGGTTAATTATATACCCTGCTATTTGCCAAAGTTTTGAGTCAGCTTGAGTAATTTGGGAGTGGAGTCTATGGGATTCTTTAAATACAAGAACATATCGTCTGCAAAGAGGGAGAGTTTTATTTTTCCTTTCCCTATTTGGTTCCACTTTATGTCTACATCTTTTCTTATTGCTGTAGCTAGGCATTCTAATACTAGATTGAAGAGAAGTGGAGAGATTGGACATCTTTGTCTTGTTCCTGAGTTAAGAGGAAATGACTTTAGTTTTTCACCATTAAGTATAATGCTGGCGGTAGGTTTGTCATATACAGGCTTTATTGTATTGAGGAATGTTCCATGGATTTTTAATTTTTCCAAAACCTTCATCGTAAAGGGGTGTTGTATCTTGTCAAATGTTTTTTCTGCATCTATTGAGATAACCATGTGGTTCTTGCTCCTGTTGGTGTGATGAATTATATTAATTGATTAGCGTATATTGAACCAGCTTTATATCCCTGAAATGAATCCTGTTTGATCGTGGGGTATGATTTTTTGGATGAATTGTTGAAGTCGATTGGCCAAAATTTTATTGAAAAGTTTTGCATCAATGTTCATCAAAGAACTGGGTCTATAGTTCTCTTTCTTTGATGAGTCTCTGTGTGGTTTTGCGATGATGGTGATAATGTCTTCATAGAATGTGTTCGGTAGTGAACTTTCTCTTTCAATTTCATTGAAGAGTTGGAGGAGTATTAGTGTGAGCTCTGCATTGAAGGCCTTGTAAAATTCTGCTGTAAAACCATCTAGTCCTGGACTTTTCTTAGCTGTGAGGTCTCTTATTGCTGTTTCTATTTCAGTGCTTGATATGGACCTGTGAAGATGGTTTAACTCATCTTGGTTTACTTTTGGCATGTCAATATTTGCTAGGAAAAGGTCCATTTCTCTCAAGTTCTCAAACTTATTAGCATAAAATTTTGAGAAGTATTCCCTTATAATGTCCTGAATCTTGGTTGTTTCCGTGGTGATATTTCCATTTTCATCTCTGAGTTTATTTATTTGGGTGTGTTCTCTTCTTTTTCTGATAAGATTTGCTAAGGGTCTTTCAATTTTGTTAATTTTTTCGAAGAACCAACTCATTGTTTTGTTGATTCTTTCTATAGTTTTTTTGGATTCTAATTCATTCAATTCTGATTTAATTTTAATTATTTCTTTCTATCTACTGGATTGGGGTTTATCTTGCTGCTCTTTTACACGGAGGTTTAGATTTGTCATTAAATTGCTGGTTTCAGATCTCTCCAATTTGTTGATGTAGGAACTCAGAGGTATAAACTTGCCTCTGAGTACTACCTTTGCTGTGTACCAGAGGAGCTGGTAATTTGTGTGTTCATTTTTGTTGAATAGCATGAACATTTGAATTTCCTTTCTAATCTCTTCCATGACCCACTCGTGATTCAGCAGTTTGTTGTTCAGCCTCCATGTTTTACCGGACTTACTTTGGTGGCTTTTGGTGTTGAGTTCTAATTTTACTCCCTTGTGGTCAGAGAGAATGCCAGGTATAACTTCAATGTTTCTGAATTTAGACAAGTTTGCTTTGTGGCCTAAAATGTGGTCGATTTTAGAAAATGTTCCATGTGCTCATGAGAAAAACGTGTATTATGATGATACTGGGTGAAATGTTCCGTAGATGTCAGTTAAATCTAGTTGATATATGCAGCTGTTTAGATCTGTGGTTTCTCTGCTGTTTTTGCCGAATTGATCTATCTAGTGGGGACAGTAGTGTGTTAAAATCCCCAATAATTAATGTCTTTTGATCTATATGGGATTTGAGGGGAAGTAGTGTTTCTTGGATAAATTTGGGTGCTCCATTGTTTGGCGAATAAATATTTATAATTTTAATAACCTCCTGAAGGAGAGATCCCTTAATTAGTATGTAGCCACCTTCTTTATCTCTTCTCATGAATTTTAATTTGAAGTCTATTTTATCTGATATTAGGATTGTAACTCCCACCTGTTTATGGGGCCATTTGCTTGGTAGATTTTGTTCCAGCCTTTAACATTGAAAATGTGTTTGTTTTTAAGGGCAGGATGTGACTCCTGAAGGCAGCAGAAAGAAGGATCTTGTTTTTTAATCCTACTAGACAATCTATGTCGCTTAATTGGAGAGTTCAGTCCGTTAACGTTAAGAGAAAGGACTGAGAGGTATTTGGGAGTTCCTTCCATGTTATCCACCTTCTTGGGGGCTGCCAAACTGGGTTCTTCCTATGGTTCTTGGATTCTCAGTTTCGGTGCAGATTCTTGGCCTTTATTGTGGTCTTGTAGGTTTTCAATGTGTAGGACATCTTTAAGAATCATTTGTAGGGCTGGTTTGGTGGAGATGTATTGTTTCAATTTTTGTTTGCTATGGAAGGTTTTTATTTGGCCTTCAGTTATGAAAGAGAGTTTAGCTGGGTACAGTATTCTTGGATGATAGTTGTTTATTTTTAGGACATGTCATACATCATTCCAGTCTCTTCTTGCTTTGATTGTTTCTGCTGAGAAGTCTGAGGTGATTCCAATTGGTTTACCTTTATAGGTGTTTAACCTTTTCTCCTTGACAGCTTTAAGGATCTTTTCCTTGGTCTGAGTTGATCCTGTGTGGATTATATTGTGACAGTGGGATCTCCTATTCTGGTCTGGTCTATTTGGAGTTCTAAAAGCTTCTTGTATCTGAATAGGCCTATCTTTTTGTATGTTTGGAAAGTTCTCTGCTAGGAACCTGTTAAATAAATTTCCTAGACTATTAACTTCTCTTTGTAAGTGCTCTTCTACACCCATTATCCTTAGATTAGGCCTACTGATGGTGTCTTCCAAGTGTTGGATAAATCTATCATATTTCTTGGACTTGTCTTGGATGGTTGTATGTTCTTTCTCTATAATATCTAGGCTGTCTTCAATCCCTGAGATTCGTTGTTCTGCATGGTCTAAACTGCTGTCAAGACTTTCTACTTTGTTTTTGATCTCTTTCCTCCTAATTCATCAGTTTTGATAGCTTCTAATTCTTTGTTGAAGCTTTGTTTTATATCTTGTATGTACTTCTTTACTTCCTTAATTTGGTGTTCAGTGTTTATTCTCAAATCACATAGTTGATTGGTTGTGGTTTCCTTGGACTCCCATTCCTTCTGTTTGGTTCCATTCAGCTTTCCCTTTGTGGTCTCCCTGACTTCCTTCAGCTCTTTGTTAATGGATTCCATGAATGCCTTTAGTGATCTTTGTGTATTCTCTTCCTACTCTCTCAATTCCTATTTTACTCTTTGATTAGCTTCCTCTCGTTTGTGGGATTCCTGTAGTTCTCTTTGATTGTTCTCAGCCTGCTCACGCCATTCCTAACTTTCTCTTTAAGTATTCTCAAGCTGCTCATGCAAATCCTGTATCAGTTTTTGAGTAGCTTCCTCGCTCTTATGATATTCCTGTATAAACTTTTGGATTGCCTCCTCTCTCCCTATCACGCTCATACAGAGTCCTTTGAATGTTTTAAATCTTTTCATTTATAATGTTTGCCAGCAGTGTTTGTAGAGCTATTTGGGAACTCTCCTCTGGATTATTCATTATCTGTTCTGTACCCTGATTATCATGATTTGGAATTGAGATACCCGGATTTGCCATTTTTCTTGTGTTTTTCTGGCTTACTCTCCCCTTTTGAGATGAAAATAGCAACAGTTTTGTTCTAGAACACTATCTTAAGGCAAGCATCAACCAGAGTCTAAATTTGCACAGTTAATGGTCTACAGATACAATCTAGTTCAACACATACATGTATTCAACATCAAACAAATATATGTTAATGGGCTACAAACCGCAAAGAAGAATTTGGAAGACCAGAAATTATTTGGGTTAGGGAGAGATGTGGGTAAAAAATAGGAATAGATTGATGTGGGGAGGCACAGGGATAGTTAAAGAAGTCCTAATCTCAATGCAGGAAATAGGTTGGGTAGGATGAAAGTAGAGAGAGAGAAAAAAAGAAGAAAGGGAAAGGGAAATGAAAATAGACCAGAAAAAATAGAAAAGTAAAAATTAATATCTTGTAGATGTGATAACAATCTAGTTACAGAAGGACCTGAATATATTGAGAGAAGGGGAGGGATATAAAGGAGATGGGAAAAACTTAAAAATAAAAATGCTTAAAATATTATATAGGTATAAAGAGGTAGTACTGCTATTAAGGAATTTAAGTCTCAGAGGTGTTGAATTGTGTAATAAATTTGTGAGTAAGTGTGTACACAATGGGGGATAGGTTCTAATAGTCAACTAAGGGTTTATCTGAGCATGTGCAGGACAAGAGTTAAGTCACATAGAGAAGAACGAAAGAGAGGAAAGGTGAAAAGGATAAGAAAGGAAGAAAAAAGATTAGTAGTTCAGTAGAGCTAAACAAAAACAAAAAGATAATTAAAAAAGAAAAAAGAGAAAGATAACAAAAAAAGAAAGAAAAATGCACACTGACATATCCCTAAAATAAAAATTATAAGAGGAAAAAAAATTTACTGGAAAACAATTTTTTTTCAACAAAGGCAAAAATTAAAGATTAAAAAAAGTTTTAGAAAAGAAAAACAATTTTTTTATATAAGGTACCAAAAAGAAGAAGAAGAAGAAGAAGAAGAAGAAGAAGAAGAAGAAGAAGAAGAAGAAGAAGAAGAAGAAGAAGAAGAAGAAGAAGAACAAGAACAAGAACAAGAACAAGAACAAGAACAAGAACAAGAACAAGAACAAGAAGAACAAGAAGAACAAGAAGAAGAACAAGAAGAAGAAGATGAACAAGAACAAGAACAAGAACAAGAACAAGAAGAACAAGAAGAAGAACAAGAAGAACAAGAAGAACAAGAAGAAGAAGAAAAGTTCTTTGATTTTTTTTTGGGGGGGTGGGAAAAATACTGTATCTCTCTTGTGTCCATAAACAGCCTCTTGTTGGAGTCTCTTGTCTGCTTGTGGTCCTGTGGCTTGGTTAGTTTCTTAAGTTAGTTTGTTCAAACAGGCAGAAAAATGCTCTGCTTTACCCAGGATTTTGTGATCTTCCTCCCAGGCTAGTTCAATGGGAGGCAGATCTGCTTTGAGTATCACCAAAGAGGGGGATGCAGTGATGAGGCTAGGTTCTGGGTAGAGTTGAGGCCTTTCAAAAAAAATTAGCTTTTCCCGGGGGCTAGTTTGTGAAAAACTCACAGAGCCCAGCCTGGAGCCATTCTCAGGGTTTCTGATTACTGAATTTCAATTGATTGTTGAGGCTGCTAGAGGGAGGGGCAGCCTCTGGCTCTGATTACCCAGTGAAGAAAGGCACTCCTAGGGCTGGCACCCGAGCTTGGTGACATTACCCTGGGTTGAGCTGAGTCTTGCAGGTCACGCCGTGGTTAAGTTCTTGTGACATGCTAAATGACTCGTTTTATTCCAAGGCCTGAGTTGGATCTAGCAGATCCTCCGTGCTTTGTCAGTATCCAAATTGAGATCTCCGGTACTGAGGTGGCGGGTAGAGGGGTGGCCTTCCCTCCTCTGCTCCCTGAGAAGGAGTGAGGACGTTGGGCTTCTGCTCACACCGAGTCTTGGTTCCTGGGTCATCTCTGGTCTGCGAACTGCAGGATGAAGATGTCCGCTTCTTGTCAGTTCTTGCTGGTGTTGAGTAGAATCCCCTCGCCCGCTGTGTCTGGCTTCTTAGTCCGGGACTCTCTGTGGCTCTCTCGCCTGACTCTCTGTCCTGTGATGGCACACTTCGTGTGATTCTCTGGCTTAGGACTGTTCACTGGAACTCTAAAACTGCTTTCTATGTGAGAGCTTGTTTAGACTCCAGCTTCTCCTCTGCCATCTTCCCGGAACTCCTCCAGAAAAACTGTTTTCATTTACAAGAATTTATTTTGCTCATCATCATCTTATATGGTCATACATACGTAGTTATTGAGAAATTCTGCTCAACTTCTAGGAGTATCCTAGATATTTTCTACTTATTACAAATGAGGAAACCATGCAATCTCTTTCTTTTTGTCTTGATTATTTTAGTTAGTTTGATTTTTCCAAGTCTTTCCATTTCTGTATGAATTGGAAGCATAAGATTCCACTGAAAATACATAAACCACATTTTGTCAATTCATTCTTCTACTGAGTGGCATATTGTTTTAAAACATGACTGCTTGTAAGTATCACTTAACGTCAATCAAAAATGAGAGATGCCACTTCCCCAGACATTCTAAAAGCATGATTTCTAAGTAAGATAGGATGTTATGGTGGTAAGAGTGTTGAGATATCTGGATGAGTCTAATGTATATCTTGCACTGAATTAGGCAGACAGATATCCAATATCATAGAGGATAAAAATGGTAGTGACAAAAATATTTCCCTTGAGAAAGATATAGGAGGCCTCCAGAAGTATGAAGTAGTTCAGATAATTTTGAAGAATTTAGAAATGCAAGGTCAAATATGTCTCTTTAAAGAATAATTATGTAAGTGGAAGGGCAAAAGAAGGGGAAGAGAAAAAATAAGTGACAGAAGATCATTGACCTAATAGAATATAAAAAGACATAATCTATAACTTTCAAGTTAAAAAGAGACCAATAGAATACATACAAAATATTTACTCGGCTTTTTCCTACTTTAATGCTCCAATGGCTTTCCTAAAATGCATATGCATAGATTTGTGTCTTCTGTCATTTGCTAAAAGTTTCTTCCGTAAAAGGTTATCAATTACTTATAAATGATGCATAATTCCTAGGTATTCCAGTTATCACATACACTTTTGATTGAGTTATCTCTGTATAAACTCAAAATAAAAGACAAAAAAACCCTCAAAATAAACAGAAATCACATCTTTGTTTAAAACACTGTAGTTTACAGAGTTTTTAGCCAACACCAAAAACGTCTCTTTAGATATTCTGCATTTTGTGTGAAGAATTTTTAACAATAGTTTTTTTTTTTGCTGACATGTAATTCACTTGCAATATATGATCTCCTTTTATTGTATAATTTTAGTGCTTTGGAAGTGAATTGTACCTTCATAGGTTTTCAAAGCCTAATTTTCACAAACTTACATTTCTTCAAATAGAAAGGCTATAAATTTTAGAACAGATATTAAAATAGATATAAAATTCTGTTACAGGAATTTGTCCAGCATACATCCTCTAAAGTGTGTCTTTTCAAAATTTGATTTTGGGGATTTTTTCCAGAGTCTCACACATACTATTCAAGTGCACTGTCAATGAACTACAATTCCCTGTCCAAACATGTTTTTTACTTCTCTTTAATACATTCATAGAAGTGTAATGAATGGATCCTATACAATTCTTTTTGACCTTTAAGACTTGAAAACTTGCTTGGTAAAATGATTGCAGTATTATACAAATTGATCATTATGAGGAGTTTATCAATTTCTCCACAAATGCATTATTATATTTTGTGTCATCTTTTTATATTAGGGTCATACAAGTGAGTTTTCTTTTTTCTTAGATACTAAAGAGGAACTTATTTCATATGCTCCTCCTATTGACTATTAATTTACACATGTTCTTTAAAGAAATATCCTATTCAGGAAAAATTATATAGAATTAGAAGATATAAAAATACTTAAGATTCAGAATCATTGTAGCATTCACATTGTAGTATTAACAAATACTTTCCCTCTATCTGTTGGTTATGTTTTCACTTCGGTTATAGTGTCGTTTGAATTATGAGTATAGTGTCCTTTGAATTATGAAAGGCTATCACTTGATATAATCCAGTATATTCTTGCTTTTCTTTAGCCACTAATGCTTTCCATTTATACAATTTCATAAATTTTTACGTTTATCTCTTATAGGTTTTTACATCGCACATTTAGTTTGATAATCATTTTTTATTTTAAATTTTTGTATTAGGATTGAAGTAGGCCAGGCACCTGTATGTCACACCTGTAATCCTAGCTACTCAGGACTCTGAGATCTGAGGATCACGGTTTAAAGCCAGCCCGGGCAGTAAAGTCCATGAAACTCCTATCTCTAATAAACAACAAGAAAGCCAGAAGTGGTGCGGTGGCTCAAGTGGTAGGGTGCTCACATTGATTTGAAGAGCACATGGACAGCGCCTAAGACCAGAGTTCAAGCCCCATGAATGACAAAAAAAAAGAAACAAACAAAAAAAAAGGATTGTGGTAGTAGTATAAGATCATTTTTAAATCATGAGAGACAATAGTGCCAATACACCCATTTAAGATTCTTTTATTTTCCAAAGTGGTTGAACACGTTTACACGCCCACCAACAATGAAGTAAGGTTCCCTTCTGTCCACATCCCCTCCAGCATCTGTTGTTATTAGAGTTCTTGATTTTTGCCATTCTAACTGGGGTGAGGTGGTATCTCAATGTTGTTTTGATTTGCATTTCTTTTATGGCTAAAGAGGTTGAGCATTTTTTCATGTGTCTATTGGCCATCCTTCTTTCTTCTTCAGAGAAGTTTCTCTTTAAGTCATTAGCTCACTTATTTATTGGGCAGTTGTTTCTTTGAGCATTTGTTGTTGGGGGATTTAATTTTTAGAGTTCCAAGTATATTTTAGATATGAGACCTTTGTCTGTTGTATGGCTTGTGAAGATCTTCTCCCAATCCGTGGGCTTTCTATTGATCTTGCTAGCATGTCCTTTGCCATGCAGAAGCTCTGCAACTTCATGCAATCCCATTTGTCCAACCTTTCTTTGATTTGTTGTGTTTCCGGGTCTCTATTCAGAAAATTTCGGCCTGCGTCAAGGAGACCTAGGGTTTCTCCTATTCCATCCTGTAATGTTTTCAGAGTGTCTGCTTTGGAAAGTAGTATGGAAGTTCCTCAAAGGACTCCACATAGAGCTCCCCTATGACCCAGCAGTCCCACTTTTGGGCATTCACCCAATTGTTTACAAACAAGACCACACTAAAGCTACCAGCACAACAATGTTTATTGCAGCATTGTTTACCATAGCTAAGGGCTGGAACCAACCCAAGTGCACCTCAGTATATGAATGGATCAAGAAAATGTGGTATATTTACAAAATGGAATTCTATACCTCCATCAGAAAGAATGACATTGCCCCATTTGTTAGGAAAGACTTGGAAAAAATTATATTAAGTGAAGTAAGCCAAGCCCAAAGAAACATAGGTCCCTTGATTTCCCTTATATACAATATCTAGTATATGTATGAGTCAAGCAGAAATGGTCAGATAAGGTGATGTTAGGAAAATGAACCCTAAGATATGTATTTTAAATGTTTTTTTTTCTTTCATGCATTTGTTTCTAACGCTGTATTTGATGTCGGTATAATTTGTGGAGGTGGACCTGTTGCAACAATGAGAAGTACAAGTTGCCATGTCGAAAATGAACTTTACAACTTGGGGGGGAGGATTGGGTGGGATGGAGCAGGGAGGCTTGGAAAGGATGGGAAGGGTAAACAAAGGAGGAGGCTACAATTCTTGATAAGTAATGTACTCACTATCTTGCCCATGTAATTGTAACCCGTCTGTACAGTATGTTCACAATACAAAAATAAAAATTAAAAAAATTCTATTATTATTTCATAAAGTCATAGTATAGTTTTCAAAATCTATTAAACATAAAACTGAGAATTTATTTTTTACAAATCTGTTACAGTCTTCTATGTATCTGTTCTTGTAGTAGAACTATGTTGTCTTCACTACTAAACATGGTAAAAAGATTCAAAGCAAGTATGAAGGCTGAAGATACACCATTTTACAAGATTGTTCTGACTGACCTGTATTCCTTGAATTTACATACGAATTTATTGAGCAGGTTGACCAATATTCTACAGAGATATTTAGATGTTTGATAGTCACTCATATTTTGTACTTTGTAAAAACACAAGACCCCAGATATTATATATAGAAAAAAGTCTTCAGAAAATAACTGAAACAAATAATATTAATTCAGGAATGAGTTAAGATTTAGATAACACTGTAACTTAACACAGATGAATGATAACAACTTGAGTTGTACAACAGAGGAGAGTGAGAGGAGAAAGAATGATGGATCGCATAGGAGCTATATTTCATTGCTATTGTGTTTCAAAAACAGAAAGACTTCAGAGAAGATAAGGAGAAAAATAAAGTGTCCTCATACATGTTTCTTTTTAGTCCACCTTATAGTTTGTACTAAAAGTCAGTGAAAATGGGAAAAATTAAAATAGAAATTAAAACATTGTATATACCTGTTACATTGTAAAGAAATTGTAATAGGAATATGATAATTAATTTCCAAAGAAATAAGAGAAAGAATAGTTAAACTCTAAAGGGAAAAAGAATGAAGAGAGAAAAGAAGCAAAGTAAACTTTATCTATAACAAACACAAGAGTTTGGAAGTGGAAAGGCAGTGGAAATATTCTAAATAACAATAAAATTGATAGCGTGGATAGAATATGGATCACATTTTGTCATATATAATTTTGAAAAAGCATACTAAGAATGAAAGTTTGAAAGTCATGGTTTAAAATACTATTTGTGTTATAACTAGACAGTATAGCTCAGTGGTAAACCATTGGCCTTGCATATGTGAAACAATGGTGTGATCTCCCAAACACTACAAAGTACACACAAAGCACACACACAAACACACACAAAACCACATACACACACACACACACACACACACACACACACACACACTACATACACCCATTTGGAATATTGATTTTATCATATTAAACAGAAGAAATTATCACAAACAGTAAAAGTATATTAATATATGAAATCATAATATTACTTGTAGTATTTAAAATTTGAGTAGGAATAAAATTGTCACAATATACTTGGATTTTAATAGATTAAGTAAATTGAAAATTAATAGAAGACATGAGAACCTTTGCAAATAAGTTTTAAATAATAAACATTTTGAAACATGTGTCCTTTTATTTTGACAAAAGATTGATGTTACTGGTGTTTTAACTCAAGATTTAGAATATGATAGCGTGGTACTGTATATAACGCTAGGAATGGCTGTATCTATAATCATTTCACTCTGAATAGTTCTATAATAAAGTCTCATAGTTTCCCAGTCTCTCCCGAATTACAAATCCTATTTACATTTCCCACCATAACTAGAAAATGGATGCAACAAATCACCATGCCGAGCTCAAACTTTTTTTAAATTCAAGTACAAATATTTCCCAAAAGTGATCAGGTAATGAAGCCTTTCTTAATAAAGTATGTGTTTTTTGAAAATACAGTATTTGTTTCCTGGACAAATATTTTTATAACTATAAGAAAATAAATGTATTTAAATTCACTAACCATATAAAAATTAAGAAAATAATTTTTAAAAAGCCACATGTTAAATATTTTAAAAGCAAAATATATGTGTCTGAATAATTTACATGTGTAAAAATCATGCAAAATTAAATTAACTGATCCTACAACTCTGAAAAAAAATTATCCCAAAGAAACAAAAGGAAATATTTAAGCTCAAAATTTGAAATTTAGAAAATAAAATGAAGTAGGGGCTGGGAAGGTAGCTCAGTGGTAGAGTTCTTGCCTTGCATGCATGAAGCCTTGGGTTCCATTCCTCAGCACCACATAAGCAAAAAGAAAAAGCCAGAAGTGGTGCTGTGGCTCAAGTGGTAGAGCGCTAGCCTTGAGGGACATGGCCCAAGCCCAGAGTTCAGGCCCTAAAACAGAACCCCCCCCCCTACAAAAAAGAAAAGAAAATGAAGTGTAATCTTTAGTTGACTTAATTAAGTGTAAACGTTCTGTATATCAATTTTATAATGAAAATGCTTGAACAAAGAAAGCAAAAGTACCCATTGATCAACAGCAACAGCAAAAACATCAGTAGTTCTTGTTTTGAGTGTACAAAAATATCGATGGAAGATATAACAGTGTTCCTTCCCTAAGAAATGTACTCATTGGTTCATTTATGTAACTGTAACTCCTGTGTACATTACCATAATAATAAAATTAAATTGAAATTAAAAATAAACCAAATAATATACCAATTAAGAATTCTTAAAAGCCATTGGTTAAAAACTTTGTAAAAAACTGCCCTAAATACCCAAGGAATATACTTTGATGATACTATTTAAATACTTCAACTTCAGCAGTAAAGCAAAAAGTTTAAAAACTGTTGCAAATAAACTAATAAATCAGAATATATTACTATTAATCATAAGACGAATTTATAGTGGTAGTCAAATATGTAAGAAATGAGGCAATTTGCCATTCATTTGCACTTATTAAGTGAGAAAGAAATTTCTAGGTATTTTTTAATTATCATAAGTTTAATGAAGAAACTATTCTGTCACATCATATGATAATCAGATAAAGCTGATATTAGAGCAAAGAACAGATTGTATTAAGTTTTTGGATGTTAATGTACATACTTATTTTGGTTGTGGGAAAATGTGGAGATCTCAACTTGGGGTATATTGTTCTTGCAGGCCGGCATCATATCAGTGCTTAATTTTAGGATAGGGGTTCCCTTTCCACAAGAACATGCCCCTGATCTGTCCTTTTAGCCTTCCCATCATCAATGGCATCATCAATGCACACCAACTTGTCTAGCTTGCTACCTTGACTGGCCTGGATCTGCAGTCCTTCCAATCTTAGTCTCTAGATAGTGCAGGATGGTGGAAATGATCCAATTCACCCAGCTATAGATTGAGAAGTAAGTCCACTAAAGTTTTGGCTTGGGTTCTGTTCTCAAGCCTCCTAAGTAGTTAAGAGTACACTTGGGATCCCCTGGTGCGGTAAGAATATTTTTAAAGCAACTAGACATATATATGACTTAGGCTTGTGAATACCTCAGGAAAAGAATAAAAGAGCAGTGAATCATAGAGGATAGGCAGAATTTTAACTAGCTACTCAGAGGCTGAATAACCTTAGCTAGCTACTCGGGAGTCTAAGATATGAAGACCACTGTTCAATCATGACAATACAAGTGATTATCTCAAAAAAAAAAAAAAACAGAATTGTAGCAGTGGCTGAAATGGTAGACCACTATCCTTGGGCACAGAAGCTGAGGAATAGTTCCCAGGCACTATCAAGCCTCAAGAATGATGAATGCATGCATGAGCACATGCACATGTGCGTGTGCATACTCGCACATGCATGCACACATACACAAACACAAATGAGTTTTTCAATGTGAGGTTCTTTATTTATTTTACCTTACTGTATTTTATTTCACTGTATTAGTTCACAAATTAACAAAATCAGCTAAGGACCTATTTACATAAAATTCATCATGTTTCTCTAAAATCTACTCTCTTTTTAGAAGCCTGCTTTTATTTGACCCAAAAGTAAATTATTCAGGAAGTCAATTCATCACTCTCAAGTCTGCAGTATTAGATGATTGTTTAGATTCCTCCTAGCAATATGATTTTGTGCAATCCTGTATCAAGCAATGTATTTCTTTCACTAGAAGAGAAACCTCTGTCAAACAATTAATAATAGCTTATTCTCCTCCTGGCATTCATCTGTAGTTTTATTTTCTTCATATGTTTCATGATCTTTCCGTGAATGCCAAAGACTGCCATGAAAATAAAACACCCTTTTCAGCGCTTAGCATGTGTATACCATTCATAGATACTGAAATTGCTTTGGAATAAATAATGTTCACCCTGACTATCTTGAGAAAGAAGAATTGGTTTCTCGGCACTTTAGGTAAGAACTTGAAGGAAAGAAACAGAAGGAAAAGTGAGGAACAACTCAACACATAGATTCAAATGAAACAAAACAACTCAAGAAAACACAAATTAATTCAGTACTCAACAACCTGGAGGAAATGAAAGATTTAAAAATAATAAGCTATGACAAGCTTATGAAATTCGTGACTATATGGGTGTGCACTGTTGTGAGGACAGTGGCTAAAGCCCAGACTGAACACAAAGTTCTCTACACAATGCCATGCACCTGTTATTCTAAATTCCAGGAAGAATACCATCAAGTGGACTGAGGCCAAGTTCATACATAAGTCGGAGGCCAGTTTCTAGCTGAAAAATAATCAGGATAACTTAGGGCTGGGGGCATGACAAAGTGATAAGAATACCCATTGAAGGGGCACAAAACACTCAATTCAAACTCTAATATTAGGAGTATTAAAGAAAAAAGCTATGATTTTAAATAATTAGAACAATTGTAACACTTGAGTATTTGAGTCTAGAAAAATCCATGAAAGAGATAGAATGAACCCATGTTCCAAAGCTACTTTAGTGATAATGTTTAGTGGTACTTCAGACAAAACAGAATTACCTTGCAAATGAGCATGAATGTGCATTTCGGTGATGGAAATACTCTACTTACACAGGTGTAAATTAAATAGATTGCTTTTTGGTAGATTGTAGTTCTTGAACTAAGAGCCTGGGTGATGTCCTTGAGCTTTTTCTCTCAACGCTGTCACTCTAATACTTTGAGCCACAGTTCCAATTCTTATTTTCTGTTGGTTGTTTGGAGATAAGAGGTTCATGGACTTTCCGCCCAGGATAGCTTCAAACGATGAACTTTATACAAGTTTACACAGCAATATTAACCAAATCATGCTATTTGTAGAGGAGTATTTACAAGATGTAATTTTTATAAAATTGAACTGTTAATCCAACAAAATGAATACCAGGAAACTATCACTTGAAAGATGTGAGGGCAAGTCAAAGGGAAGGAATAAAGAGAGTTATGGAGGAAGAAAGTGAAGACATAATATTCAATGCAGATAGTATGAAACTAGAAAAAAATAAAGTGTGGTGAGGTTTAGAAGGGTAGGGAAAAGTTATATAAAGATCCATTATACTTAGAAACATGATTTATTTAATGGAAATTCCCTTGTACAATTAGTTAAGATAATAAAAATATAATTAAAAACAATGGAGACATCTGATCTTAAACTGTGTTCTCTTAAACCATCAGTCAATATAATAGTTTCCTCCTCAGAAATTTTCTTTGCAGGTGCTTTCCTCATAGTGACAGAAAAATGATCAATGCAATGAATACCAATACATCACATTGCACATCATAAAGAGACACAATGAAAATCACAGTAAAAATGTTAGAATTCACCACATGATAAAATAACAGGTAGAAATTTCCAAATGCTGATTGATTGTTTTTCCAAGTACTTTAGCTATGATATCTAATTTAATCCTCACAATAATTCCATAAAGTGGAACTACTTGCATTTTTAATTCTCAGATGATGATGTTGAAGTCTTCAGAGTTGTAATTACTAGTACAACATTGCACACATGGTAAGTGTTAGCCTGAGGTCCATCTCCGACTCTATCAATTAACCTCATTCAATTTTATGACTAAAATACCAGCACTTAGTCTACAAATTCTAGGTAAAATTCCCAGAATTATTGTGTAAACTCATAATATTTCACTTTCTCTTTGTTAGAAAATAGGGAACTGTAATATGAAAACACAAAGTTCAAAATCAATGCATACCTCCCTGGTTAAAGGAAGTGCTAAATTATAACATTCTTGATTTCTAGATCAAAATAGCAGAAATTATATTCTATCCCTTCACTCAACACTGCACTGCCTGGGGAGCCTATCTCTGTTTAACACTGTCTTACTGAAAGAATGACCTCCCCAATTCCTGATGGAAACAAACTGCAGGTCTTATGGACCAATCATTTCCACATTGTAGCTCAACTAAGTTGTTTACCATTAGACGTATTTTGATTGCTTTTTACACTCAACATTTTGAAAGAAAGGTACTACTTTAAAAAGCTATTAAAGCAAGATTGATATAAAAATCACCTTTCACCTTAGATAAATATTTTCCCTTTCATGTACCCAAAAATGCAATCTGACCTATCATTAATGTTAGGAATGAGAGGATAAAAAATCATAGACAAGAAGACCTAAGCATGAATTAAAGCCTCTCCAACTTGTGAATACAATTATTTTAAAAAGACATAAAGAGCTTGGAAGGTGGCCCAGTGGTAGAGTGCTTGCCTTGCATGCATGAAGCCCTGGGTTTGATTCCTCAGGACCACATAAGCAAAAAGAAAAAAGCCGCAAGTGGCTCAGTGGCTCAAGTGGAAGAGCGCTAGTCTTGAGCTGAAGAGCTGAGAGAAAGCGCCCACGCCCATAGTTGAGGCCCCACTACCAGACTCCCACCCCCCCAAAAAAGACATCAATACTACTACATTTGTTCAAAATTTCTTATGATACTGAAGATTCAATTGTAAACTGTTAACACTTGAAAATAACTCATTTTCTTGGGTGTAGAAAACAAAACATAAGATTAATCCTTATCATTTTCAAAGACCTTTATTTATATTATAAATTCACTCTTATAACTACAAAGATTATAAAAATAATTGAAGCATAGTGGCACAAAGCACATAATTTAACTTCATCATGTACATTCAAAGACTGTGCTAATAGAAAACAAAGTTACACTAATAATTAGCTCACCCAATTCACTTCCATTCTTTTATTCTATATCATTTAGTTTCATAAAAACTGACTTTTCATGAAATGATGCAGAAAAAAGCATGTATTCCCACTTACATTTTCAGATTTTAACAATGTTTATTCCAGAAATGTCTTTAGCTGTATACTCAATGAACTAAAATAACACTAAAATTCAAAGGGTTTTCAGGAATTGCAAGACTTGCTCTGGGATGTTATTTATATTGGAAAAGATATTCAAAAAGCCTTATTTGTTAAAGTTTTGATAGTTACTCCCACAAAAAAAACCTATTAATGAAAAAACCTTGGTACATAAAATACAACTTCAAATGCATCCACAATCTTGAAGTGACACATGCTTTTTGTTTGTTTTTGCAATGTATATCTAACAAACATATCCACAATGCTGATTTTCAATCAATATGATGGGATAATCAAACCTAAAAAAAATACGGGGTTTATTATCTTAGTATGAATAGATACGATCTTACAAAGAAAGTTATTTTCAACAGAAATCCCGAAAGAGTTTATCCACCTTGCTTTTCACAGGAATAACAAGAGAGTAATACCTGTTTGGTGGAGTTGGTCAAAATCTTAAAAGTATATCCAATTTAAGAGGTCAAATACATATTTTGTACTAACAGTTATCTTACAGCAATAACTTACTACCTAATTATATGTGTATTTTCTTGCCTAACATATACTAAGAGCTGAAAGTGATCTCTTTTATCTAACTTAATGGTGTAAATCCTTTGATTATGATATGCTATTATTTGACAAATAAAATGTACAGAAGGGCGGTTCCATTTAAATGACAGGACGGAACACTGATAAATAACAACATCGCAACCCAGCTCTTTTCAGCCTCACTCTGTCCACATTGGAAAGCAACACTGCAACCGCACACACACACACACACACACACACACACACACATATACACATACACACCCATGTGAGCACATGTACACACACATATACATGCATGCCAAATTCAGGGTTTATTGTACAAAATAGTTCAAATAAAATATTAGTGATTAGGAAAAATGATAATTTGCCTTATTACAAAATAATACATAATCCAGTCACCACTGTTCTTACATTTTACCTGTCTCTCCACATGTAACCACTTAATTTATTTTTAGTTCATTCACTCATTCATTCATTCATTAGTTTGATGCTAATATTAGAGCTTGAACTCATGGGCCTGGCTCTGTCCCAGAATTTGTTATTTTTTTTTTGTTTTAGTTTTCTCAAGGCTAGCATTTTACTGCTTATACTAAGCTCCATTTCAAGCTTTTGTGGTTACTTTCAAATCATAATCTAATGAACTTTTTTTTCTCTTGGTCTGGTTTCAAAGCACAATCATCAGATTTCATCTTTCTGATTAGGTAGGATTAAAGACCTGAGCCACCCGTGTGGCTCCTACTTTTCCAATACTTATGTAATGCACATACTTAGATAGTAATTTAAAACTGAGTGCATAGAAGCAAGATGTACAGTGATGATATTGTCCTGTCAGAAATTCAAGTTAGTAATGTAAATTTCTTCTTAATACTATACACAAAAAATACTTAAGAAGAAATATGATGATGTGTGTGTATGTGTGTGTGTGTGTGTGTGTGTGTGTGTGTGTGTGTGTGTGTGTGTGTGTGTGTGTGTGTGCTGTTGCAATATGTTCCACATATATGCATTGTGCAGGGGTGTCTAGCCATTCACAGTTATTGCATGAATATCTGTCTTGAGATACCAACTCATGGACAATGTCTAGGTGTCCACTCTAGGCTTCCCGATGAAGGGGGGTATACTCATCCTCATCCCTAGTATTCATATGAGTGGCCTTTTTGGAAAGTAGTCTCCACACTGTAGTAAGCTGCAAGGCAAACACTCTAACACTGAAGCACATTACCAGCCCAAGGATTAAGATTCTTGTCTGTAATTTGGTCAAAGCTATGTCTCTTTATATAGGCGACTAAAAATGTATTTACTAATTTCAAGTAAATACATAAATTCTATTTCTATCTCTTTTAAAAAGTAAAAAAAAATGTTTGCTCTGTAAATTGATTCGAAGCATGGATTTTGCGGCTAGCTAGGTCATTACACATCTCTTTTCCTCTCTCTCTTTCATGGTTCTTATAGACAATATGGTTGCTCCATAATTATCCTAATTTATTTTGCTTTTATGTTTTTGGTTGCATCATTTCACTTTCTGCTCTGCCATTTCCCAAAATAGCACCACAGAAACAGAAAAATCCAGAAGTGGTGCTGTGGCTCAAGTGGTAGAGCGCTTGCCTTGATTTGAAGAGCTCAAAGACAGTGCCCAGGCCCAGAGTTCAGGCCCCAAAACTAATTTTTAAAAAAAGAATCTAAATACTTGATAACTTTACTAACAGATCTGACTGAAATCAGTTGAATCACACTTTTCCTGTACAATGAAGGAATAGGTCCAGGCTAGGAAAGCAGCTAGAGAAGGCAGGCAGATTGTAGAAGATTGTATCTGTGACAAAACTTTTTGGAAAATGGAATCCAGGATTACTTACTGGTGATTCACTTGCACTTGAAGCATGATTCTGAAATATTGCTTGCTGATTCTGAACTATTGCTTTGGTCATTATAATCTCCAAGAAGAAAAAGTGAAATTTAATTGATAGCAAAGGACTACTAATACATTTTGACTTCTCATTAAGCATCTTCAATCATCAAAATCACCTGAAGACAATGGACAGGCTTATTTTTAGATGAAAACAAGTGTCTTTAAAAAAAACAAGAATTTAGATAGTCATACAAAGGACTTCTATTTTACTACTGCATTATACATTTTTTCTAATGTTGCATACCAACCTTAGAAAGCTACTACAAAGCTCTTAAAGCCCATATGTTTAATAGTGAGTTATCTTACACTATAACATGATATTTCCCAAATCATTTACATAAAAGGCATTGTTTCCTATTTTCTCATTCCCAGAATAAGCTGCACATGAAGACACCACTGGTCCTCATTTTCAGTCTGTACCTTTGAATACTGAGGAAAATCGTTCCTCTGCTCTCTATCAATTCCCTTCTCTCCAGTTAGTATAATTTAGAATAGTAAAAATGGAAAAAGAGAAAATAAATCATGCTGAAAAAACATATGCAGAAAATTCACCAGATTTTTCTGACCAGTTCAACCAATGTGAACTATTGGAGAAATACATTGATATCCCATTCCCACTGGCACTCAAAGTCTCTGGTTAGGTAATTCTGACGAAGACAAGGAACAAGAGAAAAAAGTAAGGAATGGTATCAATTGCAAGAAAAAAATGGAGTAGGATCCAAGCAAATTTCTTCTTTGGGATGCCGAAATTAATTGGCTTACTATGGTTCAGAGACTACTTTCCAAAAAGGCCACCCAGATGAATACTAGGGATGAGGATGAGTATACCCCTCTTCATCAGGAAGCCTAGAGTGGACACTTAGATATTGTCCATGAGTTGGAAGCTCAAGGCAGATATTCATGCAATAGCTCTAAATGGTTGGACACGCCTGCACAGTGCTTACATGTGGAATAATACCAGAGTGGCTTTTTTCTTACTTCATCATGATGCAGATACCAATGCCCAAATTAAAGGCCTCTTGACCCCCTTGCATATTTCTGCTAGGAATAGAAATAGCAAAGATACCTTGTATCTACTTCTGTTGAATCACTATATCAAAGCAGGTCTGAAGAACAACTTGGAAGAAACTGCATTTGATATTGCCAAAAGGATAACTATGTATCACTACATCTTTGAAGTTGTGGAAGGCTGTACAAATTGTTCTCCTAAGTCGTAATAGTTTGATTAAGTTTCTTAAATTTCAAAAATGCCAGTCCATCCTTTGTGTCCCTACAAATTTTTTTTCACAATACAAAGCAACAGCAATATCTTACTTTAAAAATGCATGGATTCCATGGTATTCTTCAAAGTGAATTGCCTGACTTTGATGTCAAAATGTATTCAAGAGTTGTTTGTATACATCTATAATGATTTCTGCAGAGTTTGTGATTTTTTTTTTTAATCAGAAATAATTTTAACTTATCTGTTGAAATGAATAGTATAGACACTAAAGATGTTCCTGGTGCTTTTCTGAAAAAAGTATATCTATGTTTGTATAATGTCCAAAATCTATTTCATTCTCTCCTAGATATAATAATTTGAATTCGACATTATTATATAATGTATATGTTCATTAATAAATGTGTCCTTTCAGATTGCATTCCACATAGAAGAAGTTTAAGATTCCTTTTTTTCCTGAGTCCTAATATTATTTTATTTCTTTGGGATAAAATGACAATGTTATCTAATTTCAAGTTTTGTAAAGGTTATGCTATGTAAGGCCTTTCTAAGGTGAAGATTTAATAAAACGATGACAAACTAACCTTTAATTCTATGAATTGCATGTATTGTTACACTTGTATTTTTGTAATCAACTTTTTAATAACTGTTTTTCATTTTTTGCATCAGAAGAATGAAAAATAAGTAATACTTCACAAATTTTCCTATCATCCTTGTGCAAGTGCCATGTTAATCTCTGTATTGTAATTTGGGTAGACCTGCTTCTGAAGCATGTAGAATCCTCTAAATTTAAGTAATTAATGTAATGATGCAATCTTATACAGGCATATATCCATGGATGCCTATTTGTAAGAAGGAACCCTTATTGTTCCTAAAAATGCTATTGATCTTATTTCTCTAAAATTCTGTGTATAGTGGAAAAAAACTGATATCGTTTGGTCGATTCCTCACATTTACAATTTTTTTGTCAATGACTATTTTGTCGTTCTCCTTTTAAATTTGATCATACTTTGAAGCCTTTACAGCTAATTCCAAAAGTGATGGCTTTTCAATACTTATTTATCAACTGAGTTAGCTTTGTGGAGCTAATGGATTCAAAGTAAGCCTTGCTTAAGAGCTACTTCTAAACTTCTGCAGCTTAAAATTTCCCAAATGAGGTCTTGCTGGGACAAATGTCTACCTGAACCTTTACCCTTCTTCCATGTAGGAACAGACCAACCACAATATCTTACACTGATAGCATAGATTGTATTACTGAAACAAAGCTAATCTTAGTTACAAGGGATCATAGAGAGATGAACCGTTTAGACAGAATTGTTCAGAATGGAAGGTATTTTTTCAAAATATAATTGTTTATTATACTTATTATTTCAAAAGTAGCTAAAGCCAAGAAGGTGAAAAAATTGTTCATATGCATGACTACCTACTGTCCTGGCCTGTCTGTCTTCCAACTAGGCAGGAACTTACACTACTGACGTTCTATCACCAAATATTTCCATTGCTCCTGGAGCAGTCCATATGTTTCTCCTGGATATTATGCCTTAAATTAGTAATGTTTTAGTCACAGTGTTTCCTCTTGCCTCTAGGCTGTAAATCTACAAATGGTAAAGCTTTAAGTCTAACTCTACCAAAAACTGAGGTAGAGATAATGGAATAATACTTTAAAACAGAGTTGCCTTTGATTCCCTAACCACAACACAACAATGCAAAACAGTTTTTGCATTATATATACTTATGTATTTTATATTTATATGTGCTGATTTTAAATTTCACACAGTGAATCTTAGTAGAATTGATAATTTGACAAATATATTGACATTTATTCCCATAAATGGATTGGAATATAAATAATTAGGTTTAGAATATATATTAGAATATAAAAAGTATCAATGCAATATCTTTGCTATAAACTTGTGATACCTTCTAAGTGTTCGCGGTCTTCTGAATTCACATGGTAAAATAACAGTATTTTTTTCTGCTAATCTATAAGTGATTTTACTCTGATGCTTTGTTAATTGTTTTAACTCGCTGGTCCCAAGGTGTTTTAATCCATATTTCTGAAGCATTTATTACTGATTATACCCAAATTTTGCTGATATGATGTCTAAAAGCTATTATTCTTCTGCAGGACCCACGGTCCTAGGATACCAGGTCCCAGTTATCTGCACAATCAAATAACAAGGGCAAGACTTCTCACATAGGCCCATGAAACATGCCAGCAGAAAATAATTGAAGACTCATCTCGATTTCTCATTTCCTATAACATTTCAGGGCCCCAATTCCTTTCAAGAATTAGCAGTAATCAATTGTGAAATGCAAGGCAACTTAAGATGAAAGATGAGATCACAAAATCTGAGAGAAAGTACTGTAATTCAAACTTTCAATTTACAGATGACCAGCCCATATGAGTGAACAAAATAACAAGTGAACAAGATTATTTTTAATACCCCTCTCCTAATGATTAATGAAAGATTTCAGTGCAGCCAAAAAAATAGTTTGTGGAATGATAGATCCATAATTGGTCTACGAAGGCTAGGAAAACTTGATCTAGAGGTAAAATATAATTTAGAAAAACATTAACTAAGAAGATCTTCAGTGCTTCAAAACACTAGTACTTCAGTAAAACTAGATTCTGTAGTATAAAAATGTTGTCATTCTCAAATCAATGATAACCTACATTTAATCTCCTGAAAGTATATTCATTTTCAAATAAACTATTTAAGATCACATTTGCTAAAATAACACTTGACAAGTAGATGATAGTGACATTACAAGGTTTTCAAGTGTAGGGAGCAAGTTACAATAGAGTTGATTTACGTACCCAGCACTAATACCAAACAAGTTCAACCATTCATTAAAGTGTAGAAATAGTACCCCCCACCATTTGTGTTGTTCAGTAGGTGCCTTCCAGAAATG
Organism: Dipodomys spectabilis; assembly: GCF_019054845.1. Taxonomy (NCBI): domain Eukaryota; kingdom Metazoa; phylum Chordata; class Mammalia; order Rodentia; family Heteromyidae; genus Dipodomys; species Dipodomys spectabilis. Next base: position 1,048,325 of record NW_024870734.1, on the reverse strand, counting down.
TGTTATATAGATCAGCCTCCCATATTTCAACTCAAATATTAGCTAATAAAGTAAATTTCATCACATAAGAAGGTACATTTTAAAAAGTCACTAATAGTTGCCTTATCATATGTTGTTTTATGTTTTCCCTATCTGTCTTACATAGTAAGAAATACGACTTTAAGTCTTGAATATGGGTACTGGTGAGAGATGTGACAAACATAAAATCTGTCTTCTATTTCTATCATATTCCTCTAAGTAGTAAATTTTAGTTTTCTTCTTTTTCCAAAACTTATAGGTAGTAGAAAAAATTATCCTACGTAAAATAAAATAATCGCACACAATTGTACAAAGCCATTTATAAAAACTGGTAGTTAGGAATAAATTCTAAGCCATTTTTAAACTTTCTTGTTGACTAAAGATTAATCTTCCAAATGAACGAGAATAAAATCATGTCTAAGTGCTTCACATCTCCAGTCTTGCAAATTGTTATTGCAGATGAATGAATTGTGGAAATATAAGCTGACATATCTTCAAGTATATGTGGGATTGAAACAAAGGTGGAAGCTTCAATGCTTGATAAGAAGTGTACTCATTATCTTGCCCATTGTAACCCCTCTGTACAGTATTTTCACAATAAAAAAATTAAAAAAAGAAACTCATGGAATGTATATAAACCTTTCAAAGTATTAACAGACAGTTTAACAGAATGACTATCAGGAAATTGAAACCAGAGAGGAACAATAGTAAAAAATAGAATGAATGAAAAATGGAACAAGGGGCAAGTACAGCTAGAATACTCAATGTACATATGTAATAAAGGAAGTGGAAAATCTGAACTAAATCTTGGAGAAAGAGTTGGTTGAGACTGATAGAAGGAGTGACTCTGATCCAGGTGCATTAGACAATTAGATGGACATATTAATTGTAACACACTTGCACAATCTTTTGAAATTCAGTTAAAAAAACACAACAAACAAAAACACTCAAAAATCACAACCAAACAGCAATCTCTAGAGAGTATGAATATGACCTCTCAAAATTTTAAGCAGTTAATGAAAGGCAGTCTTTGGAAAAGCAAACAAAGCTGTTCAAAGAGGGCAGTTTGGGGTAGGGGAGAATTTTGAACAGATTTAAATAGATTGTCTAAGGTAATAAATCACCTATATCTACTGCAAATATTTTCTTCTGCGAGTGCTCTTTATCTCAACTGGATACTCCAGTCCTGAGGCACACTTGATAGCTTGTGAAGACAGAATGGAAGAAATAAGATCAAGAACCTATTACTCCACTGGAGAGAAAACAGTCCTCTATGTTTTCTCTCAATCTCTTCACTCCTCCATTTTCATACTTTAAATAACATCAGGTGATTTTGAAGTATATCTTTCCTTCTTTGTTCTCACAAAGGAATTGTTCAAAATAATTCATTAAATATTATTTGCCATTATTTTCTATCATGCTGTTTACTTGTCCAAGCGAGTTCATTAAACCTCCCCTTTTCATTTGGTTGCCACGGAAACCCAACAACAATGTTAATGAGTACCAACACTAATGCAAAACTTTGTCTCCAAAAACCAGTCCAAGAACCTATAATCACAAATATTTAGCTCTAATTTTTTCTTTTTTCTTTTACCTTGAAATCTTCTTGTGTCTAAAGTGCCCACAAAAATAAGTACTTTACCACTTTTTGGTTCAATCACTTCTAACCTCAAAGATATATTTTGCTAACAAGATGCTTAGAGGAAACCTAAGAATACTCCACTTTTATCTTCCCTCTTAAGATTCTCCTTAGATGCCATATCAGGACCAGTGAAGTTATTCTTTGCAAAATTATTTCAATAGATATTTTTTCTCTTGGTCTTGTATTTGCTCAACAAGATGTATGGAGAAGAATAGAGTTAAATCACCGATTCCTTGGATGACATTGTCTGTTACAAAGGACAATACTTCTATGTCCTACTTCTATGTCCTACTCTTAGCTCTTGCCTGATTTCCAATTTATTACAGCTTCTTGGCTTCAAGTCTAGTGAAGCGGAAGGACTATAAGGCGTCCTCCACTGCTACATCTTCATGGTTTCTCTTTGAAAACTCTTTTATTTGGAGGTGGAATTTATTTTCATGTCTTCATTCAATTTGTTCTGCATTATACTGAGCCAAATAGGCTCTGTAAAATCACTTTAGGTAACAAAAACATTAAGACAATCTATATCAAAAAGTTTTGGCCACCTCCACTGGTGAAACCAATATGCTTAGCTAGGGCTTCTAATAACGTGTTTTCTTACCTTTTCAGTTTGCTCAATTCTTTTCTGATCCTCAAACTTTTTGGCTTATGTACTAAGAGAAGTTTCACTATCTCATGTTAATAAGGATATTATATTTTTGAGCTAAGTAGAAATGTGAAGTCATTGGTTTGAAGTATCCAACTAGATATTTTTCTGTGTTTCAGTGCTTCTCCTGCAAAGATATTGTGGAAAGTATTAAAACAGAAAAGTGTAAATTCAATATGTTCTTTCATTGTGAAGGGCACATTCTCCCTAAATATTTTGACCCAAATTATTTTTTAAGAGAATTACTGTTTAGTAATTAAAGGTCAATTCATAAATTTTGATGTCTTATTTTTTTAAAAAAAAACTTTGAATTGTTTCACACAATAAGAGTATATTTCCTGGGTAAGGATAATTCTCATGGGAACCTACAGGATTTACAGTAAGGTTTGTGAGGTTTGTTTGTTTACTGTGAAAATGAGCCAGCTTACCCACATTGCTCACTCTCAGCTAAGTCGCCATGGATTTCTTTGCATGAAAGCCTATTTTCCCAAGCAATTTTAAATTTTCTTAATAGGCTAAGTTAAAAAGTTTGAACAATTAAATTTTACCTGTCATAATTTTAAAACTCTTTTGAAATTCCTTTATCAGAATCGCGAATTTACCCATCCTAATTCCACCTTTACCATCAAAAACAGTTAACATGTTGTTTTCATGATATAGTATCCATGAAACTATTATTTTCCAGTGGCTTTGTTATGCATATATATGAACATATAAGCTGATGATGAGCAAAATGAACTCCAAAATATGGAAAGAGATATTTATTTGCAGTTGTTGTTTTTATTGTACTATGTGGTTTCTATTTTCCTTGGGTTTTTCCCCTATGGTTTATCTCCGACTGTGTTTGATTTTGGTACCCTGTGTATTGTGTATACATTTACCTTAATTAGGGAAGGGAAGAGGAACAACAAAATAGCGAGACAAAGGACAAAGGGGAAACCAATGCAATAGCAATACTCACAAGCCAATATGTTGGAAATGTACATTACAACTTGTGACGGGTTTTGGGGTGAAGGAAAACTGTGAGAAAAATGAGAGGGGATAACAAGTTTGAAAAGTTATGTATTCACTGCCTTACAATTGCTAAACCACTACACATCACTTTCACATTAAAATTAAATTTAAAAAATCAGCTGCATGAAATAAAATTTCACTGTATTGCTATAGTAAATATTATTCTGTATGTAGTAACGTTAAAAAATCAGTACTATTTGTCATCTAATTTGAATTAATTACCCCTTCTTTTTCAGAGGGCCATCTACTTGAATGTTATCCAACTAGACACTTTTTCACAATATACTTGCCAATATTTTCAAAAAAGAATAAATTAGTACATTCTCATACTAAAATCGAAAACTGTTTAATTCTATAGAAACCTATAACTGTTAAATTCCTATGACTAGTAACCACTCACTTTCATATTCTAAACATTCCATACCTGAGAGATTCAAAATAGTACCTGTTTGCATTTTATGTAATTCTGCAATAGATGCATTTTCCAATGAGGTGTTAGAGAATGTGAAGTGAACAGAAAAATAGCCATATTCTGGTTAGGATAAAACTATAAAGCATCGGTTATAATTAATTCTTCAAGAGTAAGCAATAGTTTATCAAATTAAGCTATTATTTCTATGACCATCAATCCCAAAATTTATGCCATGAAGTCATCCTAGACCAAGAGTTTCCAACTTGTAAGGTGCACCTCAAAATTCCCTTAATTCACATCACAAATAACTTATCTCTATTGGGAAAAAATACTCCACCTCTGTTATTGTGATGCCCTCCATGTTCTGGAAAGAACACCACAATAAACTGGGTTGCATCATTTTTCCTCCACTGGTATTCTTGCAAAAATTATTATATTTATACTTTTTTAACTATCATAGATATTCAGGATGCTAAGATCGGAAGATTACAGTTCAAAGCACACCCGAGCAGGAAGGTTCCTTAGATTCTTATCTCCAATAAATTTCCCAGCAAAAGCCAGACACAAGTGGTACTGAGGTTGAAGTGGTAGGGCACAAGCCTTGAGCTTAACAGGCTCAGAGACAGTGTCCAGGTCCAGAGTTCAAGCCCTATGACAAAGCAATAAAACAAAAACAAAAATAAAAACAAGCCCCAAACCTAGCATTTTTCTTATAGTATACAGAAGCACATAATTAAGGAAATTGCTTCCTGTGTTACATACAGGTAGAAGAAAGAAGATGTCACACAATTATTCTCTTCATACCATGTTATATTAAAGCCTCAAAAAATTGCTTTTTCTAAATTTATAAATTAATATAATCAATTTGTTGGCATCTCGGTCTATATTATTCACATTATCATTTTATATATGAAGTGTTGGTATTATCTATTAACTGAGTTCTAATTATAGCTCTATTGAAACAATATGCTAGGCAAATATAATGCAAGAAATATTTGTAAATTTGTCAATTAAACCTTCTACTTAAAGAGAATTTTGTAGTATCCTGTAGAATATGATATTACAAACAAAACCAAAATATTTATTTGAAATCTAAACTCTAATTTAGCAAGATCTATAAAGACCTACATTAGATGAACATTGCTATTCCTCCAGGCTTAAACTTTTGTAATCCTTCATCCTATCATTGGAATCTAACAGAATGATAATTACTTACTATTTCAAATTTTGGTGGGAATCATGAACCATTTTGCATCTAGGAATGTTCTGTAATGAAGAGAGCATTTAAAACAAAACTGAGGAGTATATACCAGTTGCATTTCAATAGAAAAATTGGCTTCTCAAAACATAATGAAGAAATTAACCCAAACTTCCAACTGTGTATTCCTTTCTTGTTTAGTTTGTTTTATTAAGACAACATTATACTACCTGGTCCAGGGAAGGTATCAGTAGTAATTCCAGTCTCTAATCTCCTGTCAGTCTGAGTGCTATTGCCCCACCAAAGTTTCTTGGTTTATTTAGTTATTTATTTGTTTGTTTATTCATTTTTTGGGTCCATTAATGGGGCCGGACTCTGGGCCTGGGTGCTGTCCCTCAGCTCTTCAGCTCAAGGCTAGCACTCTACCACTTGAGCCACGGAGCAAATTCCGGCTTTTTTCTTTTTGCTTATGTGGTGCTGAGGAATTGAACCCAGGGCTTCATGAATGCAAGGCAAGTGCTCTACCACTGAGCCACCTTCCCAGCTCCTTCTTGGTTTATTTAATCTTGATACAGCCTAGCAATTCTGAACTTCTCCAGTGATATTATCCACTAGATTTCTCAGACTGTTCATGTACTATTTTCAAAGATGTTCTAACAATTGACACAGGGTATGAACATTTTCAAATGCACCTGCGGGGTCTCTGATTCATTCCTCCATGGATACAATCCCTTTAATATTGATTACTTGACTCTCTTACTATCTCTGGTCCCTACATACGTAATATTCTCAAACTCTTTTGAAGAAAGTTCACTTTAGGACTTTCTAACATTAAAAATTATCACTTGATTCTAGTCCTACTCAGGACATATTTTCTATTGTTTTCTAACTTTTCTCCATATTCTGAGAGTTGCTTCATTTTTGTATATGTGTGTGCACATATAAGTGCCTCTGTGTGTATGTGTATGTTTATATGTATGTATGCAAAAGCCTCAAACTCTTATTCATCATTCTTTCTCATGACTATTATTCCATCACCTGAACCATTCTTCCAATCCAGGTTTTGGCTGGTTAATAATAGATAGTGTCTCAAAAACTGTTCTGCCCTGGCTGGATGCAAACTGAAATTCCCAGACTCCTTTACATTCTTAGGTTTCATTTATCCAGTAGAATCAACTTTTAAACTACAAACATTTTTGTGAGTATAAAGTCTAAGCTGTAGCCCAGATTTTTAACTCAAGAATTCATATAAAGATAGATGAACATACACATTACATATGCTGAGTGCACACTGTTAGAAATGTGATCCTAAGCTGGTGAGAACTGAGGATTGGGTTCAAAGCCAGCCTGGAGACTCTTTTCTACAATTTACTGCAAGAAAACTGGAAGTGGCACTGTGGCTCAAGTGGTAGAGAATTAGCCTTGAGTGGAATAGCAGAGGCACAGTGCCCAGGCCCAGAGTTCAAGTGCCAGGACCACCACCAAATATATATATATATATATATGTAAAGGAAAGAAAAATGTGATCTTATCCACCAGTTCATGGCTAGTATAATCACTGCTCTCTCAAGATGGAATTTTTTTTTCCAATTAAGTCCATGCTCTTATATCTGACTTGCATTGGAAACAGAATTATTGTTCCATTCTACTTTCTACAAAGTTGTATCATTAACAAGCGTGATTTAGAAAGGGAGTGTCCTCATACTTCATGTTCCACGTAGGAGTCATACTTTTTCTCTAGCACTCTCATAAATCTACATATTGGACTTGGCTTTATTGTTTCAACGTGGTCCTATTTGTAGAGTCTTCAATAGTGTTTTGAACCTTTATACTTAAACAGAATTTCTCTTTCTCTTATTATTGCTATAGTTAACATGAGTTAACAAATTCATGTACAGTTGGAAAATAATGCGCAGCACATACACTCACAAAAAAAATGGTCTGAGAAACTTCTTCCACTTTAAAATTAGCCTTAATTTACAGAGAATTTACAAAGTTTGAACTCAATATACTCATACATAATGTATTTATAAGAAATAAAAATTTCATATTTTCTCTTCACTAAGTTGTCTCTGAAACATGTGTTACCTCAGGTCCAAAGGTGTCCTTGTGTTATTTCGGTGAAGCCAGAAAACATTCATTATACTTCAAGCAGCACCATAGATTGTTCCTTGAAGTAACTGTTACTGGATGTGGAAACTGATCCCAGGAGAGGAATTGAACATATAGGATTGACAAAGTTCAAGTTAACTTGTGCTTTCCTTTTTACTGTAAAAGGAGACAATCTGAAGTCTTGAAGGAAACTCTGTCCCTGACTTTTTCTAGTGTGCTTTTACCCATATATAATTTTTCTGTAAACTTCTAGTTGAGAGTATTACAAAAAGATATAATGTGCCATTAGATGGCCAGCATAGAACAAAAGGAAATAACGTTGTTTTAAATATGTTCTACTGCAGGGGCTGGGAAGGTGGCTCTGAGGTAGAGCACTTGCCTTGCATGCCTGAGGCCCTGGGTTAGATTCCTCAGCACCACATAAGCAAAAATAAGCCAGAAGTGGTACTGGGGCTCAAGTTGTAGAGTGCTAGCCTTGAGTTGAAAAGCTGAGGTAAAGCGCCCAGGCCCAGAGTTCAGGCCCACGACTGGATCCAAAAAAAGAATTCTACTGCAAAGAAACAAAGACATGGATGTTTTAAAGTGTTTTATGGTTGGATATTTCACCCTTGAGATTATTCTTTTGTTGCAGGAGTCAGTTATCAATTCCTTATTTTGGTCCTGAGTTCTCCAGAGCAATAAGGATTCCAAAAAAGCATCCAGTGCGTATGATCAGCAAAAGGAGCTACTTCTCAGACCAGTATTCCTTTAAGGAGGGTCCCAATAAAATATCTGCTTTTTGTTTGCTTTTTTGTTTAGCTTGTGTTGGTTCTGGGGCTTGAACCCAGAGACTGTTCCCTGTCCCTGAACAGTTTTCTTTCCTGCTCACCTACCCCCAAAGCTAGTACTCTACTGCTTGAACCAAAACTCCACTTCTGTTTTTTTTTGCTGTGTAATTACAGATAAGAGTTTGACAGACTCTCTTGCCTGGATTGGCTTTAAACTAAGATAGTAAGAAAGCCAAGTATAGACTGTATAGACTGTATAGACTTCTCTTTTCAAACCAGAAATATTACATGAAGTTTATTGTAAAGCTAATATTTGATAATTTTTTCTTTCTTTTTTATTGTGAGCATACCATACAGAGAAGTTACAATTACATGGGCAAGATAACGAGTACATTTCTTATCAATCATTGTTGCCTCCTCTTTGTTTCCCCTTTCCATCCCTTCCCATATAGCCCCCTTCTCCACACCCGATCTCCACCCCACCAAAGTTATAAAGTTCGTTTTCGACATAACAACCTGTACATCTCATTGTTGCAATGGGTCCACGGGTATCCCTAGTTAAACGCTTTGTTTTTAGAGAATATGTCCAGCAAAGAATCCATAACATAACTCAGCAAAAGTAGGTACACTGAATCATTTTGGAATTTTGTTTTTTGCTTGGGAAGATTATTGATCTTGTCATTCCTTTTGGGGAAACTTAAAGTCATATTTCAACTTTTTTGTTGGTTGTGGGGCTTGAACTCTGATCCTGGGTGCTTAGCTACAGCACCACCTCCGGCTTTCTGATGGTTAATTGAAGGTTAAGGTCTCATGGATTTTCCTGACCAGTCTGGCTTTGAACCACAATCCTCTGGTCTCAACCGCCTGAGTAGCTAGTATTACAGGTGTAATCCACCAGCACCTGGCTCATATTTGCATTTATGTGCACAGAATGACACTGTGTAGACAAAGAATCGAAATTTTAACCAAATGATGATATTGCAGCATTTCAGAAAAATTGAAGTAGCAATAAATATGTCCTCCTTTTCCATTTTGTTACATTAATGACTGATGAGGTATGAGACCCTTACATTAGCATCCTCTGCCATCTGTATAGGTATATTTAATATCAGGAAATGTTTATAGAGAAATATAGAAAGAATGAGATTTTTAGAAAGCAAAGGAGATAAGGTATAAAAGAATAACATAGAATGAGATACATTTATCACACAGAGATTAAGAGCTAGCCTAAGAGATTTAGAATGCTAAAGGCAATGAGTAAAAGCCTAGGTGACAACTAGTTCTACAGTAACCAAAAATGGTTCTCTAGAACAGTTTCTGGTATACCTTAATTACTATAATTTATTCCCTCTATCTGGAGTTATTTCTTATTATCTGTCACAACTATTAATTAGCTCTGCCTTTTTGGTGCCATTACTGACCAAAAAGATTTCAAAATCACACTTAGCCTACCCTTCTCTTTGTGATTAGCAGTGACAACACAAATCCTGGAATCGCTGAATTTCTAGAATTAAACTTCACCTGACATCTAAGCACATTCCTGGCATTAATTGCTGTGACTTAATGAATAAAACTTTTTCAACAAAGTATCCTCATATAAGTAACGTACATGAATTAGGGACTGTTGTCAGGGGTCAGTATGGAAGGAGCAATTATATATTCCAAGTATGGGATCTTTAGTTTGCATTTACTAACTAAATGTTTTATTTTTTTTTTGTTGTTGTTCTTTTTGCCAGTCGAGGGGCTTAAACTCAGGGGTAGGGAATTTTCCTGAGCTTTTTTTTTCTTGCTCAATGCTAGCTCTCTACCACTTGAGGCACAGCACCACTTCCAATGTTTTGTTTTTTTAAATGTGTTACTAAGTAATTGAACCCAGGATTTCATGGATGCTAGGCAATCACCTTACCATGAAGCCACATTCCCAGAGCCCTAAATAACTTTCTTAAGATGGCATTACATTTTCATTCCATGACTATGTATCATAATTTTGGCCAGGTGCTAGAAAATGATGTAGATAACAATACAATACAATAAGGCTAGTAAGGCTGGATGGACAATGAATAACTGTCATGGTCTAGCCAGGGAACAGAGGGGCTTATCTCATGGAGCTTTTTCAACGAGCTGAGCAAGACAGCTCCTGACCCACAGCCCACCTTGAGAATGAGAGGGCCACCTTGGGTTCAAGCCACATGGGGATGCTTTGCCACCTCCTCCAGCACCCAGTCAACCAGTTTTTGTGAAAGAGAGAGAGAAAAAGTCAGAATTACAATTAAGTCTGGTGCCAGTGGCTCAGAATTCTAATCCTAATTACATAGGACACTGAGATATGAGGAAGATGGTTCAAAAGCAGCCCAGGAAGGAATGTCTGTGAGACTCTTATCTCCAAATAACCACCAGAAAATCAGAAGTAATGCTGTGGGCTCAAGTGGTAGAGCACTATCCTTTTGCTGAGGCTCTCGGGAACAGCAACCATGCCTAGAGTTCTATCCCCATGACTGACAAGAAGTGGACTTCCTACCACAAGAAGTGGACTGAATAGCACCCATTGTCCTAGGGAGCATGGGAGTAAAGTCAAACAGAGCTTCCTGTGAAGTTGAAGTCATAAGTAGGTCACCTGGATCCTCTGTGCCTTGGTTTCACCAGCTGCAAAACTAAACACAGTGAAGGATCCTCTTCCTCATGGGGATAGGGTAATGATGAAAGAGAGCCATGTTTTGTTTCATAATCCCACATCTGTTGCACAATTCATAACAGGCCCCACCTGAGCGCTTTCTGGCTATCTTCCTGTCATTTGCTCACAGAATTGCCGAGAACCTTATCTGAAGTTTGCTCCCTCTGTGCCTAGCCATGCTCCAGAGATCCCTCTGTATAAATCCCTTGTTTCCTCACAACTGTACTGTGAGGAGAATGAGGTCTGATGGTTGCAACCCTACCCAGAGCTTCACCTGAGGTCAAGAATCGTCTTCTGTGATTTTGCTGCCTGCTCAGACTGACTTAAGAAACCATTCAAGCCACAGGAAAATCAAACACCACATGCAGACCAGAGACTCCAACAAGAGACAGGTTAAGCACACAAGGGAGATACAAGATCTTCCCATCCCCCCCCAAATAAATCAAAGAACTCTTTTTTTTGTACCTTTTATAAAAAATTTTTTCTAAATTTTTTTTTTAACTTTTAACTTTAATTTATTTTTTGTTTGCTATTAAATTTTTTCTTCCTCTCATAATTTTTATTTTAGGGTTATATGTTTGTGTACATTTTTATTCCCCTTTTTTTCTTAAAACTTTTTTTTTGTTTAGCTCCACTGACCATTTGTCCTTTTTTTCTTTCCTTCTCAATCTTTTCACTTTTTCTTCTTTTTCATTCTTCTTTGCGTGACTTAATTGCTGTTCTGCTCATCCTCAGATATGCCAATAGTTGATTATTAGACCTTAGCCACATTGTGTACACACTTAATCCAGAAATTTATTACTCAATTTAAAACCTCTTAGAGTTAAATTCATTAATAGCAGTATTACCTCTTTATACCTATATAATATTTTAAGCATTTTTATTTTTAAGTTTTTCACATCTCTTTTCTATCCCTCCCCTTCTCTTATTCTATCCACATTCTTCTCTGAATATTATGTTTTCATCTTTGCATACATTTTTGTCGGTTTTGGGGCTTGAACTCTGGACCTGAGTGCTGTCACTCAGCTCTTCAGCTCAAGGTGAGCACTCTACCACTTGAGCTATATCGCCACTTCCTCATCTTTGCATAATTCTTAAGTGTTGCTCTTAAATTTTAATTTTTGTTTTTCTATTTTTTCTTGTCTTTTTTCTTTCTCTTAATTCTTATTTTCTCTCTCTCTACTATCGTTCTATCCAAACTATTTCCCGCTTTGAGATTAGAATTTAGTTAAGTTAACTCTCCCACTGCCTTTCCACATCCCTATATGCCTATTTTTACTCATATCTCTCCCTAAATTTAATAATTTCTGTTTGCCAAATTCTTCTTTGCAGTTCGTAGCACATTAATACATAGTTGTTTGATGTTGAATAGGTATATCTGTTGAACTAGATTGTATCTGCAGAATTTTGACTTTGCAACTACAGACTTTGGTTGATGCTTGCCTTAAAATAGTGTGCTAGCACAAAACTGACATTACTTTCATCCAAATGGGCAGAACAACCTGGAAAAACACAAGAAAAATGGCAAGTCCGGGTATCTCAACTCACACTCATTATAATCAGGGGTCAGAAAAGATAATCAATAATCCAGAGGAGAGTTGCCAAAAAGCTCTACAAACACTACTGGTAAATATGGTAAGTGAAAAGATTGAAAACCTGCAAAGGATTCTGAATGAGTGTGATAGGGAGAGGAGGCAAAACAAAGGTTAATACAAGAATATCATGAACGTGAGGAAGCTACTCAAAGATTGATACAGTAATTGCATGAGCAGCTTGAGAACATTCAAAGAGAAATAAAGGAATGTCTTGAGCAGGCCGAGATCAGTCAAAGAGAGCTACAGGAACTGTGTGAATGTGAAGAAGCTAATCAAAGGGTGATACAGGAGTTGAGAGAGCGGGAAGAGAATGCAGAAAGATCACTAAAGGAATTCATGGAATCCATAAACAGAGAACTGAAAGAAGTCAGAGAGATCACAAAGGGAATCCTGAATGGAACTCACCAGAAAGAATGGGAATAACCAATCAACTAATTGATTTGAGAATAAACACTGAAAACCAAATTTAAGAAGTAAAGGAGTTCACACAAGATCTAAAACAATGCTCCAACAAAGAATTTGAAGCCATCAAAGCTGAACAACTAGAAGAAAAAGAAATTAAATTCAAAGTAGAAAGTCTGGATAGTAGGTTAGACCATGAAGAAGATCGAATTTCGGGATACAAGACAGCCTAGATATTACAGAGAAAGACCATACAACCATCCAAGACATCCAAGAAATATGATAGATCTTTTCAACACTTGGAAGACACCATCAGAAAGCCTAATATGAGGATAATGGGTATAGAGGAGAACCTAGAGACAGATGTTAATTGTCTAGGAAATTTGTGTAACAGGATCCTAGCAGAGAACTTCCCAAACATGCAAAAAGACAGGCCTATATAGATACAAGAAGCTTATGGAACCTCAAATAGACCAGACCAAAACAGGACATCCCATTGTCACATTATAATCTGCACAGGATCAATTCAGACCAAGGAATGGAGCCTTAAAGAAGTCAAGGAGAAAAGAACAATCACCTATAAACAGAAACCAATTATAATCATGACAGATTTCTCAGTAGAGCCTATTATAGCAAGAAGATCCTGGAATGGTGTTTGCCATGCGCTAAAGACTAACAACTATTAACCAAGAATACTGTACCCAGCTAAACTCTCCTTCATAACTGGAGGTCAAATAAAAACTGTCCATAGCAAAGAAAATTTGAAACAATATATCTCCACCAAACCAGCCCTTCAAAACATTCTTAAAGATGTCCTACACATAGAAAACCAACAAGACCACAATAAAGGTCAAGAAATCGCACACAAACTGAGAATCCAAGAACCATAGGAAGAACCGAGTTGACTCAGCCCCCAAGAAGGTGGATAAAATGGCAGATACGCCCAAATACCTCTCAGTCCTATCTCTCAACATTAACGAACTTAACTCTCCAATTAAGCGACATAGACTATCTAGTAGGATTAAAATCAAGACCCTTTTATCTGCTACCATCAGGAGTCACTTCTTGCCCATAAAAACAAACACATTTTGAATATGAAAGGCTGCAACAAAATCTACCAAGCAAACGGCCCCCCAAAACAGGCAGGAGTTGCAATCCTAATATCAGATAAAAGAGTCTTCAAATTAAAATTCATGAGAAGAGATAAAGAAGGTCGCTGCATACTAATTAAGGGATCTCACCTTCAGGAGGATATTACAATTCTAAATACCTATTCGGCAAACAACAGAGCACCTAAATTTATCCAAGAAACACTACTTTTCCTCAAATCCCACAGAGATCCAAAGACATTAATTGTGGGGAATTTAACACACCACTTTCCCCAATAGATAGATCAACTGGGCAAAAACTCAACAGAGAAACCAAAGATCTAAACAACTGCATAGATCAACTAGATTGCATAGACATCTACCGAATATTTCACACAGCAGCATCAGAATACACATTTTTCTCAGCAGCACATGGAACATCTTCCAAAATAGACCACATTTTAGGACACAAAGCAAACTTGTCCAGATTCAGAAACACTGAAGTTATACCTTGCATTCTCTCAGATCACAAGGGAATAAAATTTAAACTCAACACCAAAAGCCACCAGAGAAAATCCTGTAACACATGGAGGCTGAACAACACACTGCTGAATCACGAGTGGGTCATGGAAGAGATTAGAAAGGAAACTCATGAACACACAAATTACCAGCTCCTCTGGGACACAGCAAAGGAATTACTAAGGGGCAAGTTTATAGCTCTGAAATTCCTATATCAAGAAATGGGAGAGATCTGAAACCAACCATTTAATGAGACATCTGAGCCTTCTTGAAAAAGAGCAGCAAGATAATCCCCAATCCAGTAGACCGTAAGAAATAATTAAAATTAAATCAGAATTAAATGAATTAGAATAAAAAAAACAAAGATTTCTTACTTCGAAAAAATTAACAAAATTGAGACTCTTAGCAAATCTTATCAGAAAAAGAAGAGAACAAACCAAAATAAATAAACTCAGAGATGAGAATGGAAACATCACCACAGAAACAACCAAGATTTTGAACATTATAAGGAAATATTTCTCAAAACTTTATGCTAATAATTTTGAGAACTTGGCAGAAATGGACCTTTTCCTAGCAAATATTCACATGCAGAAACTAAACCAGGACGAGTTAAACCAGCTTAACAGGCCCATATCAAGCATTGAAATAGAAACAGCAATAACAGACCACCCATCTAAGAAAAGCCCAGGACCAGATGGATTTACAGCAGAATTCTAAATGGCCTTCAAAACACAGCTAATACCAATACTCCTCCAACTCCTCAATGAAGTTGAAAGAGAAATTTCACTACTGAACTCATTCTATGAAGCCATAATAACCCTCATCCACAAACCAGGCAAGGACTCACCACAGAAAGATATCTATAGACCCATTTCTTTGATGAACATTGATGCAAAACTTCTCAACAAAATTTTGACGAATAGACTTCAACGATTCATCCAAAAAATCCTACACCACGAACAAACAGGATTCATTTCAGGGATGCAAAGCTGGGTCAATATAGGCAAATCAATTAGTATAATTCATCACAACAACAGGAGCAAGGATCAGAACCACATGGTTATCTCAATAGATGCAGAAAAAGCAATTGACAAGATTCAACGCCCCTTTATGATGAAGGTTTTGGAAAAATTAGGAATCTATGGAACATTCCTCAATACAATAATGGTGGTATATGACAAACCTACAGCCAGCATTATACTTAATGGTGAAAAACTAAAGCCATTTCCTCTTAACTCAGGAATGAGACAAGAATGTCCACTCTCTCCACTTCTCTTCCATCTAATATTAGAATGTCTAGCTACAGGATAAGACAAGATGCAAACCTAAAAGGAATCAAAATAGGGAAAGAAGAATAAAATTCTCCCTCTTTGCAGATGTCATGATCTTGTATTTAAAGAATCCTGTAGTCTCCACTCACAAATCACTCAAGCTGATTCAAAACTTTGGCAAAGTAGCAGGGTATAAAATTAACCGTCAAAAAGCAGTGGCTTTTCTGTATACCAACAATGAGAAAAATGTGGATGAAATTAGGAAAGCATCTCCATTCTTAATAGCCCCACAAAAAATAAAATGCCTAGGAATTAACTTAACCAAAGAAGTGAAGGACCTCTATGATGAAAATATTAAAAACCTGAAAAAGGAAATCAGAAGAGATCTTAGAAAGTGGCAAAAACTCCCATGCTCCTTGATTGAAAGATCAAGATCATGAAAATGGCAATACTTGCATAGGCTATCTACAATTTCAATGCGATCACTACATATACTCCAACCCCATTCTTCAAGGAAATAGAAGAGGCAATCCAATAATTCATAGGGAACAATAAAAGACCCCGAATAGCAAAAATGATCCTCAACAGGAAGAACAGTCTTGGAGGAATATCAATACCAAATTTCAAACTCTACTACAAAGCAACAGTAATCAAAACAGCTTGGTACAGGCACAAGAACAGACCTCAGGACCAATGGAATAGAATTGAAAATCCAGAAATGAACCTACAGACCAATAGCCATCTAATATTCTATAAGGGAGCTAACAAAATAGAATGGAAGAAAGACAGCTTCTTCAGTAAATGGTGCTGGCAAAGTTGGTTATCTACTAAAGCTAGATCCTTATATATCACCCTGCACCAGAATCAACACCAAATGGATCAAAGACCTCGGAGTCAAAGCAGACACGCTGAAAACATTACAGGATGGAATAGGAGAAACCCTAGTTTTCTTTGGCACAGGCTGAAATTTTCTTAATAGAGACCCAGAAACATAACAAAAGGTTGGACAAATGGGATTGCATGAAATTGCAGAGCTTCTGCATGGCAAAGAACATAGCTAGCAAGATCAATAGAAAGAACACGGATTGGGAGAAAATCTTCACTAGCCATACAATGGACAAGGGTCTCATATATAAAATATACCTGGAACTCAAAAAATTAAATGTCCCAACAACAAATCCTCAAAGAAAAACCACCCAATTAATAAGTGGGCTAAAACCTTAAAGAGAAACTTCTCTGAAGAGGAAAGAAGTATGGCCAATAGACACATGAAGAAATGCTCAACCTCTCTAGCCATAAAAGAAATGCAAATCAAAACAACATTGAGATACACCAACTCACCACAATTAGAATGGCTATAAAGGAGAACTCTGATAACAGATTCTGGAGGAGATGTGGACAGAAGGGAATCTTACTGAATTGTTGGTGGGAGTGTAAATATGTTCAACCACTTTCGAAAGCAGTATGGATGTTCCTCAAAAGACTCCACATAGAGCTCCCTATGACCCAGCAATCCCAATTTTTGGCATTTACCCAAATGTTCACAAACAATACCACACTAAAGCTACCAGCACAACTATGTTTATTGCAGCCTTATTTACCATAGCTAAGATATGGAACCAACCCATACACAATATACATAATAAACACAACCCATACACAATATACACAATGGAATTCTATGCCTCCATAAGAAAGAATGACATTGCTCCATTTGTCAGAAAATGGAAAGACTTGGAAAAAATTATATTAAGTGAAGTAAGCCAGATCCAAAGAATCATAGGTCCCATGGTTTCCCTTCTTTGCAATAACTAGTATATATCTAAGTCAAACAGAAAAGTTAGATTTGTTGATGTTAGGGAAATGAACCCTAAGACATGTATTCAAATTTTTTTTCTTTCATACGATTGTTTCTAGTACATTTATAAGATTATTTCTTTGTTGCTTTTTATATCCCTCCCCCACGGTAAAATCCCTGCTTTCACTGTATTTGATGTTGTTATAATTTATGGAGGTGAAAGGAAAAAACAAATTGTTTAAATAGGGAGTACAGGTGGACCCATTGCAACAAAGAGATGTAGAAGTCATATGTACAAAATGAAATTTATAACTTTGATAGGGGGAAGGGGAGAGTCCGATAGGGGGCCGGGGGGGGGGGGGAGGATGGGATGGGATGGGGAAACAAAGGAGGAAGCTATAATGCTTGATAAGTAAAGTACTCATTACCTTGCCCATGTAATTTTAACCCCTCTGTACAGTAATTTTACAATTAAAAAAAAAAAAAGAAAGAATCGGCTGCTGTGGACTAAAAGTTTGGCATAATCCATCTAAATCGATAACTGTGCATGTTGTTACATGTCTACCATCCCAACTACAGAGTACCAGGTCTGTTGGAGCATATCTGTCACAAATAGGAGGTCCTCGATCCAGCCCAGCCACAGCATATATTGAGGCTCTGTTTCAGAAATGCCCAAGACAGAAAGGTGGTTCTTCAGAGCCAGGGACAGGACACAAATAGGGGGTCATGGTGCCCCCAGAGTGGTGTCTGACCCAGGGTAGGGGTGGTTTTGTGGCAGCCACTCACATGTGCTGCTGGGAGACGTTGCTTGAGGCTGCTCCAGGTGGGGCAGCAGTGATGGCAGTGGCATTGCAGACACATGGCCGTAGAGCAGAGAACCAGGTCCAGGGACCAGGTTGGGGCTTTACGCGGCCTGGCAGGGTGCCATTGCCTGATGTTTGAAATTCCGAACCTTGGGAAGGTGGGGAGGGGGCTGGGGCGTGGGCAGGCATCTCAATTTCTTTCCATATTCCAGTCGCCTTGAGTCTCTTCCTCACCACTTAGCCATCTCTACCTTCCTCAACTGCTGGTAGTGGTGTAAACTAACAGAGGGAATCCCAGTGCTACCAGGCAGCATGGAATGTGGGCGTGGCCACCATTCTTGTATCTCATTGGTCAGAAAGAACCATGAAAGAATGGGGGTGTGGGCAGAATCCTGTGATGCAAGCAGCATGGGCTGAGTCAAGAAGATAGCAGCTCCTCTAGCCCTTTTCCCAGGGAACAATGTCCAATTCAGTTGGAGACAAGAGGGTGACCTGTGTTAGCCAGATGGCTGCACAGATTGTTGTGTATGTCTGTTTGTTCCCAGTCCCAGACCTTGAACTGAGTATATGGGCACAGTCTGTGAGCTGCTTTTGCTCAAAGCTAGCCTTCCACACTGGAGCCACAGGGATTCTGGCTTTGTTGGCCCTGAAGTTGGACTTTCTTGCGTAGGGTGACTTCAACCATGATCCTCCCATCACAGCCTTGTAAGTATAAAGGAAGAATGTTGAGAGCCACTGGTTCCTGCCTAATCATTGGTCTTACGGATGTTCTTGGACAGACTGGTGAGTTCCCTATCCTCGGGTTTAAGTGGTGGGAGCTGTAGCCCACAGTTAGAATCCTGGTCCTGCCACCTCCAAATGGAAGGAGATGCTAAGAAACTTATTCCTGTCCTTATGCTTACCAATGGAATATGATGTATGTCATGATTGAAAGAGCAGTTCTTGAATGATTCTAGGATAAAATTATAAACAATTATGATCAACGTTAGTTAATACTTTATGAAGCATTTAAACAATCACATTCATAAAATAGAGGCATAATGAAATACCTAAGAATTACTATACTATTACATAATATAAAGGTGCCATTTTTATGCCAGGACTGGGATTGGAACCTATGGTCTTGGTAACTCTGTTGCACTGTGTGGGAAGGGGAAGCTGGCCTCCTTGAAGTCAAGAAATTCAAGTCTGTTCCTTAGGCCTGAAATAGATCCCCACCACTAGAAAACATCCTATTCATGTACAATTTACATATATTATTTATATTTATATACATGTTGACTCCATATTGCATTCAGTGCAGTTATTATATTTTTTTGTTTTATTCATGTATAGACCGTTTTTTGACTATTATGGCACATAAAACATTGATTACATAAGATAGAGGTCTGCATATGTATTCCACTTCATACCTAACACCCAGGACTTTCACAAAAAGGAAAACATGTGTTACCATCAACTTCTTACTCCACAATTCATTTTTGTTGAGTGCTGGCATCTGAACTCATGGCCTACAAGCATACAAGGCCCAATTCATGAATGGGTGAATGTCAGCACGCCATCCTGGGGTAAATTGATCTGACAGTCTCTTCCCTGGACCTGAGATCAAGCCCCAGGTGTTAGCAAAATAAGAACAGGTTGGCATGCAGATGGCAGTACGCTAATAAATATGTATTTTTATAGAGTGTTAGAGATGTCTATACATTATTCAGTTATATAGACTCCATTCCTACCAATTCCTGGGTATTAAGCATGCGTCCATGCAATTAATGTTATTGTTTTCATCCTTATACTATTAATGAAATCAATCAGTGTCCTGAAATTATTGCGTTCCTGTAAGTAATAACATTCTTTTCATGCTTCATAAATATTAAAAAAAATCAATTAGCCTCCTGAAATAATGCTGTCTAAATTTATAGGAGCATCATTCATGATCAACTCATTGAACCTTGACATTGATAACATTCCATTGTTCTTCCTATGGATAGGAACCATTTTCTTAGTTATCTCCTGCCATTGGTTGGTGTTAGGAGGGGGATTCGAAATCAGGGCCTATGTTGCCACGTGGGCCTATGGCTTCCCTTCAGCAATGCAAGGTGAAGTACCCTTTGCAACAGTGTCATTCAGACCCGTGAGGGTCACCATGCAAAGGAAGAAAACATAAAAAGGCCACATATTTTCTGTGCATTTCTTTCCCTGCAAGACCTGGAGGTCTAAGATCCCA
Organism: Dipodomys spectabilis; assembly: GCF_019054845.1. Classification (NCBI taxonomy): domain Eukaryota; kingdom Metazoa; phylum Chordata; class Mammalia; order Rodentia; family Heteromyidae; genus Dipodomys; species Dipodomys spectabilis. The sequence goes on along the minus strand of NW_024870734.1, from coordinate 1,028,145 downwards.
GAAGCAACTGTAGGTCTAGTGGCTGCACCCCAGACTAGGGTGATCAAAGCTGAGGCAGTTGCCAAAACCTGATTTCAAGCCCGTACTGAGAAAAGTAAAATAAAAAATTCAGCTCCCTGGATTGCAATTTGTGATGTTTATTCTAACAGGCTTTGGATTTGAACTCAGGATCTGGGTAAATCTGCAGCAATGTGGATGAAGGGGAAGATCACTGTACTTGAAGATAAGAAAGTCAGGCCTATTCCCTAGTCCTGAATTCAAGCACCAGCCCTTGAAAACATATTATTTATATACATTGTAAAGATAGGATTTATACTTACCTATAGATGTTCAGTCCATACATGTTTGGTGTGGTTGTTCCTTGAATTTTTTGTTTTATTCATTTATTTACCATTGATTATACTATGATGATACCCATTCCGTTTATTACATTGATGACATCACAGAGCATCTAGATTTGTAGAAATGTTCTCCATCATGCCAGTATTCTCAGAATCACCCAGGATATTCAGAGAAAGAGAAAACAAGTTTCACAGTTGGCTTCTTACTCCACAACCCACTTGTTGGTAGTGTTGGAACCTGGACTCAGGGCATAGTAGGAACAATTGGCCAATAAGTCAATGTGAACACACCAACCTATGAGCAACTAAGGATCTAGGCCATTCCCAGGATCTGACATTGATCCCCAGGGTCGTCCACTATAGTCATAAATTAATAATTTAAACATACAATCTATATTGACATACATGTGTCAACAGAATCTTGTGTTTAGTGAACTTCTCCTTATTTTGTCTCTATTTCATGGAGGTATTGTGTATTTTACTAAATATGGTAACAGGTATAACTTTGCTGCAATGGATGGCAACCTGTTCCTATGGTTATAAGGTTGCCTATGAATTCCCCTTCTTGCTTGAGACTCAGGACTTTCACAGGAGAGGAAAACGTGCAACAACTGTCTTCTGACATCAGGATGAAATTTTTGTCAGTGCTGGGATTTGAACTCAGGTTTGGGTAGCTCTGTTGCACTGCGGGTGAAGGGGAAGCTCACCATCCTTGAAGACTAGAATGTCAGGCCTGGTCTAGGGCCTAATTTGAAGCCCCAGCACTGGACAAAATAGCAAGCCCACCTTTTTTAAACGTAGGATCTCTCTTTACCAACAGAAGTGTGGTATGGCCAGTTCATAGGACAGGTCGATATTTAGCTTTCGTAGGTACATCCAGACTGCTTTCCAAATTGGTGGTATTAGTATACATTCCCACTAGCAATGTAGTAATGTTACTTTCTTTGTATCCCTTCCAGCATTTGTCATTGGCTGAATTTAGGATGTGGGCCATTCTAACTGGGGTAACGTGTTATCTCAGAGTTGTTTTTATTTGCATTTCCCTTACAGCCAGGGATGATGAACATTTCCTCATGTATTTCTTTGCCGGTTTTCTCTCTTCTTCTGATAAGTCTCTCTTTACCTCCCTTGACCATTTCAAGATTGGTTTGTTAGGTTTGTGAAGGGTTAGTTTCTTGACTTCACCATATATAATATAATGGATATTATAATATAATGGATATTAGACGGTTGTCTGTTATATTGCTGGTAAATATTTTTTCCCATTTCATCCCATTTCCTGGTAATCTCTGTGATTCCTTTTTTTTAGGTTTTTATAGGTTTCATGAAACAGACCCTCTATATCTTTAGTGAGGTTAATCCCTAGATACTTTTTATTTTGAGGTTATTTTGAATGGGGTTGTTTCTTTGATTTCCCTTTCTATTTGTACATTGTTACTATACAGAAAGGCGATTGATTTCTGTAGGTTAATTTCGTATCCTGCTACTTTGCCAAATTGGTTTATAAGCTCTAAGTGTTTGGGGATGGAGCTTTAGGGCTTGGTAATTTATAAAATAATGCCATCTGCAAAAAGAGAGAATTTATATTCTTCCTCTCCTATGTGGATCCCTTTAATGTCTTTTTCTTGCCTTATTGCTCTGTCTAAGAATTCCAGAACTATATTGAAGAAGTGTGGATAGAGTGGGCATCCTTGCCTTGTTCCTGTTTTCAGGGGAATTGGTTGTAGTTTATCCCTATTAAGTATAATATTGGCCTTTGATGTGCCATGTAAGGCTTTTATTATCTTATGAAATGTTCCTCCTATTCCTATTTTTTTCCATAGTGTTTAACATAAATGAGTGATGAATTTTATCAAAAGCCTTTTCTGCATCAATGAAGATAATCATGTGGTTCTTGACCTTGGATCTATTAATGTGATGGATTAGATTTATTTACTTACCTATGTTAAACCATCCCTGCATCTCTGGAATGAAACCCACTTGGTCATAATGTATGATTTTTTTGAAATGTTTCTGGATTCTGTTGGCTGCAATTTTATTGAGGAGCTTTGTATCTGTCTTAATCAAACTGATTGGTGTGTAGTTCTTTTTTTGTTGGGTCTTTGCCTGGTTTGGGAATGAATGTGATATTGGCTTCATAGAATGAGTTTGGGATTACTCCCTCTGTTTCTATTTCTCTGAAGAGCTTGAGGTCTTATAGAATTCTGTAGTGAATCCATCAGTTCCTGGGCTTTTCTTGTTGGAAGATTTCTGATTACTTCTACTATCTCATTGTAGGTAATTTACATGTTTAATTGATTTCTTTCTTCTTGGTTATGTTTGAGCAATTTGTATTTCTTATATTTCAGGCAAAAAAAAATGTTTATTTACTGAAATGCTGCCCATACCATGTATGGTGGAGAAGCATGGATTAAAAGGAAGGGGGTGACCCACCTCTGGGCTAGGACTTAGCTAGGCTAGGAAAAGGAAGAAGTGTGGCCACACCACACTGGATCTCGATGTGACCTCAGGGTCTGGGACCCTCCTAAGGTATGATGGGAGGCTTGTGACCAGAGGTGGCCCAGGATGTCATCTAACAGGAGGGGAAGGTGTCTGCTTCCAGGTCTGCTAGTTACCTATGTAACAGATATTGGGCGAAAACTTAGCCAAGAAGGAGGGAGGTGTTCCTCTTCAGACCTTACATTGCAGCTTTTTGATATTTATGAAAAAATGTGAAAATTCTCTTTGGCTATTTCCTGTTTGCAAGGGGTATCAACAGTGTTTGGACATCTTTGCTAACAAAGCACATCAGATGGTTGGGCCTCAGTTACCAGAGTCTGTGAAAAGAGCAACTTGTTAGCAAGGCACATTTGAATAGATGGATGGAGAAGAAAGCTTGGTGGAAGGGTCAGGATAGTAGGGGGCCAAATCCTTCACCCACCATTTGGCCAAGATGGAGAACTCAAGATGGCAAATTTCTAAAAAAATATGCAAAGAAAGCCTGAACAAAAAATCAAGCCTAGTTTGGCTAGCCTTTTAGAGGGAATGTAGAATTGGTCCCCTGGACCCAGCCCATGTCGCACGTTTCATGGCACAATAAAAATAGTTGTAGAAAAGAAAGGGAGAGATAGAGAAAGTTGGACATGATTAGCAGAGAGCAAAGAGATCCAGAAAGTGAACAGACTTCTGACCATTTACCATTGCATAGGGAATAATTGTCTAACTCTGAGAAAAGCATAAAAAAATTAAGTGCTCTGGCTATCCAGGGAGCACAGGAGCCATTTCAGAGGGGTTTCGTGGCTCAGGCATGATTCATAGCACCCTGTCAAATGTGTAGGAGTGTCAGTTTGGTGAGTGAAGGAGAGCTGACCAGGCAGAAGCGATGTCCCTACTTCCCCTAGAGCACTCTAGAAAGAAATGGCCAAGACCCCATAACCAAGCAACCTCGTGTTCGGAGGTGACCAGTCTTTCCGCTAAAAGCCACAGGAACTCTCTGGCATGGTGCCACATCTGAACAGAGATTGAGCAACAGAGAACCCTAGAGAGTAGTTTCACTCACCAGAGAAGAGAAGTGGTGTGGACATGGATGTGAAGGCCAGCAATGGTATTGGTGAAAAGTCTCGGGTGGTGTCTCAAGGCTGTTTAGTTCACAGAAAAAGGAGTGGTTAAGAAATTATAACATTTCCAAATCAAAAATTGCATCTGAGTTACAGCATCATATGTAATGAATATTAAATAGGTAGGTTTCATTCGGTAGCCTATGAAGAGAATACCACACACTATTAAGGCAGGAAAAGTTTATTTACCGAACTGCTGCCCCCACCATACATGGTGGAGAAGCAGGTCCAAAAAGGAAAGAGGAGATAGCAATTTGTATTTCTGTAGAAATTCATCCATGTCTGCTAGGTTTTCCTTCCTTTGTAAGTAGAGTCCAGAATTATTTCCTTATGATTGTTTGGATGTCTTGGATGTTTATTGTAATTTTTCCTGTGGTATCTCTGATAATATTGATTTGGGTTTCCTCTCTTATTTTGTTAGTTTCTCTTGTCAGTGGTCCGTCAGTCTTATTGATTTTTTTCTTAAAAACCATTTTTTGTTTTATTAATTTTATTTATAATTTTCTCAGTCTCTATCTCATTAATTTCAGCTCTTATTTCGGTTATCTCTTTCTGTCTAGCAACTTTAGGTTCAATTTTTTTCTTGTTTCTCTAGCAGTTTCAGTTGTATCGTAAGATTGTTTAGTTGGTCTCTGTGTTCTTGATATGTGCACTGAGAGCAATACATTTGCCCCTCAGGACTGCTTTCGCTGGGTCCCATAGGTTTCTTTTTGATGTTTCTTCATTTTCACTGAATTGTAGGAACTTTTAAATTTCTTCTTTAACTTCTTCTGTGACCCATGTATTGTTCAACTTAGTACAGTTTAATTTCCATGTGTTTAAGTTTTTTCTACTTTATGCCTTGTTATTGAGAACCAGTTTGATTCCACTATGGTCAGATAGGATACAGGGTATTATGTCGATCCTCTTGTGTTTGCTTAAATTCCTTGTATGAACTAAGAAATGATCTATTGTAGAAAAAGTGAAGGGGTTGGCAAGAGTTAGACCCTGCTGGTGTGAATGCCTATAATTGTAGCTACTCAGGAGGCTCAGATCTGTGTATTCAGGTTCAAAGCCAGACCAGGCAGGAAAGTTCATGAGACTTTTCTGAGGTTGTTCAGCACCACACCTGCGTCATGTCTGGGGTTGTTCACCACCTTTGCCACCATGGGCTGGCCTGGGATGCTTATACAAGCTGCTATGGAGAGGTCCTCCACCCCACCAGGAGTCAAGTGTTAACCAGTGCTGTTGCCTCAGGCTGGGCTGGGCTGCTTATGTGGGGCAGTATGGAGAGGCACAAACTGCCATGGGTCTGAAGTTGTTCACTGCAGCTGTCCCCGTCCCAGTTATCACTACCGCCCAGGGCTGGTCTTGGCTGATCCTGTGGGCTAGTGCCAGGAGGCATTGTGCCCAGAGTCTGGTTGGTTTGCCACTACTTCCAGCTGCTGCTGCTGCTCCAGATTAAGCTAGGCTGTTTACACCAGCAGGACAGAGGTGCCACACTTCAAATCTAGGGTTGTTTGCCACTGCTGACAGCTGCTGCTGCCCCTGACAGGGTTGGGCTCCTTGCACCAGCCAGGCAGAGGCACCCTGCCAGGGAGGGTGAGGGGAATCTTCATGCCTGCTCTTCTGAGATTTCGGTTTGTATTCTCTGGGTTGGCACTGGACCTGGGGAGTCTTCTGTGAGCCTTGGGATGTTTGCGGGTGTGTGGTCCTCAGAGGGTCCAGAGCCAGGCCACTTAAGCAACCTGGCACAAAGCTCCACCACTTAAGCTGCTCAGCGAGGAGCCCCATCGCCAACAAGGGGTGGGGGAAGGGTCTTCCCACTTTACTGTCTTTGTTGGTTTTTCCCTTTTCTTTTTTCACTTCCTGTATCTCTCTGAGTAATCTCCTTTTATTGTGGGTCACTTGCAGAAATGGAACATTGAAATCCAAACTCTGTATTTCATTGGGGAGAGCTGTGATGTTTCCCTGCTGTTCCATGGCCATCTTGGCCCCTCCACTTTAGGTGGAGTTTTTCTTAGTTGGCCCGTGGGTCTTGGTTACCAAAGGAGAGGTCCATAAAAGAATATGTTGTAAAGCCTGCAGATTGTAGCTAGACATTTCTGTTTATATAGCCTTCCCAAATTTAGGAACCAAAGGGGGTGGTCCACCCTAAAATATTTCAAAGGGATTAAATCCTTTAACATAAGGGCTGCATCTTGGTCGAAGGAGAGCAAGTGGAGCAGGCTCACCTAGCCATGGACAGTCTCTGTATTTAATTTAGTCAGTTTCCATTGAGGGCTTATTCATTCTTTCTAATGCCTTGACCTCTGAGATCTATAAATGGATTGTAACTTCCAATTTATTCCTAGAGTGTTAGTTAATAATTGAGAACTTGGGCCATGAATGCAGGGCCATCTTTGGACCCCACAAATAAGGGTAAGCCAAATCAATGAATTATTACATGCCTCAGCTCAGCCTAAAATAGTGTCCACTATTACTAATAGATACCAATACCCATACTTTGCAAGCTTTACCTCTGTGAAGTCCACTTTCCCAAATTCACCATCTGAGGTTCCTCACATATGAATTCTTTCCATAGGTTCCAGCTTTTCACCATTTACCTGTTGGAAATTACCTACACACCGTACAAAGTATTGTCAGGCTAAGGCCCCACTGGTTTTCAGAAAAATTTTAGGTAGTGGCCTAGGGAAATTTTCCAGGGTGCAAATATCTACATGCAAACTGACAGAAAGCTTGAGCCTGTATGCATTTTTCACAAGTTCAGTGTCAACATTTGCACACTTATTACAACTGTTTTTGCTTCTTCCTTTAATTTTAACGACTAGTAGCTCTAGTACGCCACTGGTTTTAGAGTGACCTCCCAAGCTACCTGATAAGCTCAGATGTTTCCCTGTATCTTAGGGTCTCTAGTTTCTTTAACTCCTGTACAGTACTCTGAACCTTGGAGACTTCTTCCATTTTATTCTCCTCCTTTTCTCTCAAACTTGCTTTACAGATCCCACTCTCCTTCTCAAGGTGCTCCTTAACCTGTATCTGTTTTGGCAGGGTCACAGGAGAGTTCCGTTGACTGGCAAACTGCTGCTCCTTCTCACAACACCTTTGCTTGCTCTTCAGCTTCTCCCTTAAGTTAACAAAGGTGATATTGCGAGGTATTTTTTCCCACCTCCACCTGTTCCATTGGGACACGATGCTTCTGCATTACATTTATGGTGAAGATCTCAGCAGTCTTTTGGGGCTTTTACTCTAGTAGTTTCTCTTTCTAGTTTTCCACTTCAGTGTATTTTTGTGACAGATCTTTCAACTGTTTGTTTAGCTCTTCTGTTTTTCTTCCTAATGCTCTTGCCGTTTCCCCAGCATTCCCTATCAGAGCATGTGGTCCTTTAACTCTTTCTGAAGAGTAACAATCACTTTCTTGAGCCTGATATTTTCCTGTTTACTTTTCTTGTCCTCATCTTCTATGACACAGTACTTCACCATCTTCTCTGCTAACTACTCTTTCCTTCTCTCTCTGTTGCTTTGAATTTCTGGTGACAATTTTCAAAGCTTATAACTGACATGTACTTCAGCCTAATACATTCTTATATCAGGTCCAGCTCCTTTTTCATGTCCACGATTTCTTAATCAGGTCTCTTCTTGGCCTCACTTGTGGTTAGCAAGGATGGCAGTATTGCTGTCTTGTTCTTCTGTTGGCCTGTGATCCCCTAATTTGCCTCATACTCATCCAGGCTAATGAACTTGAATTTCATTTGATTCTGCGTGTTTTCTAGGTTCCTTTTGAGGATTTTCTTCTCATTTTTGACTCTCACAAGTTTATATATTCAAATATTTTCTTCATGTCAAATAATTCTTTCTGTTTTTTCCAATGGGCTCTTCTACGTGCTTTTAACCTCTTGGTGGCTTTTGACTGGCACATAATGGAGATTCAGTCTTTTATAAGCCTGTGTTTTGAGATAGAAGTTGTGAATTTTTCTTTGCCACATTTCTTCTTAACTTCAGAGGACTGCTTTTTAAATTGAACACAGTTGGAATTCAGAGCCCCAAGCTCCTTTGCATGTTACTTCAGGGACATGAACACATTTTCCAGTTGTTTAATGTGATTACATATCCTGTTATTTTCTATCTTTCTCCTCCTTGGACATTCTTTTTCCCTATGTCCATTTTGCTTTCAATAAGCACACTGATCTAGGCTTAGAGGTTTCCTACTGCCATTTGCAAATGAATTTTACTGTCTTTGCCAAGGGTTTCTTGATCCCTATTCTGGTGCTCCTATTAAAACTTAACCCCCTTTCTTAGAGTCTTTTTTATCCAGGGTATCTCTGTTATCAAACACCTACTGGGCAACCACTTCCAACTTAGAATACACCTTTCTCTCAAAACCTTCTATGTTTTGAAGCTTTCTTCTAATATCTGGGGCTGACTGGGTAATAAAGGCCATATTTAGGGCTCTTTGATTCTCCAGGGCTTCAAGATCTATAGGCCTATATGTCCTACAGTCTTCTGGGAGAAGTTCCAGAAAAACATTAGGGTACTCACTGAGGAACTGTACCATCTCACTCAACTTATTTGATGACTTGGCTTTATAGCCACTGAGGTATCCCTGCTAATCAAACCTAGCAATAATAGGTAAGCACTTCCATACCTCGATCACTGTTAGTATCAGCTTGGGTAAGTCTGTGGAAAGACTTGCTGCAAATGGTCTGGTTCAATAGTGGGGCTACTTTCTGGTCCAAGTGCTACTTTCAAGTCACCGAGCAGGATTCACTCCCTTTTCTAACAGGTGAAACTCTAACAGGTGCTCATTCCAGATGTGCTTGTGTGTGAAAATTATTGTCACTAATGAAATAATGGGTCCTTGTTTTTTTTTTCTGAAAAGGATAGAGTTTGCTGTTTCCAGTTATACAGGTCACTAGTTGTAAAGGGAATATATATTAAAAAGGGGGCCTGCCCCCCATCTCCTCCATGTTCCTGTCTCAAGGGTAATAATGGTAATATACCACATTGTACCACCTCAGACTGGCAAAAGTAACCACTTTTGGTATAGGAGGACTTAACATTACAGGTGCTGATGGCAAAGAATAGGAGAGAGTACATCAATGCATCTTCCTCTGAAGGACTCTGTAACCCTGGGGGAGAATATTTTTTGGATATGGCAACTTGGATATGGCCTTGTTCTCCAATCCTGAGAAAAGGAGTAAACAGAGATGCATACAGGACACAGATAGAACTATCAGCATACACAAACAGACCAATAGCCACAGACACTTGACATACATGTCCCATACCTCTCAGTGTTGACCACTACAGGAGGTCCCAAATGACAGAGAGAATGTCCCAGATTGCCTCTTGAGGAAGCCGCAGATGAACCCTGGAAAATGTCACATATGATCTCCCAAGAAGGCCCTAGATAATCTCTCATAGAGGTTCCATATGGCTCCCCAAGGAAGTGTCAGATGACCTCCAAAGGAGGTCCAAGATGTCTTCTCAATGAGGCTGAGATTACTTCTCGAATAGCTCCCAGATGGCCACTCAAAGAGGCCATATATGAACCCCAGAGGAGGGTCCAGATAACCCTCTTGAGAAAGCCACAGATGACCTCCAGAGAAGGTCCTGTATAGCTTCTCAAGGAAGTCCCAGATGATGTCTGAAGACGGTCATACATTTCTCATCAAGGTAACCCAAGCTGACCTCCCAAAGAAGTTCCAGATGACCTCAGGAGTTGGTCCTAGATTCTCTTAAGGAAGTCCTAAAGACTATTTTTGAAGAGGTCTCAGGTTGCCTCCTGAGGAAGCCCCAGATGACCTCTGAAGAAAGTCCAACATGGCCCCTAGAGAAGGCCCCTGACAAACTCCAAGGTAGGTTTCAGATGGCTTCTCAAGGAAGTCGCAGATGTATTCTTGATGAGGTTTCAGATGGTTTCCCAAGGAAGCCCTACATGACCTCTCAAGGAGTTCCCAGAAGTCACAAATGACCTCCAGATGGGGTCCCCAAAACAGGCTGGCAAGTTTTCCTAGACGCACCCCTAAAGGAACCTAAATGACTTTTGTCAATGTTGGTCCTCTGGAGACAAACACTCGAGGTAGACTCTTAACGCTGAGGGTTGACACTTTCACGTATGGGGATTTTTCCGTGGGGCCAAAGCCTGATGCTATCCAAATTGATTATCTCGATGGGGTTTCTGAAAATTAGGAACTCTGTAGTTCAAGAGAATCCATCGAGACACATTTAATATAATAAATGTTCTCCAAACCACCAACCCCCAAAATTATGATATCCAAATCTCCAAAAATCAAAGGGCAAGCCTTTTTCCCCCTTCCCTTTGTCTCTCCTTGGCTACAGAACTATAAATCCTTCGATGTCTTTCCATTTTTCCCTTCTACCAGTTCCTTCTTCTCTTCCGGCCTCTCCACTTATCACAGGTCTGAACTGCTTTGCCTGGGTCGTCAGTTGCCATCGTTCACCTCTTGTCCCCCCTCAACTTTCTCTCCTCCAAGGTTCTTTCCCCTTCTGCTATCACACCACTTCTTTCCTTCCAGGACTTTTCCCTTTTTCTCTCTCCTTCTATTGCTCTGAACAAGCAGCCTATATAAAGTCTGTACCCCTTCTCTACTCCAACTGCCTAACAGATTTCAACTGTCACATCCCAAACTGCCCACAGCCCAATCACTTCTTCACAGCTCAACACATGTTGATTAATGCACCAGCTCCTCCCACAGAATGCCCCACCTCCTTTGGTGGCATATTTTGTCCTCTCCAGCTGGCCAGGAGATGGTGCCTGGCTGATTATCTGACCCTATAGGTTATTGGGGCACTGCTGATTATTACATTATCCTCCTTGTGAACTAGTAGCAATTGAAATTGGAAATTTGATTGTGATAATACAAACTCGTTGTGACATCACAAACCCACTTTGACATCATCACCAGCACGACATCACAAACCCATTGTGACAATATTGTCATTGTGACATCATGATTCCATTGTGACATCTCAAATCTATTATGACCTCTTAGTTCCTTTGAAAAATCCATGCCCTTTTCAACAGCACAGTCCCTTTGTGTACCCATATCCTTGTTGTTAACCGACAATTGAGATCAGACATGCCATTATGACATTAAAAAGTGTGACATCCTCAACAGTGTGACATCACATTTTCATTATGAGAGCATCAACACGATGTGATATCACCAAACTCAATGACATAATCGCATTATGACAATAATTCTCATTGTGACATCATAGACACATTGTGAATACCTATTCTGTGATTTCATTGTATTTCAAAAGTGGCATGAGAGTTGATATCAGAAACACATTTTTGTGCCTACATAACCATTTTGACGTCATAATCACGTTGTGATATCACAGTGCCATTGTGATATCTCTACCACAATGTGATATCACAAACATCTGTCCTCATAACTTTTATGACATGCTAACATTGTGATATCTTAGACCTTCTTGCCCTCATAATTTTTCAACCTCATATTTCATGTATGACATGAAATACCAGAAATCCACTGACATCATGACCATTGTGACATCACACTGACAGATGTCATGATCATCGTGTCACATTGTGACATCACAAAAATTTTGATGTCACAATTAGTTGGTGATGCCATACAGGTAAGGGGTCACAGTAGGTCTATGATGTCACAATTGGTTGGTGATATCCAAATGGCATAAAGGATCTCATTTGTCATGAAATCACAGAGAATACGAGTTCACGAATGGACTGTGGTATCTGCAAAGGCTTGTGTAGTTTGAAAATGTGTTGAAGTCCTAGGAGGATTATGATGTCACAGTGTTCATGATGTCTGTCAGTATGATGTCACAATGGTCATGATGTCACAGTGGATTTCTGACATCACATATCATAACTGAAATATTATAAGGTTTAAAACAGATTATGAGCTCATAAAGGGCACGACACAAGACTTATGAAGACAGTGTGGGTACACAGGCATCAAAAATTACCCTGAGAGGAAGCTGAGTGGGCAGAGACTGATTTGTATAAGTTCAGTGTGTAAACAGCTTATTGAAGCTTAGGTGCATGATAAGGTGTGACCTTTACAGTGATTGGTTGGTTCCATTTCCTCCCCTCCCACGCAGTCTTATGCTTTAAAAAGGGCTTGCTCTGTGTTAATAAATGAGTCCTTGCTTGACTTGAATCCCCGCTGTGTCTGATTGTCTCTTGGGCTAAGGGAGGGTAGGGAACAGGCGAGCGGCCACACTTACCTTTCCTTGGACCCCGTCCATCTTTCGTGGGACAGACAAAGACCTGACATCTGGCTCCCAACGTGGGGCTCGAAAGGAAAAGATACTGGCTGAAGCTAAGCGCTTTCTCAAGGTAAGTGAAACCCTTAGTATGGGTAAAGCTATTTCACAGAAGAAGGACAAGGAGGCAACATTAGGCCTAGAGGGAGTAAAGGAGGACTTGGGAAGTGAGAAGGAAAAGGAATGGGTTCCACCGAGAATGCACGGAGACTCGCACAGTAGAAGTCAAAACTAGGGTGAATGTTACCCCCTATGACTCGGGTAACCCTGACAGTCCTAGGCCTCCACCGTATTCCCCTTATTGGGGGGAGGTAAGGTGCCCAATGGGACCTGCAAGAGGAATCTGCAAGACTTGGACTCCTAACAACCTTCCATAGAGGGGCAGGGAGCTGGGGAAATAACCTAGTTAGAGTCCTGACCTTTAAGGGAAGTGCCACCCAGGAGCCCGGATCCTAGGCCACAGGATTCATTTCCCCAAGCTTATCTGGAAATCTGGCACCAGGAGCTAATAGGTACTTGGAATGGTATCCATGGGAAGCTAAGGATCTGAAAGAGCTCCACAAGGTGGTGGCGGAGGTTGGCCAAAACTCTCCTTGGGCCCAGACCCTATTACATGACATTGCTTATAACCTATGTATCTGGTGGGATGTGGCCAAAGCCCTCCTCACCAGTTCTCAGTTTATTAAATGGTGTGCCTTCTTTAAGGAGGAATGCAGAGTGCGGGTGGAGAATAACTGGCAGGCTCAACCCGCGATACCTATTACTTATGCAATGTTAACAGGGACAGGGGAAAGGTACTCCATTGGCATCCAACAGGCCGCAATACCGGACTCTTACCATGACCAGATGAGACAGGCAGGATTTGCTGTATGGTACAAACTGGATGATTGGCCCACTGAATGCCCCAAAGCAGGAGTGAGACAAAAACTTGCTGAGCCTCTAGCTGAGTTTGTAGACCGAGTCCAACAGAATATTAGCCACAAGCTGCTGGCAGGGAACCTCCGATATCAGTTTGTAAAGTTGTTGGTTTGGGAAGTGTGAATACAGACCACTGCATGGCCTGTGCAAGATAGAGAGAGAGTTCCATGAGAAGATGGGTGGTCACCTCGCAAGATGTGGGAACATAACAGCACCAGTCCCAATCGTAACCTTTAGCTTTGTAGGCTCAGACATCTGCAATGACTGAGGCTATTACCCAGGTGCTGGCAGCCAAAGGCCGAAGACCACAAAAACTGTCAGGGAGAGGGACTTGTTTTAAATTTAGGAAGGAGGGGCACTTTAAGAGGGACTATTCACAACAATCCCCCCCTCCCCCACACCAAACAGCCCGGGGGTCCAAACTACCCCCTATACCCTGCTCCAGTTTCAGGAAGGGATACCATTGGACAAAGGATTGTCGATCCAAATTTGATGTAAATGGGAAGCCTTTAAAATAGGGTAGGGACGTCCTCCAGCCCCATTAACTCAAGGAGGACCCCCATCAGCTGTGAGGCCAAGGAAGCCTCATAACATGACAACCCAGGCCCATAGGACCGTGCCCCTGGAGGAAGGACTCCACCTTAAAATGAGTATTTTCATAGACAGGAAGAGGTTTCACTGTCTATTGACACGGGGAAAAATCGAAGCATACTCAGGGAGGATGAAGTGCCATTAGACTGGAAGCTTGGACCCGGGCCACTGATATTAGGGGTAGGGAGTAACTCCCAGTCCAAAGAAACGGTGGCCCTTATGAAATGGACTAGCCCAGATGGAGAACAGGGAAAGATACGCCCTAGTGGCAAAAACCTCACTGCCAATTTACTAGGGCAAGACATGTTAAGACAAATGGATGCCATGGTCAGTACAGACCATCGAGCATCCTATGATGATATCCTGGATGGGGAAGAAGCACAAAGGCTTAAACAGGATCTAGAGGGAGTTAAAGAAAAGGATTCTTTTAACTTTCATAATTAAAGACAAGAATAGAGGGGATCCGCTTGGGTGCATCCCCAATCCTAAAGGCCACTGCCCTCGAGTACCTCCCATTAGGTGGAAACCCAGAAGCCCTATCTGGGTGGAGAAGTGGCTATTAACCAAACCTAAACTTGTAGCCCTCCACTTTTTGGTGAAGGAACAGATAAACCTTGGGCACATATGTCCTTCTATGAGTCCTTGTAACACACCCATTCCTGTTATTCAAAAAGCCTCGGGGGCTTGGTGTATACTCCAAGATCTAAGTAAGGTAAATGAAAGGATGGAGTTAGTAGGAATGCCCCTAAGAGGCATGCCCTGGACTCCCACTGTACCTTCAGAATATACCTTGGTTGGTTGTAATTGATATTAAAGACTTTTTTTCTATCCCTTGTATCCAGATGACTGCGAGAAGTTTGCTTTCTCCATCCTTTCTCTTAATTTTTCCCAGCCTGATTGGAGGTTTTTGTTTTTTTTTTTTAATGTTAACATACTGTACAGAGGGGTTACAATTACATGGGCAAGATACTGAGTACATTTCCTATCAAGAATTGTAGCCTCCTCCTTTGTTTACCCTTCACATCCCTTCCCAGCCGCCCCCTGCCCCGCACTCAATCCTCCTCCCCCCCCACCAAAGTTGTAAATTTCGTTATCGACATGAAAATTTGTACTTCTCATTGCTGCAACGGGTCCACCTGTGTACTTATTTAAACGACTTGTTTTTCCCCTTCCCCTCCACAAATTATACAGACATCAAATACAGTGAAAGCAGGGGTTATACTGTGGGGGAGGGACATACAATGCAACAAAGAAATAATCTTATAAGTGCATTAGAAACAAATGCATGAAAGAAAAAAAACATTTAAATACATATCTTAGGGTTCATTTTCTTAACATCACCTTATCTGAACATTTCTGCTTGACTCATACATATACTAGATATTGCAAATAACGGAAACCATGGGACCTATGTTTCTTTGGGCTTGGCTTACGTCACTTAATATAATTTTTTCCAAGTCTCTCCATTTCCTAACAAACGGGGCATTGTCATTCTTTCTGATGGAGGCATAGAATTCCATTGTGTATACATACCACATTTTCTTGATCCATTCATCTACTGAGGGGCATCTGGGTTGGTTCCAGATCTTAGATATGGTAAATAATGCTGCAATAAACATAATGGTACTGGTAGCTTCAGTGTGGTCTGGTTTGTAAACATTTGGGTGAATGCCCAAAAGTGGGATTGCTGGGTCATAGGGGAGCTCTATGTGGAGTCTTTTGAGGAACCTCCATACTATTTTCGAAAGTGGTTGAACAAGTTTACACTTCCGCCAACAATGAAATAAGGTTCCCTTCTGTCCACATCCCCTCCAGCATCTGTTGTTATTAGAGTTCTTGATTTTTGCCATTCTAACTGGAGTGAGGTGGTATCTCAATGTTGTTTTGATTTGTATTTCTTTTATGGGTTGGGAGGTTGAGCATTTCTTCATGTGTCTATTGGTCATCCTTCTTTCTTCATCAGAGAAGTTTCTCTTTAAGTCTTTGGCCCACTTATTTATTGGGCAGTGGTTTCTTTGAGGATTTGTTGTTGGGGAATATAATTTTTTGAGTTCGAAGTATACTTTAGATATGAGACCCTTGTCTTTTGTATGGCTAGTGAAGGCCTTCTACTACTACATAGGCTTTCTATTGGTCTTGCTAGCTATGTCCTTTCCCATGCAGAAGCTCTGCAACTTCATGAAATCCCTATTCAGTCCTGTAATGTTTGCAGAGTGTCTGCTTTGACTGCGAGGTCTTTGATCCATTTGGAGTTGATTCTGATACAGGCTGATATATAAGGATCTAGCTTCAGTTTTACACAAGTAATTAACCAATTTTGCCAGCACCATTTACGGAAGAGGCTGTCTTCCTTCCATTCTATTGTTTTAGCTCCCCTACTGAAGATTAGATGGTTATAGGTCTACAGGTTCATTTCTAGGTTTTCAATTCTAATCCATTGGTCCTGAGGTCTGTTCTTGTGCCAGTATCAAGCTGTTATGATTACTATGGCTTTATAGTAGAGTTTGAAATTTGGTATTGATATTCCTCCAGCAGCGTTCTTTCCTTTGAGGAGTGTTTTTGCTATTCGGGGTCTTTTATTGTTCCATATGAGTTTTTGGATTGCCTCTTCTCTTTCCTTGAAGAATGACTTTGGAATTTTGGTAGGTATCTCATTGACTTTGTAGATAGCCTTGGGAAGTATTGCCATTTTCACGATGTTAATATTTCCAATCCAGGAGCATGGGAGGTTTTGCCATTTTCTAAGTTCTGTTTTGATTTCCTTTTTCAAGATTTTAAAGTTTTCCTCATACACGTCCTCCACTTTTGTAGTTAAGTTAATTCCTAGGTATTTTATTTTTTGTGGGGCTATTACAAATGGAGTTGCTTTCCTAATTTCAGCCACACTTTTCTCATTGTTGGCATACAGAAAAGCCATTGATTTGGGGGGGTTAATATTATACCCTGCTACTTTGCCAAAGTTTTGAATCAGCTTGAGTAATTTGGGAGTGGAGTCTATGGGATTCTTTAAATACAAGATCATGTTGTCTGCAAAGAGGGAGAGTTTTATTTCTTCTTTCCCTATTTGGATTCCCTTCATGTCTGCATCTTGTCTTATTGCTGTAGCTAGGCATTGTAATACTAGGTTTAAGAGAAGTGGAGAGAGTGGACATCCTTGCCTTGTTCCTGAGTTAAGAGGAAATGGCTTTAGTTTTTCAGCATTAAGTATAATGCCGGCTGTAGGTTTGTCATGTACAGCCTTTATTGTTTTGAGGAATGTTCCATAGATTTCTAATTTTTCCAAAACCTTCATCATAAAGAGGTGTTGGATCTTGTCGAATGCTTTTTCTGCATCTATTGAGATAACCATGTGGTTCTTATTCTTGCTCCTGTTGATGTGATGAATTATATTAATTGATTTGCCTATATTGAACCAGCTTTGCATCTTTGAAATGAATGCTGTTTGATCGTGGTGTATGATATTTTGGATGAATTGTTGAACTCGATTGGCCAAAATTTTGTTGAGACATTTTGCACCAATGTTCATCAAAGAAATGGGTCTATAGTTCTCTTTCTTTGATGAGTCCCTGACTGGTTTTGGGATGAGGGTTATGATGGCTTCATAGAATGTGTTCGGTACTGAACTTTCTCTTTCAATTTCATTGAAGAGTTGGAGGAGTATTGGTGTGAGCTCTGCTTTGAAGATCTTGTAGAATTCTGTTTTAAAACCATCTGGTCCTGGACTTTTCTTAGCAAGGAGATCTCTTATTGCTTTTTCTTTTTCAATGCTTGATATGGGCATGTTAAGGTGGTTTAACTTATCTTGGTTTAGTTTTGGCATGTCAATATTTGCTAGGAAAAAGTCCATTTTTGCCAAGTTCTCAAACTTATTAGCATAAAGTTTTGTGAAGTATTCCCTGAATCCTGGCTGTTTCCGTGGTGATGTTTCCATTCTCATCTCTGAGTTCATTTATTTCGGTGTGTTCTCTTCTTTTTCTGTTAAGATTTGCTAAGGGTCTCTCAATTTTGGTAATTTTTTCGAAGAACAAACTCTTTGTTCTGGTGATTGTTCCGATAGTTTTTTTGGAATCTAATTCTTTTAATTCTGATTTAATTTTAATTATTTCTTTCTATCTAGTCTATTGGGGTTTATCTTGCTGTTCTTTTTCAAGGAGGTTCAGATGTCTCATTAAATTGTTGGTTTCAGATCTGTTCAATTGGTTGATGTAGGAGCTCAGAGCTATAAACTTGCCTCTGAGTACTGCCTTTCCATGTCCCAGAGGAGCTGGTTATTTGTGTGTTCATTTTTGTTGAATAGCATGAACATTTGAATTTCCTTCCTAATCTCTTCCATGACCCACTCCTGATTCAGCAGAGTGTTGTTCAACCTCCATGTGTTACTGGACGTTCTTTGGTGGCTTTTGGTGTTGAGTTCTAATTTTATTCACTTGTGGTCAGAGAGAATGCAAGGTATAACCTCAATGTTTCTGAATTTGGACAAGTTTACTTTGTGTCCTAAAATGTGGTCTATTTTAGAAAATGTTCAATGTGCTGCTGAGAAGAACTTGTATTCTGATGCTCCTGGGTGAAATAGTCGATAGATGTCTGTTAAATCTAGTTGATCTATGCAGCTGTTTATATCTGCAGTTTCTCTGTTGAGTTTTTGCTGAGTTAGTGTATCTAGTGGGGAAAGTGGTGTGATAAAATCCCCTACAATTAATGTCTTTGGATTTATGTGGGATTTGAGAGAAAGTGGTGTTTCATGGATAAATTTGGGTGGTCCGCTGTTGGGTGAATAGATATTTACAATTGTAATATCCTCCTGAAGGAGAGATCCCTTAATTAGTATGTCCGACCTTCTTTATCTCTTCTCACAAATTTGAATTTGAAGTCTCTTTTATCTGATATTAGGATTGCAACTCCTGCCTGTTTATGGAAGTTGTTTGCTTGGTAGATTTTGTTCCAGCCCTTAATATTGAGTATGTATTTGTTTTTAAGGGCAAGATGTGACTCCTGAAGGCAGCAGATAGAAGGATCTTGTTTTTTAATCCAACTAGACAGTCTATGTCGCTTAATTGGAGAGTTCAGTCTGTTAATGTTGATAGATAGAATTGAGAGGTGTTTGGTAGTTCCTGCCATATTATCCACCTTTTTGGGCTTTGAAAACTGGGTTTTTCCTTAGTGTTAGTGAGTGATGAGAGAAAAAAATAGGAATAGAGTGATGTGTAAAGGCACAGGGAGAGTTAACTTAACTATGTCCTAATCTCAAAGCAGGAAACAGGTTGGATAGGATGAAAGTAGAGAGAAAGCAAAAAAGAAGAAAGAGAAAGGGAGAAAAAGAGAGCAGAAAAAATAGAAAAGTAAAAGTAAAAGTAAACGTATTATGCGGGTCGAAAACAAGTTATTCAGAGAAGAACGTGAATATAATGAAAGAAGGGGAGGAATATAAAGGAGATGTGAAAAACTTAAAAATAAAAATACTTAAAATATTAAATAGGTAGAAAGAGGTAGTACCGCTATTAAGGAATTTAAGTCTCAGAGGTTTTGAATTGGGTCATAAATTTGTGGATTAAGTGTGTACACAATGTGGGGTAGGGTCTAATAGTCAAGTACGGCTTTATCTGAGGATGTGCAGGACAGCAATTAAGTCACATAAAGAAGAACAAAAGAGAAGAAAAGGTGAAAAGGATAAGAAAGAAAGAAAAAAAGATCAGAAGTTCAGTAGAGCTAAACAAAAAACAAAAAGAATTTTTTTAAAAAAGGAAAGAAAATTGCACATACACATGGACCCCTAAAATAAAAATTATAAGAGGAAAAAAAATGTTACTAGAAACATTTTTTTTTCAAAAACGGTAAACATTAAAAATTTTAAAAAGTTTTAGAAAAGAAAAAAAAATTATAAAAGGTACAAAAAAAAAAAAAGAATAAGAAAAAAGAGTTCTTTGATTTTTTTGAGAGGGGTCGGAAAAACCCTTTATCTCCCTTGTGTCGTTAACCAGCCTCTTGTTCGAATGTCTGGTCTGCTTGTGGTCCTATGGCTTGGTTCTTTTCTTAAGTCAGTTTGTTTGAACAGGCAAAAAAATGCTCTGCTTTACTCAGGATTTTGGGATCCTCCTCCCAGGTTAGTTCAATGGGAGGGAGATCTGCTTTGAGTATCACAAAAGAGGGAGATGGCTTTTTCCTCAAGTTTGGAGATGCTGTGATGAGGCTAGATTCTGGGTAAGTTGAGGGCTTTCAGCAAACAGTAGCTTTTCCTGGGGGCTAGTTTGTGAGAAACTCACAGAGCCTGCCAGGAGCCACTCTCAGTGTTTATGTTTACTGAATTTCAATTGATTGTCAAGGGTGCTAAAGAGAGGGGCATCCTCTGGTTCTGATTACCCAGTGAAGAAAGCCATTCCTGGGACTGGCGTCCGAGCTGGGTAACTTTTCACTGGATGGAGCTGAGTCTGGCATGTCAGTTAGGTTTTTGTGACCTGCTCAATGACTCTAGTTTTCTTCCAAGGCCTGAGTTGGAGCTAGCAGCGCCGCTGAGCTTTGTCAGTATCAAAGATGAAGATCTCCGGTACTGGGGGGAGGGGTGGCCTTCCCTCCTCTGCTCCCTGAGGAGTGAGGACTTTAGTCTTCTACTCACACCAAGTCTTGGTTCCTGGGTCATCTGTGGTCTGTGAACTGCAGGATGAAGATGTCTGCTCCGTGTCAGTTCTTGCTGGTGTTGAGCAGAATCGGCTCGCCTGCTGCGTCTGGCTTCTTCATCCCAGACTCTCTGGGATTCAGGTATGGAGGTTTCGGCCACTGGTGCCACTGCTGCCGTGGTGACAGCAGTGGCTTCTGGCAAGAGCTCAGATCTGTCTCCTTGCCTGGATTTTCCCTCTCTGGGCTAACTCTGTGTCCTATGTTGGCACACTTGGTGTGATTTTCTGGCTTAGGACTGTTTACTGGAACTCTAAGACTGCTTTCTACACGAGAGCTTGTTTAACCTCCAGCTTTTCCTCCGCCATCTTCCCGTAACTCCTTCTGATCAGAGGTTTGAATGACTGGTGCTGCTACACAGAATGGCCAATAGCCGGCCTTTTGCCAACAATACTTGGCCACACTTTTAGGGCCTGTGCTGGGTTCAGATACTTCCCTTGCCTATGCCTACATGGATGATATAATTCTGGGGCACCAAGACCCAGGCCTCTTGGAGGGCCTTCTGGCCCAGGTTCTCTCCATATTATAAAGGGGGTTTTCCATAGCCCTCAACAAAATTCAAAAGTTACCTACTTTAAGGTGCTTGTGTCCCACCTTACCTTGACTCAGACCAGCTCCCTTAAGCCTTTGCTGGACATTCCAGCCTCTCTAACCTTAACCTAACCTCAGAGCCTTTTAGGGGAAATCAATTGCCTCTTGCTATGTGTTCTTCTCCCTAAAGATAGTCTTGTGCCTTATTTGCCCTACTAAAGGACAGAATGCCCCAAGAAGTTATTAAAAATTGAGAAAGCCATTGGGCAATATTTTTGCAGTTCTAAAAAGCCCCAGATGAAGTTTACCTGAAGGGGTATCATATATTTGAGCCCACTTTCCTTTGTTTGTTTGCAGGTGTTAGATTGATTTTTGCAGTTTTAACTCAAAGGGGCCAGCCATTAGAGTGAGTTCACACCTCCCTGGGAGGGCACACCTTGGGTGTATTCTCAGGCAGGCCAACTTGCAGATACTATTGTCAAGGGAAGGACCCAAGCCCAAAGGCATTATGGCCTCGACCCTAACTCCACTGTTTTTGCTTTTCAGATGGCAGACGTTGAGTGGGTCACTCCAGCCAATGCTCATCTTGCTCTCTCCATGGAGGGGTTCCTAGGCCAAATTGACTGCCATTATGGGCCATCCAAATGGACTGTCATGTTTTGGCGACTTTCCCTCAAAATGCCTTCTCTATTTTCTCCTCCAACTATTCCTGGTGCCCTCCATGTGTTTTCTGACAGAGGTAAAGCAGGCTCTGTGTATGCAGTCTTTGAAGAGCAAAAAAAGACCCCGAGCCAACAAAGATTTCAACCTTGTCAAGGGTCAGCACAATATAAAGAAATGCTGGCCATAATTATGACCCTTCAGGACATTCAAAAACCCTTTAATATTAAGCTGGATAAAACACTATTTCCCCTCTTATGGTTACCCTTAAGGGTCTATTAGAAGGGTGGGGAGCCTCTATTCATATTCAACATTTGAGAGGGCATTCAAAACTTCCTGAGTTTTTATCCTAGGCAATAATTGGGCAGACCAGTTAGCTACTGGCCCACAAGTATTAGCGTTACAAGAGGCTGCCTGTTTGCATGATTTAACCCACATTAACTGGAGGGGTCTTCAACACAGATTTCCTCAGATTCCTGTAAAGGACCTCAAAAGGATAGTACATACCTGCAAAACATGCCAGCCCTTCTTAAAAGTACCCCCTGTTACAACCACCAGCGGTAAATCCCAGAGGCCTTAAACCTGACAAACGGAAGTTACTCATTTCCTAGCCTTTGGTAAGTTTAAATATATCTTTGTCTCTATAGATACCTACTCAGGAGCATGCTGGGCCACAGCACATACAGGAGAAAAAAGTAAACTTTACAAGCACATTTTCTTCACTGTTTTGCCACCTTGGCTCTACCAGCACAAGTTAAAACCCATAATGGACCCTGTTTTGTTAGTAAAGCAATGTCAGAGTTTTTTGAAAAATGGCACATTAATCATTCTACAGGATTTCCCTATAATCCCCAAGGCCAAGAAATTATAGAAAGAAATCACCAATGCCTTAAGGAGCAATTATAAAAAAAAAAGTGGGAGTTAACCCAATATAAAGTTACAGATAGCTTTGTTTACCGTTAACATTTTAAATTTTCCCAAAGGGGCAACTGAATCCAGATTTCAGAAGCACTGGGGACAACTAAACCCTAAGTTTAGTTGTCAAATAAAAGTCAAGTGTAAGGACCCCCTGACACAAACAATGGAGAGGACCTAACCTGCTAGTTACCATGGGCAGGGGATTTGGATGTGTTTTTCCCATAGAAGTGACAGCCTCTATCCTCATCCCTGACAGGAATCTTAAGGTTTTACCTATTTCCTCTATAAAGGAGGAAGCCCAAGTGTAAACTAACCAACAAGGAAATAAAAATGGCTATGGTGTCAGAGGCTTATGTTTAAAGGAGGGAAAGCAAGAAAGATAACTAACCATTCCCAAGGGCAATCAGCCCTTGAGAAGCTCTTGTGTTTTCTAACAATTGCAGATGGCGATACTCCAGCTGTTGGTTGTTCTGACCCTCCCAGGCCCGGCAATGGCTACAGAATCCACATCAACCTCAACGAGTGACCTGGGCAGTGATCAGTACTGGCAATGCAGACATAGCTCCACAAGAGAAGGTGTCCATTTGACCTGGTGGCCTGACCTTCATTTTGATCCCCACCCTATGTCATTATGTATGGAACATTTAATATTTCTGTAGAAGCTAGTTATTTTAATGCTACTTGCTCTAATATTTCTTTTACAAGCCTCACCTCTGGACTCTGAAGTGGCAAAGACTGATATCCCATCACTAACTGTTAAAGGATTGCTAATGGCATTGCTTGGCCTGGGAATGCTTTTGCTGATGGTTTTTCTATGACTTCCTTGCATTATATGTGCACTGAAAAACTCTTATGAGTTTAGCCAGCCAGTTATAAATTTCCCCCGCGAGGAACCGCAGCCAGAGATGGGTAAGAGAGGGTGCCAATCTGATCAACCTAAGACAGGGCCTTCAGCTTTGCTCTGAAGAAGATCCAGATGAAGGGTAAAACAGACAAGGCGATCCACCCAACCTAAGACAGGCGGGTTTGCTTCTTTAAACGAAGACGGAGTGTTGGGAGCCAATAGTAAAGCTCACAGGTCATCTTGACCCCTGTAATCGCTTGAAGGCACATAAAAAGAACTGGCTTACTTGAAAGACACCAGGTACCCGGGATTGCTTTGCTATGTCTGCAGAGTTTGTTTTAAATTTTCCTTGTTTTTCAGGACTATAGTAGAACGGCCTGAGTGTGGGGGCCCACGAGGATTCACCATGCCGCATGTGTGGAATTCCAAATACCCAGCCTGCTCCCATGTTCTGAAGAGGATGAGATAATGACTGTTACATATGTCCCAAAATTAATCGAACTGTTTCGGACATTTCTAAGTGTGGTGGGGCTGATGTTTATTACTGTGCTGGGTGGGAATGTGAGGTAACTGGGATGGGCTCTTGTGTCAAGCACAAAGGCCCTATCATTGTGTGGCAAATCTTGTCTCCCAGACTTGCCTCAAAACCCCTGCTTGGGCAATGCTATTCTTACCAATGTAATCCTGTTAAAATAACCTTTACAGAGGAGAGGAAAAGGATAACTAACTGGGAGGTGTATCTGCCATTAAAACAAAAAGGAGGAATCTGTGGGGCACACAGGCAGCAAAGATGGTCCTGAGAGGAAGAGGAGTGAGCAGAACCTGATTTGTTTGCATTCAGTGTGTAAACAGCTTGTGGAAGCTTAGGTGCATGATAAGGTGTGACCTTTACAGTGAATGGTTGGTTCCATTTCCTCTCCTTCCACGCAGTCTTTAGCTTTAAAAAGGGCTTGCTCTGTGTTAATAAACGAGTTCCTCCTTGACTTGATTCCCCACATCTGATTGTCTCTTGGGCTAAGGGAGGCTGGGGAATGGACGAGCGGCCACACTCACCTTTCCTCGGACCCTATCCAGCTTTCGTGGGATGGACAAAGACCAGACAGAACAGGGCAGGTTTGTGATGTCACAGTGTGTAAGTGATATCACTATGGCATTGTGATGTCACAAAGTAATTGTGATGCCATATATTTGAGATCACAATGGTTTTCTGATATCAACCCAAATGCCACATTTGAAATAGAATGAACTAAGAGAATAGGCATTTGCAATGTGTCTATAACATCACAATGACAATTTAATGTCATAATGCTATGAGGTTATTGTAAATTGGTGATGTTGCAAGGAGGTAATGGTGTCATAATGAATATGTGTTGTCACACTGGTGATTGGGTCACAAAGGGTTTGTAATGTTACAATGGCATATATGAATTCAATTGTCAGGTGTTCACAATGAGGATATGGGTACACAAAGGGACTGTGATGTCACAAGTACCATATGTGTTTTCAAAGGTACTAAGGGGTCATGATAGCTTTATGATAAACAGTTGTGATGACGTCACAAGGGGTCTTTGATGCCATAATGATTTTGTAATATCTCAAACACATGTCCAATTTCAACTGCTAGTATATCACAATGTGCATACAAGTTCACAGAAGGAGCTTGAAGTCTTAATGGACATGATTTTTTAATGTTATGAGGTCATATTAGGTTTGTGAATACACAATGGGACAGTGATATCCCCATGGCAAAATCAACTCACTACATCATGTCAAAATATTGTTTTGGTGTCACAATTAGTTGATGATGCTACATTGGTGATGAGGTCACAAAAGATTAGTGATGTCACAGTGTGTTGGGCATGTCACAATGACATGATGGGTCTCAATTGTCTTTAACTTAAATGAGTATAGGAGTTCACAAAGGGACTTTGGTTTCTCCAAAAGTATGTGTTGTCACAAATATATTGAAATCCTGAAAGGTTTGTGATGTCAGAATTTGACACAATGGTTATGGAATCTGGCAGTGTGATATCACCATTGTCATAATGTCACTGAGAATTTGTGATATCAAATGGCATATGTGAAATTTAATGAGGTCGACAAGAGATTATGAGGACAAAAAGGCCTAAGATATTAGAATTTCAGCATGTCACAAAAGTTATGATGACAGGATAGATTTGTGGTGTCATGGTGGGTTATGTGATATTGTGATATGTGGGTTATTGTGATATCACAGTGGCAACGTGATATACAAAGGGATTGTAATGTCACAATGGTAATGAGTTCATGATTTGTTTATGATATCAACCTACAGGCCATATTTTAAATAGAACGAAACCACAGAAAAAGCATTCATAATGTGTCTATGATGTCACAAGGACAATGTGAAGTTATAAACCTTTCATATCATTTTAGTTTTATGATTTCACAATGAGCAGACATTGTCAAAATGACAATGTGATGTCACAATTGTGATGAACTCATAAACTGTTTTTGATGTTAAAATGTCATGTCTGATTCTCAATTGTCAATATTTCTCAGTGGGGATTTGAGTACACAAAGGTAATGTGATGTCACAAAGCTATATATTTTTTCAAAGGATATAAGAGGTCATAATAGATTTGGGATGTCTCAATGTGATTCTGGTGTCAAAACAGCAATGTGATGTCACAATGGGTTTGTGGTGTCACATTGGTGATGAGGTCATAATGGATTAGTTATATCACAAGTTTGTAATATCACAATTATTTGTCCAATTTCAATTGCTACTAAACCACCATGAGGACACTGTAAAAACCAACAGTGCCCCTATAATCCACGGGAACAGATAGTCATCATGGCCTCTTGGTCTAGGCCACAAGAGAGGGGGATTGCATGCCACTGGAGGGGGCAGGACATGCTGCTGAAGGAGATAGGATGTCAAGCCCCACTTGGTGAGCTGCCAAAAAGTGATTGGGCATGAACATTTGGGAAGTGATGATTGAAAACTGTTATGCAGGAAACATATTGCAGTGGGGGAAGGGTACAGCCTATATATAGGCTGCATGTTCAGAGCAACAGAAGGGGAGAGAAAAAGGGGAAAGGCCTGGAAAGAAAGAAGTGATGAGACTGCAGGAAGGTAAAGACCTGGGAGGAGAGGAAATTGAGGGAGAGCAGGAGGTGAAGGATGGCAGCTGGCCACCTGAATAGGCCAGGTCAGGACTGTCAAGAGTAGAACAGCCTGAAGAGAAGAAGGGAATGGTAGAAGGAAAAAATGAAAAGACCTGAAAGGTAGGACAGGTCTGGAGAGGAGGATGAAGAGAAAGGAAAAAGCCTTGACCTTTGAAGTGTGGAGTTTTGGAGATAATTATTTTGGGGGATGGTTGTTTGCAGACCAGTTAACGAATGGCTGGGCTTCTCATTGGAGTTCTGAGGGTTCATGGTTGAGGCTGCATTTAGCTCTGGACATCCAGCCCAGGTCAAGGTAGTCGCTTGTTACAAAATTTATGAGGACAAGATAGGTTTGTGATGTTACATTGCATTAATTATATCACAATGTCAATATGAGGTCACAAAGGGATTGTAATGTCACAATGGTGATGTGGTCACAATGAGTATCTGAAATCAAACTATATGCCACATTTGAGATAGAATGAAATCACAGAATAGGCAATCACATTGTCTCTATGACCTCACAATGAAAATGTGATGTCATAATGCTATGATGTCATTGTCATTTTGGGATGTCACAATGGGCTGATATTATCCTAACAACAATGTGATCTAGCTCTGGAGATAATGTCACAAAGCATTTGGAATGGTACAATGGCATGTCTGATATCAGTTGTCCTTTGTTCACAATGAGGATATAATTATCCAAAGGGACTGTGATGTCACAAACACCATGTGCTTTTTCAAAGATGCTAAGAATTCACAACAGGTTTGGGATATCACAAGGTGATCGTGATATCACTGTGGAAATATGATGTCACAATGGATTTGTGATGTCACAATGTGAATAAGATCACACTTGGATAGTGATGTCACTGTGAATTTGTAATATTACCATGTAATGGTGATATTACTAGATCACAATGAAGATACGAGTTCACATAAGGAGCTAGAAGTCAGAAAGGCCATGAATTTTGTAAAATATTATGAGGACATGATAGATTGGTGGAAATGCGATGGGACAGAGATATCCCATTGGTAATATAATGTTGCCATTACATGAGATGGTATTGTTTTGAAGTCATAAATAGTTGGTAATGCCGTATAGGTGATGAGGTCACATAGATTTGTGATTTCACAATGGGATGTTGATGTCACAATCTCATGCTAGGTCTCTAATTGACAATGAATATATAAGTTCACAAGGGATAATGATGTATCCAAAGGCATATTTTGGCACAAGTGTAATGAGTCTTAACAGGTTTGTGATGTCACAATGTGACTCAGTGCTCATGACATCTGGCAGTGTGATGTCACAGTGGTCGTGATGTCACAGTGGATTTCTGATATCACATGTAATACCTGATGTATTATGAGTTAAACAATTTATGAGCTCAGAGATGATGTCGAAGTGGCATGGCAGATCTCAATTGTCATTAATTGGGAATGAATATATGAGTTCAAAAAGGGACTGTAGCCAGGCGCTGGTGGCTCACGCCTGTAATCCTAGCTACTCAGGAGGCTGAGATCTGAGGATCGCAGTTCAAAGCCAGCCTGGGCAGGAGAGACCGTGAGACTCCTATCTCCAATAAAAAAAAAAACAAAAACAAAAACACCAGAAAACTGTAAGTGGCGCTGTAGCTCAAGTGGTAGAGCACTCACCTTGAGCTGAAGAGCTGAGGGACAGCGCCCAAGCCCAGAGTTCAAGCCCCACGGCCAACCAAAAAATAAAAAAAAAGGGACTGCAATGTCTCCAAAGGCATGTGTTGTCACAAATGTGATACCGTTCTAACAGGTTTGTGATGCCACAATGTGACATAATGGTCATGATATCTGGCAGTATGATGTCACAGGGGATTTCTGATATCACATGTCATACCAGAAATATGAGATTGAAAACAGCTTACGAGCTCACAAAGGGCCTAATATATGACAATGGAACCATGTCACAAAACTTATAAAGACTGGTTTGTGATGGCACAGCAGATTAATGATGTCACAATGGCAATGTGATGTCACAAAGGATTGTGATATCACAATGGTTAAATGGTCAAATGGGTTTCTGAAATAGAATGAATTCACAGAATAGGCCTTCACCGTTATGTCTATGACGTAACAATGTGCTGTGATTTATCATGCTATGACGCCATTGTCATTTGATGATGTCACAATGAGCTGATGGTGTCATAATGACAATTTGGTGTCACTGCTGATTTATGATCTTACAATGGTTATGAGGTCACATTATGTTTCTGATATCAACACACATGTCAAATTTAAAATAGAATGAAAAAGCCTGGCACCAGTGGCTCATGTCTGTAATCCCAGCTACTAAGGAGGCTGAGATCTGAGGATTGCAGTTCAAAGCCACCTAAGGCTGGAAAGTCCATGAGATTCTTATTTCCAATAAAAACTACTAGAAAACCAGAAGTGGTGCTGTGGCTCAAGTGATAGTGTGGTCGCCTAGAGCTGTAGAGCAGGGACAGCAACCAAGCCCAAATTTCAAGCCCCATGACCAATTACAACAACAAAAAAACGATTAAAAACAGGCATTCACAATCTGTCTATAACATCACAATGACAATGTGATCTCATAATACTATCTTGTCGTAGTTTTGTGATGTCAAAAGTAGTTGATGCTGTCATAATGAGAATGTTATGTCACACTGGTGCTGTCACAAACGGTTCATGATGTTACAATGGCATGTCTGATATCAATTGTCAGTTCATAATGAGGGTATAGTTACACAAAGGGACTGTGATGTCACAAAGGCCATGTTTTTTCAAAGTTGCTAAGAGGTCCTAATAAGTTTGGGATGTCACACTGTGATAGTGATGTCAAATATCTATGGAAGCTCACAATGGGTTTGTGATGTCACACTGGTGACAAAATTAAAGTTTTTTGAAGTCACATCTCATAATCACATACCCAATTTCAGTTGCTACTAGTTCACAATGAGGATAAGTGTTCACAGAAGAAGACAAATATAAAAGGCCATGAATTTTCTAAAATGCTATGAAGACATACTTTGTTTTTGAAAACACAATGGAACAGTGATATCACTATGGCAATGTGAGGTTGCAATATGATGACTTAGTAATGTATTGATACCACAATTGGTGATGCCACACTAGTTATGAGTTTACAAGAGCTGTGTGATATCACAATGCATTGGTGACATCACAATGACACATGTGATCCCAATTGTCAACTCACAATGAGTATATGAGCTCACAAAGGGACTGTGATGTCTCCAAAGGCATGCGTTGTCTCAAAAGTGATGAAGTCCTAACAGGTGTGTGTTGTCAGAATGTGACAAAATGCTCATATCATCTATCAGTGTGATGTCACCATGATCTAGATGTCACACTGGATTCGGGTATCACATTTCATACCTGGATTGGGTAAGAATGGATTGGAATTTCACAGTGGATTAGTGATATTACTATGAAAATGTGGGGTCACAAAGGGATTGTGCTACCACAATGGCTATTAGATCACAATGTGTTTCTACTATAATAGGTTTGTGCTGTCACAATTGGTTGGAAATGTCACAATGGCATGCCGATTCTCAAATGTTATTAATTCACAATGAAGATATGAGTTCACAAAGGGACTGCGTTGTCTCCACACAAATGTGTGTCATCACACAAATATGTGTCATCACACAAATGTGTGTCATCACACAAATGTGATGAAATCCTAACAGATTTGTGAGTTCACAAGGTGACACCATAGTCTTGATGTCTATCAATGTGATGTCACAATATTTAAAATGTCAGAGTCAATTTCTGATATCATATGTCAAACCTGAATTATTGAAAACAGAATACAAGCTTACTAAAGGCCTAAAATATCCTAATGGCAGTATATCACAGAAGTTATGACTAAAAACTCAGTCTTTGGAGCTTAAGATTCTTTCTTTGAAATTGTATCCTCATTGTGAACTAGTAGAAATTGAAATTGGACATGTTATTGTCATAATACAAACTCATAGTGACATCACAAACTCATTGTGACATCACATTGTTGTTGTGCCTTCACAATCAAATTGTGACATCAGAAAGCAATTGTGAACTCTTAGCACCTTTAAAAAACACATGACTTCTTTGGCCTCACAGACCCTTTGTGTACCCATATTCTCATAGTGAACTAATGAAAATTGTGATCACACATAGCATTGTATCATCACAAATACTTTGTGCAATAATTACAACTGTGAAATCACATGACACCATCATTTCATTGTGACAACACCAAACCCCAATGACACCATACCATTTTTTCTTTTTTTTCTTCTGTACATTTTCTATTGTAAATATAGTGTACAGAAGGATTACAGTTACATGAGTAAGGTAATGAGTACATATCCTATCAAACATTGCTGCTTTGACATCAGATTGTCACTTTGATGTCATAGACCCATTTTGAATGACTATCCTTTGATTTCATTCTATTTCAAATGTGCCATGTGGGTTGATATCAGGAAACCATTGTGAACTCATTACCTTTGTTACATCAAAATCTCTTTGTCACAGCACAATGCCTTTGTTATATCACTAACCCACTGTGACATCCAATACCTTTGCTGCCTTCATAACTTTTGTGACATGCCATTGTGATATTTTAGGCCCTTTGTGAGTTGAAAATTTGTTTGACCTCATATGTCATATATGACGAGTTATCTAAAATCAAGTGTAACATCATGATATCACACCACTGGACATCATAACCGTTGTGTCACTTTGTGACATCTCAGACCTGTTAGTTCTTCAACTTTTTGACTACATATACTTTGGGGACATCAGAATCCCTTCCCAAACTCATATACTCATGGTGAGTTAATGACAGTTGAGATCCCACATGCCATTGTGACATCACCAACTCTTTGGGCCATCTAAAATCTATTGCGACTTCCTCATCAGTATCGCGTCACCAATTGGGACTTCAAAAAATTATTGTAACATGATGTTGAGACATCACATTGTCATTGTGAGATCAGTGTCCTATTGGGTTTTCACATAGTATGACCTCATACTATGAAGCTTCTTCTATCACCTGGTATCCTCATATTGAATTATGAGTAATTGAAATTGGATAGATCATTCTGATATTACAAACTGTGAAATCTCAAAAACATTGTGACCTCATCAAAAACCCAATGGGACATCTCATTTCCATTGTGATATTATGAATCACATTGTGCCATTCCAAAGCTATTATGACCTCTTACCACCTTTGAAAACACACATGGCCTCGGTGACATGACAGAACATTTTTTGTATCTATATCCTCATGGGGAACTAATGACAACTGACATCAGACATACCATTTAAACATAAAAAAATCCTTTCTGACATCATCATAATTGTGAAATCATGTTGCCATTATGACAACATCAGCTCATTTTGACATTTAAAACTACAATGATATCATAGCAATGTAACCCTACATTGTCATTCTGATATCATAGACACGTTGTGTTTGCCCTTTATGTTATTTGATTCTATTTCTAATGTGGCATGTAGTTTGATATCAGAAACCCATTGTGAGTTCATGCCCATTGTGATATCATGGTGCCTTAGTAGCATCATATTGCCATTGTGATGTCACATTGCCAAATTGATGTCACAAAGGGATTCTGATCTGACAATGGTTATGACATCACAATGAGTTTCTAATATCAACCCTCATGCCACATTTCAAATACAATGAAATCACAGATTAGGCATTCATAATGTGACTATGATGTCACAATGACATAATGGAAAATGCTATAATGTCATTGTCATTTTGTGATGTCACCATAATCTAAAGATGTCATAACAACAATGTGATGCCATAATGGTTATGACGCCACACAAGGTTTATAATGTTACAATGGTTATGAGGTCACAGTGTGTTTCTGATATCAACTGATATGTCACATTTGAAATAGAATGAAATCATAGGATATACATTCACAATGTATCTATGACAACAAAATGGCAATGCGATGTCATAATGCTATGGTGTCACTGTAGCTTGGTTATATCACCATGAGCTGATGGTGTTATAATGACAGTCTGATGTTTCACTGGTGATGATGTTACAAAGGATTTGTGATGTCACAATGGCATGTCAGATCTTAATTGCCATTAGTTTATAGTGAGGATATGAGAATGAAATCACAATGACATACACAAATGAACTGTGATGACACAAAGGCCATGTTTTTTTGTCAAAACTGCTAAAGTTCCTAATAGGTTTCGGTGGTCAAATTGTTAATGATATAAAAATAGGTTAATATTGTCAAAAGTATTTTGTAATATCACTTATTTCAACTCAGTCACCCTTTCATCTGAGGAGGGTGCCAGAAAAGCCCACTAGGGAGGTGATGGCACTGGGGGTCAGATAGAAGGTGAATATCTGGGAGGAACACACCCCCTCCGACACACATACACCCGGCCCGTCTCCCCCAACCCCTGCTGTCAACACTACTCACAGGGTGATCACATTTCTCAGCTTTGCCAGCATCTACTGATGCTCCCAGTCCAGCTGGTCTCCTTGTCCTTCCCAAGAATCCACCCAGTTGCCCAGAAGCATCTAAGCTGGAAGTAGGGGGTCTGTCCATGTATGTAGCCTTTAGGACCCAATCAATTTCCTCAACACCGCCCCCAACCAGGGTCAATCACCCCCTGGGGACCCCATGAACCCCCGCTTATTTTCAGTCCTGCCTCTGAGGAGCAACATGTCTGGGGATTCCTTCACCCTGTGACCTGGCCTAAGATTTTAGTGAATGAGGAGTTAAGGCTGGTGGTTCCCTAGGGGAAGGGTCTGGACCTGGAGAAGGGGAGAGGTGGGTGGTGCTGTGTCATTAGAGTAGTGCTCCCCTTGGGTGGGAGCCCTTGGTTTTTACAAGGGAACAGGGAATGGGAACCTATGTCCTTCAGCTTGTACATTGTCCCAATGAGGAACCAACAAACTTAGGAGAGGCACTATTCTGTGTGTGTGTGTGTGTGTGTGTGTGTGTGTATGAGAGAGAGAGAGAGAGAGAGAGAGAGAGAGAGAGAGAGAGAGAGAGAATCTTTCTCCTTGTCCTGACTGTGCTCAGGTGAGTGATCAGTTGGCAAAGTGCAAGTTCTGCATGGATGATGAGTCTTCTGTCACCGGTCTGGATTTGTGTGTGTGTGTGTGTGTGTGTGTGTGTGTGTGTGTGTGTGTGTGTGTGTGTGTATTTTGGGAGAGCAGGGAGATTAGAGCAATGAAAATATATTTAAGTAATCATGTCTAAAATCAGCTAAAGCATTTTAATTCTGTGTGTGTATTTGTTGTTCTCTTTTCAATACCAAGTACGAGTCCAGCCACAATTTTTGTTTTCTCCTTCACAGTTTCTTTGCTCCTTTATGGGAAGATTTCAGTAGACATTCCTTTCCACACCTTTCCACCTATCTCTTCCCCCTTTCCTATAGCGAACAGTAGATGCTAGGCCTGCATGTGCCTCCCCTATGTGACCTGTGTGAACCTGGCCTAGATTGGACACCGGTCCTTCTATCTCCAGCCAAAATCTTGGTGGGGCGAGTGTGACCACAGCCAGACTATTCCAGCAGACACTCTGCTTTTCTGTTTATAGTTGGAGCTAATTAAAGGGTTGGGAATGTGTCTGTCTAACAAAATTAGGGGATGAGATGGGGGAGAGGGTAGGGCTGGGGCTGTGAATCTATGAGGTTTTGGGGGCTGGCATAAGGTGTGACATGGCAGATGGTTCACCATGACCAAGGATGAGAGAGGAACCTTACCTAGGGCATTTATGGTCTCTGGGGGCATCCGGGCACAGGGCTCTGGGCCCCCACTGTTAGCGTCGATTCCCTCCTGGGGCATTGCACCAGTATTCTTTTTTTTTTTATTTAATTTAATTTTATTTGTGAACATACTGTTCAGAGGAGTTACAGTTACATGGGCAGGATAATGCGTACATTTCTTACCAAGCATTGCAGCCTCCTCCTTTGTTTACCCTTCACATCCCTTCCCAGCCTCCCCCCTCCCCCCCTAATCCCAATCCTTCTCCTTACCCCCCTTCCCCCCCTTCCCCCCCCCCCCCCGCACCAACGTTGTAAAGCTCGTTTTGGACATGACAACTTGTACTTCTTATTGTTGCAACAGGTCCACATGTATACTTAAACAACTGGTTTTTCCCCATCTCCTCCACAAGTTATAGTGACATCAAATATAGTGAAAGCAGGGGTGATACTGTGGGGGAGGGACATACAAAGCAACAAAGAGATAATCTTATAACTGTGTTAGAAACACACGCATGAAAGAAAAAAAACATTAAAATACACAGCTAAGGGTTCATTTTCCTGACATCACATTATCTGACCTTTTCCGCTTGACTCATACATATACTAGATATTACAAATAAGGGAAACTATGGGACCTACGTTTCTTTGGGCCTGGCTTACTTCACTTAATATAATTTTTTCCAAGTTTTTCCATTTCCTAACAAATGGGGCAATGTCATTCTTTCTGATGGAGGCATAGAATTCCATTGTGTATATATGCCACATTTTCTTGATCCATTCATCTACTGAGGGGCATCTGGGTTGGTTCCATATCTTAGCTATGGTAAATAATGCTGCAATAAACATAGTTGTGCTGGTAGCTTTAGTGTGGTCTTGTTTGTAAACATTAGGGTAAATGCCCAAAGGTGGGATTGCTGGGTCATAGGGGAGCTCTATGTGAAGTCTTTTGAGGAACCTCCATACTGCTTTCCAAAGTGGTTGAACAAGTTTACATTCCCACCAACAATGAAGTAAGGTTCCTTTCTGTCCACATCCCCTCCAGCATCTGTTGTTGTTAGAATTCTTGATTTTTGCCGTTCTAACTGGAGTGAGGTGATATCTCAATGTTGTTTTGATTTGCATTTCTTTTATGGCTAGGGATGTTGAACATTTCTTCATGTGTCTATTGGCCATCCTTCTTTCTTCTTCAGAGAAGTTTCTCTTTAAGTCTTTCGCCCACTTATTTATTGGGCAGTTGTTTCTTTCAGGATTTGTTGTTGGGGGGTTTAATTTTTTGAGTTCCAAGTATATTTTAGATATGAGACCCTTGTCCGTGGTATGGCTAGTAAAGATCTTCTCCCAATCCGTGGGCTTTCTATTGATCTTGCTAGCTATGTCATTTGCCCTGCAGAAGCTCTGCAATTTTATGCAATCCCATTTGTCCAACCTTTCTTTGATTTGTTGTGTTTCCGGGACTCTATTCAGAAAATTTCGGCCTGAGCCAAGGAGACCTAGGGTTTCTCCTACTCCATCCTGTAATGTTTTCAGAGTGTCTGCTTTGAGTTCAAGGTCTTTGATCCATTTGGAGTTGATTCTGGTGCAGGGTGATATATAAGGATCTAGCTTAAGTTTTCTAAATGTGGTTAACCAATTTTGCGAGCACCATTTACTGAAGAGGTTGTCTTTCTTCCATTCTATTGTTTTAGCTCCCTTATCGAAGATTAGATGGCTATAGGTCTGTAGGTTCATTTCTGGGTTTTCAATTCTATTCCATTGGTCCTGAGGTCTGTTCTTATACCAATACCAAGCTGCTTTGATTACTATGGCTTTATAGTAGAGTTTGAAGTTTGGTATTGATATTCCTCCAGCAGTGTTCTTTCCATTCAGGAGCGTTTTTGCTATTCGGGGTCTTTTATTGTTCCATATGAATTTTTGGATTGCCTCTTCTATTTCCTTGAAGAATGAGGTTGGAATTTGGATAGGTATTGCGTTGAATTTGTAGATAGCCGTGGGAAGTATTGCCATTTTCACGATGTTAATCTTTCCAATCCAGGAGCATGGGAGGTTTTGCCATTTTTTAAGTTCTGTGTTGATTTCCTTTTTCAAGATTTTGAAGTTTTCATCATAGAGGTCCTTCACTTCTTTAGTTAAGTTAATTCCTAGGTATTTTATTTTTTGTGCGGCTATTACAAATGGAGTTGCTTTCCTAATTTCAGCCACACTTTTCTCATTGTTGGCATACAGAAAAGCCATTGATTTTTGGGGGTTAATTTTATAACCTGCTACTTTGCCAAAGTTTTGAATCAGCTTGAGTAATTTGGGAGTGGAGTCTATGGGATTCTTTAAATACAAGATCATGTCATCTGCAAAGAGGGAGAGTTTTATTTCTTCTTTCCCTATTTGGATTCCCTTTATGTCTGCATCTTGTCTTATTGCTGTAGCTAGGCATTCTAATACTAGATTGAAAAGAAGTGGAGAGAGTGGGCATCCTTTTCTTGTTACTGAGTTAAGAGGAAATGGCTTTAGTTTTTCACCATTGAGTATAATGCTGGCTGTAGGTTTGTCATATACAGCCTTTATTGTATTGAGGAATGTTCCATGGATTCCAAATTTTTCCAAAACCTTCATCATAAAGGGGTATTGGATCTTGTCGAATGCTTTTTCTGCATCTATTGAGATAACCATGTGGTTCTTATTCTTGCTCCTGTTGATGTGATGAATAGTATTAATTGATTTGCGTATGTTGAACCAGCTTTGCATCCCTGAAATGAATCCTGTTTGATCGTGGTGTATGATTTTTTGGATGAACTGTTGAAGTCGATTGGCCAAAATTTTGTTGAGAAGTTTTGCATCAATGTTCATCAAAGAAATGGGTCTATAGTTCTCTTTCTTTGATGAGTCCCTGCCTGGTTTTGGGATGAGGGTTATGATAGCTTCATAGAATGTGTTCGGTAGTGAGCTTTCTCTTTCAATTTCATTGAAGAGTTGGAGGAGTATTGGTGTGAGCTCTGCTTTGAAGGCCTTGTAAAATTCCGCTGTAAAACCATCTGGTCCTGGACTTTTCTTAGCTGGGAGGTCTCTTATTGCTGTTTCTATTTCAATGCTTGATATGGGCCTGTTAAGCTGGTTTAACTCATCTTGGTTTAGTTTTGGCATGTCAATATTTGCTAGGAAAAGGGCCATTTCTGTCAAGTTCTCAAACTTATTAGCATAAAGTTTTGAGAATATTCCCTTATAATGTTCTGAATCTTGGTTGTTTCCATGGTCATGTTTCCTTTCTCATCTCTGCGTTTATTAATTAGGGTGTGTTCTCTTCTTTTTCTGATAAGATTTGCTAAGGGTCTGTCAATTTTGTTAAGTTTTTCGAAGAACCAACTCTTTGTTTTGTTGATTCTTTCTATAGTTTTTTTGGATTCTAATTCATTTAATTCTGATTTAATTTTGATTACTTCTTTCCATCTACTGGATTGGGGTTTATCTTGCTGCTCTTTTTCAAGGAGGTTTAGATGTGTCATTAAATTGCTAGTTTTAGATCTCTCCAATTTGTTGATGTAGGAGCTCAGAGCTATAAACTTGTCTCTGAGTACTGCCTTTGCTGTGTCCCAGAGGAGCTGGTAATTTGTGTGTTCATTTTTGTTGAATAGCATGAACATTTGAATTTCCTTTCTAATCTCTTCCATGACCCACTCTTGATTCAGCAGTGTGTTGTTCAGCCTCCATGTGATACCGGACTTTCTTTGGTGGCTTTTGGTGTTGAGTTCTAATTTTATTCCCTTGTGGTCAGAGAGAATGCAAGGTATAACTTCAATGTTTCTGAATTTAGACAAGTTTGCTTTGTGGCCTAAAATGTGGTCTATTTTAGAAAACGTTCCATGTGCTGCTGAGAAAAACGTGTATTCTGATGCTGCTGGGTGAAATGTTCGATAGATGTCTGTTAAGTCTAGTTGATCTATGCAGCTGTTTAGATCTGCGGTTTCTCTGTTGAGTTTTTGCCGAGTTGATCTATCTAGTGGGGAGAGTGGTGTGTTAAAATCTCCAACAATTAATGTCTTTGGATCTATATGGGATTTGAGGGAAAGTAGTGTTTCTTTGATAAATTTGGGTGCTCCATTTTTTTGCGAATAGATATTTAAAATTGTAATATCCTCCTGAAGGAGAGATCCTTTAATTAGTATGTAGGAACCTTATTTATCTCTTCTCACGAATTTTAATTTGAAGTCTATTTTATCTGATATTAAGATTGCAACTCCCGCCTGTTTATGGGGGCCGTTTGTTTGGTAGATTTTGTTCCAGCCTTTAACATTGAAAATGTGGTTGTTTTTACGGGCAAGATGTGACTCCTGCAGGCAGCAGATAGAAGGGTCTTGTTTTTTAATCCAACTAGACAGTCTATGTCGCTTAATTGGAGAGTTCAGTCCGTTAACGTTAAGAGATAGGACTGAGAGGTATTTGGGAGTTCCTGCTATGTTATCCACCTTCTTGGGGGCTGCGAAAACTGGGTTCTTCCTATGGTTCTTGGATTCTCAGTTTGGGTGCAGTTTCTTGGCCTTTATTGCGGTCTTGTTGGTTATCTATGTGTAGGACATCTTCAAGAATCTTTTGTAGGGCTGGTTTGGTGGAGATGTATTGTTTCAATTTTTCTTTGCTCTGGAAGGTTTTTATTTGGCCTTCAGTTATGGAGGAGAGTTTAGCTGGGTACAGTATTCTTGGTTGATAGTTGTTTGTTTTTAGGGCATGGCATACATAATTCCAGGCTCTTCTTGCTTTGATTGTCTCTGCTGAGAAATCTGAGGTGATTCTAATTGGTTTCCCTTTATAGGTGATTAACCTTTTCTCCTTGACAGCTTTAAGCATCTTTTCCTTGGTCTGAGTTGATCCTGTGTGGATTATAATGTGACGGTGGGATGTCCTATTCTGGTCTGGTCTATTTGAGGTTCTAAAAGCTTCTTGTATCTGAATAGGCCTATCTTTTTGTATGTTTCGGAAGTTCTCTGCTAGGATCCTGTTAAACAATTTTCCTAGACCATTAACTTCTGTTTCTAGGTGCTCCTCTACACCCATTATCCTTAGATTAGGCCTTCTGATGGTGTCTTCCAGGTGTTGGATAGATCTATCATACTTCTTGGACTTGTCTTGGATGGTTGTATGTTCTTTCTCTATAATATCTAGGCTGTCTTCAATCCCTTAGATTCGATCTTCTGCATGGTCTAACCTGCTGTCAAGACTCTCTACTTTGTTTTTTATCTCTTTTCCTTCTAATTGGTCAGCTTTGATGGCTTCAAGTTCTTTGTTGAAGCTCTGTTTTAGGTCTTGTATGAATTTCTTTACTTCCTTAATTTGGTGTTCAGTGTTTGTCCTCAAATCACTTAGTTGATTGGTTATGGTTTCTTTGGACTCCCATTCCTTCTGTTGGGTTCCATTCAGCATTCCCTTTGTGGTCTCCCTGACTTCCTTCAGCTCTTTGTTAATGGATTCCATGAATGCCTTTAGTGATCTTTGTGTGTTCTCTACCTGGTCTCTCAATTCCCGAATTACTCTTTGATTAGCGTCCTCCCGTTTGTGGGATTCCTGCAGTTCTCTTTCCTCCCGTTCGTGGGATTCCTGCAATTCTCTTTGAGTGTTCTCAGCCTTCTCACGCCATTCCTCCCTTTCTCTTTGAGTATTCTCAAGTTGTTCACGCAAATCCTGTATTAGTTTTTGAGTAGCTTCCTCACGCTTAAGATATTCCTGTATAAATTTTTGGGATGCCTCCTTTTTCTCCCTATCACGCTCATACAGAGTCCTTTGTAAGTTGTCAAACTTCTCATTTATCATGTTTGCGACCAGTTTGTAGAGCTATTTGGGAACTCTCCTCTGGATTGTTCATTATCTGATCTGACCCCTGATTATCAAGATTGGGAATTGAGATACCCGGATTTGCCATTTTTCTTGTGTTTTTCCGGCTTACTCTGCCCATTTGAGATGAAAATAGCACCAGTTTTGTGCTAGAACACTATCTTAAGGCAACCATCAACCAACGTTTTCATTTATACAGTCAATAGTCTACAGATACAATCTAGTTCAACAGATACATCTATTCAACATCAAACAACTATATGTTAATGGGCTTCGAACTGCAGAGAAGAATTTGGAAAACCAGAAATTTTTAGCCTTAGGGAGAGATGTGGGTAAAAATTAGAAATAGATTGGTGTGGGGAGGCACAGGGAGAGTTAACTAAGTCCTAATCTCAATGCAGGAAATAGGTTGGGTAGGATGCAAGTAGAGAGGGAGAGAAAAAGAAGAAAGGGAAAGGGAAATGAAAAGAGACCAGAAAAAATATTAGAAACGTAAAGATTAATATAGTTATGGAGATTGAAAGACCATCTATTTATAGAGGAATGTGAATATAATGAGAAAACAGGAGGGAGATAGAGGAGATGTGAAAAACTTAAAAAATGCTTAAAATATTATATAGGTATAAAGAAGTAGTACTGCTATTAAGGAATTTAAGTCTCAGAGGTTTTGGATTGAGTAATAAATTTGTGGATTAAGTGTGTACACAATGGGGGATAGGGTCTACTAGTTAACTATGGGTTTATCTGAGGATGTGCAGGACAAGAGTTAAGTCACACACAGAAGAACAAAAGAAAGGAAAAGGTGAAAAGGATAAGAAAGGGAGAAAAAAAAAGATCAGATGTTCAGTAGAGCTAGACAAACAACAAAAAGATAATTAAGAAAGAAAGAAAAAGAGAGAGAAGACAAGAAAAGAAAGGAAAACGTACATTCACGTATTCCTAAAATAAAAATTATAAGAGGGAAAAAAAAGTTACTGGAAAACAATTATTTTTTCAAAAAAAGCAAAAATTAAAGATTAATAAAAGTTTTAGAAAAGGAAAAAAATTTTTTATATATATATATAAGGTACCAAAAAAAAAAAAAAAAAAAGAAAAGAAGAAAAAAAAAGTTCTTTGATTTTTTTTTTTGATTTTTTTGGGAGGGGTGGGAAGAATCCTGTATCTCCCTTTTGTCTGTAACCAGCCTCTTGTTGGAGTCTCTGGTCAGCTTGAGGTCCTGTGGCTTGATTGGTTTCTTAAGTCAGTTTGTTCGAACAGGCAGAAAAATGCTCTGCTTTACCCAAGATTTTGAGATCCCCCTCCCAGGTTAATTTAATGGGAGGGTGATCTGCTTTGAGAATCACAAAAGAGGGGTGATGAGGCTAGGTTCTGGTAGAATTGAGGCCTTTCAACAAACAGTAGCTTTTCCCTGGGGCTATTTTGTGAAAAATTCACAGAGCCCTCCCTGGAGCCATTCTCAGGGTTTCTGTTTTTCAATTGATTGTGGAGGCTGCTAGAGGGAGGGGCAGCCTCTGGCTCTGGTTACCCAGTGAGGAAAGCCACTCCAATGGCTGGTGCCTGAGCTGGGTGACTTTTCCCTGGATGGAGCTGAGTCTGGCAGGTCACTTCGCCGTTAAGTTCTTGTGACCTGTTAAATGACTCGTTTTATTCCAAGGCCTGAGTTGGAACTAGCAGCTCCTCCGAGCTTTGTAGGTATCCAAGATGGAGATCACCGGTGCTGGGGGGGGAGGGGTGGCCTTCCCTCCTCTGCTCCCTGAGAAGGAGTGAGGACGTCGGGCTTCTACTCACGCCGAGTCTTGGATCCTGGGTCGTCTCTGGTCTGCAAACTGCAGGATGAAGATGTCCGCTCCTTGTCGGTTCTTGCTGGTGTTGAGTAGAATCCTCTCGCCCGCTGCGTCTGGCTCCTTTGTCCCGGACTCTCTGTGTGAGCGCTCAGGTATGGCCGCGGCTCTGGTCGCTGCTGCGACTCTGCGGCCGCCGCGGCGGCTGCTGGCAGGTGCTCAGATGTGTCTCCTTGTCTTGGATTCCCCTCTCTTGTCTAACTCTCTGTCCTGTGATGGCACACTTGTTGTGATTCTCTGCTTAGGACTGTTCACTGGAACTCTAAAACTGCTTTCTATGCGAGAGCTTGTTCAGATTCCAGCTTCTCCTCCGCTATCTTCCTGGAATTCCCCCATTGCACCAGTTTTCAATCCTACCTGGAGTCCTGCAGACTCCAATCTGTGTCCCACCTGGGCTGTTTCCAACTGAGCAGTGGTAGGCAAGTCCAGTGGCAGTTCGCTAGGGATCGCTGAATGCCAGTTTCTGCAACATGCTGTAGGCTGTCTAGAAGGAATAGGGAACCACTCACTTGCGAACACTTTAAGTTTGATTGGGACAAATTACATGCCACATTTTCCACATTTTCCAGGGTGTTTCTTTTATTTTAGTTGCCAATTTTCACTAACACTTGGGATTCTAGGTCAAATTAGATAGATGATTTCAGACGCCAAAAAATGACGTTCAGAGGTCAGTAAGATGGGGGAGGAGAAGCTGGAGGCTAAACGAGCTCTCCCATAGAAAGCAGTTTTAGTGTTCCAGTGAATACTTCTAGGACAGAGAATTACACCAAGTGTGCCATCACAGTACAGAGAGTTTGGCCAGAGAGGGAAAATCCAGGCAAATAGACAGATCTGAGCACTTGCTGGCAGCTGCGGCGGTGGTGGCAGTGGCTGTGGCTGTAGCCACCATACCATCAACACAGAGTGTCCGGGACAAAGGTGCCAGATGCAGCAGGCGAATGGATACTACTTAACACCAGCAAGAACTGACAAGGAGCAGATATCTTCACCCTGCAGATCGCAGACCAGAGATGACCCAGGAACCAAACCTCTGGCGTGAGTAGAAGCCTGACATCCTCACTCCTCAGGGAGCAGAGGAGGGAAGACAACCATCCCCTACTCCACTACCAGAGATCTCCATTTTTGATACTGACAAAGGCCGGGCTGAGCTGCCACCTCCAACTCAGGCCATGGGAGAAAACAAGGCAGTCATTTAGCAGGTCACAGGAACCTGCCCAGAACTGCAACACACAACTCCACCCAGGAAAAAGGCACCCACCCCTGGCAGAGGAAAATCTGCCCCCAGGAGTGGCTTTCTTCACTGGGTAAACAGAGCCAGAGGCTGCCACTCCCACTAGCAGCCTAGACAATCCATTGAAATCCAGTAAACATAAACCCTGAGAAAGGCTCCTGTCTGGGCTCTATGAGTGTCTCAGACGATAGCCTCTCATGGAACAGCTACTGTTTGCTGAAAGGCCTAAACTCTACCCAGAACCTAGCCTCAACCCAGCCTCTCCAAACAAGAGGAAAAAGCCATCTCCCTCTTTTGCGATACTCAAAACAGATCCCTCCCCCACTGAACTAGCCTGAGAGGAGGATCACAAAATCCTGGGTAAAGCAGAACATTTTTCTGCTTGCCCAAACAGAGTGACTTAATTAACCAGTCAAGCCACAGGAAAACCAAACACCACAAGCAAACGAGAGAATCCACCAAGAGACTGGTTACGGACACAGGAGATACAGATTCTTCCCATCACCTCCAAAAAAATAAAAATCAAAGAACTTTCTTTTTTTCGTTTTGGTACCTTATTTTTAATTTTTTTTAATTTTTAAAAATTTTTACTATTATTTTTTCTTTTCTTCCTCGTATAATTTTTATTTTAGGTGTATATGTGTGTGTGCTTTTTTTTTTTTTAAATCTCTAGCGACCTTTTGATCCTTTTTTTTCTTTCTTTTTTTCTCATTCTTTTCATTTCTTCTCTTTCATTCTTTTCTGCGTGACTTAATTGCTGTTCTGATCACCCTCA
This sequence comes from Dipodomys spectabilis, assembly GCF_019054845.1. Taxonomy (NCBI): domain Eukaryota; kingdom Metazoa; phylum Chordata; class Mammalia; order Rodentia; family Heteromyidae; genus Dipodomys; species Dipodomys spectabilis. The sequence goes on along the minus strand of NW_024870734.1, from coordinate 984,222 downwards.
AATATACCCGTCGTCGATTGTTAGATCTTTTCCTCCATTGTGTACACACTTAATCCAGAAATTTATTACTGAATTAAATACCTCTTAGACTTAAATTCCTTAGTAGCAGTATTACCTCTTTATACACATATAATATTTTAAAACATTTTTATTTTTCTAGTTTTTCATGTCTCTTTCTATCCCTTCCCTCCTATCATCCTATCCCCATTCTTCTCTGAATACTACTCCCTCAAACTTACAGTTTTTAAAGGTTTCATTTTTTAATTTAAAATTTTTGTTTTTCCAATTTTTTCTGGCCTCTTTTTTTTTTCATTTTTACTTTTTTCACTCTCTCTGCTATCATTCTGTCCAATCCATTTCCCTCTTTGAGATTAGGACATGTTTAATTCCACTCTCCCTCACCTTACCAAATCCTTTTAATCCTATTTTTCTCCACATTTTCCCTAAACCTAATAATTTCTGCTTGCCAAATTCTCCTTTGCTGGTCTTAGGTCATTAAGACATAGTTGTTTGATTGAATCAATAGATTCAATAGATTGTATCTCTTAAACCAGATTGTATCTGCAGATTTTGGACTATGCAGCTACAGACTTTGGTTGATGTTTAACTTAAAATAATGTTCTAGCACAAAACTGGTGTCATTCTCATCCCAAATAGGCAGAACAAGCCTGAAAAACACAAGCAAATTGGCCAGCCCGGGGATATCAACTCCCACTCATGACAATTAGGGAACAGAACAGATAATGAATAATCCAGAAGAGAGTTCCCAAAAAGCTCTACAAACACTACAATTAAACAGGGTAAATAAAAAGAGTGAAAACTTGCAAAAGTGTCTTTGTGAGCATGATAGGGAGAGAGAGGAGTCAAACCAAAGATCAATACAGGATTCTCATGAGTGTGAGGAAGCTACTCAAAGATTGATACAGGAATTGCGTGAGCAGATTGAGGACACTTAAAGAGAAAAAAGAAATTGCATGAGGAGGTGAGATCAGTGAGAAATAGAGAGGAACTGTGTGAGCTGGCGTAGAACAGACAAAGAGAACGCAAGAAATGGCGTGAACAGGTAAGAATACTCAAAGAGAAATACAAGAAATGCCTGAACATGAGGATGCTAATCAAAGAGAAATACAGGAACTGAGAGATCAGTATGAGAATAGAGAAAGATCAAAATGGCATTCTTGGAATCCATAACCAGAGAGCTGAAAGAAATCAGGGAGACCGCAAAGGGAATGCTCAGTGGAGCTCGACAGAAGGAATGGGAGTCCAAGGAATCCATAACCAATCAACTAAGTGATTTGAGAATAAACACGGAACACCAAATTAAGGAAGTAAAGAAGTCCTTACAAGATCAAGAACAAAGTTCCAACAAAGAATTTGAAGCCATCACAACCATCCAATTAGAAGGGAATGGAATGAAATAAAACACAAAGTACAAAGTCTTGAAAGTAGGTTAGACCATGCAGAAGATCGAATCTCAGGGATTGAAGACAGCCTAGATATTATAGAGAAACAACCTACAACCATCCCAGACAAATCCAAGATATACGATAGATCTATCCAAAACTTGGAAGATACCATCAGAAGGCCTAATCTAAGGATAATGAGTGTAGAGGAGAATCTAGAGACAGAAGTTAATGATCTAGGATATTTTTTTAACAAGATCCTAGCAGAGTACTTCCCAAACATGCAAAAAATAGGCCTATTCATACACAAGAAGCTTTTAGAACTCTAAATAGACCAGACCTGAACAGGACAGACCACAGTCACATTATAACCTGTACAGGATCAATTCAGGCAAAGGAAAACATCCTTAAAGCTGTCAAGGAGAAAAGATCAATCACCTATAAAGGGAAAACAATTAGAATCACCTCAGATTTCTCAGCAGAGACAATCAAAACAAGAAGAGCCTGGAATGATGTTTGGCATGCCCTAAAGACAAACAACTATCAACCAAAAGTACTGTACCCAGCTAAACTCACCTTCATAATTGAAGGTAAAATAAAAATGGTCCAAAGCAACCAAAAATTGAAACAATATATCGCCACCAAACCAGTCCTACAAAAGATATTAAAGATGTTCTACACATAAAAAAACAACAAGACCACAGTAAAGGCCAAGAAACCACACCCAAACTGAGAATCCAAGAATCATAGGAAGAACCGAGTTGCTGCAGGCCCCAAGAAGGTGGATAAAATGTCAGGAACTCCCAAATACCTCTCAATCCTATCTCTCCACATTCACGGATTCACTCTCCAATCAAACTACACAGACTCTCTAGTTGGATTAAAAAGCAAGATTCTTCCATCTGCTTGCCCATAAAAACAAACACATTTTCAATGGGCAAGGCTGGAACAAAATCTACCAAACAAACAGCCCCCATATACAGGCGGGAGTTGCAAGCCTAATATCAGATAAAATAGACTTCAAATTAAAATTAGTGGGAACAGATAAAGAAGGTCACTCCATACTAATAAAGGGATTTCTCCTTCAGGAGGATATTACAATTCTAAATATTAGCCAAAAAAAGGAGCATGCAAATTTATCCAAGAAACACTACTTTATCTCAAATCTCATATAGATCCAAAGACATTAATTGTCAGAGACTTTAACACACCACTATCCCCACTAGATAAATCAAAATGGCAAAATCTCAACAGAGAAACCACAGACCTAAACAACTGCATAGATCAACTAGATTTAACAGACAGCTACCGAATATTTCACCCAGCAGCATCAGAATACAGGTTCTTCTCAGCAGCACATGGACTATTTTCCAAAACAGACCACATTTTAGGTCACAAAGCAAAATTGTCCAAATTTAGAAACATTGAAGTCATACCTTGCATTCTCTCAGATCACAAGGGAATAAAATTAGAATTCAACACCAAAAGCCACCAAAAGCCTCCTGTAACACACGGAGGGTGAACTACACACTATTTAACGACCAGTGGGTCATGGAAGAGATTAGAATAAAAATTCAAGTGTTCATGATATATAACAAAAATGAGCACACAAACTACCAGCTCCTCTGGGACGCAGCAAGGCAGTACTCAGAGGCAAGTTTATAGCTCTGAGTTCCAACATCAACAAATTGGAGAGATCTGAAAGCAACAATTTAATGAGAAAGATGAGCATCCTTGAAAAAAAAGCAGCAAGATAACCCACAATCCAGTGGATGGAAAGATATAATTAAATTAAAACAGAATTAAATGTATTAGGATCCAAAATAACCACAGAAAGAATCAACAAAACAAAGAGTTGGTTCTTCGAAAAAATTAACAAAATTGACAGACCCTTAGCAAATCTTATCAGAAAAAGAAGAGAACACATCCAAATAAATAAACTCAGAGATGAGAATGGAAACATCAACACAAAAACTACCAAGATTCAGAACATTATAAGGGAACACTTCTCAAAACTTTATGCTAATAAATTTGAGAACTTAGCAGGAATGGACCTTTTCCGAGCAAATATCGACATGCCAAAACTAAACCAAGATGACTCAAACCATCTTAACAGGTCCATATCAAGCATTGAAATAGAAAAAGCAATAACACACCTCCCATCTAAGAAAAGCCCAGGACCAGATTGCTTTACAGCAGAATTCAATAAGGCCTTCAAAACAGAGCCGACACCAATACTCCTTCAACTCTTCAATGAAATTGAAAGAGAAAGTGCACTACGAAATTCATTCTATGAAGCTATAATAACCCTCATCCTAAAACCAGGCAGGGACTCATCAAATAAAGAGAACTATAGACCCATAACTTTGATGAACTTTGTCGCAAAACTTCTCAATAAAATTTTCGCAAAGCGACTTCAACAATTCATCAAAAAATCGTACATCACGATCAAACAAGATTCATTTCAGGGATGCAAAGCTGGTTCAATATACGCAAATCAATTAATGTAATTAATTACATCAAGAAGAGCAAGGATAATAATCACATGGTTATCTCAATAGATGCAGAAAAAGCATTTGACAAGAGCCAATACCCCTTTATGATGAAGGTTCTGGAAAAACTAGGAATCCATGGAGCCTTCCTTAATACTATAAAGGTTGTATATGACAAACCTACAGCCAGTAATATACACAATGTTGAAAAACTAAAGCCATTTCCTCTAAACTCAGGAATGAGACAAGGATGCCCACTTTCTCCACTTCTCTTCAATCTAGTATTAGAATGCCTAGCAACAGCAATAAGACAAGATGCAAACATAAAGGGGATCCAAATAAGGAAAGAAGAAGTAAAACTCTCCCTCTTTGCAGACGACAGGATCTTGTATTTAAAGAATCCCACAGACTCCACTCCCAAATTACTCAAGGTGATTCAAAACTTTGGCAAAGTATCAGGGTATAAAACTAACCCTCAAAAATCAATGGCTTTTCTACATGCCAGTAATGAGAAAAATGTGGCTGAAATCAGGAGAGCAACTCCAATAAAATACCTAGGAATTAACTGAACCAAAAAAGTGAAGGACCTCTATGATGAAAACTTTAAAAACCTGAAAAAGGAAATCAAAACAGAACTTAGAAACTGGCAAAAACTCCCATTCTCCTGGATTGAAAAGATCAACATCGTGAAAATGGCAATACTTCTCATGGCTATCTACAAATTCAATGCAATACCCATCAATATTCCAAAGTCATTCTTCAAGGAAATGGAAGAGGCAATCCAAAAATTCATATGGAACAATAAAAGACACCAAATAGAAAATGATCCTTAACAGAAAGAACAGTACTGGAAGAATATTAATACCAAATTTCAAAATCTACTACAAAGCCATAGTAGTCAAAACAGCTTGGTACTGGCACAAGAACAGAACTCAAAACCAATGTAATAGAATTGAAAACCCAGAGATGAACCTATAGACCTATAGCCATCTAATCTTCGACAAGAGACCTCAAAATATAATGGAAGAAAAACAGTCTCTTCAGTAAATGGTGCTGGCAAAATTGATTAACTACTTGTAGAAAACTAAAGCTAGATCCTTATATATCACCTTGCACCAGAATCAAACCCAAATGGATCAAAGACTTCAGAGTCAAAGCAGACACTCTGAAGACATTATAGGATTGAATAGGAGAAACCAAAAGTCTACTTGGCATATGGTGAAATTTTCTTGATAGAGACCCAGAAACACAACAAATCAAAGAATGGTTGGACAAATGGGATTGCATGAAATTGCAGAGCTTCTGCATGGCAAAGGACATAGCTAGAAAGATCTATAGAAAACGCACGGATTGAGAAAACATCTTCAATGACCATACAACAGAGAAGGTTCGCATATCTAAAATATACCTGGAACTTAAAAAATTAAATCCCACAACCATAAATCCTCAAAAAAAACAACTGCCCAATAAATCAGTGAGGTAAAGGCTTAAAGTGAAACTTCTCTGGAGAGCAGAGAAGGATGGCCAATAGACACATGAAGAAATGATCAACCTCTCTAGCCATAAAAGAAATGCAAATAAAAACAACATTGAGATACCACCTCACCCCAGTTAGAATGGCTGTAATCAAGATCTCTAATAACAACAGATGCTGGAGAGGATATGGTCAGAAGGGAAACTTTTTTCATTGTTGGTGGGAGTGTAAACTTTTTCAACCACTTTGGAAAGCAGTATGGATCAGGTGGGGGGTGGGGAGGAGTATGGAAAGGGATGGGAAGGGGAAACAACGAGGAGGCAACAATGCTTTATAAGAAATGTACTCGTTATCTTGTCCATGTAATTGTAACTGCTCTGTATGGTATTCTCACAATAATAATAAAAAAATTACATTCAAAGCAACACAGGCAGAGGTCCCAAGCCAGATTGTCTCCTGCTTTGATTGTTGTGCCTTTACTGCCTTTCTCCACCAGCTGCTGAATCTCCTCCAGCTCTCTCTAAGGTGAGCACCACAGTGGAGGACATCATGGAGAACAGAGATTCTGAGCTCACTATCCCCAGCCTTCCAGCTGTGAGCAGAGACGATGTCCAGCACCTGTACTGGACTCTGAGAGATTCAGAGACCCCGGGCTACCTCAAGGACACCTTCTCTGCAACATGAAACTGGGGGTGGGGGGCAGAAGAGATGGACCATCATGTCTGGCCCCATGGGGAGGAAAGAGGGCCCTTGAACCAGACACTCATCTCACAGCAACCTCGTTCACACCTGAGTGGGGAATTGAATGCCACAGGGCTGGTCAGCCGCTGGACAGAGATCTTTGAGAAGACAGGTATCCCAGAGGCCCCGGAATCCAGCGAGTACATCATGGCTCACATCCTCAGAGCCAAAACAGATAAGTGCAGTGGCACCAGAAGGCCAAGAAGAGGGAGGAGGGAGACCTGTGGAAGAGCTACATCACCCTTCATCCCCTCTCCCCCACAGAGGATATTTATCTGAATGAGATGGGACTTTTCTGTAGTATTGTCATAGACAAATGCTCATTTATTTTTCCACAAACAGTTACAGAGTGCGCCAGGCTTTGGGGGGTCATAGACAATGAAAGGTTCCAGAGAACATGAAGAAACCTTGGTTTGAGCTGGATGCTGCAGCTTCACACCTTCCATTGTAGCTACTTAGGAGGCTGATATCGGAGGATTGAGGCTTTTGGCCCAGGCAGGAAAGCTTGTAAGACTCTTGTCTCCAATTAACTACCAAAAATAAAACATCAGAAGGGGATGTGTGGCTCAAGCCATTGACTGCTAGCCTTGAGTGAAAAGGCCCAGGGACAGCACCTAGGCTCTGAAGTAGAGGCCCAGGACTTGCACAAAGAAAGGAAAGAGAGAGAGAGAAAGAGGAAGGAAGGACAGAGGGAGAAAAAGAGGAAAGAAAGGAAGAAGGGAGAACATGCAAGCCTTGGTTTGGAGTCCCTGGATCAAGGGAGCCAACCATTCACAATCTCTGTGGGGACAGTTTCAGAGACTAAAGCCAGTATGTAGGACCAAGCCACTGACCGCTTAGTAACTTCATGACATTCAGGAGCTGTGTGGTCACCAACTGCTGAGGAAAGCAGCCTCGGGTAGACCCTAGGGCTCAGGGTTTGAATCAGCCCCAGCCCAAACGAGTTTATTTTCTGGTCAGATAAAAAGAAAGTGTCCAAGGGCTAGGGAGGTATTGGGGTGAGGGAGTGTCAAGAGGGGAGAGGCAAGGGATAAGCAGGAAGATGAAGAGGGAAGATGATCCCAGGTCAGGTGTATCAGAACATTGGAGTCATGATCTTGCCTGATAACCTAGACTACCAGTGATAGAGCCTTTGATCCAGCCACGCTGCTATTAAAAGTCCTGACACCTTGGGTTCACTGTTTATGACCTGGCTGTCATTCACTGCAGGATGCCTGTGCAGTACCTCCTTGGGGACTGGGACTTTCCAGGGCTCACTCTGAAGATGACACCCCTGGTGTTCATTCCTCCACCAGAGACAGAGGTAAGCATATCATTGTCACAAGACAGCCTGGGAATGAGGGCGTGAGTTGGGACCCTTGTCACCCTGAGACTTCATCGAGAGGGTGCTAGGACCCCATTTCTGCCATTCTCAGAGGCAGAAGTGGATCTCTTTGATGGCTCAGTCTTTAGTCTAGGTGGCAGAACTGGGATTCAGAGAGGGCATGCTGAAGGTGGGACAGGGCTGGGTAGAGGCTAGTGGGAAAACCAGAGGCAGTGGGCTCTGAGAAAGGTTGTATCTTTGATAATACTCACAACACAGGAAAATTCCTGGGATAGATCAGCCCTTTTCACGTTCCCAAGAGGGACCTAGAGACTCTCATTCTCCATCCCTTGACCAAGAAACCCTTTCGTTCCCGTATTATGTGTTTGGATAACTAGATCTCACCTCACTGCCCAGTGTTGAGGCAGGACAGTGAGAGATCCTGATTCTTTGATAAGGTCATTGGATCCTCAGTATGAGATTATACTTGAATGTCCTAACTTGGTGCATGGTCAGTCCCATCTAAGACTGCCATGATGTAGGACAAAGAATCTAGAGAATCAGAGCCGGATGGGGTCTGTTCTAGGAGGCTTGAGTATTAAGTGTTAGCTTTGAGCTCTGGTGTTCCCACCTGCTTCCCTTTCTTGGGTCGTCTATGCTAGAAAAAACTTGAAACTAGGGTGTGGGTCTTGTCTTTGATGCTCTGAGCTAGCACGCTACCATTTGAGCCATAGCTCCACGTCCAGCTTTTTGGGGTGTTTAATTGGAGATAAAGCGTTCTCATGAACTTTGCTGCCAAAGGTGGCATCCAACTGCAGTCCTCAGATCTCAGTCTCCTGAGGGGATAGGATGCCAAGAAGAGAAAAGTATCTTTGACTGGTGCCAGTAGCTCATGGCTGTCATCCTAGATACTCAGGAGCTGAGATCTGAGGATCATGGTTCAAAGCCAGCCTTGGCAGGAAAGACCCTGAGAGTCTTATCTCCAACAAACCACCAAAAAACCGGAAGGGGTGCTGTGGCTCGTGTAGTAGAGTGCTCTCCTTGAACTGAAAAGCTCAGGGACAGAACCCATACCCAGAGTTCAAGCCCCACAACTGAAAAAAGAAAGAAAATAAAATATCTTTGCCTGCAAATATGTAGAGGTGTGTGTGTGGGTGCAGTGATTGAGAAACCAGGTGCTGACCTCACTTTACAGACATTTCTAATAACTCCCCAAGTTTGCCCCAGTTTGAAGCCACAGTAGGATGGGTGGTGCCTTACCAAGAACTCAAGAGGACGAGGCTTGTGGCAGGCAGGGAGTGGATGAATGGGTGCAGGAGTGGGATTGTTGTGTTTGTATTCTCTCCATTGAAGGATGGATTTTGATGCTGGGTGTCAAAGTTTGAAATCAAGGGTTGCAAGAAGTTTGTGGCCTGACGAATTGGGTTTCCTCTGGGTATATGAAGGTGGCTGAAGCCTAGTGCTGCCAGTGCTCACAATTGTCTTCCTAGCTACTCATAAAGCTGTAAAGACCACAGTTCAAAGCCAGCTTGTGCGGGAAAGTCTGTGATACTTGATATCCAATGAACCACCAGAAAACAGGAAGTGGTGCTGTGGCTCAAATTGTAGAGTACTCATCTTCAGCTGAAGAGCTGAAGGACAGCACCCTGGCCCAGAGTTCAAACCCCATGACCAACAATAAACAAAGAGGTGGCCTGAGTTTTCCACGTAGCAGTGTGTACAGTTGGAAATTCCATGCTTGGTTATGAGACATTACAGATATGTGAGAGGCTCAATGTTGTGTCCACAGTTAGTCTCAGTATGATAGTGCCATCTTCTCAAAGGTCAGATGTGATCCTAATGGAGGGAGTTGATGGTTCTGTTCTCAGGAACTGCTGAGGCCTTGGAATGTCCATGTGAATCTGTGTGTGTGTGTGTGTGTGTGTGTGTGTGTGTGTGTGTGTGTGTGTGTGTAATTTTCCCTCATCTTTCTCTGTCCCCTTCGTGGGTGCCTGTCTGCCTTTTTCTGACCTCAGATGGTGCCCCTCCTCCACAACCACCTTGCCTTTAGCCCCCTATCAGGGTCTACAATGAGTGCTAAATTGCCAGAAGCCTGTGTTCCAACTTTTCTCTGGGGCACAAGTCTGGCTGTCCAATATTTGGCCGCCTCCAGTGGATTCTGGGAACGCAGTGCCAGCTGGCATAGGGTCTCCCCTGCCTCAGAGGGAGGGCCTCAGTCATACGATGTCCTGTCCTTTTCCTCAGCTGGGCTTCTGACTGCACATCCCTCTCAGCAGGCTTGTAGTGGAGTGGGGAATGGGGAGTGCTGGTGGCTCTGGCCAACTCGAGCTTGACTTCTGACTTAAGGCCTCCCAAGCAAGGAGGATCCATGGCTACATGGGAGGTGAGGCCAAAGTGGTTTGGAAGTATCTGTCGGTGTCTAGGAAATGTAAATGTACTTTATTGCAGGAAAGTTTATCTTCCGGCACCAGGTTGGCTTCTCAGGTCCTTCTAGACAATTCTGGATGCCCAGACTACAGGAGGCACAGACTTTAGATCCAGGGCCAGGGAACTGGGGGATGAGAGACTGGTATGGCCAATACCTCAATGTTCTGGGGCATTAGTCTTGACCAGGCTATGTCCGCCCCCCTTGTGTACATTCACTTCTTAACCCAGTGTTGGCCACACACCGGCAACTTGTGTCAGTACTGTGGAAGTGGCAAGAGTGGAAGTAAGATCTAAGATGAACAAAATCAGGATTTATGGCCTGTGGGGGTGGCAAAGGGTGATTTTACAAAAAATCTTAGAGCTGCAACTCAGGGTCTAGACACTGTCCCTGAGCTTTCTTTGCTCAAAGCTAATATTCTACCACTTGAACCACAGCTTAAAATTCACCTTTTTTTTTTTTTACTAGTTTAGTGGAGATAAGAGTCTCATGGACTTTCCTGCCTGGATGACAGGCATGAGCCACAGGTGCACTGCTGATAATGGCCTTTCTCCACAGTGGACTGGAAGCTCCAGAAAGCTTTTCTTACTTTTTACTGTGCCAGTACCGGGCCTTGAACTAAGGGTTTGGGCTCTGGTCTCTTAAATTTTTCCCTCAATGCTGGCACTCTACCACTTGAGCCACAGCTCCATTTCTGGCTTTTGGTAGTTCATTGGCAAGAAGCGTCTCAATAACTTTCCTCCACTGGGCTGGCTTTGACCCACGATCTCTGATCCCATTCTCTTTAGTAGCTAGGATTTATAGGGGTTGAGCCATTGGTGGCATTGTGAAGAAAGTGTTCTTAAGCAAGAGTTCTTCCCTGCATTTGCCCTGACTCCTCCATGCAAAGGAGGCCTGAAGGTCAGGAGCTGTGAAAATTAGGCTTCTAGCCACAGGAAATGGCAGGGGTCCATGGAGAAAAGTCAAAGCTAATCTTCCCCCTGCGCCCAATTCTGAGCCCCACCCTCTGCCCTACCTGTGACTCAAGTACAAACCTTGAACCATCCTTGAATGTTCTGCTAGACTTGTCTGAGGTCAAAGAACTTCATTCCACCCACACTACCTGTTCTACACCACATCTCAGGACCTTTGCCCATGCTGTGTACCTTCTGCCTGAGACTCTCTGTCCTGTTCCACATCTTAGAACTCCTGTGGAATTTTGGCACTGGTTATATCACCTACTGGATTAAGTCTTTCCTTCCCTTCTCCAACTTTGTTTTTAATATTGAGTTGCTAGAGATGGAACTTTGCATGTTGACTGGCAAATGCTCTATATTGGTGTGTGTGTGTGTGTGTGTGTGTGTGTGTGTGTGTGTGTGTGTGTGTGTGTGTGCCACTCCTGGGGTTTGAATTCATGGCCTAGACGCTATCCCTGAGTTTTTATGCTCAAGGCTAGTATTCTACTACTTGAATCACAGCTCTGGCCTTTTGGGTGCTTTATTGGAGAAATGAGTCTCATATAGAGTTTCCTGCATGCACTGGCTTGTGGTTATAATGCTCAGATATCATCCTCCTGAGTAGCTAAGATTACAGGGGTGAGCCACCAGCACCTGGCCTCTACCTATCACCTATAACCTCAGCCCTCCTCTGAGTCCCAGAAGAGTATGTCTCACCAAGCTCACATATTTTTTTTTGCCAGTGTTGGGGCTTGAAATCAGGGTCTGGGCATGTTACTGAGCTGCTTTTGCTCAAGGCTACATTCTATCATTTAAGCCATAGTGCCACTTGTGGCTTTTTTTGTTTATGTGGTACTGAGGAATCAAGCCCATGGCTTCATGCTTGCTAGGTAAACACTCTATCACTAAGCCACATTTGCAGTCCAAGGCTCACTTCTAACAGGAGCTATGAGGGTGGGATTTATTTGAATACCCTTTTCAGCACAGAAATCGCTGGCCATTTCATATCATTGCCAGGATTAGGGACAAGCCTGAGACTTGGCAATGAGGAATGATGAATGAGTGATAGCCACCATGCCCCAGAGATCTAGGCTCATCCTACAGATGGATAGAGAATATGGAGACAGAACCTTCCACAACTCCTACAGCCTGGGAACTGTGGCCTCCCTGGAGGCAGTGGCTGGCTGCTAGATATCCCAGTGGGACACCTCAGCCAGGACATAAGGCACTCATTGCATATGCAAGCCCAGGCAACCCTTCGGGGCTTCAGTTATTAAATGGCAGAGAAGGATGCTTTGTTCAAGCTACTTGCTCAGACTTAGTACACTCTAAAGGCTTGTCCCAGCTTTCCCAGGTTGGGGTTCTGGGCATGGGCAACCTGCTGAATGCCCATCATCCATACATCATCAATCCATACACAGAGACATAGAGTTATTGCCTTCTTTTTTTTTTTTCTTTGGCAGGTCTAAGGTTGAAATATGAGCCTAGGCCCTATCCCTGATTTCCTCTTTCTCAAAGGTAGTGCTCTGCCTTTGAGCCACAGCCCCAACCCATGGGGATATTTTCCTGTGATCTCTTAGAAATAAGAGTGTCGGGACTTTCCTGCCCTGGCTGAATTCAAATTGTCATTCTCTACATCTCAGCCTTCTGAGGAGCTAGGTTTACATACAGGAGCCACTGACAACCTGGCTTTCTTCTTCTTCTTCTTCTTTTTTTGAGTCCGGTCATGGGGCCTAAACTCAGCCTGGGCATTGTCCCTCAGCTCTTCAACTCAAGGCTAGCGCTCTACCACTTGAGCCACAGCGCCACTTCCGGCTTTTTTCTTTTTGCTTATGTGGTGCTGAGGAATCGAACCCAGGGCCTCTGGCATGCAAGGCATGTGCTCTACCACTGAGCCACCTTCCCACCTCTTCTTCTTCTTCTTCTTCTTCTTCTTTTCTTCTTCTTCTTCTTCTTCTTCTTCTTCTTCTTCTTCTTCTTCTTCTTCTTCTTCTTCTTCTTCTTCTTCTTCTTCTTCTTCTTCTTCTTCTTCTTCTTCTTCTTCTTCTTCTTCTTCTTCTTCTTCTTCTTCTTCTTCTTCTTCTTCTTCTTCTTCTTCTTCTCCTTCTCCTTCTCCTTCTTCCTCATCCTGACAATCTTAAATCTTCACAGTGTCATTCCAATGGTTTGCATTTGAAGTAAACTACCTGCCCTGGAGTTCGAATGCCAGCACTGCCACCCACAAATGGAGGGAGATCCTGACAAACTAGTTTCTATTTATGTGAATGCTATCAAAGTAATAATTAAATTTTCAGTTAATTAATTACTCTATTTTAGAACACAAAAATTATTGGATTCATATCTTCCATTCTAGCACCATGGTATGATTACACTAATGGAAGGATTTTGACTAATTTTTAATTAATGTTTTTATAAGTATTCAACCATGATACTTCATTCAATGGAGACATAACTTGAGAGCTTGTTTGGAGGTTCTGGCAGGGGAGCGCAGCTACTCGTATACCCTTGACCGAAGACCAGTCCTCCTCTATCGGGGATGGTCGTCCTCTTCGACCGAGCACGCAGCTTCGGAGGGACGCACATGGAGCAATGAGGGAGGAAGGGGACACCCGCCTAGCCAGCCAGATCAGCCGAATCAACCCTGGCGATCAATGGGGTGACAGATGTGACAGCCAGATTGCCCTCACATCCTCAATGGAGACATAACTTAATAACTAATAATTGGTAACTATATATATATAATTTAATGATATCCTCACATTCTCTCTCTCTGTACACACACACACACACACACACACACACACACACACATACAGCAATCTACACATATATCAATGTATATATTGGGCACTACTCTGGCTTGATCACAGGTCCTCAGAACTTCCTGGCAACTCAGTTTGCCAGAGGCTGGTGTGCTAAGACTTTGACCCCATTTATGAATTAGCAATTGTAGGCTGTGAGTTGAAGTCCCAGCATGGCCAAAAATTTATTCATGGATTAAGAAGCCACTTTTGACACCCTTTTTCCTGAAAAAAAGTCCTGGGTCTCAGTATGATGTATAATTCAGATGCATATATATCCTATGTGATAGGATGTAATAAATGAAATGTTATATGTGTTATAATACTAAATAAATAAGGGTAATAAATGTCATACTCACTAAACCTATGTATGTGAATAGATATCATATATTAATATTATTTTTTCCAGTGCTGGGGCTTCAGTTCATTCCCTGGGAACTGGTCTGAATTTCTTGTCTTCAAGGCGGTAAGCTTCCCCTTCACCCACAGTGTCACAGAGTGACCCAGACCCTGAGTTCAAATCCCAGACCTGCCAGAAAAATGGTGCAAATTCCAAGCCAGGGCCTTATTTTATTAAGTTTGACCCAGCACGGGCCTTGAATTCAGGTCTCAGCATTTCTGCCACAGCCGATCCTGGAATCCTAGGACCCGAGTTCAAATCTCAGAGTTGGCACAAAATAAATAAATAAATAAAAAGAGAAGGATAAAACTAAGAAATTCAAGAAGGTGGTTTTACATTTTTTCCCTTTTCATTGTGACCATGCCTAAATGACAAGGCCCTGAAAATGTAGATGACCTTGCATACTGATGTTTGGCTGGCTATTATAGAAGCCATAGACAAAACCTCAACTTTGGCCTGGAGGTCGAATCCCCTGGACTGCCACTAATGACTGGCGGGAGATTCTAAGAAATGCATTTCAATATACATACATACAAGTGTTATAAAAGTAACAATTAAATTAGTAGTTAGTGTATGAGTATATTATAAAATTAACAATTATACTACATTGACTAATTTTCAATTAATACTTTATTATGTATTCAACCATGATACTTAAAAATGGAAGGAATAATTTAATTGTCAATAATTGGTAGTAATATAATATTTGTAATTTCATAATATAGAGACATCTTTCTCTTGTTTATATATATGTATATATATATGCCAATGTACACATTTATCTTTTTATACACTTGTCACTCCTGGGGCTCAGTGGTATAGTGATGGTTTCAATTCATCACTACAACATGCACATAAAAATCTAGAAGTTTTGCTGTTGCTCAAGCAGTTGAGCACTAGCTTTGAGCATAAAAGTTAGACCCTTACTCAAGACCCAGGATATGCGCAAAAATGTTGTGACTGCAAGTCTATAAAGATAGGACTTCAAATACCTCATCACAGAGCAAGCCGGGTATCTGATGCTGACAGCTGCCATCTAACCTGACTTAGCCCGAAGTATACCACTACAACCAAGCTCCAATACTTGTATAATCCTTGTACAAGACAAACTAGGTACAGTGCTCATGTCCTGAGTTCAAGCTGCAGGACTAGTGTATGCACACACACACACACACACACACACACACACACACACGTGCGTGTACATGCAAACATACACACACACTCACAGAGAAAACAGACACTCACAGAGAAAACAGAAGTGAAGCTGTGACACAGAATGATAAAGCATTAGACTTCTGCCCTGAGCACCCAGGCCTTGTGTTCAACCCCAAAACCTAACCACAGGGCCCAACTAGGAGAGGTCAAATGTTTCAAAACATGATGAGCTTCACCAGCCAGCCCTAGATGACAGGAATTTTGTGATATCCAACACATGCTTGGATTTCACAAGCTTCCAGAAACCTAGGAGAGGCATCATAGGCCCATTATCACCCTCAATGAAACATTTAATTAGGTTCTGTGCCCTAGTTGTCTGCCAGAAGGACTCCTGAATTATATTGAGCACTGTATCTGAACACCGGAATATAGTCTCACAAAGGCAGAACTTGGACTGCAATGGGACATGACACAAATGAAGGCTTCCTGTCAAATCAGAGCACTGGGAAGAGAGACAGCTTGGCGGTACAAAGAGGACTTTTTCTCCTGACCTTCAGAGCCCGTCCACACTCCTCCTCACTATTTGGCCCAGATGGAGTTGTTTGTTACACAGCTGTACAGGAGTGAGGCCTTTTGTGTGCCTGTCCAGACAATGAGAGAGACTTCTTCCAGCAGGCCTGGGATGCAGAGAAACCCTCAGGCTACACTGGGAGCAGTGAGGGGAGCCCTGGAACATGCAATGTCATAAAAGCACTCTCTGTGTTATGAACTCATTGTATTGAATACAAATTTCCTAGGTTGGTGCCATTCATCATAGCTACTCTG
This sequence comes from Dipodomys spectabilis, assembly GCF_019054845.1. Taxonomy (NCBI): domain Eukaryota; kingdom Metazoa; phylum Chordata; class Mammalia; order Rodentia; family Heteromyidae; genus Dipodomys; species Dipodomys spectabilis. The sequence goes on along the minus strand of NW_024870734.1, from coordinate 968,265 downwards.
GAGCTTCACAAGTAGAAATACATCCATACATACACAAAGACATGGAGATACCGGTTCTTTTTGAGGGGGCAGTTCCTGGGGTTGAACCATGAGCCTGGACATTGTCCCTGAGCTCCTTTTACTCAAGGATAGTGCATTAAGCTTGAATCAAAGCCCCAAATCTGGCTTTTTCTGTGATCTCTTAGAAATAACAGTGTCAAGGACTTTTTTACATTGGCTGGATTTAAATTCAGATTCTCTACATCTCAGCCTCCTGAGGATCTGGAATTACAGTCAGCAGTCACTGGCACCTTCTTTCTTTTCTTCTTCATTTTTTAATCTGGAAAATCTGACTTCTTAACGAGTCATTCCAATGGTTTGAACTTATAAGAGACTACCCAATGTTCTTTATAGCTGCTTTCTCTGAGAAGAATTTTCTCTCCTCATCTTCCCCTCTGGTCACAGGTTTGAAGACAAAAGTGAGAAATGAGTGTCACAGGATTGAGGAGCAAATGTCCACAGGATATGCCAGTACTCTCACTTAACATTGAGCTGCAGTGAATTTACTCTCTCAGGATGAGAGGACTGAAAGCTGGAGCCATCTTCATACTCATGCTGCATTGCTCATTTTGCCTTGAAAGTGATCTAATAATTATGAGTGTTTTGTGTCTCCAACCTTAAGTATCTAGAACACACTAGAAAAATATTCATGTTTCTGTTTTCTCTAGTACCTCTCGACATTTAACTAAAAGTTTGTGTGGAGTGGCTCTTAGGGGAAATCCCTGAGGAAAGATACTTGAAGCCTCCTCAGAAGATCACCATTCAAAGCCAGTACTACCAGGAATTTCTGTGATATTCTTGTCTCTAATAAACCACCAGAAACCAGACGTGGAGCAGTGGCTTAATGAGTAGAGCTCGAGTTTTGAGAAAGAAAGCCGAACAGGAGATACAGGCCAGACAAGGCAGAAAAGCCTGGGAGTTGCTTATGTTACAGGCCTGTGTCCTTATATGATGCACATTGAAGCTCGCAGCAGCCTTTATTTACATTTTATTATGAGGCCAATGCAGGAACAGTCACAAATCTTCAGGGGAAAATAAGATCAGAGTGTATAGAAATAACTGGTATTCAGGAAAGTACACTTGAGTACACAAACTGTAGCATACATATGTGAAAACTATGATTAAGAAGAAAAGATGAGGGGGCTGGGAATGTGGATTAGTGAGAGAGTGCTTGCCTAGCATGCAAGAAGTCCTGGGTTCTATTCTTCAGTAGCACATACACAGCAAAAGCCAGAATTGGTGCTGTGGCTCAAGTAGTAGAGTGCTAGGGACGGTGCTCAAGCTTTGAGTTCAACCCAAGAAATGTCAAAGAGATTGCTAGGTAGGTAGGTAGGTAGGTAGGTAGGTAGACAGACAGACAGACAGACAGACAGACAGACAGACAGACAGACAGACAGACAGACAGACAGACAGACAGACAGACAGATAGATAGATAGATAGATAGATAGATAGATAGATAGATAGATAGATAGATAGATAGATAGATAGATAGATAGATAGATAGATAGATAGATAGATAGATAGATAGATAGAAAAATAATACATGAATCTGGTCTTGGATGTCAGGAGGAAAGAAGGGAACAATTCCCAGTCATGAGGCCTTGTACCTTGTGCCAGGCCACCAGCATTGCCTTCACTCACCCGCAAAGTAGGAAGACTGTCTCTTTCCCATTTCTCAGGCAGCAAAGGGGCCCAGAGCCAAGAAGGCAAAGCCAGGTTCTAACTCAGGTGCTTGGAAACAGAAGAGAAATGGCCCTGCCTCTCCTTGGACTGGGGATTTGCATTAATGATGTGGAGAATGAAGGCAAGAGAAAGGACTGGCAGAGATAGAAGACCAGAGAGCAGGGTTTTTCTGGTCTCTTCCTCCCTTCTCCCCCACTAAACTGACTCTCTATTGGTACCCTTAAGATAGCCTGATACTCCCTTCACCTGAGGGAGGAAGGTTAGTCATTTTTTGAAGAGGCTGAGAAAAGCCTGACCCTGGTGTAACTCTAACAAATATTTCAGGTTTCCCCCCCCCCCCCATTGCTGGCTGTGCCTGGAATGAATGAATTAAGTGGTTTTGCAGCTCAATTCCCGGTTGAGTGTGTACATTCTGCCTCCTAATTCTACAGGCCTAGGTCTCTGCACATAGCGTGGCTTTTGAAACTGTTTTCTGTCCTTCAAATACAGTGCTACACTGGAGTTCTTTCGTTTAGCCGGGCTAGGGCTTGAATCCTGAGAACTTCATTTGAACCTTGGATGGGTCAGTGACGTTTCTTTCCTTCTATAGCACAAAAACTCTAAGAACATTTAGAGTGCAAGTAACTTCTCATCACCAATGGAAACACACGAAGCTGTTGAACATCTGACCTTTCAGAAGTGGAAGTCAGAGTGTAATAGAATTTCCTGCCCTGGTTGGCTTCACCCTGTGATCCTCAGACCTCAGCCTCCTTAGCTAGAATGATTGGTGTGAGCTACTGGTGCTCTGCTAGGTTCAGAACTGTAATTACATTGATAATACAAGTCAACTGCTTATCACAAAGGGATTGAGGAGCATATTAAGCCTTTCAACATTGAACTTTTCAGACCCTTTTAGCACACAAGGTGATAATGCTAGAGTCTGAGAGGCTGGGCATATGGATGTGCTACACTTGAGCCTTAAGCTCTGACTCCAATTCTGGTGTACATCAGCGTTCATTTTCCAGAGAATGTTCTCCTAATTAGCAAATAGGAAAAGTACTTTGATTAACCCTTACTTTTTTCCAGTTTTTGTCTTGTATCAAGCCTGGGCCCTGTCCCTGAGCAATTCAGCTCAAGGCCAACTCTCTACCACTTGAGTCACAGTGCCACATGGGGTTTTTATGGTGTATATTGGACATAAGAGTCTAACAGGCTTTCCTTGCCTAAGCTGTCTTTAAACTATGGTCTTCAAATCTCACATCCAGAGAAGCTGGGGTTCCAGGTGTGAGCCACCGGCATCTGGCCTATTGTTTTGAGAGTCCTGGGCTTCTTTTTTTCAAGGCTAGCATTCTATCATTTGAGCCACTCCACTGCTTCTGGCTTTTTCTGAGTATGTGGCACTGAAGATTCAAACCCTGGTATTCATGCATGTTGAGCAAGCTCTTTCCACTAAGTGACATTTCTAGGCTTGCCCTTACAATCTTATCCTACAACTTACCTATACTCAAGAAAAGGCTTCTAAGTATAAATCATAAAAGAAATCCCTATAGGAAGGTGTTCAAAGATAAAAAGAAAAAGCTCATCCTTGATAGATACTCTAAACATGTGAAGACTAGGACAAATGCCTCCATTTAATTATGTATTTTGTTTCAACACAAAAAGTTTTAATGAAAAATGAGTCAATGTCCTAAAGTATTGTGTATAATTTTATAATAAGTGTGCAAAATGTAATAAATATTATGTGTATTAAATAGTAAATAAAATAAACAATAAATAAATGAATCAAATAAAAAATAAAATAAACACAAAGTCAATAATAAAAATCATAATAGGTAATAAACACACATATGTAAGTATATATCCTATATCACACATGTATAGAAATATCTTTTCCATTGCAGGGCCTTCATTCAGGCCATGGTGCAAATGAGATACCTGGATGGTGAGATCAAATCCCACAAATGGTAAAAATATTGGCCAAGTTCCAAGACAGTGACTTAATTTTTTAGTGGAAGCAGTTATTTTTATTCAGTAACATACTGAACATTCAAAAAAAGCAGTGTAGAATTTTGTACAGCTATTCAGACGTCCTTCCCTTACTTCCAAAGTGCTTCTCTGTACACTACATTGTTTCTGTTTTTATATGTTTTTTATTGTGAAAATGTTGTACGAAGGGGTCACAATTACATTAGCAGTATATTTCCTATTGAGCATTGTGGCCTCCTCTTTTGTTCTCCCCCTACCATCCCTTCCCTCCCATCTCCACAACTACTCCCCCTGCCAAGCTCAGTGACTTAATTTTTTAGTTTTGGCTTGACACGGAGTTTGAACTCAAGTAGTGGCAAATCTGCACTTTCCTCACATTGCTACAGATTTACCAAGATCTTGAGGTCAAATCCCAGGCTAGGAAAGAAAACTGTCAGAAATTCCAAACCAGGGAGCTTTATTTTTTTAAATTTAGTTAAATAATTAATTATTAGTTTTTTCTTTTTTTCTTTTTTTTGGCCAACCATGGGGCTTGAACTCAAGTCGTGGCAACTCTGCCTCAGCTTCAATACCCTAGGGTGGGGCACCCTCAGACACATAGCCAATCTAGGGATCCTAGGCCCAGAGGGGTTTCAGGAAGAAAAAAAAAATCATAGCATAGAACAAAAAGTGGCAAGCTGTAGAGGGCTGAGGGTTTTACGTTTTTTTCTTTGCACAGTGAACATCCTGGGTCTGAATGAGATGGCTGCAAATTGGACCTGACCTGCCATATCTGAAAGCTGGCGTGCTATCAGGGAACTCATAGGCCAACCTGTGAACATAGGCCTCGGGTTCAAATCCAGGTCTTGACCCCTACCAATGGCAGGAGATCACAAGAGACCCATTCCTATGCTTAGGAGTACCGATTGAAAGAGAAGTTTGTGCATCTGTCAAGTCTAAAATTGGATTCAATAATCCTAGGACGCTGATAGATCTTAATAGTTCATTAAGCATGAAGAGAATACTATTCCTTTAACTGTGGTATAACAAATACCTAAGAGTTGATAGGAATGTAGTATGTCATTCAATCATAGATAGGCGGCTATGGTGTTTTTACCAATATATATTTATTTGTATACCACTGTCTGCCTATCCTTGTATCACGATTTTGGCCAATCCTGGGGCACAATCTCAGCACCTGGGAACCACCTGACAGCTTCATTGGCTAGAGGCTGCCGTGCTCACATTCACCCATTCATGAATTTGGTCTGCATGGCCCTGAGTTCAGATACAAGCACAGCCAAAAATTTAATCTTGGATTAAGATGCCACGAGTGACACCTGTTTTCCTTTCCTGGGAGAGTCCTGGGTGTCAGGCATGATTGTGAACATATCTACAAATCTAGATGCTATGTGATAGGATGTAAACAATATAATACATAGTTAGGTATCATCACAGTCAATAAAATAAACGGTAAATGAATGAATAAAACAAAAAATACAATGAATAACTGCCACAAACATAATATAGGCTGAACATCTGTATGGAAGTTCAATCTTATCTTATAATGTATATAAGGAGTAGGTTTTTCAGGGCTGGGGCTTGAATTCACACCTAGGGAACATGCCTGACTTTCTGGTCTTCAAGCATGGTGAGCTTCCCCTTCCCCCACAGTGCAACAGAGTTACCTAGACCCCGTGTTCAAATCCCAGGCCTTGCAGACAAAAAACTGTCACACATTCCAAGCCAGGGAGCTTCATTAGCATTTTTAATGTTTTTAAGTTGACTTCGCCTTTATTTGATATATTTTGATTTTAAACATGAGTTTTTTCAAAAATGGTGTTTAAACTTTTACATTTCAGCACAGCACATTGGAGTTTCTACTTTGACCATCTGCCATGAAGAGTGAGAATGAAAATAAGGACACCATTTGTCCTTAGATGGTCGGGAGAGTTGAATTTATTTCTATTTAGAGTTATTTCTATAATTATAAACTCTCTGCATTTGTGTCATGTTAGTTTTCCTCAGCTCCTACCACGAAATACACTAGGGGATTCTTGATAGCACAAAAGTTTGGGTTTCTGAATAAATACTCATTTCTGTGAGGACAGTAGGTAATTGTAAGTATTTTGGGAATAAACTGGATTGTAAAATGAAAAACAAAAACTTTGGGACTGGGATGTAGCTCAGTAGTGGAGTATTTGCATAAAGAGCATAAGACTCTGGCAGAAAAGTTTCATAAAGCTTAGAATGTTAGAATTTTATGATCTGTATGAACAAACTTTTTTAGTCTTGGGCCTGAACTCAGGGGTTATCCTTGTACTCTTCAGATCAATGTGAGCGATCTAATGCTTGAGTCACTTCCAGTTTTCTAGTGGTTTATTGGAGATAAGAGTCTCACGGACTTTCCTGTCCAGGCTGGCTTTGAATTGCCATCCTCAGACCTCAGCCTCCTGAGTAGCTAGAATTACAGGCATGATCCACCCGTGCCTGGAACGTGAACAAACTTCTTAAAGATTGATTCTGAGAAAAGAAACTTGGAATACAATTTTAGAATAAATAATTTAATATAAATAATGCCATGATTAAGGCACTAATTTAGAAGTATTTATTCATTAGCTGGTTTCTTAGTTTAAAGATATATTATATATATGCATTATTAATATATATATATAATTAAAAACATAGATTTGAAGTGCACCTAAGAGCATATGTGCTCATGTAAATTTATACAACTGCATAAGCTTCATTATTTTTTTTTTCCATTTTGGTTGGTACCATAAATTAGGTGGGATTTTTGTACTGCTGTTTCGGTCGCTGTTTTTGGAGGATTTCTCTCCCTTTTATCCCTCTGCCCCCCTTCCCTGCACTTGAACTCAGCTCTTTCTTGGCTTGGTTGTTCATAGCTGATTTTCTACCACTTCAACCGTACCTGTAGCCTGGCTTTTTGCCATTTAATTGGACATGATTACTCTCAGACTTTTCTGCCTTCATTGGCTTTGAAATTTCATCTTCCAGTTCTCAGGGTCCTGAGTAGCTAGGATACTGATGTGAGCCATTGGGGTGCCTAGGGATAAATTAGACTTTGGTTGGTGTGTTCTTTCTGTTTTTATAAGCATGGGAGCATCTACTATAGAATTTCTGTGAATGTCCTGGGTCTGAAGTAAGATATATAATACATATGCAAATCTGTATATTTCTCATAAGATATAATAAATTTAATACGTGTAATAAGTGTAGTAATAATCAATAAATATAATGAATGAGTAATACAAAAATAAATACATTTAAAGCAATATGCAGTAAACATCATTATGTAGATATTCATCATTTTTTCAAATGTGGATGAATATTACTTAACAGGGGTGGGGATTGAATTCAGGCCTAGGGAACAGGCCTGAATTGCTTGTATTCAAAGAGGGTGAGTTTCTCCATCCTCCACAGTGCATTAGAGTTTCCCAGACTGAAAGTTCAAATTCCAGGCCTGACAGAAAAAAATGAGCACAAATTCCAATTCAGGGAGCTCCATTAGTATTTTTAATGTTTTTAAAATTTTAAAATTTATTTTATTTTATTTTTATATATTTTATTACAATTTTATTTTATTTTATTTATTTATTCATTTATATTGCCAAGCACGGGGCTTGAACTCAGGTTGTAGCAACTCTGTCTCAGCATCCATCATCCTAAGCTGGGAGGGTGTAGCTTCTGGGCCCACAGCCATTCTTGGGATCCTAGGCCTCAAGGGCTGACAAGAAAACAAATTGAAAACAGCACTGAAAAATTGCCGTGAATTGAAGATCATTGGCGGTTTCTCGGTATTTCTTCCTTGCATGGTGACCATCCGGGTCCAAATGACACAGCTGCAACCCGTAGGTCACCTGGCATTGCTGAATGCTGGCAGGCTGGCAGCGAAGTCATAGGCCAATCTGGACATCTAGGCCGAGTTCGAATCCTGGTCATGCCACTTACCAAGGGCTGGAGAGCCTAAGAAACTATTGCCTGTCCATAGGAACACCAGAGGAATGTGATCAATGTCATGGTTGGATGAGTAGTTTGTCAATCAGTCTAACATAAAATTAAACCCAGTATTCACAAGATGTGGATTGATTTTAATTCATAGTTTATTATGCATTAAAAGAATACGTGTGTGTGTGTGTGTGTGTGTGTGTGTGTGTGTGTGTGTGTGGGTGTGTTTTGTCAGTAGTGGGGCCTGAACTCTGGGCCTGGGCATGTTCTCTCAGCTTTTCAGCTCAGGGTTAGTGCTGTACCATTTGAGATACAATAACATTCCCTGCTTTTTCTGGTCATGTTGTGCTGGGGAATCGAACCCGGGGTTCATGCATGCAAGACAAGCACTCTCCCACTGAGCCAACTTCCCAGCCCCTAAAAGAATAGTATTGATTAAATAGAGTTCTCACTACATACCTGTGAATCACTAGAAAGGTATTATTGTCATTGAATACTAGAAAGAAAGACATCACTAGCAGTATCTCAATTTCTAATTATATATTTATTTCTATACCACCGTCTACAAAGAAAGGTATTGCTATTTTGGCCAAACCTGTGTGTTGATCCCAGATCCTGGGATTCAACTGGCATCTGAATGTGCTAGAGGCTGTCGTGCTGACACTCACCCATTCATGAATTGGGCCTTCTAGGCCCTCAGTTCAGGCCCCAGCATTGCCAAAATGTCTTCTTGGAGTAAAATTCCAAGTGTGATACCTGTTTTCCTTTTCTGTGCAAGTGCTGGGTGTCAGGTATGATGTATATAATATGCCTGCAAAGCTACATGCTATGGAATAGATTTGAATGAATGTAATAAATGTTATAGATGCACTCACAGTCAGTCCATAAATAAATGGTAAATAAATAAATAAATAATAATGTATCATGAATCATACCAACAAACATGATATAAACTGAATATATGGATGTAAATATAAATCATATAATAAACATGTCTATAAATGTTATGTTCTCCAGAGATGGGGATTGAATTCAAGCCTAGGGAACAGGTTTGAATTGCTTGTCTTCAAGGCAGGAGAGCTTCCCTTTCCTTAGCCCCCCCCCACCCCATGCAGTGCATCAGAGTTACCCAGATCCCAAGGTGACATCCCTGGCCTGGCATACAACAAAATGGCATGAAATCCAAGACAGGGAGCTTCAGTAGTATTGTTAATTAATTTATTTATTTTTGCTAAGCACGGGGCTTGAATTTAGGTGGTGGAAACTCTGCCTCAGTTTCCATAACCCTAGGCTGGGATGGTGCAGCCTCTGGACCCACAGCCATCCTGGGTCCTAGTTTTAGGGGGTTGACAGGAAAACAAAATGAAAACACCACCCAAAAAACGCTGCAAACCACAGAAGTTCAGCAGTTTTTGTTTTTCTTCCTTGCACGGTTACCATCCTGGGTCTGAATGACATGGCTGCAACCTATAGGTCACTTGGCATTGCTGAAAGCTCGCAGGCTGTCAGCGAAGCCATAGGCCAACCTGGACACTAGACCCTGAGTTCAAAACCCAATCATACCACTTAAAAGGGGATGGAGAACCGAAGAAACTATTGCCTGTCCATAGGAACACCAAAGGAATGTGATCAATTCCATGGTTGGATGAGTAGTCTGGCAATGAGTCTAGCATAAAATTAGACCCAATAATCCAGGACATGAATTGATTTTAATTCATAGTTTATTATGCATTAAAAGAATGCTATTGGGGGCTGGGAAGGTGACTCAATGGTAGAGTGCTTGCCTTGCATGCCTGAGGCCCTGGGTTCGATTCCTCAGCATCACATAAGCAAAAAGAAAAAAGCCAGAAGTGGTGCTGTGGCTCAAGTCGTAGAGCACTAGCCTTGAGCTGAAGAGCTGAGAGACAGCACCCAGGCCCAGAGTTCAGGCCCCACAACCGGAGCCAAAGGAAAAAAAAATATTATTGATTAAATGGAATCTTCACTCAATACATGAGAATCGGTAGGAAGGTAGTATATGACATTGAATACTAAATAGACACCTCTGGCATTACCTAAATACCTAAATTTATATTTATTTATATACCACCATCATCATAGAAAGTTACTGCTATTTTGCCCAAACCTGGGGCTTGAATCTAGGTTCTGGGATCCACTTGACAGCTGAATGGGCTAGAGGCTGTGGTGCTGACACTCACCCATTCATGAATTGGGCCTCTCAGGCCTTCAGATCAGGTCCCATCATTGCCAAAAATTTCTTCCTGGTGTAAATTTAAGTGTGACACCTGTCTTCCTTTTCTGTGCAAGTTCATAATATGTCTACAAAGTTACATGCTATGGAATAGATGGGAATAAATGTAATAAATGTTATAGGTTCACTCACAGTTAGTAAAATAAATACTAAATAAATAAATCAATAATAAAACATAATGAATCACACCAACAAACACAATATATACTGAATATATAGATGTAAGTATAAATTATATATTTAACATGACTATGAATGGTATGAGGTGTTGAATTCAGGCCTAGGGAAGAGTTTAGTTCATGCATGATTCTCATAGGAAATGATAGGCAAGACATATGGCACAATGATTATTTTTAATTAAGAGTTCATGAAGTGTGACAATAAGAATCACATTCAGGACTGAAGGCAATGGGAGAGATCCAAGAATCAGTATTCACTGAAAAGCTGCAATGTCATCATGTGGTTCAAATTTCCATTCTTTGGCTACATAGTGTCATTCAGTGCACATAAATGCAAATATGAGCCGGATGCTGGTGTCTCATGCCTGTAATCCTAGCTACTCAGGAGGGTGAGACAAGAGGATTGTGGTTCAAATCCAGGCAGGTCAGGAAGGTCCAAGAAACACTTATCTTCAATTAGCCACCAGAAACCTGGAAGTGAGGCTGTCGCTAAAGTCGGAGAGCACTCAAGTTGAGTTGAAGAGCTGCGAGGCAGTGCCCAAGGTTCAGTGTTCAATCCCCACAACCAACAAAAAAGTGCAAATATGGCTTTAAGTTTTCCCCAAAGGAATGAGGAAGTCAATAGTAATCTTCCCAAAGGATTCAGTGCACCTACTTTTGCTGAGTTATTTAAGTTATGTCTTCTTTTCTGAACACATTCTCTTCTTTAAAAATTGTCACATATTAGCTTTATAGTAAACTTCATCTAATATTTCTTGGTTCAAAAGAGAAGTCCAGGGGCTGGGAAGGTGGCTCAGTGGTAGAGTGCTTGCCTTGCATGCCTGTGGCCCTGGGTTGATTCCTCAGCACCACATAAGCAAAAAGAAAAAAGCCAGAAGTGGCACTGTGGCTCAAGTGGTAGAGCACTAGCCTTGAGCTGAAGAGCTGAGGGTCAGGGCCCAGGCCCAGAGTTCAGGCCCCACGACCAGACCAAAAAGAAAAAAAAAAAAAAAGAGAGGTCCATGCAGTTGATGTCACTTAGCTTTCTTACTCTCTTAGTTCAAAGTCAACCCAGGCAGGAAAGTCTGTCAAACTCTTATTTGTAATTAAACACCAAAAAAGCCAGAAGTGGAGTTTTGGCTCAAGCAGTAGTATACTAGCTTTGTGGGCAGGTGGAAAAGAAAGACAACTGTTCAGGGAGAGGGTCCAGCCTCTGAGTTCCAGCCCCAGAACCAGCACAAACTAAACAAATAAGAAAACAAAACAAACCCTGGGTATTTATTTGGGACTCTCATTAAAGGAGTAGTGGTCTGAGTAGAGGCTGGTTTTTCTGATCATACTCACTGTATCCTGCTTTTTTGAAATCTTTATTGCTATGGAAAACTCAGGACCAGACTAAAGGAATTGATAACTGACTCCTGCAACAAGAGAATCATCTCAGGAGTGAAACATCCATCCATAAGACACTTCAAAACCTCCATATCTTTGTTTCTTTGCAGTAGAACACTTTTAAAACAAAGTTATTTACTTTTGTTTTATGCTGGCCTTCAAATGGCATATTGTTTCCTTTGTAATACTCTCAACCAGAAGTTTACAGACAAGTTTTACATGAGTAAAGAACACACTCAAAAATGTCAGGGAGAGATTTTCCTTCAAGCCTTGGATTCTTTTCTTGGACAGTAAAAAGGAAAGCAAAATTTAACTTGAACTTTTTCATTCCTCTATGTTCAATTTCTCTCCTGAGATCAATTTCCACATCTAGTAACAGTTACTTTCAATTACTTCCAGTAAAAATCTATGGTGCTGCTCCAGATAAAATGAATATTTTCTGTCTTCATTGAAATAGCCCAAGGACACTTTTGGACATGAGGTAACACATGGTTCAGAGACAACTTAGTAAAGAGAAAATATGAAATTTAAATTGCTTATGGATACTTTATTCTTGAGTACATTTTATTCAAACTTGTTAAGTGCTCTGTAAATTAAGGTGAATTTTAAATAGGAAGAAGGTTCTCAGATCATTTTTTGTGAGTGTATGTACTGTGCATTAATTTCCCAAGAGGACATGAGTTAACAGTAAGAGAAACAATAGCAATAATCGGAGAAAAAAGATTTCTGGGAAGATGGTGGAGGAGAAGTTGGAGGCTAAACAAGCTCTTTCATAGAAAGCAGTTTTAGAGTTGCAGTGAACAGTCCTAAGCCAGAGAATCACACCAAGTGTGCCATCACAGGACAGAGAGTTAGGCCAGAGAGGGAAAATCCAGTCAAGGAGACAGATTTGAGCACTTGCCAGCAGCCGCCGCTGCTGCCACCGCCACGGCAGCAGAGGTGGTGGTGGCTGAATCCACCATACTTGCAAAACAGAGAATCCGGGACAAAGGAGCCAGACGCGGCAGGCGAGCAGATTCTACTTAATACCAGCAAGAACTGACAAGGAGCAAACATCTTCATGCTGCAGTTAGCAGACCAGAGACAACCCAGGAAACAAGACTTGGCATGAGTAGAAGCCTAACGTCCTCACCCCTTCTCAGGGAGCAGAGGAGGGAAGGCAACCCCTCCTCCCCCCAATACCGGAGATCACCACCTTTGATACTGACAAAGTTGAGTGGAGCTTCTAGCTCCAACTCAGGCCTTGGAAGAAAACTAGAGGCATTTAGCAGGTCACAAGAACCTAACTGACCTGTCAGACTCAGCTCCACCCAGGGAAAAATCACCCAGCTCGGACGCCAGCCCCAGGAGTGGCTTTCTTCAATGGGTAATCAAAGCCAGAGGAGGTCCCTCCCTTTAGCAGCCTTGACAATCAATTGTAATTCAGTAAACATAAACCCTGAGAGTGGCTCCTGGCTGGGCTCTGTGAGTTTCTGACAAACTAGCCCCTGGGAAAAGCTACTGTTTGTTGAAAGACCTCATCTCTACCCAGAACCTAGCCTCATCACATAATCTCCAAACTTGAGGAAAAAGCCATCTCCCTCTTTTGTGATACTCAAAGCAGATCTCTTTCCCACTGAACAAGCCTGGGAAGAGGATCACAAAATTCATAAAAACTGACTTAAGAAACCAACCAAGTCACAGGAAAATCAAACACCACAAGCAGACCAGAGACTCAAACAAGAGGCTGGTTAAGGACACAAGGGAGATAATGGATTTTTCCTTTCCCTTCCGAAAAAATAAAAAAAAAAATTTCCTTTTTTTTTGCACCTTTTATAAAACTTTTTTTGTAAAACATTTTTCTAATTTTTAATTTTTACTTTTTTTGAAAAAAATTGTTTTCTAGTAACTTTTTTTTCCTCTTATAATTTTTATTTTAGGGGTATATGTGTGTGTGTGTGTTTTGTTTTCTTTCTTTTTTTTTCCTTTTTTAAAAATTTTTTTTCTTTTTGGTTGAGCTCTACTGAACTTCTGATCTTTATTCTTTCTTTCATATCCTTTTCTCCTTTTCTTCTCTTTCGTTCTTCTTTATGTGACTTAATTATTGTTCTGCACATCCTCAGATAAACCTGTAGTCGATTATTCGAACTTATCCACCATTGTGTACACACTTAATCCACAAATTTATTACTCAATTCAAAACCTCTGAGACTTAAATTTATTAATAGCAGTACAACCTCTTTGTACCTATATAATATTTTAAGTATTTGTATTTTTAAGTTATTCACATCAGCTTTATTTCCCTCCCCTTCTCTCATTATATTCTTCTCTGAATATTTTGTATTCGGCCCAACCCAATATTTTTAATTATTACTATTCTATTTTTTCTAGTCCCTTTTTACTCCTTTCTCTTTCTTCTTGTTTTTCTCTCTCTCTATTTTCATCCTATCCAACCTATTTCCTGCTTTGAGATTAGGATTTAAAAAGTTAAATCTCCCTGTGCCTTCCCACATCACTCTATTCCTATTTTTTACCCACACCTCTCCCTAAACCTAATAATTTCTGGTTTACCAAATTCTTCTTTGCGGTTTGTAGCCCATTAATATATAGTTGTTTGATGTTGAAGAGAGGTATCTGTTGAACTAGATTGTATCTGCAGACTATTGACAGGGAAAATACAGACTTTGGTTGATGCTTGCATTAAGTCAGTTTTCTAGAACAAAACTGGTGTTATTTTCATCCCAAATGGGCAGAGTAAGCTGGAAAAACACTAGAAAAATGGCAAGTCTGGGTATCTCAACTCCTACTCATGATAATCAGGGGACAGAACAGATAATGAGTAATCCAGAGGAGAGTTCCCAAATAACTCTACAAACACTGCTGGCAAACATGATAAATTAAAAGACTAAAAAAATACAAAGGACTCTGTATGAGCGTGATAGGGAGAGAGACGAGCAAACAAAAGGTCAATGGAGGCAAACAAAAGGTCAATATAGGAAAAGATTGAAAACCATCAAAGGACTCTGTATGAGCATGATAGGGAGAGAGAGGAGGCAATCCAAAGGTTTATACAGGAATACCATGAGCGTGAGGAAGCTAGTCAAAAACTGATAGAGGATTTGCGTGCGTAGCTTGAGAATACTCAAAGAGAAAGGCAGGAATGGCGTGAACAGGCTGAGAACACTCAAAGAAAACTACAGGAATGGCATGAACGTGAGGAAGCTAAGCAAAGAGTAATACAGGAATTGAGAGAGCAGGATGAGAACACACAAAGATTACAAAAGGCATGCATGGAATCCATGCCTGAGGGAAGTCAGGGAGACCACAAAGGGAATGCTGAATCGGAAGGAATGGGAGTCCAAGGAAACCATAACCAATCAACTAAGTGATTTGAGAATAAACATTGAACACCAAATTAAGGAAGTAAAGAAGTTCATACAAGATCTAAAACAAAGCTTCAGCAAAGAATTTGAAGCCGTGAAAGCTGACCACTTAGAGGGAAAATAAATAAAAACAAAGTAGAAAGACTTGACAGCAGGTTAGACCATGCAGAAGATCTAATCTCGGAGATTGAAGACAGCCTAGTTATTTTAGAGAAAGAACATACAACCATCCGGGACAAATCCAAGAAATATGATAGATCTATCCAAAACTTGGAAGACACCATCAAAAGTCCTAATCTAAGGATAATAGGTTCTGGAGTACCTAGGTACAGAAGTTAATGGTCTAGGTAATTTGTTTCACAGGACCCTAGCAGATAACTTCCCAAACATGCAAAAAGATAGGCCTATTCAGAAATAAGATGCTTTTAGAACTCCAAATAGACCAGACCAGAATAGGACATCCCACCGTCACATTATAATCCACACAGGATCAATTCAGACCAAGAAAAAGATCCTTAAATCTGTCAATGAAAATGATTAATCACCTATAAAGGGAAACCAATTAGAATCACCTCAGATTTCTCAGCAGAAACAATCAAAGCAAGAAGAGCCTGAAATGATGTATGCCAACCCCTATAAACAAACAACTATCAATCAAGAATAATGTACCCAGCTAAACTCTCCTTCATAACTGAAGGCCAAATAAAAAACTTCCATAGCAAAGAAAAATTGAAACAATACATCTCCACAAAACTAGCCCTACAAAAGATTCTTAAAGATGTCCTACACTCAGAAAACCAACAAGACCACAATAAAGGCCAAGAAACTGCACCCAAACTGAGAATCCAAGAACCATAGAAAAATCCAGTTTTTGTAACCCCCAAGAAGGTGGATAACATGGCAGGAACTCCCTAATACCTCTCAGTCCTATCTATCAACATTACCGGACTTAAATCTCCAGTTAAGTTTCATAGACTGTCTAGTTAGATTAAAAAGCAAGATCTTTCTATCTGCTGCCTTCAGGAGTCACATCTTACCTATAAAAACAAACATTTTGAAAGTGAAATTATGGAACAAAATCTACCAAGCAAACGATCCCTATAAATGGAGGGAGTTGCTATCCTAATATCAGATAAAATAGACTTCAAATTAAAATTTGTGAGAACAGATAAAGAATGTTGCTACATACTAATTAAGGGATCTCTCCTTTAGGAGGATATTACAATTCTAAATATCTATTCACTAAACAACGGAGCACCCAAATTTATCCAAGAAACACTACTTTTCCTCAAATCCCCAAAAGATCCAAAGACATTAATTGTTGGGGATTTTAACACAACACTCTCTCCACTAGATAGATCAACTCGGCAAAAACTCAACACAGAAAAAGCTGATCTAATCAATTGCATAGATCATCTATATTTAAGAGACATCTACCAAATATTTCACCTAGCAACATCAGAATACACGTTTTTCTCAACAGCACATGGAATATTTTCTAAAATAGATCACATTTTAGGCCACAAAGCAAACTTGTCCAAATTCAGAAACATTGAAGTTATACCTTGGGTTCTCTCTGACCACAAGGGAATATAATTAGAACTCAACACCAAAAGACATCAAAGAAAGTCCGGTAACACATGGAGGCTGAACAACAAACTACTGAACCATGAGTGGGTCATGGAAGAGATTAGAAAGGAAATTCAAATGTTCATGTTATTCAAAAAAATGAACACACAAATTACCAGCTCCTCCAGGACACAGCCAAGGCAGTACTCAGAGGTAAGTTTATAGCTTTGAGTTCCAACATCAACAAATTTGAGAGTTCTGAAACCAACAATTTAATGAGACATCAGAACCTCCTTGAAAAATAACAGCAAGATAAACCCCAATCCAGTAGATGGAAAGAAATAATTAAAATTAAATCAGAATTAAATGAATTAGAATTAAAAAAAAGCTATATAAAGAATCAAGAAAACGAAGAGTTGGTTCTTCGAAAAAGTTAACAAAATTGACAGACCCTTAGCAAATCTTATCAGAAAAAGAAGAGAACACACCCAAATAAATAAACTCAGAGATAAGAATGGAAACATCACCACAGAAACAACCAAGATTCAGAACATTATAAGGCAATACTTCTGAAAACTTTATGCTAATAAGTTTGAGAACTTGGCAGAAATGACATTTTCCTAACAAATATTGACTTGCCAAAACTAAACCAAGATGAATTAAACCAGCTTAACAGGCCCATATCAAGCATTGAAATAGAAACAGCAATAAGAGACCTCCTAGCTACGAAAAGTCCAGGACCAGATGGTTTTACAGCGGAATTCTACAAGGCCTTCAAAGCAGAGCTCACACCAATACTTCTCCAACTCTTCAATGCAATTGAAAGAGAAAGTTCACTACCGAACACGTTCTATGAAGCCATCATAACCGTCATTCCAAAACCTGTCAGGGACTCATCAAAGAAAGAGAACTATAGACCCATTCCTTTGATGAACATTGATGTAAAACTTCTCAACAAACTTTTGGCCAATCGACTTCAACAATTCATCCAAAAAATTATACACCACGATGAAACAGGATTCTTTTCAGGATGGTAATCCTGGGTCAATATTCGCAAATCAATTAATACTAATCATCACATCAACAGGAACAAGGATAAGAAACACATGATTGTCTCAATAGATGCAGAAAAATCATTTCACAAGATCCAACACCCCTTTATGATGAAGGTTTTGGAAAAATTAGGAATCCATGGAACATTCCTCAATACACTAAAGGCTCTAAATGACAAACCTAAAGCCAGCATTATACTTAATGGTAAAAACCTAAAGCCATTTCCTCTTAACTCAAGAACAAGACAAGGATGTCCACTCTCTCCATTTCTCTTCAATCTAGTATTAGAATATCTAGCTACAGCAATAAGACCAGACGCAAACATAAAGGGGATCCAAATAGGGAAAGAAGAAATAAAACTCTCCCTCTTTGCAGACGACATGATCTTGTATTTAAAGAATCCCATAGACTCCACTCCCAAATTACTGAAGCTGATTCAAAACTTTGGCAAAGTAGCAGGATATAAAATTAACCCCCAAAATCAATGGCTTTTCAGTATGCCAACAATGAGAAAAGTTTGGCTAAAATTAGGGAAGCAACTCCATTTGTAATAGCATCACAAATAATAAAATACCTAGGAATTAACTTAACCGAAGAAGTGAAGGACCTCTATGATGAAAACTTTAAAAATTTGAAAAAGGAAATCAAAACAGAATTTAGAAAATGGCAAAAACTGCCATGCTCCTGGACTGGAAAGATTGACATTGTGAAAATGGCAATAATTCCCAAGGCTATGTACAAATTCAATGTGATATCTATCAAAATTCCAACCTTATTCTTCAAGGAAATAGAAGAGGCACTCCAAAAATTCATTTTGAACAATAAAAGACCCTGAATAGCAAAAATGCTCCTCAACGGAAAGAACACTGCTGAAAAATATCAATACCAAATGTCAAACTCTACTATAAAGCCATAGTAATCAAAATAGCTTGGTACTGGCACAAGAACACACCTCAGGACCAATGGGATAGAATTGAAAACCCAGAAATGAACCTACAGACCTATAGCCATCTAATCTTCGATAAGGGAGCTAAAAAAATAGAATTGAAGAAAGACAGCCTCTTCAGTAAATGGTGCTGGCAAAATTGGTTAACTACTTGTAGAAAACTAAAGCTAGATCCTTATATATCACCCTGCACCAGAATCAACTCCAAATTGATCACAGACCTCGGAGTCAAGCAGACACTTTGAAAAGATTACAGGATGGAGTAGGAGAAACGCTAGTTCTCCTTGGCGCCGGCCGAAATTTTCTTAATAGAGACGCGGAAACACAACAAATCAAAGAAATGTTGGACAAATGGGATTGCATGAAATTGCAGAGCTTCTGCATGGCAAATCACATAGCTAGCAAGATCAATAGAAAGCCCAAGATTTGGGAGAAGATCTTCACTACAATGACAATGGACAATGGCCTAATACAATGGACAAAGGTCTCATATCTAAAATATACTTGGAACTCAAAAAGTTAAATCCCCCAGCAACAAATCCTCAAAGAAACAACTGCCCAATAAATAAGTGGGCTAAGGTCTTAAAGAGAAACTTCTCTGAAGAAGAAAGAAGGATGGCCAATAGACACATGAAGAAATGCTCAACCTCCTTAGCCATAAAAGAAATGCAAATCAAAACAGCATTGAAATACCACCTCATCCCAGTTAGATGGCAAAAATCAAGAACTATAATAACAACAGCTGCTGGAGGGGATGTGGACAGAAGGGAACCTTACTTCATTGTTGGTGGGGGTGTAAACTTGTTCAACCACTTTGGAAAGTAGTATGGAGGTTCCTCAAAAGACTCCACATAGAGCTCCCCTATGACCCAGCAATCCCACTTTTGTGCATTTACCCAAATGTTTACAAACAAGACCACACTAAAGCTACGAGCACAACTATGTTTATTGCAGCATTTTTTTACTATAGCTAAGATATGGAACCTACCCAGATGCCCCTCAGTAGATGAATGAATCGAGAAAATGTAGTATATATACACAATGGAATTCTATGCCTCCATCAGAAAGAATGACATTGCCCCATTTGTTAGGAAATGGAAAGATTTGGAAAAAATTATATTAAGTGAAATAAGCCAGGCCCAAAGAAACATAGGTCCCATGGTTTCCCTTATTTGCAATATCTAGTATATGTGTGAGTCAAGAAGAAAAAGTAAGATAAGGTGATGTTAGGAAAATTAACCCTAAGATATGTATTTAAATGTTTTTTTTCCTTTCATGCCTTTGTTTCTAACGCATTTGTAAGATTATTCCTTTGTTGCATTTTATGCCCCTCCCCCACAGTATAACCCATGCTTTCACTGTATTTGATGTCGGTATAATTTGTGGAGGGGAAGGGGAGATACAAGTCATTTAAATAAGGATACAAATGGACCCGTTGCAACAATGAGAAGTAAAAGTTGTCATGTCTAAAATGAACTTTACAACTTTGGTGGGGGTGAGGATTGCATGGGGGAGCAGTGGGGGCTGGGAAGGGAGGGGAGGGGGAAACAAAGGAGGAGGCTACAATGCTTGGTAAGAAATGTACTCGTTATCTTGCCTATGTAATTGTAAGCCCTCCGTACAGTATGTTCACAATAAAAAATAAATAAATTAAAAAAAAACAATTGCTTACTCTTGAGGAATTAATTATTACAGATACTTCATAGTTTTATCCTCTACCTGAATGTGGCTATTTTTGTGTTGACTTCTCAATTTGTAACACCCCATTGGAAACGGCATCTATTGCAGAATTTCATAATATGCAAAAATGTACTGTTTTGAATCTCTCAGGTATGGAATGTTGAGAATGAAAAAAATTAGTAGTTATTAGTCATAGTAATTTTGATGAACACATATATTCTGTCCGCTTAACAACTTATTTAATTTTGAAAGTTATGGGTTTCCAAACCATTAAACTGTTTTCTGTTTTATAATGAGAAAGTACTATTGAAAAACTTGGCAATATATTATGAATATATTGTCTAGTTGGATAAAATTCACGTTGATGACCCTTTGATAAAGAAGAGGTAATTAATTCACATTAGATGTCAAATATTATTGATTTTTAAAATGTTACTACATAAAGAATAATATTTACTGTGCCAATACAGTGAAATTACATTTTATCCAGCTTATTTTTTCAATTTTATTATCAAATTGATGTACAGTGAGGTTACAGTAATTGTAAGGTAGTGAATATAAAACATTTCAAACTTGATACCCCTCCCTCATTTTTCTCACAGTTTTCCTTCACCCCTTCACCCCTCACAAGTTGTAATGTACATTTCCAAAATATTGCCTTGTGAGTGTAGCTACTGCATTGGTTTTCTCTTTGTCCTTTGTCTCACCATTTTGCTTTTCCTCTTCCATTCCTATTTAAGGTAAATGTATTCACAATACAAAATCAAATACAGCAGGAATGAACCATAGGGGAAAAACCCAAAGAAAACAAATCACATAGTTCATCAAAAACAACAACCACAAATAAAAAATCTGGTTCTATATCTTGGAATTAATTTTGCTTAGCATCAGCTTTTATGTTTATATATAGGCAATACAAAGCCACTGGAAAATAATAGCTGCATGGACACTATATCATGAAAACAGCATGTTAACTTTTTGATGGTAAAGGTGGAATCAGGATTGGTCAATTCGCGGTTCTGATAAAGGAATTTCAAGAATTTTAAAGTTTTGACAGGTAAATTTGAATTATTAAAAATTTTAACAACTTAGCCTATTAATAAAAGTTAAAATTGCCTGGGAGAATAGGTTTTCATGCAAAGAAATCCACGGAGACTTAGTAGAGAGGGAGCAATGTGGGTGAAGATGGCTCGTTTTCACACTAGACAAACAAACCTCAGAAATCTTGCTGTAAATCCTGTAGGTTCCTTTGGCATTATTCTTACCCAGGAAATATATTCTCACTGTGTAAAACAAGGTTGTATTGGAATTTAAATTCAAAGTTCTTAAAAAATAAGACATCAAAATTTGTGAATTGACCTTTCATTACCAAACAGTAATTCTCTGAAAAAGGTAATTTGGGTCAAAATATTTAGGGAGAACGTGCCCTCCAAAATGAAAGAAGGTGTTGGGTTTACAAATTTCTGCTTGTAACACTTTCCACAATGTCGTTGCATGTGAAGCAGTGAAACACAGAAAAAAATCTGATTGGATACTTCAAACTAATGATTTCACATTTCTAAGTGACTCACAAATAATAATATCCTTATTAACATGAGATAGTGAAGACTTCTCTTATTACATAAGCTAAAATGTTTTGGGTTCAGAAAAGAATTGAGCAAATGGAAAAGGTAAGAAAACATTGTTTTTAGAAGCCCTAGCTAAGTGTATTGGCTTCAGCAGTGAAAGGAGGCCAAAATTTTATATAAATTGTGTTAATATTTTTACTACGTAAAGTGATTTTACAGAACCTATTTGGCTCACTAAAACACAGAACAGATTGAATGAAGACATGAAAATAAATTCCACATCCAAATGAGGCAAGTTAAAGAGTTTTAAAAGAGATATCACGAAGATGTAGCAGTGGTGGAGCCCGTATAGTCCTTCAGCTTCACTAGACTTGAAGCCAAGATGCTGTGATTAATTGGAAATCAGGCAAGAGCTAAGAGGAGGACATAGAAGCAGGATATAGAAGCATTGTCTTTTTGTAACAGACACTGTCTTCTTAGGTATAGGTGATTTAACTCTACTCTCCTCCATACAACTTAGTGAACAAATGCAAGACCAAGAGAAAAATGATCTATTGAAATTATTTTTCATAGAATAAGTTAATTGTTCCTGATATGGTATCTAAGGAGAGTCTTAAGAGAAAATAAAAATGCAGTATTTTTCAGTTTCTCAAACCATTTTCTTAGCAAAATATATCTTTGAGGTTAGAATTGATTGAAACAAAAGTGATGGAGTCCTTATTTTTGTGGGCACTTTAGACACAAGAAGACTTTTAATGTAAAAGAAAAAAACAAAAAATACAGCCAAATATTTGTGATCACAGCTTCTTGGACTGTTTTCTGGAGACAAAGTTTTACATTAGATTTCTTCTCATTAACATAGATGTTTCATGGCAACCAAATGCAAGAGGCAAGTTTAATAGACTCGCTTGGCCAATTAAACAGCGTGAAAGATGAAAATGGGAAATAATATTTAATGAATTACTTTGACCAATTACTTTGCCAGAAGAAAGAAGGAAAAATATAATTCAAAATCAATTGACTTAAAAGTATAAAGAACACGTAGTGAAGAGAGATTAGAGAAAACATAAAGGATTATTTTCTCTCCAGTGGAGTAATGGGTTCTTGATCTTGTTTCTTGCGTTCTATCTTCTCAAGGTATCAAGTGTGTCTCACCAGTGGATTATCCAGTTCAGACAGAGAACTCGTTGAAGCAAGATACTAGTTGCAGCAGTAGGTGATTTATATAAAATTTTAGACATTCTATTTAAACCTGTTCAAAATTCTCCCCTATCCCAAACTTCCCTCTTTGAACAGATTTCTTGGTTTTCCCAAGACTACCTTTCATTAACTGCTTAAAATTTTGAGAGGTCATATTCATACTCTCTAGAGATTGCTAGTTGGTTGTTATTTTTGTGTGTTTTTGTTTTTTGTTGTGTTTTTGAACTGAATTTCGTAAGGTTATGCAAGTGTGTTACAATTAAATATATCCATCTAATTGTCCAATGCTCTTGGATCAA
This sequence comes from Dipodomys spectabilis, assembly GCF_019054845.1. Taxonomy (NCBI): domain Eukaryota; kingdom Metazoa; phylum Chordata; class Mammalia; order Rodentia; family Heteromyidae; genus Dipodomys; species Dipodomys spectabilis. The sequence goes on along the minus strand of NW_024870734.1, from coordinate 945,154 downwards.
TATCACTCCTTCCATCATTCTCAATCAACCTTTTCTCCAAGATTTTTTTTTTTTCAGATTTACCACTTCCTTTATCATATGTGTAAATTGTGTATTCTAGCTGTACTTGGCCTTGTTCATTTTTCATTCATTCTATGTCTTTACTATAATTGGGTTCTGGTTTCAACTTCCTGATAGTCATCCTGTTAAACTCTCTATTAATACTTTGAAAGGTTTAGATACATTTGATGGAGTTTCCATCCTGTATATGCTTGAACTGATGTCAGCTTATATTTCCATAATTCACTCATCTGCAGTAACAATTTGCAAGACTGGAGATATGAAGCACCTAAACATGATTTTATTCTCATCCATTTGGAAGGTTAACCTTTAGTAAAAAAGAAAGTTAAAAAATGCCACAGAATGTATTCCTAACTACCAATTTTTATAAATGGCTTTGTAAAAAGGTGTGATTGTTTTATTTTACATGGGATAATATTTTCTACTACCTATAAGTTATGGAAAAAGAAGATAACTAAAATTTATTCCTGTAGAGGAATATGATAGAAATAGAAGACAGATTTTATGTTTGTCACATCTCTCATGAGTACCCATATTCAAAACTTAAAGTCATATTTTTTACTATGTTAGACAGATAGGAAAAACATAATATTACACATAATAAGACAACTATTTGTGACATTTTAAAATGTACTTTATTAAATGATGACATTTACTTTATTAGCTAACGTTTTAGTTTGAAATTTGGGAGGCTGATCTACTTAACACATTTCTGGACGGCCCCTACTGAAAAACAGAAATTGTGGGTGGTACTATTTCTACACTTTAATGAATGGTTGAACGTGTTTGTTATTAGTGCTGGGTAAATAATTCAACTCCATTGTAACTTGTTCTCTACCCTTGAAAAACTTGTAATGTCACTAAGTATCATCTACTTGTCTATTGTTATTTTGGCGAATGTCATTTTAAAAATTTAATTTGAAAAGGAATAACTTTCAGGAGATTAAATGTAGATTATCATTGGTTTGAGAGTGACATTTTTATACCACAGAACCATGTTGTACTGAAGTCCCAGTGTTTTGAAGCACTAAGGATCTTCTCAATATTTTTCTGAATTATATTTGAACTCTAAGTAAAGTTTTCTGGGCCTTGGTAGACCAATTATGGTTCTATCCTTCCAGGAACTATTTTTTGGCCCACTTATGCTGTACTAAAATCTTTCATTAATCAGAGGGGAGGGGTATTAAAAATAATCTTATGACACTTTTTGAACTTGTTCACTCATATGGGCTGGTCATATGTAAGTTGAATGTTTGAATTATAGTACTTACTCTCAAATTTTGTGATCTCATCTTTCAAGTTGCATTGCATTTCTCAATTGCTTACTGCTAATTCCTGCATCTCAAGAATTGGGGTCCTGAAATATAGGAAATGAGAAATTGAGATGGATCTTCAATTACTTTGTGTTGACATGTTGCATGAACCTTGGTGAGAAGCCTTGACCTTGTCATCTGATGATGCAGGTAACTGGGATCTGGGATCCTAGGACAGAATAGCATTTTTTAGACATCTTATCAGCAAAATTTGGGCATAATCAGTAGGAATGGTTCAGAAATATGTAGAATAACAGTTTGGAACCAGCGAGTTAAAACAATAAACAGAGAATCAAGGTAAACTCCCTTATAGATTAGAGGAAAACAACATTGTTTTTTTACCATGTGAATTCAGAAGACCACGAACATTTAGGATGTATCACAACTTTATACCAAAGACATTGTGTTGGTTCTTTATCTAATGTACATTTTAAACCTAAGTATTTATATTCCAATTCTATTTATTGGAATAAATATATATCAATTTATTTGTGAAATTATCAACTAATTCTAGTACGTTTCACTGTGTGAAATATAAAATCAGCACATATAAATATAACATATATAACTATATATAATATAAGAAAAAGACACATATTTTACATTGTTCTGTTGTGGTTACTGTATCAAAGGCAACTCTTTTTTATAGTATTATTCCATTATCTCTACCTCAGTGTTTGATAGAGTTGGACCTTAAGCCTGACCATTTGTATATTTACAGCCTGGAGGCAAGAGAAATCACTGTGATTAAAACATTACTAATTTAAGGGCTAATAATGAGGAGAAAAATATGGACTTCTCTTGCAAATATGAATATATTTGGTGATAGAAAGGCAGTAGTGTAAGTTCCTGTCTGGTTGGATGGTAGACAGGCCAGGACATTAAATAATCATACATATGAACAATTTTTTCACCTTCTTGGTTTTAGCTACTTTTGAAATGTTATATATATAATGGACAATTATATTTTGATAAAATACCTTCTAGTCTGAACAGTTCTGTCTGAACTGTTCATCTCTCTATAATCCCTTGTTACTAAGATTAGTTTTGTTCAAGTAAGACAATCTATGCTCTCAGTGTAAGATATTCTGATTGGTCTGTTCCTACATGGAAGAAGAGTAAAGGGTCAGGTAGACATTTGTGCCAGTAAGACCTCATTTGGGAAAATGTCAGCTGCAGAAGGTGAGAAGTAGCTCTTAAGCAAGGCTTACTTTGAATCCATTAGCTCCACAAAGCTAATTCAGTTGGATAAATAATACTTGAAAAAGCCAACACCTTTGTACTTCACTATAAATTATTGAAAATATGATCAAATTCCAAATGAAAAAGACTTAAAATTGTCATTGATAAAAAATGCAAATGTGAGCAATCTGCTGAACAATATAAATTTTTTCACTATTCACAGAATTTTAGGGAAATAAGATCAATAGCATTGTTAGGAACAATAAGGTTTCCTTCTTACAAGTAGGCACCCATGGATATATGCCTGTATAAAGATTGCATCATTAGGATACTACATGCTTCCGCAGCAGGTCTACCTAAATTACAACAATACAGAGATTAACATGGCACTTGCACAAGGATGATATGAAAATTTGTGAAGTATTCCGTAGTTTTCATTCTTCAGATGCAAGAAATGAAAAACAGTTATTAAAAAGTTGATTACAAAATAACAAGTGTAACAACACACGTAATTCATATTATTAAATTTAGTTTGATATCAATGTATTAAATCTTCACCTCAGAAAGGCGTTTACATAGCATAACCTTTACAAAACTTTTGAAATTAGACAACATTGTCATTTTATCCCAAAGAAAAATAATATTAGGACCTAGGAAAAAAAAGGAATCTTAAAATGTTTCTATATGGAATACAATCCGAAAGGACACATTAATGAACCTATATATTATAAAATAATATAGAATTCAAAGTATATCTAGGAGAGAATAAAATAAATTATGAACATTATACAAACATAGAATATAGAGTATTTTAAAATATTCTTTTTCAGACAAGCACCAGAAATACTTTAGTTTCTGTACTACTCATTTCAACAGATAAGTTAAAATTATTTCTGATTTAAAAATCACAAACTCTGCAGAAATCATTATACATGTATACAAAAACTCTTGAATACATTTGACACCCATTGCAGGCAATTCACTTGGAAGAATTCCACGGAATTCATGAATTTTTACAGTACGGTATTGGTGTTGCCAGGCGCTGGTGGCTCACTCCTATAAACCTAGCTATTCAGGAGGCTGAGATCTAAGGCTCACAGTTCAAAGCCAGTCTGGTAAGGAAAGTCCGTGAGACTCTTATCTCCAACAAACCACTAGAAAACTGGAAGTGAAGCTGTGGCTCAAGCAGTAGAGCACTCACTTTGAGCTGAAGAGCACAGAGATAGCACCCAGGCCCAGAGTTCAAGCCCTATGACAGACCCCCCCCCCCCCAATAAAATAAATTTGCACTTATTTGGATTGTGGAAATATTTTGTATGGACACGAAGGATGGACTTGCATTTTTGAAATTTGAGAAACTTAACCCGACCATTAGGACTTACGAGAACAATTTGTACAGCCTTCTACAATTTCATAGAGGTAGTGATGCATACTTATCCTTTGGGCAATTTCGAATGCAGTTTCTTCTAAGTTGTTCTTCAGGCCTGGTTTTATATAATGGTTGAACAGAAGGAGATCCAGCATATCTTTGCTATCTCAATTCTCAGCAGCAAGATGTAAGGGGGTCAAGAGGCCTTTAGTTTGGGCATTGGTATCTGTATCATGATGAAGTAAGAAAGATGCCATTCTGTTATTATTCTGTATATATGCACTGTGCAGGGGTGTCCAGCCCTCTACAGTTATTGCATTTGCCACTTGAGCCACCAACTCACGGACAATGTCTAAGTGTCCACTGTAGGCTTCCTGATAAAGAGGGGTATACTCATCGTCATCCCTAGTATTCACATGAGTAACCTTTTTGGAAAGTAGTCTCTGCAATTGATACCATTCCTCACTTTTTCATCATGTTCCGTGTCTTCATCAGAATTGCCTATCCAGAGACTGAGTGCAAGTGGGAATGTGGTGTCCATGTATTTCCCTAATAGTTCACGTTGGTTGAACTGTTCAGAAAAATCCAGTGAATTTATTTATGATTTATTTTTCCTTTTTCCATTTTTACTATTCTAAATTATTCTAACTGGGGAGTATGGAATTGATAGAGAGCAGAGGAAAGACCTCCATTTTCAAAGGTACAGACTGATAATATGGAGCAGTGGTGTCTTCATGTGCAACTTATTCTAGGAATGAGAAAAGATGAAATAATGCCTTCTGTATAAATGCTTTGGAAAATGGAAGAGCAGAAAGTGAAATGATGCAACCAAAAATATAAAAGCAACATAAATTAGGATATTTATGGAGCAATCATATTATCTATGAGAACCATGAAAGAGAGAGAGGAAAAGAGAGACAGATGTGCAATGACCTAGCTAGCCACAAAATGCATGCCTCTGATTAGAGGCAAGAGCAAAGATGGAAATAGAATTTATGTATTTACTTGAAATTAGTAATTGCATTTTTAGTAGCCTACATAAAGAGACATAGCTTTGACCAAATTGCAGACAAGAATCTAAATCCTTGATAATTCTAGTAACAGATCTGACTGAAATCAATTGAATCACACTTTTTCTGTATAATGAAGGAATAGGTCCAGGCTAGGAAAGCAGCTAGAGAAGGCAGGCCAATTGTATCTGTGACAAAACTTTGTGGAAAATGGTATTGAGGATTACTTACTGTTGATCCACTTGCACTGGAAGCATGATTCTCAACTATTGCTTGCAGATCCTCAACTATTGCTTTGATAATTATATTTTTCAAGAAGAAAAAGTGGGATTTAATTGTTAGCAAAGTACTACTAATACATTTTGACTTCTCATTAAGCACCTTCAATCATCAAAAACACATTAAGACAATAGACAAGCCTACTTTTTTTAGATGAAAACAAGTGTCTTTGAAAAACAAGGAATTTAAGTTGTCATGCAAAGGACTTCGATTTTACTACTGCATTATACATTTTTTCTAATGTTGGGTACCAATAAATAATGAATCTATTAGAAAGCTCTTAAACCTCATATGTCAAATCGTGGGTTCTCTTATACTATATTATGGTATTTTTTATGTATGTTCTTAAGAAGAAATTTAAATTACTAACTTGAATTTCTGACAGGACAATATCATCACTGTAAATCTTGCTTCTATACTCTCAGTTTTAAATTACTATTTAAGTATGTGCATTAGATAGGTATAGAGAAAAAAGTAGAAGCCACACTGGTGGCTCCTGTCATTAATCCTCGCTAATCAGAAAGATGAAGTCTGAGGATTGCGGTTTAAAACCAGAACAAACCAAAAAAAAAAAAGTCCATTAGATTCTGATTTGAAAGAAACCAACATAAGTTAGAAATGGAGCTGTTGTACAAGCAGTAAATTGCCTTGAGAAAACTCAAACAAAAAAATAACAAATTCTGGGACAGAGCCAGGCCCTGAGTTCAAACCCTAGTATTAGCACCAGGCCACTGAATTAATTAGGTAATTAATTACTTAAAAATACATTAAGTGGTCACATGTGGAGGGGCAGGATATAACACCCGTAGTGACTGGATTGTGTATTATTTTGTAGCAAGGCAAATTATCATTTGTACTAATCACTAAGATTTTATTTGAACTTTTTTGTACAATAAACCATGAATTTTGCATGCATGTGTATGTGTGTACATGTGTGCACATATATGTATGTGTATATGTGTGCATGTGCTGTTGCAATGTTGCTTGCCAATGTGGACAGGGTGAGGCTAAAAAGAGCTAACTGTGTTGCAATGTTTTTATTATCATTGTTCTGTCATGTCATTTCAGTTGAACCACCCTTCTCTACATTTTATTTGTCAAATAATAACATCATCAAAATCAAAGCATTTACAACATTAAGTTAGATAAAAGAGATCATTTTCAGCTCTTATTATATGTTAGGTGAGAAGATACAGACAAAATTAGGTAGTAAATTATTGCTGTAAGATGACTGTCAGTACAAAAGGTGTATTTGACCTGTTAAATTGGTTATACTTTTAAGATATGCTCATTGAGTGAGTTTGGCCGACTTGACCGAACAGGTCTTATTCTCTGCTTATTCCTGGATAAAGTCTTTCCGGATTTCTTTTTTTTCTGGGGGTCCGTTCATGGGGCTTAAACGCTAGGCCTGGCTCTGTCTCTCAGCTCTTCAGCTCAAGGCTAGCGCTCTGCCCCTTGAGCCACAGCACCACTTCCGGCTTTATTCTTTTTTTTCTTATGTGGTGCAGAGGAATCGAACCCAAGGCCTCATGCATGCAAGGCAATCACTCTACCACTGAGCCACCTTCCCAGCCCTCTTTCTGGATTTCTGTTGGAAATAACTTTCTTTGAAAGATCATATCTATTCTCACTAAGAGATAATCAGCTCCATATTTATTACAGTTGAATATCCCATCAGATTGACTGAAAATCGGTACTGTGGATATGCTTATTAGATATTCATTTCAAAAATGAACGAACAAACAAAAAACATGTGTCTTCTCCATATTGTGGATGTATTTGAATTCGTTTTGTACATGCAAAAATATCTTCAGTAATGGCTCTTTTGTGAGAGTAACTACAGCAATTTTAATAAATAAGGCTTTCTAATATATTTTTCAATAAAAATACCATCCCAAAGCGAATCTTGCAATTTCTGAAAAGCCTTTGACTATTTTAGTATTATTTCAGTTCATTGACTATAGAGCTAAAGATATTTCTGAAATAAATATTGTTAAGAGCTGAAAATGTAAGTGGGTATATAGGCATTTTATGCAACATTTTATGAAAATCCAGTTTTTATGAAACTAAATGAAATAGAAAAAAAGAATGTTCCTGAATTTGGTAAGCTAATTAATTATTAGTATAACTTTGTTTTCTATTAACACAGTCCTTTTAATGTAGCTGTTGCAATTAAATTATTTCCTTTGTTTCTCTGTACTTCAGTTGTTTTTAGAATCTTTGTAGTTATAGATTAGGATTAATCTTGTGTTTTGTGTCCTACTCCCCAGAAAATGAGTTATTTTCAAGTATTAATAGTTTATAATTGAATCTTCAGTATCATCAGAAATTTTTTAAAATGCAGTAGTTTGATGACTTTTTAAAACAATTGTATTCACAAGTTGGAGAGTCTTTAATTCATGCTTAGGTCTTGGTGTCTATGATTTTTACCCTCTCGTTCCTAACATAAATTATAGGTCAAGCTGCATTTTTGCATTTATGAAAGGTAAAATATTTATCTGGGGTCAAAGGTGATTTTTATATCAGTCTTGCTTTAATAGTATTTTAAAATAGTACATTTCTCTCAAAATTTTGGGTATAAAACGTAATCAAAATACTTGTAATGGTAAACAACTTAGGTAAGTTACAATGTGGAAATGATTGGTCCATAAGACCTTCAGTCTGTTTACATTAAGAATTGGACAGGTCATTCTTTCAGTAAGACTGTGTTAAACAGAAATGTGGTCCCCAGACAGTGCAGTGTTGAGTCATGGGATAGAATATGATTTCTCCTATTTTGAGTTAGAAATCAAGAATATTACACTTTAGCAGTTCCTTTCACCAGGGAGGTATGAATTGATTATGGACTTGGAGTTTTCATATTACAGTTACCTATTTTCTAAAAAAGATAAACTGAAGTATTATTAGAGTGTACACAATAATTCTGGGAAATTTTCCTAGAGTTAGTAGACTAAGTGCTGGTATTTTAGTCATAAAATAGAATGATACATGGGAGATGGGCTAACACTTACCATGTGTGCAATGTTGTACTAGTAACTCCACTTTAAATTATGACTTTTAAATTGTCAATGCTAGTATGTTTTTCCAAAATTATATATGATAAAATGTGATCCACCTTCTATGAAGGTTAGCAATTTTTATTATTATTTTATTGTTACTTTATTGTTATTTAGAATTTTTCCACTGTCTTTCCACTTCCATACACTTGTGTTCGTTATTGACAAAGATTTTACTTTGCTTCTTTTCTCTTTTCATTCTTTTTCCCTTAGAGTTTACCTATTCTTTCTCTTATTTCTTTGGAAATTAATTATTATATTTCTATTACTATTTCTTTCCATTGTAACAGGTTTATACAATGCTTTATTTTCTATTTTATTTTTCCCATGTTCTCTGACTCCCAGTCCAAACTATTAGGTGGATTAAAAAGTAACTTGATTCAGGACACTTTGATTATTTTCCTCATTCTCTTCTCTGAAGTTTTTCTGTTCTTTGATCCACAATACCAATGATATACAACTCCTATGTGGTCCATCATTCTATCACCTCTCACTCTGCTCTGTTGTACAGCTCAAGTCATTATCATTCAATTTTATGCTATAGAGTTTTTTAAATCTTAACTCATTCCTAAATTAATTTTATTTGCTTCAAGCATTTTCTAAAGACATTTTTCTATATATAATATCTGGGTTCTTGTGTTTTCACAAGGTGCAAAATATGAGTGACTATCAAACATCTAGATATCTCAGTAGAATATTGATACATCGGCACAATAGACTCATATGTAAATTCAAGGAACAATCCTGTAAAATGATGTAGCTTGAGCCCTCATACTATTTTTGAATCTTATTACCATGTTTAGTAATGAAGACAACATAGGTTTACTATAATATCAGATAAAAGAATGTAACAGATTTGTCAAAAATAAATTCTTATGTGTCTAGGGAAGTTGAGTATTTCTTTATATGTCTATTGGCCATCCTTCTTTCTTCTTCAGAGAAGTTTCTCTTTAAGTCTTTAGCCCACTTTTTTATTGGGATTAGAGTTGTTTCTTTGAGAATTTTTCTTGTGGGATTTGGATTCAAATGTTTTTTTTTTCTTTCTTGCGATTGTTCTTAACATATTTTAAAGATGATTTCTTTGTTGTTTGTATGTCCCTCTCCCACGGTATAATACCTGTTTTCACTGTATTTGATGTTGGTACAATTTGTGGAGGGGAAGTGAAAAAACAAATCGCTTAAATAGGGACACAGGTGGACAAGATGATATGTCGAAAAAAGAACTTTACAACTTTGGCCTGCTGAGGGGCAGCAGGGTTGGGGGTGGGAAGATGTGAAGGGATGCGAAGGGGAAACAAAGGAGGAAGCAACAATGCTTGATAAGAAATGTACTCATTACCTTGACCATTAATTATAAACCTTCTGTATGGTATTTTCACATTAAAACAAATACTCAGTTTTATGGTCAATAGATTTTGAAAAGGATCCCATGACTTTATGAAACAAAAATAGAATCTTATGGTTATATTGGCACTATTACCTCCCTCGATTTAAAGAATGATCTTAGACTACTATCTCAATCCTTATACAAAAATTTAAAATAAAAAATGATTATCAAACTAAATGTGAGATGTAAAAACCTATAAAAGATTAATGTAAAAATTCATGACATTGGATCAGTAGAATCAGTAAAGATTTCTAAAAAATGACATGGAAAGCATTAGTGGTAAAGAAAAGCAAGAATAAACCGTATAATATCAACTGATAGCCTTTCATAATTCAAAGGACACTATAACAGTAGTGAAAACATATCCAACAGATAGAGGGCACATATTTGTTAATGCTACCATGTTAACGTTACAATGATTATGTATTTTTATATCTTCTAATGATATATAAATTTTTCCCCGAATGGGATATTTCTTTACAGAACATATGTAAATTGATAGTCAATAGGAAGAGCATATGAAATAAGCTCTTCTTTAGTATCTAAGAATAAATAAAAAGAAAACTCACTAGTATGACCAAAATATAAAAAATGACTCAAAATATAGTACTGCATTTGTGGAGAAACTGATATACTCCACATAGCAAATCGATTTGTATAACAATGCAATCATTTTAGCAAGCAAGTTTTTAAAAGGTCGAAGAGAATTGCATAGGATCGATCCATTACACTTCTATGAATGTATATAAAGAGAAGTAAAAACTTTTTTGGACAGGGAATGTAGGTCATTGACAGTGCACTTGAGTAGTATGTTTCAGACCCTGGATATAATTCCACAAACAAACTTTGAAAAGGCATACTATAAAGGATGTATGCTGGACAAATTCCTGTAAGTGAATTTTATATCTATTTTAATGTCTGTTCTAAAATTTACAGCATTTCTAGTTGAAGAAATGCAAGTTTCTGAAAATTAGGCTTGGAAAACCTATGGTTGTACAATTCACTTCCAAAGCACTAAAATGTAAACAATAAAAGGAGATAATATATTGCAAGTGAATTACATGTCAGCAAAAAAAAAAAAAAAATTGTTAAAAATACTTCACACAAAATGCAGAATACCTAAAAAGATGCTTTTGGTGTTGGCTAAAAACTTTGTAAACTACAGTTTTTAAAACAAAGACGTGATTTCTGTTTATTTTGAGGGTTTTTTCTTTTTCTTTTGAATTTATACATGTATGTGAAGGAGGAGGCTGCAATGCTTGATAAGAAATGTATTCATTATCTTGCCTATGTAATTGTAACCCCTCTGTACAGTATGTTCACAATAAAAAAATAAAAAATATAAAAAAATGTATGTGATAACTGTAATACCTAGGAATTTGCATCACTTCTAAGTAATTGATAACCTTTTCTGGAAGAAACTTTTAGCAAATGACAGAAGACACAAATCTATGCATCTGTATTTTATGAAAGCCATATATTACTTGCTCAATCCAATTGCTTTTCTCTACTTTGTTAGGGAAAAAATATTCTCAAGATAAGAGCCAATAGCAGTGAAAAGAAACAAAATACAAAATCATCTTGATTTATTTGTGAAAATAACAAATGAAATAAAACAATTCCACTTAAGAGAATCCAATATAAGTATATATAAAGATATGCCTGGATGGCAACATCCATTGAATTTTTGAAATTTTGATTTCTATGAACATATGAAAACTAGAACAAGAAAATAAATTTATTTTTTAGAGCAAATCAGACTTAGAATAAATTTCTTAATTGTTTTGAATTAGAAAAGAATTGATATCTTTCCTTTGGAAACATTTAAAAATGTTTATCACTTATTATAATTCAAATACCAAGCAAGAGTACTTTTATATAATCATTACAAATATCATTTTATTACTATCATAATATAGAATAAAAGACCCGCCCCAATATACTACCTAACCTTATTCTTAATTCCAAATCATTACCTAACTATCTTAAATAAACTAAGTTGTCACATCTTTAACATAGACGTAAACATTCTGTACTTTTACTTAACATTTTTCCAGGGGCATGTATTCATTTTTCTAAGAAATGTTCACAGCAGTTAAAAGATGCTTTTGTGAAATTAATGTGATACATTTTGTTGTTGTTGTTGTTGTTTGCTAGGCCTGGGCATTGTCCCTAAGCCTTTTTATGCTCAAAGACAGGACTCTACAATTTGAAGCACAGAGTTAATTCTTATTTTTAGTGGTTAATTGAAGATAATCTAACAAGTACTTTTCTGTCACTGGCACTTGGTTTGACGTATTTTTTAATTTTAATTGTTTTAAGATTTTTGTTTCACTATAATGTTCATCATTCTACACATAAATTTAGATATATGTATAAATTTCTGATGACAAATAATCTTTAAAAATGTGTCTTTCTACACATAACATATATATATATAAATGTTATGTGTAATATATATATATACATATATATATATATATATACATATTTCTGAAGACAGACTCCTTCTAAAATGTTATGCTACTATTTTTTACCTTTTTCATTTCAGAGATACAAATCCTATTTTTCTAAAGGTTTCCTAGAATAAAATATTATTTCAAAAGAAAGTAGAGTTTATTACTTTTAAGGGAATTTTAGATATACACATGATATTTTAGTAACATTACAGTATAATACTTGAAAAAGTTCTGTCCAAACTCTTAATTATTTGTGTAGTGAGGGGGAGAGAGGAAGTTAATTCATACTGGTTAAGAATTTTCAATACTTCCAAAAACTATTCCATAATTTGTTATAAGCACATAGTCGAGCTACCTGATATGGTTTAATTTTTTCTTTGTTTCTTTATTTGTTCTAATTTTTAATATGGACGCAAACACAGTGATAACATTAAAATTATTAATCAAAAGACAAATAATAGCAAAATCATAGACACATATCAGACTTTCAATAATTAGCACTTATGAAACTAATAATTTTGATGAAGAGGATGATGACCACAGTGTAGCATGATAACAAAAATGTTGTGATTGAAAAGGCAAAAATTTTAGACATCTTTGAATCTAGATTTCCCACATAGAATACATAGTTATAAACAGAGTTGGATTACATGCATTAATAATAATAGGAAAGTTTCAATATCAAGAATATAGGGTTTTATTGAATGACATTGCCCCATTTGTTAGGAAATGGAAATACTTGGAAAAAATTATATTAAGTGATGTAAGCCAGGCTTTTACAACTCATTGTTACAATGAGTTGTTACAATGTCATACTGTATACTTGTTTCAGCATTTTGTAATTTCCCTTCCCCTACTCACATTAGAAAAATGTATATGCATGATGCAGGTCGCCGACAACAAATATAGTGAAAACAGGAGCTATACCATGCAGGAAGAAAATAAAAGAGAAACCAAAAAATCACATACTACATGTTACATACCTTCAAAAAATATCAAGAAAGAAAAAACAAATTGTGTCCCTGTCTTGGGGTCCATTTCACTTAACATCATCTTATAAGGCCATATGTACATGGATGATGTTTTAAAAGCCATTTAAGTTCCAAATGTTCTCATTACGAATTTGTCTCTGAAACACATGTTACCTCATGTCGAAAGATGTACTTGCGCTATTTCAATGAATCCACAAAATGTTCATTTTACCTGGAGAAGCACCATAGATTGTTAATGTAAGTAAATGTGAGGAACTGTCACTGGAAGTGGAAACTGATTCCAAGAGAGGAATTGAACATAGAGAAATGACAAAGTTCAAGTTAATTTGTGCTGTCCTTTTAATGGTATAAGAAAAGAATCCAAGACTTGAAGGAAACTCTGTCCCTGACTTGTTCAAGTGTGTTCTTTACTCATAAAACTTGTCTGTAAACTTCTAGTTGAGAGTATTACAAAAGGAAACAATATGCCATTTGAAAGCCAGCATAGAACAAAAGGAAATAATTTTGTTTTAAATGTGTTCTACTAGAAAGAAACAAAGACATGGAGGTTTTAAAGTGTTTTATGCATTGATAAATCACTCCTGAGATGATTCTCCTGTTGCAGGAGACAGTGATCCATTCCTTTAGTCTGGTCCTGAGTTCTCCATAGCAATAAGGATTCCAAAAAGCAGGATCCAGTGAGTAAGATCAGCAAAAGGAGCCTTTTTTCAAACCTGTGCTTTAAGGATGATCCCAAAGAAATATGTGGATTTTTTCATTTGCTTTTTGTTTGTGTAGTTTGTGCTGGTTCTGGGGCTTGCACCCAGAGGGTGGACCTTGTCCCTGTACAGGTGTCTTTCCTGGCCACCTGTCCCCTAAGCTAGTACTCACTGCTTGACCCAAAACTCCACATCTGGCTTTTTTATTGTTTAATTAAAGATAAGATTTTGACAGCCTCTCCTGTCTGAGTTGGCTTTGAACTGAAAGAGAAAGAATGACAATTGACATCAACTGTAAGGACTTCTCTTTTGAAACAAGAAATATTAGATGAAGTTTATTATAAAGCTAATCTTCGACAAATTTTAAAAGAAGAGAATATGTCCAACAAAGAAGCAACAACTTCAATAACTCAGCAAAAGTAGGTGCACTGAATCATTTTTCTGCTTGGGAAGATTACTATTGTCGTTGTCGTTTCTTTTGGGGAAACTTAAATTCATATTTGCATTATTTTGTTGGTCCTGGGGTTTGAACTCTGATCCTGGGTAGTGTCCCTCAGCTCTTCAGATCAAGTTGAGCCCTCTGCCACTTTAGGTACAGCACCACTTCTGGGTTTCTGGTGGTTAATGTAAGATAAGGATCTCAGGAACTTTCCTGACAAGGCTGGCTTTGAATCACAATCCTCTGGTCTCAACTTCCTGAGTAGCTAGGATTACAGGTGTGAGCCACCAGCATCTGGCTTATATTTGCATTTATGTGCACTTAATGACACTATGTAGACAAAGAATGGACATTTGAATGAAATGATGACATTACAACTTTTCAGAAAAATTGAGGTAGCAATAAATATGTCCCCTTTTCCATGTTGTTACATTAATGACGCATGAGTTATGGACTCTTACATTAGCATCCACCCTCTGGTGTCTGCGCATGTAGACTTAGTATCAGAAATTGTTCATAGAGAAATAGAGAAAGACTGAGATTTTTAGAAAGCAAAGGAGATCAAGTATGAAAGAACAGCATAGAAGGATAGACAACTTATCACAGAGACTAAGAACTAACCTAAGTAACTAGAATGCTAAAGGCAATGAGGAATAAGTCTAGTTGATAACTAGTTCTTCAATAACCAAAAATGGTTCTCTCCAACAGTTTCTAGTATAACTTAGTTATTATTATCATTTATTCCTTCCATCTAGATTTATTCGTTCTCTTCTTTAAAAACTATTAATTAGCCTCTGCCTTTTTGATGCCATGATTTATCAAAAAGATTTCCAAATCTCACTTAGACTACACTTCTGATTGTGATTAGCAGTGACCACTCAAAAGCCTGGAATCTTTGAATTTCCAGGATTAATCTTCATCTGATATCTAAGCACATTCTTGGCATTAAATGCCGTGATCTGTTAATACAACTTTTTTTTTTTAACACACTATTCTAATACAGGTAAAGTAAATGAATTAAGAACTATTGTTAGGTATCAGTTGGAATAAGCAATTATATATTCCAAGTATGGGGTCTTTATTTTGTATTTACTAGCTAAATGACATTTTTGCCAGTCCTGGGGCTTGAACTCAGGGCCAAGAAACTGTTACTGAGCTTTTTTTTTCTAAAGGCTAGAACACTACCACTTGAGGCACAGCTCCACTTCCAGTGTTTCTTTGCCTATTTATGTGGTACTGAGGAATTAAACCTAGGATGTCATGCATGCTAAGCAATAACTGTTCCATTAAGCCACATTCCCAGAGCCCTAAATGACTGTCTTTCTTAAGTTGATATGTTTTTTACTGTGAAAATAACGTACAGAGGTGTTACAATTTACATGAGCAAGGTAATGAGTACATTTATCATAAATTATTGTTGTCTCTTCCTTTCCCTTACCATCCCTGCACACCGATCCCCTCATCCCCGGCAAAAGTTTTGAAGTTCATTTTTCAACATTATGTCTTGTACATCTCATTGTTGTAATGGGACATTCTTAAGATGCCATTATTTTTCATTCTGTTACTATGTATTGTAATTTAGGCCAGGTGGTAGAAAAGGAAGTGGAATACAATACTAAGTCTAGTAAAGCTGACATTCCAAACACATCACTAAGGAAGTACAGTGTTAATACCTGCCGGACTCATAGGGCTGATACATGTGACATTATTATGTAAAACACTCTTAACCGTCATCTCCGACATCCATAACATTCTGCTTCCATTTCCAAGGTCAAGAGCCAAATATCTTAGCCTTTTTATTGATAGAGTGTTTTGCCTAGGAAGGAAGAAGGAGGATGTGGAAGGTGATGTTGGAAAAATATATATATTGGCTCCCTGCCCACATTTTTTGCATTTTAAAAAAGTGCTACTGATGAACTCCTACTTACATCTAATTGCTTATACTGTCTGTACAAGATTAAGATAAATGAAGACATCTGTTCTGGTGGATAACCACATTTATTAAAAAAATCCATTTCTGGAAAAAATGATACTAGATAAGTAAGTATAAATTATTGTCTATATAATGGTTTCTTTCCCCTTGCAGAACGAAAGGTAATATTGAAATGATTACTCCAGCTTTCTTTGAGATTTTTTTTATTGTGAGAATACCATACAGAGGAGTTACAATTACATGGGCAAGATAGCGAGTACATTTCTTATCAAGCTGTCTCAGTATCAAAATGTTCTCTAATTCCTGTAATATCCAAGCATAAAAGTCATGATTTGAAGATCTCAGTAGTTTTAGAAACAAAGATACATAATAGCTTCCATCCTGCAGAGACATATGATAGTAAGTATGATTGTATTATAGTAATCTTTTTCCTATTTATCTCAAATGTTGCATATCTTGGCATATTAGTCTATGTCCTGCATCAGCTTCCTGTAGGTGAGATTTACCTCTACTCTGCAATGTTAAGATGGGTCATGTGACTTACTTCAGCTTACAAAATTGAACCAGAAGTTGTGACAGGCTATTTCTGGGGGAAGATTTCCATCTCATTGTCTCTGTCTAACAGCTGACATGTTATTCCTTAGCTATAAAAATAGAATATTTCCAGAGGGAATCTTCTTTCAACTTATATACTAGAAGATTACAGCATGTGAAATTGAAGCAAACTTCAAATACAGCCTCATATATGTAATACAGACAGAATTAAGCTAATATTAGAATATGATATTAAGATGTTAATTTCTTATCATTCTTGATTACCTTTATGATAGTTGACTACAGCACACCAGAATTTAATAAAAACTAAATAAGTACTAAACAAACAGGTAACATTTCTTGTTTGATCCTATTATATTTTTTTAATAAATACACATTGTCCATGTGATCACTTGTAGGTTTATCTTTTTCTATAGGTATCTTTTTTCTATAGGTTATCATTTTCTTTTTCACTCTAGAGCACTGTATCTATTATCCACATTCATTATCTAGACATTGTGATTGAGATGAGGAAGAACAAAATATCTAGATTTCTCCTTCTCTTTTCCTCTTCTCCTTTTTCTAGTGTGAATTCTCATTCTTTCTCCAAATTATCCTATTAATAAAGGAAGAATGACACACTGTGGATATCAAGCAAAAGGCTTCAAATCAAGATTTCATTCTTTCAGATACAGTTGAATAAATCAGTGTGGCTCAAGGAAGAATAGAAACATAATTTTTTTCTCTTTCTTCCTTCCACCATAGAGTCTGAACATGACTTCAAATATCTAATAAGCCATTTGGCTTGGTTTAAAAATATAGTTAGCTAAATAAATAAAAATTTTTAAATTTTAAAATAAATTTTAAATAAATAGTAATTTGTCGTTTGCTTTTGGGAGGCATGATATAAAACTGCACTAACACTGTGTGAGTTGAGAGGCTAAATTTTATCAGAATCTAAAAATAATGAAAAATAGATGATTTTAAAATAAATATCTTGGAGGTACATTTTATTGTAACATAGCCACAGAGACATATTTTCTTTTCCTCTCCACACTGATTCAACTTCAATAAACAACTCATGTAATTCAAATACCTGTGTTTCAGTCATAGTTAGAAAAAGACAACCAGTATTGGGTGGTGCATTCTTTAAAAATAGCAGTCATATAAATATTAACCATAATTCAAAAATAATAACAATCAAATGCTCTTGAAAAGAGATTGTAAGCAGAATGTATAAAGTGATAGGGCCAGAACTGCTTCAGGAGCTGCTCCCTGGCATTTAAAACATTGTCATGTACTATGTTAAAACATTGTCATGAC
The DNA here is from genome assembly GCF_019054845.1 of Dipodomys spectabilis. Taxonomy (NCBI): domain Eukaryota; kingdom Metazoa; phylum Chordata; class Mammalia; order Rodentia; family Heteromyidae; genus Dipodomys; species Dipodomys spectabilis. The sequence continues at coordinate 927,120 of NW_024870734.1, read as the reverse complement.
AATGTTTTAATCATGATTAATTGCTTTCAGGGACTACTTTTTTTCTAGTTATATCTCATTGAAGAAATATATTGTTCAAAATTAATGAAAGGATAACAGGTTATAGTAGAAAGAATTCTCCACACTCATTGTGTTAGGTAGTAAAATACCTTTCTAAAATATCGTTGTCCACAAATTTTCAATCTCTCAAATGTAGATTTGCATTATATGTGTGTGTCCTTTAAAATAATCACCTTTCATTACCCAAGGAACACAAATTTGAATAATTATCAGATGGGAGAAGTATAACTCAAAGGGGTATATAAAATCCCAGCTGTTGTTCAAAAGGGACATCATTAGATAAGAAACATCAGAAAGATGTAAAGGGTTGGGAAGGTGTCTCATTGGTAGAGTGCTTGCCTTGCATGCATGAGGCCCTGGGTTCGATTCCTCAGCACCAAAGATACGCAAAAAGAAAAAAGCCAGAAGTGGTGCTGTAGCTCAAGTAGTAAAGTACTAGCCTTGAGCTGAAGAGCTGAGGGACAGAGCCCAGGCCCAGAGTTCAGGCCCTACCACTGGACCCCCCCCCAAAAAAAACCAAACAAACAACAAAAAAAAAGAAAGATGTAAAGATGCTACAGTAGAAGATAAAGGAAAAGACAGCTACTCAGATTCTGAATTTCTGGAAAGTGGAAGAGGATGTAAATGCCTTTTGCACTAGAATCATCTAAAAATATTTTAGCTCTGTAGGTGGCTTGATTATAATCTTGTGAGTCTTCTTTTAGATTTTTGTTCTTTAGAACTGTAAAATGATAAATACGGATTATTCAATCCAATTAACTTGCAGAAATTTGTTACAGCATATTTGGTTTAGTAAACTAACCCAAGGGCATCAGCCGTTTCCTGATGCAACTACAGAGTCACCACATATCCTAATTTCTGAGAATAAGAAAAATATTGACACCAGATTTGTACAAATGTATGATGTACATATAACTAAGGGCCTTGCATTAATGAATTCTTGAAATTCTAAATAATATTTAAATAAGAATCTATCTATCTTTATTTTCACATTTGGGGATCACTAAGTACAAAGTTAAGTAGAAGGCTAGGATAAGAATATGGATATTATCCCTTATTTTCAATATCTAGTATATGTCAGAGTTAAGCAGAAAAGGTCAGATAAGGTAATGTTAGGGAAATGAATTCTAAGATATATATTCAAAAGTTTTTTTTTCTTTCATGCGATTGTTTCTAACACATTTATAAGATTATTTTTTTGTTGATTTGTATGTCCCTCCCCCACAGTATAACCCCTGCTTCCACTGCAATTGATGTGGGTATAATTTGTGGAGGGGAAGGGGAAAAACAAATCGTGGACCCATTGCAACAATGAGATATACAAGTCATTATGTCGAAAATGAACTTTACAACATTGGTGCTGGGGGGGGGCGGTAAGAACAGGGTGAGGGGGTGGAGAGAGGATGGGAAGGTACGGGAAGGGTAAACAAAGGAGGAGGCTACAATGCTTGATAAGAAATGTACTCATTATCTTGCCATTGCAATTGTAACCCCTCTGTACAGTATTTTCCCAATAATAAATAAATAAATAAATAAATATGGAAATGAAATCTGTCTCCTCATATTATAAAGACAATTTCTGTAATTTTGTTAGTTTCTAAAGCAATAAAAAAATAAGATTAAACAGAAACAGAATCTCAATTTTCTATCTTTCCTAACTTTACAACAGAAATTAGAGAATCCAGTAAAGATACAGCAATCCCAGGATGGTACAGGATATTTATAGGATCACTACATGGTGAAAAAAAGATAACAAAAATGGGTCCCCTGGAACAATGGGAAACAAAATCTACACCTACAGAATGTGATATAGCTAGAAAATAATTTCCACTATGCCAAGTCTTTGATATTTTAGGTTTGTTAACAGAGCAACTTTCCTCTCTTAGGAAATGACTCTTTATTAATAGACAAGGTTTTGCAGCTTATAATCAAGCAACATATAATGCTTCTAAGAATAACCAAGGCCGCTTCCATCGCTATAGCTGATGAGTAAGAATGACCTTGTGGAATAGTCAATCTTGAAATTTTTCATACCTTTCCTCTTCTTCAACACGAGAAGACCTTGTCAAGATATGTAAAACTTTAATAAAGGATTTTTATATTTTTTATTGTTCACACTAAAGCAAATATACCTTTCCTCTTTACAAGCATGACTTTGAAAGAGTTAGACCCTCACAATTATTTTTTAGGAAAAAGTTTACTGCTTTGGCTTATCTGTTTTCCTGCTTTGGGGTCTTGTTTTCTATTGTTTTGGCAATTACATAGTACAACAAAGTAAATCCATTATGCTTATGTTGAATTGTTCAAAGTCAAGCTGTCTTCAAAGAAAGTTTTCTGTTTCCTTCTTCAGTGCTAACTAAAGTTTAATTATTGCTCTTTAATGAAAGCAAAAACATGATACTTTCACGTATATTTTCATTGAAACCTGTGAAACAGAAGTGTCTGTGATTGCTTTCTTGTTTTCAAGTAATTTCCTTGGCTATTTTCATTATTGCCTTTGTTCCGGTCTTCTAATCAGGAGCACACGGTTACACAAAAAGATCTTCCTAAGATATAAGATGATAGGCAGAAAAAAATAAATATATAATTAAAGATTTTCATCTCTTAAGAGATTGAAAAGCTCAGAAGACATTTTGCTATTACTGGTATGGTTAAGATGAATTGAATGTTTTGGTTCTTAAACTAAATGAAATACATGTAATAGGTTATAGTTGTTCCAAACAATGATTATGGCTTATACTTTTCTGCTCCAATGAGATGAGACCTTTGACGAGGTTGGAGGGCATATTGATTTTAGGAGAGATGGGTTTATTTTAGAATGTCAAGGAAGATTCCTAAAACAGCACTGCCTATCACATATCTGTTAATAATACTTATGGCATATAAGTATATAAACATACAAATATTAATTGAATGAGAAATGTGTGATTTACACAATTGATTCAATGACAAGTACATCCAGAAAACCCTTCTATATATTTCTATAAACTAGCATATATAGTGAGATTTAAAAATTTTTAGAATATATATTTTAGCATTTATGTCCAAATATTTGTTTATTTTTAACTGTTTATTTTTAATCTTTTCAGTGGTGGGGCTTGAAATCTGGACCTGGATAGTCTCCCTCAGCTGTTCAGCTCAAATTAGTGCTCTACCACTTAAGTCATTGCCAGTTTTCTTTTGTCTCATTGGAGATAAGAGTCTCATAGACTTTCCTGCCTAGGCTGGCTTTGAACCATGATTATCAGCTCTCAGACTCCTTAGTAGCTTGGATTACAAGCATGAGCCACTGGTGCCTAACTATATAATTATGTTTTACATATTTCTGAAGTATTAAGTGTTAATCCCATTCAATAATATGTGTAATGATCAAGCTACATAATATCGATTAATTTCTGCATGTAACATTTCTTTTTAGAGTGAATGCTCAAAAACTTATCTTGGGCTGTGATGAAATATCTCTTCTTAACTATAATCACCTTGCTTCTTGTGTAACAAAATTAATATATTTACTTTTTGTCATAGAAGTCTGCTAATTAAACTTGTATTAAACATGATTGGTAAAGTGAAAGAAATTCATGTTTTTAAAAAATTATTCCTTTTGTTTTCAATTATATTTCCATGGAAATGTGTAATATTCATTCATTTAACTGTTGAAATTGATAACAATTACATTATATCAAGTTGATTCAAACTTGTATTTGAAAATTGCACACATAACACAAATGTACTTCCACTTTCCTCTATCACATAATTAAAAAAACAGTAAAGCAATGATTGATGTTAACCATTCATGTAGAGAATCCTAGAAACTCAGGGGGCTAAGACCTGAATATTTTAGTTCAATGTCAGTCCAAACAGACAAAAATGTGAAAACTTATCTCCAGTTATCCAGCAAGAAGTAGACGGTGAGAATGTGGCTCAAGGAATAGAGTGTCATCAGCCATGAGCAAAAAATTCAAGGAAGACCATTAAACATTGAGTTCCAGCCCTAAAAATGTCATATACACACAAGACAACAACAAAAAAGTACTATGAACATCAATAATGAAGACAAAATAGTAGAAAAGATCATGAGAAATGTGTAAACATCTAGAAAACAGAAATCATTTGACAATTTTGATTCATGAGATGAAAAAGTTGCAGTCTCATTTGCACAATCTCATTGTAGTCATTTGTGTTGAAACCTGGCTATTGGGTAACGTGAAAGAGGAGATTGGATTACTTGACATAGCAGACATTGCCTGTGACTATGCACCATCCCACTCTACAAAATCTAAAATCATGCTTGTTAAATTAAATAACACCTAATGTTAGAGACTGGTCCACAGAGACTGGGGTCCTTATTTTGAGGCTTCAGACCAGTGCTTCTGTTTATAACCACTCCTGTTTTAACAGGATGGGACAAAGAGAAGTAGTAGGTTTAATTATAAAAGGGAAACATTAGAAAGACTTATTTTTTGTTACTAAGGCTCTAACCACTTTAGATTATTTTTCAGGCCAAGCCACCCTTTAGCAATGATCGCTAACCTATGGCTTCCACAAACGTGAGAAAACAGGGAGATTACACTATATGTAGCTTTCTTTGTTTTTGTAGTTTCTCACATTTTTTTGTCAGAACTGGTCCTGGATATCAGTTTTCTATATTTTTGCCTTATAATTAGCAAAGCATATTTCATCTCAAGCTTGGACCCATACTATTTTTCATTGTAAACATTTAATATTGACTTCTGTTTTTTAGATGTCATTAAATACTATTGAGGTTAGTATGGATCTTTATGATGTTATAAGAAGAACACAGAGGGGCTGGGAAGGTGGCTCAGTGGTAGAGCGCTTGACTTGCATGCCTGAGACTGTGGGTTTGATTCCTCAGCACCACATAAGCAAAAAGAAAAAAAGCCGGAAGTGGCGCTATGGCTCAAGTGGTAGAGCGCTAGCCTTGAGCTGAAGAGCTGAGGGACAGCGCCCAGGCCCAGAGTTCAGGCCCCACGACCAAACCCCACCCCCCCTAAAAAAAGAAGAACACAGATAAATCCCTGAATACATTTTCCAATTTATTTAAATATTTCTAGTATGACATCACAAGTAGGACATTAATATTTTACAAGTACCTTAAGTAGACTTCAGTTGTTTTAATTATTTTGTGCACATATTAAGTCCAATATAATTTTATCAACTCTATATGAATGTACCATATTTACAGATACGTTTCTTTACCAAAAATAATCTGTCTCATGCTTCCCTTTTATAATTAAACCCATTATTTCTCTTTGTCCCATCCCAAACCTGTTTAATCCTGGAAACCAACACATTTTTTTCTCCAAATTCTAGTTCACGCAATAAATAAGCTTTTAGGATTGCCTTCAAATCTATGGTAGATTATTCCCTATTGTTGTAGGTCTTAATATTGTATTGTGTTCACTCGAGTTGCCTTTTGGTTCTGTTATTAGAGAATTTAGCAAAAAATATTTCCCATTCACCTGAAGAATGCCTGAATTGATTTCCATTTCTTTGACTAGAGGAAATAATGCTGCTATATGGCTCTGTGTTTTGGCCTTTGGGTGAATGTTACATTTTATTTCTATGAGACAAATCCTGAAGAGCTCAATTCCTGTGCTATGCTGTGGGTATTTGCAAGTGTCATATACTAGGAACCTGTCAAAATGTTTTCAGAAGTGGCTTTCCCATTTGACATTCCTGCCAGCATCCAGTTTCTGTTTCTTGATAGCATTTAGTATGGTCATTATTGAATTATGTGAGGTAATTCTCATACATGTTTTATGATGTCATTTTAGTTTAATGTGCATTTATTTGATGACTGATGATGCCTTTCTTGTGCTTATTTTTCACAAGATGTATTTTGCTGGTTTCTAATTGATGTTCTTTTTAACATTAGGTTTTGAGAGTTCTATGTAAAGTCTCGATTTGAAGCATTCTTCAGGTATAGGATTTGCAAATATTTTATCCTTGACTATGGGTACACTTCATCATCATTATCTTCATAATCAACATCATAATCATCATCACCATCATCATGATCATCATCATCATCATCATCATCATCATCATCACTATGAGCATTACTACTATTACTGTTGTACATGTATCTACGGTCCTGGGCTTGAACTCAGGGTCCCTGTGATTTGTTGCAATTTGTTAACAATTTACCATTTCAGTCATTCCTCACTTCTGGCTTTTTTGCTGATTAATCAGAGATAAGATTCTTAGGAACTTTATTTTGTGGGCTGCTTTCAAACAGCAATTCTCAAATCACAGCCTCCCATGTAGCTAGGATAAGATTCATGAGCCACCTGCTACCAATTTTTATTCAATACTAGTATATGAACTTTAACAGACCAAATTATTTTACACTTGTATTGAGTTCTACTATATCAAGTTTTCCTTTCCTATAATTTTAATGCAAAATTTAAGTATGCTTCATCTCCAAAATTGTCAAGACATCTTTCTTGGCTTTATACTCACATCTCTCTTTTTGTTTTATATGCCACTTTTTAATCCTGTTTGAAGTTAATATTTGCATTAATTGTTATTTTAAGTCAATGTTCATTTTTTAATTCTGCTCAATTCTGTCTAACCTATCATCACTTATTAAAGAGAATGTCATTCCACCAGTGTTTGGTTTTAACCCTTATTAAATATTCCCTGATAATATTTATGTGGAGCTAATCTGGTCCCCTATAGACCCATTGAGCTGTATAGTCTTTCCTCTACAAATATAACAATTTTACACTTTATTATTGGACAGAGAAATATATTCCAGTTTATTTTACTTTGTCAATGATTCAAAGAGTGCTGGTCAGGTGTTTTTGAAATTGTCATAAACATAAATAAAACTCTGTAGCTGTGTGCTGTTGCCTCATTCTTGTGATCCTAGCTGCATAGGAGGCTGAGATCTGAGGATTGTGGTTTAAAACCAGCTGGAACAGGAATGTCCATAAAACTCTTATGCTCAATTAACCTCAAGAAAACCAGAAGTGACACAGTTGCTCAATGAGTAGAGCACTCACTTTGAGCTGAAGAGCAGAGGGACAATGCCCAGTACCAGATCTCAAGCCCCATGAATGACCTCCCAAACAGGGGGAGGAGACAATTTATATTTTTTCTCTATTGTATCCTGCAATCCACAAAAATTATATGTCTTCATTTATTTAGATGTTTGCTTTTATATTCAGCATTGTATAATTTTAAATGATGGTGAGTGAATAGCACTTTAATACATTTTGATGATATGTGAAAATAGCACAAAGAAATTCACAGAAAACAGTTGAAAAATAAAGGGAAATGGGAATGGAGAAAGACAGACACGGGTTAATCAGGCCCTTGATCAATATGTGAGTGTGTGAAATATTTCAATGATTATTTCATACAATTAATATACACCAATTAATAAATATCTTCCAAAGGCATTGGTGTTCAAGTATGACATAAAGGATATATACAGATTCTGTGGTGAAATAAAAGAAACATAGATGAGTAAATACATACTTATAGTAATCGTGTAAAGAAACTAAGAACTTTGGTCAACATCTGAGCGCTCATGACTCATTAGACAAGAAGGCTATTGGTATCAAAGGTAATACTAAAATGTTATACTTGAGCCTATCTTTAAGACTTCTTAATGCTATTGCTTTTGATTTAGTATTCTCTTTGTTGTTGCTGTTAGTGGTGGTGGTGGTGTTAGTCGTGCTTCTTGAACTCTTGGCCTAGACGCTGTCCCTCAGCTCTTCAGCTCAAGGCTAGAGCCATAGCACCACTTTGGGTTTTCTGGTGGTTTATTGGAGATAAGAGTCTCATGGACTTTTCCTGCCCAGGCTGGCTTTGAACTGTGATCCTTAGCTCTCAGCCTCCTGCATAGCTAGGATTGTAGGTGTGAGCCCCAGGCACTGGACTTCAGTCATTATTCTTAGTACGAGGAAAAAATACAAGTGGTTTGGAACCAAGTTGTAGAAGACTAACTTTTTGGCTTCAGAAGAGAGCTGTCAGGTAACTTAAGAGTAGATAGATTTAGCAAAAATTGAACATGTAAGTCCACAAGGAATGCTACAAAACATTTTTGCAAAGTTCCAAAAATGATAAGGATATGGACTGCAATAATTACCTTGGCAATAAAGGACATGTTTGAATATTCTGTCTTTATTGTTACTGTTGTAAATGTACAATGTCATTTTATTCATCTTTGTTGTTGTTTCCTTTATATGTTCTTTCCCCTATGGCATATCCCCTGTGTCACTGTACTCGATTTTGATACCCTGCATCTTGTATATACATGTCTAGTCTGGGGAGGGGAAGGGAAATTACAAAACCCTGAAACAAGGACACAGGATGACCCATTGCAACAAAGATACCCACAAGACAGTATATTGGAAATGAACTTTACCACTTCATGCTGCGAGTGGGGGGAAATAGGATTGTGGGTGCTGGGGAAGGGAAGGGATAGTGAAACAACAACAAGGAAAGGAAGGGGTAACAATGATCAACAAGCAATGTACTCATTGCCTTACTCATGTAACTGAAACCCCTCTGTGCAACATCTTAACCATAAAATAAAATAAAGTAAAATCAAAAAAGGACATGATCGGCAAATAAAGTAAAATGATATCTTACAAACAAATGAAAATAATAATATACATATGTCTATATACATGTGTGAAACCATCTGTATATACATATGTATGTATACATATATAGGTATTTGCATATATACACATATAAGTATGAATATTTACATAGGTACATATAGTGTGTGTATATATATATATATATATACATTTATTTAAAGAAACTTGAATCAGAAATACATTAAGAACATATTAATGCCAATGGAAAAGTTTAACCATCATGAATAAATTATCAAAAATTCCAAATATATATCTCTATAGTAATATAACAACAACCAAGGAACATATGGAAAGATCAATACATACCTAGACATTGCATACATTAGAGATTAGTGGAAATAGAAACAAAAATGAGATTGCACTACACAACCATTAAGTAGAAATTGGAATCCATATATATTGGTGCTTGGCACTTAAAATGATATGGTCAGTTTGTTAAACATACTGGCAATCTTTAAGATATTATATATAAAGTTGCTCTGTGATCCAGCATTTTGAAACATAATTTTATATTCAAAATTATTTCAACCTATGTCCAATGAGACACATGTGCAAGAATATACATAGTAAAACCTTTTACAATACCATATAATAAAATATTGAAATGCCCATTGAGGTTGTTATACAATTATACACAGGCAGACAAAATAATATTCTCCATCCATGAGAAAAATTTACATGGACTTACTTTGGAAACAGTAATATTACATGGTAGAAATATATAAAATAGACTACATTTTCTAGTTATATGAGCTTTTTAAAATTGGCACATCTGTAGAGGTAGAATATGAAATAATAACTACCCAAGAGCAGGGTAGGTTGAAATGATGACAGGAAGTGACTACTAATAAATATTGGAATATTTTGAGAGAGTAGTGATGATAAAATGTTCTAGAACTGAAGGTGATATTGTTACTCCAACCCTTTAACATTCTGAGAATCATTGTACTTTATCAAAGAATTACAGAGTGCATTTGTATTAACATTAGGAAAAATTTTAGAATAGTATTGGGTAAATCTGAGTGATAATTTAGAGTTTAAAATCACAGTATTCTGTAATGCATAACTTTAGTATGTTGATAAATAAGACTATTAATAAAATATAATCTGTAATATATTTTCAAGTCAGTGAATATTCTACAAAATTATGTAAATTGAGGGATGAGATAGGATTGAGAAAGATGAGAGATAATGATCATCAAGAGGCATTGTATTGGCCTGGGAATGTGGCTTAGTGGTAGACTGCTTGCCTTGCATGTGTGAAGCCCTGGGTTTGATTCCTCAGTACTACATAGCAAAAAAAGCTGGAATTGGCACAATGACACAAGTTGTAAAGTGCTAGCATGAGGAAAAGTAGCTCATGGACATCCCCAAGCTCCTGAGTTCAAGCCTGAGGACTAGAAAAAAAATTCATTTTATTAAGCCAGTTATTAGTGGCTCACGCCTGTAATCCTAGATAATCAGGGGTCTGAGGATTGAGGCTTGAAGTCAGCCCAGGCAAGAAAGTTTGTGAGATTCTTTTTTGTTGGGGGGGAGGGGTTCTGTCGTGGGGCTTGAACTCTGGGCCTGTGCGCTGTCCCTCAGTTCTTGAGCTCAAGGCTAGCGCTCTACCACTTGAGCCACAGTGCCACTTTTGGCTTTTTTCTTTTTTGTTTATGTGGTGCTGAGGAATCAAACCCAGGGCCTCTTGTATGCAAGGCATGCACTTTCCCAGCCCTGTGAGATTCTTATCTCCAATTAAATCTCAGAAAAATATAAAAGTGCTACTGTGCCTCAAGTGATAGAGTTCTAGTGTTCATCGAAAGAAGCTCAGGGACAGCACCCCACCCAAAGTTTAAACCTCAGGAGAGAAAAAATTTTAAAAAAACTCACTAAACACTATTCATAAACTGCTTTGTCAAACAGCAACTCCCATACAACTGCTTAAAGTTAATTAAAAATATGATTAGAATAAAATACAAGTCATTTTGGGCACCAGACATAGATAGAATACAGGGGACAAAATAAATTTTACATCACACTGTTTGAGTGGAAATTTGTTCTTCAGTCTTCTAACATCATTTTTGAAATTGACAATACTGCCAATTATAGTTCATTTTCCTTTAGGAACAGATTGAATTCTGCTGTCTTTTCATATCAACCCATAGAGGTGATTTTTTTGCTTCTTGTTGAAGTATATCTGGTATTTTAAAGTAGATTTGTCCTAATATAATTTAATTTCACCAATCATTTCATTATCGCAATATTGGTCAGATTTTTTCCAGTAAATCTTATCCCTTATAATAAATGAGAGCATGCTGTGTCAGTCTCCTATTAATATGAGACAATACTTTATAAAATTAACTTTAAAGGGGAAAAGATTAATTTTTGGCTTCTGATTTTATACATTTCAGTTTATGTTTCTTATCCTCATTGCTTTGGGTTGGTGGTGTCACAGTACCCCATATCAGGAACATGTGATGGAGTATGTGTATTCATGGAAGCCAGGAAGTAAGAAGAGGAGGAATAGGAGTGGGAGAGGGAAAAAGAAGAGGGAGAGGGAGAAGGAAAAGGAGAAGGAGACAGAGAAGAAAAAGTAGGAAGAGGAGAAAAGTACTTGATAATAACATCCTCTTTGATCACAAGTTCTCAGTGACCAAATCTCTACAACTATGCCCACTTGAAAGGGTTCACCTCTTTATGGCAACATAGTGAAAGCTAAGTATTAATCCCAATCCTTAATGATTTCAGATTTAATTTCTAGTGTGGTGGGTAGATATTTCTATACAATTGTGATAACTTCTGTTCTTAAGTACTTACTTGAATTAATCAGAGAAGCTATTTGGCTTGGAGGTGGTTTGGTTATATCATTGCTGCAGAGATGAATGAAATATTTTGAATGAAAATACATTTTATTTAACAGCTAAGAAAGCTTCAAGAGATTTCACTTTGTTACCTTCAAAAATGACTATTTCATCTAACTCATAATGACTTGAATTTTTCATAATTTTATGGCATTTCCATTCAAGTTTTTTCATCTATAGTGAGGTTCTTTCTAGTCGAAGGCAAAATAAATATTATCACAATCATTTATTTCTTATTTTATAAAGAGTAGGTATACTTTGAATTTCCTACCATTCAAAAATGTGTTATATTCAAGTCTATAGGAATAATCAGATAAGTGATGGGATATCTTGCTTTAGTTCAGATTTAAAGTTAAATTTTCAAAGTGCCTAATTGTTCCATATTGGTAATCAAAATGAAAATCAGGCATGTTTTATCCCCAAGAATGTCATTATTTCATATGTGAAAAGGTAAAATGAATGTAATATTAATTCCATGGAAAGAAATCAAATACTTATGCAATGCATCAATTCCATAGATTATGAGATCTATTGATAAAATTAATAAAACCCATATTAAACACATTGCTTAAGACATGAAGCAAATGATAATTTTGTTTTCTAGGTGAAGTTGATACAGAAATCAGAGCCCACACATTCCAGAGATCTGTGTGCTTGAAACATGCCAATTTACACATATGCTTGGCTTATGTCAATGTTATTTGAGGATAACTGAGAATGGGACTACAATAAATATATAACGAAAATGTTTAGCTTTATTTTGTTACTAAATATGCCATTTTATATCTCCTTATTTTATTTGAAAATTCTGGTAAATTTATTTAACTCACATCAACAATAACGAGAAATAAAGAGCACCTAGCTCCTTAAAAGACAATCAATAAGAAAAAAATGACTCTTTTGTTTTCTTCCAAAGCTGAACTAAGCCAGGCCCAAAGAAACATATGTCCCATGGTTTCCCTTATTTGCAATGACTAGTATATGGTTGAGACAAGCAGAAAATGGTCATGTAAGTTGATGTTAGGCAAAATGAACTCCAAGATATGTGTTAAAAATATTTGTTTTCCTTTCATTTGATTGTTTCAGACATATTTATAAAATGATTTTTGTTGCTTTGTATGTCCCTCCCCCACGGTATAACCCCTACTTTCACTGTATTTGATGTTGGTATAGTTTGTGGAGGGTAAGGGAAAAAACACATCATTTAAATACCGATACAGGTGGACCCATTGTAACAATGAGATGTACAAGATGTTATGTCGAAAAAATAACTTTACAATTTTGACATGGGGGCTCACAGGCGGGGGAGGAATGGAAAGGGATGGGAAGGGGAAACAGAGGAGGAGGCAACAATGCTTGTTAAGAAAAGCACTCATTACCTAGCCCATGTAATCGTAACCCCTCTGTAAGGTATTTTCATAATGAAAAACGAATAAATAGAAGAAAAATAAGAAAGAAAAAATGAAACAACAAAGAAAAAATTGAACCTCATTTTGCATATGGGGTTTTTATATTGTGGTGCTTTTAGTTGTGGATTATGTGTGTATTCCATGAATCTGAGCTCTTATCACTAGGGCTACTAGAAGAAAATTTCAAAATCTAAAGCACTTAACACAGTTCTGAAGTTTTTTGTGGGTTTTACTACAGTAGCAACAGGGCATAAACTGTAAAAAGGAAATAATTCTAGTGCTTTTCAGGCAAGAATGTGATGAAAAGCATACTTTCAGCTTCCTAGATGAAATAAGAAGACCACACTTACTAAATGATCAGTCCTTAAATAACAGTGCCACTTTTAAGGCACTCTAGATAATTCAAGTCCTTCATCTCCCCACAACCACTATTGCCATTCCCAAATCATTGTCAAGGTGAATTTCCAGTTCTTTTTAATATTTCAAATGGCTTAGGCGTAACATAAACAGTAATTCAAGTTGTTGAGAAAATTTAATTTAGAATAAGCTAACAAATCAGAGTCAACTCCATAGCATAACCTTTAGGGAAAATGAACTAAGGAATACGGCATGTCCTTTGTAACTTAATAGTAGACATTAAGTCAAAATGCCAGAAACAGGGCTGGAAAGGTGGCTCAGTGGTAGAGCGCTTGCCTTGCATGCCTGAGGCCCTGGGTTCGATTCTTCAGCACCACATAAGCAAAAAGAAAAAAAGCCGGAAGTGGCGCTATGGTCAAGTGGTAGAGTGCTAGCCTTGAGCTGAAGAGCTGAGGGACAGCGCCCAGGCCCAGAATTCAGGCCCACGACCAGACCCCAAAATTCCAGAAACAGACTCTACAAGAAGAAAATAGATGTCTTTCATAAGACATATTAAAGATTACCTGGGGACAATTAATTTTACCTACCTTTTCTATTATATGATAGCATATTTTTGGCTACTAATCAGAAAGACTCAAAAACATTCATAAATATGATATGAAAAATGCATTGTCATGAATGAATGAAATCAGGGAGTAGATGGTTCAAAACCTGGATGGTTCTGTTAAATATTCTCATTATTTTGAATGATCTGATATTTTCACATACATGGAATTATAAATGTATTTTATGTCTTGGCTTGAAACTTTGATTATTTGATCATTGTCTGATACCCAGTGTCAAGAACCTAACCTGAGTTAGAGTGGTAAATATGTGTGTGTTTGTGTGTGTGTGCATTTGTGTGTGTGTGTGTGTCTGCACGCATGTATGTAGAAAGAAGAATCGTCTTGCTCTCAGGGTATATACTTAATCTTAATTGTATTAGTTATACCATATTAATGACAGCAGATAATGGGAATTAACATTTTGGGCCATATGTTTATGTTCCTATGATTGCATGAACAAACTAAAAATTATGTTTGGGGTATGAGTTTTGTGGAAGGTGAGCTGAAAGTATAAACATTTGGAATCTTGAGAAGGATATCAATGGCAATGATTTTAGTGTAAATCAATTTTAGACAACACTTCGAAGGATATGTAATCCTATATGAAAATGAAATATTTACTGATTTTTCCATAGCTACACTATTCTATAAATTTGTAGGAAAACAAGTTATATTATAGAAACATAAAAGTAATGTCAATTATTGAATACAGTTTTGCACTTTAGTTGCTTCAAGTAGAAATACCATTTATTTCTACTGTATAGGAAGGAAAACCTTAAATATTGCAGTTTGTGTGATATTTCACATTGGGAAGCTTTGTCTGTATCTATGTTTTTTTCTTTTGTTTCTGCTTTCCTATTCATAATTCTGTTTCTCATAGTATTCTTCTAAGGATTTTTTCTTTCTCCCAATATGGGGTTTGAACATACCTCATGCTCTCAGTTTGTTTGCTAACAGTAGTCAGTCTACCATTTGAACCAAGACTCCAGCCCAGAAGTTTATGTAGTTAATTGGAGATAGAACCACATAAACTTTCCTACCATCCTGAAAACCATTATCCCCCAAGTCTCATCGTCCTTAGTCACTATGGTTATAGAGATGAGTCATGGACCAAAAGAGTAGATGACATTTCATGTCTTATAGATTTCACATGTTTGCTAGTAATTGTAATAATAAACTATGACTGAATGAGTAGCATTAATACTGTAAATACATTACCTCTGAGTTGGTGGAACTGGAACTCCAAGATCAGAGTTGGCTTTTTCTAAGTCCTCTTTCCTTGGCATATCCAAGGCCTTCTACCTCTCTTCGAGAAGACTTCAACTTAAATGCTTCCTTTGAGATTCTGTTTCCAAATGCAGTCAATGGGTTTTTGATCTTTAATATGACTTCAGTAGGACAGTATCCAACACACAACATATTATTTAATGTATAGAAGAAAATCTCTAATAGGAAATTATTCAGTTTGGGGATGGAAGTTATGATTATACTTTTAAAAAATTAGCAAAAGAGGTAAAAGCTTTATTAGAGTTTGTAAAACAAGTATGTAGTCTATACATATGCCAAATTTTTACCCTAGTACACACTTAAATTCCTAGTGGTACTGGAGGATTGAACCCAGAACCCAAAACCCTATATTTATGAAACAGCATCTCTACTATTGCCATATCTGCAGATTGTAATTGGATTGCTTATTTTGAGGTAGTATCACTATGCCTGGGACTGATTGAACTGCGGTCCTCCTAATACAAGCAAAAAAACTTTGCACCCAGAAAATGGTTAGAGTTTCAGAAACTTCTTTTTTTGTCTCGGCTTCCTTGGAACTGAAATTCTCAAATCTTTGTTTCCCAAGTAGATAAGATTACAGGTTTGAGCTACTTTATCTAGTAAAGGTATAAAATTTCAAAATATCTTGATATTGCTTGTATTAGTTCTTAAAATATATACATAACCTTAATTTTCTCTCTCTTTTGTTTAGTACTTAAGTTGAAAACATTGGCTTACTTTTCTATTCTTTTCTTCTCTCTCTTTTTTTTTTTTTTGCAGATGACTATCTTTGTGAAAATATTGTTCAGAAGGTTTACAATTACATGGGCAAGATAAGAGTACATTTCTTATCACGCATTCTTGCCTCCTCTTTTGTTTCCCCTTCCCATCCCTTCACAGCCTCCCGCTGCCCATCCACCCAAACGTCCACCCCCCCCCCCCCCGCACCAAATTGGTAAAGTTCGTTTTCGACATGACAACTTGTACTTCTCATTGATCCAATGGGTCCACCTGTATGTTATTTAAACGACTTGTTTTTCTCCTTCCCCTCCACAAATTATAACGACATCAAATTCAGTGAAAGCAGGGGTTATACTGTGGGGGAGAGGCATACAAAGCAACAAAGAAATAATCTTATAAATGCGTTAGAAACAAATGCATGAAAGAAAAAAAAACATTTAAATACATATCTTAGGGTTCATTTTCCTAACATCACCTTATCTGACCTTTTCTGTTGACTCATACATATACAAAATATTGCAAATAAGGGAAACCATGGGACCTATGCTTCTTTTGGCTTGGCTTAATTCACTTAATACAATTTTTTTCAAGCCTTTCCATTTCGGAACAAATGGGGCAATGTCATTCTTTCTGACGGAGGCATAGAATTCCTTTGTGCATTTATACCACATTTTCTTGATCCATTCATCTACTGAGGGGCATCTGGGTTGGTTCTCTTTCTTTGAAGAGTCCCTGCCTGGTTTTGGGATGAGGGTTATGATGGCTTCATAGAATGTGTTCGGTAGTGAACATTCTCTTTCAATTGCATTGAAGAGTTGGAGGAGTATTGGTGTGAGCTCTGCTTTGAAGGCCTTTTAGAATTCTGCTGTAAAACCATCTGGTCCTTGATTTTTCTTAGCTGGGAGGTCTCTTATTGCTGTTTCTATTTCAATGCTTGATATGGGCCTGTTAAGATGGTTTCACTCATCTTGGATTAGTTTTGGCATGTCAATATTTGCTAGGAAAAGGTCCATTTCTGCCATGTTCTCAAAATTATTAGCATAAAGTTTTGAGAAGTATTCCCGTATAATGTTCTGAATTTTGATTATTCCTGTGGTGATGTTTCCATTCTCCTCTCTGAGTTTATTTATTTGGGTGTGTTCTCTTCTTTTCCTGGTAAGATTTGCTAAGGGTCTGTCAATTTTGTTAATTTGTTCGAAGAACCAACTCTTCATTTTGTTGATTTTTTCTATAGTTTTTTTGGATTCTAATTCTTTTAATTCTGATTTAATTTTAATTATTTCTTTCAATCTACTGGATTGGGGTTTATTTTGCTGTTCTTTTTCAAGAAGGTCTCATTAAATTGTTGGTTTCAGATCTCTCCAATTTGTTGATGTAGGAACTCAGAGCTATAAATTTGCCTCTTAATACTGCCTTTGTTGTGTCCCAGAAGAGCTGGTAATTTGTGTGCTCATTTTTGTTCAATAGCATGAATATTTGAATTTCCTTTCTAATCTCTTCCATGACCCAGTCATGATTCAGCAGAGTCTTGTTCAGCATCCATATGTTACCGGAATTTCTTTGGTGGCTTTTGGTGTTGAGTTCTAATTTTATTCCCTTGTGGTCAGAGAGAATGCAAGGTATAACTTCAATGTTTCTGAATTTGGACAAGTTTGTTTTGTGGTCTAAAATGTGGTCTATTGAGAAAATGTTCCATGTGCTGCTGAGAAAAACATGTATTCTGATTCTGCTGGGTGAAATATTCGGTAGATGTCTGTTAAATCTAGTTGATCTATGCAGCTATTTAGATCTGCGGCTTCTCTGTAGAGTTTTTGACGATTTGATCTATCTAGTGGTGATAGTGGTATGCATCTAATGTCCCCAACAATGAATGTCTTTGGATTTATGTAGGATTTGAGGGAAAGTAGTGTTTCTTGGATAAATTTGGGTGCTCCATTGTTTGGCGAATAGATATTTAGAATTGTAATATCCTCCTGAATGAGAGATCCCTTAATTAGTATGTAGCAATCTTCGTTATCTCTTCTCACGAATTTTAATTTGAAGTCTATTTTATCTGATATTAGGATTGCAACTCCCGCCTGTTTATGGGGGCCGTTTGCTTGGTAGATTTTGTTCCAGCCTTTAACATTTAAAATGTGTTTGTTTTTACGGGTAAGATTTGACTCCTGAAGGCAGCAGAAAGAAGGATCTTGTTTTTTAATCCAACTAGACAGTCTATGTCGCTTAATTGGAGAGTTCAGTCCATTAATGTTGATCGAGAGGACTGCCATGTTATCCACCTTCTTGGGGCATGCGAAAACTGGGTTCTTCCTATGGTTCTTGGATTCTCAGTTTGGGTGCAGTTTCTTAGCCTTTATTGTAGTCTTGTTGGTTTTCTATGTGTAGGACATCTTTAAGAATCTTTTGTAGGGCTGGTTTGGTGGAGATGTATTGTTTCAATTTTTCTTTGCTATGTAAGGTTTTTTATTTGGTCTTCAGTTATGAAGGAGAGTTTAGCTGGGTACAGTATTCTTGGTTGAGAGTTGTTTGTTTTTAGGGCATGGCATATATATTTCCAGGCTCTTCTTGATTTGATGGTTTCTGCTGAGAATTCTGAGGTGATTCTAATTGGTTTCCTTTTATAGGTGATTAATCTTTTCTCCATGAAGTTTTAAGGATCTTTTCTTGGTCTGAGTTGATCCTGTGTGGATCATACTGTGACGGTGGGATGTCTTATTCTGGTCTGGTCTATTTGTAGTTACAAAAGCTTCTTGTATCTGAATAGGCCTAACTTTGCATGTTTGGGAAGTTTTCTGCTAGGATCCTGTTAAACAAATTTCCTAGACCATTAACTACTGTTTCTAGGTGCTCTTCTACACCCATTATCCTTAGATTAGGCCTTCTGATGGTGTCTTCCAAGTTTTGGATAGATCTATCATATTTCTTGTACTTGTCTTGGATGTTTGTATCTTCTTTCTCTATAATATCTAGGCTGTCTTCAATCCCCGAGTTTCAATCTTCTGCATGCTCTAAACTGCTGTCAAGACTTTCTACTGTGTTTTTTATTTCTTTTCCTTCTAATTGGTCAGCTTGATGGCTTCAAATTCTTTGCTGAAGTTTTGTTTTAGATCTTGTATGAACTTCTTTATTCCTTAATTTGGTGTTCAGTGTTTATTCTCAAATCACTTAGTTGATTGGGTATGGTTTCCTTGTACTCCCATTCCTTCTGTTGGGTTCCATTCAGCATTCCCTTTGTGGTCTCCCTGACTTCCTTCAGCTCTTCGTTAATGGATCCCATGAATGCCTTTAGTGATCTTTGTGTATTCTCATCTTGCTCTCTCAATTCCTGTATTACTCTTTGCTTAGCTTCCTCCTGCTTCCGTTCATGCCATTCCTGTAGTTCTCTTTGAGTGTTCTCAGTCTGTTCACGCCATTCCTGCCTTTCGCTTTGAGTATTCTCATGCAGCTCAGGGAAATCCTGTATCAGTTTTGAGTAGCTTCCTCATGCTCATGATATTCCTGTATAAACCTTTGGATTGCCTCCTCTCTCTCCGTATCACACTCATAAAGAGTCCTTTGTAGGTTTTCAATCCTTTCCTCCATTGACCTTTTGTTTGCTTCCTCTCTCTCCCTATCACGCTCATACAGAGTCCTTTGTATGTTTTCAATCGTTTCATTTATCATGTTTGCCAGCAGTGTTTGTAGAGCTATTTGGGAACGCTTGTCTGGATTATTCATTATCTGTTCTGTCCCTAGATTATCATGAGGGGGAGTTGAGATACCCTGACTTGCCATTTTTCTTGTGTTTTTCCGACATACTCTGCCCATTTGGGATGAAAATAACACCAGTTTTGTGCTTGAACACCAACTTAAGGCAAGCATCAACCAAAGTCTGTATTTGCACAGTCAATAGTCTGCAAGTACAATCTAGTTCAACAGATACATCTATTCAACATCAAACAACTATATATTAATGGGCTACGAACCACAAACAAGAATTTGTTAAACCAGAAATTATTAGGTTTAGGGAGAGGTGTAGGTAAAAAATAGGAATAGAGAGGGGAGTCCGGGAAGATGGCGGAGGAGGAGCTGGAGTCTAAGTAAGCTCTCGCATAGAAAGCAGTTATAGAGTTCCAGTGGACAGTCCTAAGTCAGAGAATTACACCAAGTGAATCATCACAGGACAGAGAGTTTGGCCAGAGAAGGAAACCCAGGCAAGGAGACACTTCTGAGCCCTTGCCAGCAGCTATCGTGTCGGCGGCAGCTGTGGCGGTGGCAGGCGAGCGCAGCCGCCATACCTGAGCAACAGAGAGTCCGGGAAGAAGGAGCTAGATGCAGCAGGCGAGCAGATTCTACTCAACACCAGCAAGAACCGACAAGAAGCAGACATCTTCATCCTGCAGTTCGCAGACCAGAGACGACCCAGGAACCAAGACTCGGCGTGAGTAGAAGCCTGACGTCCTCACTCCTTCTCAGGGAGCAGAGGAGGGAAGGCCATCCCTTCCCCCCCCAGCACCAGTGATCTCCATCTTGGATACTGACAAAGCTCGGAGGAGCTGCTAGCTCCAGCTCAGGCCTTGGAATAAAACGAGTCATTTAGCAGGTCACAATAACTTAATGGCGGCGTGACCTGCCAGACTCAGCTCCACTCAGGGAAAAGTCACCCAGCTCGGGTGCCAGCCCTAGGAGTGGGTTCCTTCACTGGGTAATCAGAGCCAGAGGCTGCCCCTCCCTCTAGCAGCCTGGACAATCAATTGAAATTCAGTAAACAGAAACCCTCAGAATAGCTCCAGGCTGGGCTCTATGAGGTTTTCACAAACCAGCCCTGGAAAAGCTACCAGAACCTAGCCTCATCACTGCATCCCCCTCTTTTGTGATACTCAAAGCAGATCTGTCTCCCAATGAACTAGCCTGGGAGGAGGATCGCCAAATCCTGGGTAAAGCAGAGCATTATACTGCCTGTTCGAACAAACTGACTTAAGAAACCAACCAAGCCACAGGACCACAGGCAGACCAGAGACTCCAACAAGATGCTGGTTACGGACACAAGGGAGATACAGGATTTTTCCCACTCCTCCCAAAAAATAAAAATAAAAATCAAAGAAATTTTTGGGATTTTTTTGTTTTTTTGTTTTTGTTTTTTTTTTTTTCTTTTTTCTCTTCTTCGTCTTCTTTTTTTTTTTTTTTTAGTTTTTATTTTTGGTACTTTATATAAAAAAATTTTTTTTTCTTTTCTAAAACTTTTTTCAATCTTTAATCTTTGCCTTTTTGATAAAAAAAAATATTTTTCAGAAAGTTTCCTTTCCTCTTATAATTTTCATTTTGGGGATACGGGAGTGTGCGTTTTTGCTTTCTTTTTTGGTCTTCTTTCTCTTTTTTTTCTCTCTTTTTAAATTATCTTTTTGTTTTTTGTTTAGCTCTACTGAACTTCTCATATTTTTCTTCTTCTTTCTTATCTTTTTCACCTTCTCCTCTCTTTCATTCTTCTTTATGTGACTTAATTCTTGTCCTGCACATCTTCAGATAAACCTGTAGTTGACTATTAGACCCTATCCCCCATTGTGTACACACTTAATCCACAAATTTATTACACAAGTCAAAACCTCTAAGACGTAAATTCCCTAATAGCAGTACTACCTCTTTATACCTATATAATATTTTAAGCATTTTTATTTTTGTTTTTCACATCTACTTTATATCCCTCCCCTTCACCAATAAATTCACGTTCTTATCTAAATAGATTGTTATCGAATCTACATAATTTTAATAATTTCTACCTTTCTATTTCTTCTGGACTCTTTTCTTTCTTTTTTTTCTTTTCTCTCTCTCTCTACTTTCATCCTACCCAACCTATTTCCTGCTTTGAGATTAAGACTTAGTTAACTCCCCCAGAGCCTCCCCACATCAATCTATTCCTATCTTTTTACCCAAATCTCTCCCTAACCCTAATAATTTCTGGTCTTCCAAATTCTTCTTTGCAGTCCATAGCCCATTAACGTATAGTTGTTTGATGTTGAATAGATGTAACTGTTGAACTAGATTGTATCTGTAGACTATTGACTGTGCAAATTCAGACTTGAGTTGATGCTTGCCTTAAGATAGTTTTCTAGCACAAAACTGGTGCTATTTTTATCTCAAATGGACAGAGAAAGCCGGAAAAACACAAGAAAAATGGCAAATCCGGGTATCTCTATTCCCAATCCCGATAATCAGGGGACGGAACAGATAATGAATAATCCAGAGGAGAATTCCCAAATAGCTCTACAAACACTGCTGGCAAACATGATAAATCAAAAGATTGAAAGCATACAAAGGTCTCTGTATGAGCGTGATAGGGAGAGAGAGGAGGCATTTCAAAAGTTTATACAGTAATATCATAAGCATAAGGAAGCTACTCAAAAGCTGATACAGGATTTGCATGAGCAGCTTGAGAATACTCAAAGACAGAAACAGGAATGGCGTGAACAGGCTGAAAACAATCAAAGAGAACTACAGGAATCCCACGAACCGGAGGAAGCTTATCAAAGAGTAATACAGGAATTGAGAGAAGGAAGACAATACACAAAGATCACTAAAGGCATTCATGGAATCCATTAACAAAGAGCTGAAGGAAGTCAGGGAGACCACAAAATGAATGCTGAATGGAACCCAACAGAAGGAATGGGAGTCCAAGGAAACCATAACCAATCAACAAAGTGATCTGAGAATAAACACTGAACATCAAATTAAGGAAGTAAAGAAGTTCATACAAGATCTAAAACAAAGCTTCAACAAAGAACTTGAAGCCATCAAAGCTGACCAATTAGAAGGAAAAGAGATAAAAAAAACAAAGTAGAAAGTCTTGACAGCAGGTTAGACCATGCAGAAGATCGAATCTCAGGGATTGAAGACAGCCTAGATATTATAGAGAAAGAAGATACAAACATCCAAGACAAGTACAAGAAATATGATAGATCTATCCAACACTTGGAAGACACCATCAGAAGGCCTAATCTAAGGATAATGGGTGCAGAGTAGCACCTAGAAACAGAAGTTAATGGCCTAGGAACTTTGTTTAACAGGATCCCAGCAGAGAACTTCCAAAACATGCAAAAAGATAGGCCTATTCAGATACAAGAAGCTTTTAGAACTCCAAACAGACCAGACCAGAATAGGCCATCCCACCCTCACATTATAATCCACACAGGATCAACTCAGACCAAGGAAAAGATCCTTAAAGCTGTCAAGGAGAAAAGATTAATCACCTATAAAGGAAAACCAATTAGAATCACCTCAGCTTTCTCAGCAGAGACAATCAAAGCAAGAAGAGCCTGGAACGATGTATGCCATGCCCTAAAAACAAACATTTATCAACCAAGAATACTGTACCCAGCTAAACTCTCCTCCATAACTGAAGGCCAAATAAAAACCTTCCATAGCAAAGAAAAATTGAAACAATACATCTCTACAAAACCAGCCCTACAAAAGATTCTTAAAGATGTTCTTCACATAGAAAACCAACAAGACCACAATAAAGGTCAAGAAACTTCACCCAAACTGAGAATCCAAGAACCATAGGAAGAACGCAGTTTTCGCAACCCCCAAGAAGGTGGATAACATGGCAGGAACTCACAAATACCTCTCAGTCCTTTCTCTTAATGTTAACGGACTGAACTCTCCAATTAAGCGACATAGACTGTCTAGTTGGATTAAAAAACAAGACTCTTCTATCTGCTGCCGTCAGGAGTCACATCTTGCCTGCAAAAACAAACACATTTTCAATGTTAAAGGTTGGAACAAAATCTACGAAGCAAACGGCCCCCATAAACAGGCGGGAGTTGCAATCCTAATATCAGATAAAATAGACTTCAAATTAAAATTCGTGAGAAGAGATAAAGAAAGTCGCTACATACAAATTAAACGATCTCTCTTCAGGAGGATATTACAATTCTAAATATCTACTCGCCAAACAATGGAGCTCCCAAATTTATCCAAGAAACACTACTTTCCCTCAAATCCCATATAACTCCAAAGACATTAATTGTTGGGGATTTTAACACACTACTCTCACCACCAGATAGATCAACTCGGCAAAAACTCAACAGAGAAACTACAGATCTAAACATCTGCATAGATCAACTAGATTTAACAGATATCTACCGAACATTTCACCAAGCAGCATCAGAATACACGTTTTTCTCAGCAGCACATGGAACATTATCTAAAATAGACCACATTTTAGGTCACAAAGCAACCTTGTCCAAATTCAGAAACATTGAAATGATATCTTGCATTCTCTCTGACCACAAGGGAATAAAGTTAGAACTCAACACCAAAAGCCACCAAAGAAAGTCTGGTATGACATGGAGGCTGAACAACACACTTCTGAATCACGAGTGGGTGATGGAAGAGATTAGAAAGGAAATTCAAATGTTCATGCTATTCAACAAAAGTGAACACACAAATTACCAGCTCCTCTGGGACACAACAAAAGCAGTATTCAGAGGCAAGTTTATAGCTCTGAGCGCCTACATCAACAAATTGGAGAGATCTGAAACCAACAATCTAATGACACATCTAAACCTTCTTGAAAAAGAGCAGCAAGATAAACCCCAATCTAGTAGACGGAAAGAAATAATTAAAATTAAATCAGAATTAAATGAATTAGAAACCAAAAAAGCTATAGAAAAAATCAACAAAATGAAGAGTTGGTTCTTCGAACAAATTAACAAAATTGACAGACCCTTAGCAAATCTTATCAGGAAAAGAAGAGAACACACCCAAATAAAAAAACTTAGATACGAGAATGGAAACATCACCATGGAAACAACCAAGATTCAAAACATTATAAGGGAATACTTCTCAAAACATTATGCTAATAAGTTTGAGAACTTGACAGAAATGGACCTTTTCCTAGCAAATATTGACATGCCAAAACTAAACCAAGGTGAGTTAAACCAGCTTAACAGGCCCATATCAAGCATTGAAATAGAAACAGCAGTAAGAGACCTCCCAGCTAATAAAAGTCCAGGACCAGATGGTTATACAGCGGAATTAAACAAGGCCTTCAAAGCAGAGCTCACACCAATACTCCTCCAACTCTTCAATTCAATTGAAAGAGAAATTTCACTACCGAACACATTCTATGAATCCACCATAACAAAACAATGTTTCTTAATTTATAAATGCAATATATTTATAGTATAAGTCAGTGCCTTCTTAAGTATGAGAAGAGAAGGAAGACAGAAATGTAAAAGATGTCAGATATAATTTTGACAGCATACTAGGTCTCCATAGAAATTTTGTAGGTGTCACTTCATGTTATCTTCCTTCCTTAAATCTTGCTTTATTAAAACCCTTTGGGTGGATATTGGTTGTACTACTGGTAATGTTCTCCAGGAAATGAAGCTGATTTTTGCAAACTGATGGTGTGATAAATAAAGGAATGTTGAGAATGAGGACTGATATTGTCACATAATGAGAGACCAGGTTCAACTGCTGAACAGCAAAACAAAGCAAAGTTTCAAGTCTGATGATTCATCTTGGAAGATATATAGATAGCTACATGTACATATACATATACCTGCATGCATGAAATAGTAGAATATTGAGAAACTTGGCCTGACAATTATTAGACTATATCAAACTGGTTGCAGGAAAGGTAGAGTAAAATACCAATAGTTTAGCATAGATTTTTGGAAAGGATGAAAATTCTTCCTTGATTATATACTTTACAAATATCCTTAATATATTTTAGGTTTTTTTATATTGTAATGGGATCATCCATACAATGCTGACATTTGGAATTACCCAAAATATGCAACATGGCTGGGCACTGGAGGTTCAAGGATGTAATCTTATCAAGTTAAGAGATTGAAATCTGATTATTACAGTGTGAAACCAGCCTGCGTAGAAAAATTCATTAGATTCTTATTTCCAATTAACCACAAGGAGAAATGGAGTTCCAGTTCAAATTGTATGCAGAGCACTGGCCTTGAACACAAAATCACCATCCATGCCCTGAGTTTAAGCCCTAGGATCAACAGAAACAAAAACACAAAATACAACATGGAGTTAGATATTTTATAATGAAACACATTATTAGAAAACTAGATTTCTGTGTTAGCTTTATAACCTACAATAATCAGTGATATTGTCCATTTATTAAGCATAAATGCTTACTCAGATTTACAAGTTGGAAGGTTTCAGTGTATGTAAAGTTGGTTTTATTGTTTTGGTGGTCTGTGACAAGACAAAGTCAAGGTGGGGAATGTGTCACAGACAAATGTTTTTGACCTAGAATGATTAAAGGATAAAAGAAGAAAGTAGATATAATCTATATTCTCATGGTTTCACTCTGAAGAACTTACTCTCCAAAAGAACTATTCAGATATTCTCCACAGTATGGGAGGAAATGGAAAGTCATTTTTCTTTAACACATAGGTCTTTCTGGGCATTCTAAATTCAAATGACTACATCTACACCAGTGATAATAACTTATCCAGGGGTGGATGCAACTCGATATTTCTATAAATTCTAATCAGATCTTAGCAGACGAAATATTTTATGGAATTCCTATTAAAATATTTTCTGCAGACTGACTGAGTCTCCATACTACAGATGTGTATATCTGTGTATTTGTATGTGTGTGTTTTAATAAACTAATATAACAATGTACCTGATAAAAAGTACTCCTATGGCCATTTTTTCTTCTCAGATCATGAAAGCCTGCCAATTTCCCAATCAAATCCCATCCAAGATTCAAACGTTAATGCTGTCCCAAAAGTTTTGCATGGAAACCCAAGTACATCCACGTCATTTCAGATGGCCATGGTATAGGAAAATTTTAAGGTTTTTCAATTATGTTGTCACCAAGGATACAACATAAAATATTTCTTTTGAAAATACCTAGATTATAGAACACTTTAGCCAGAAAATTGAAGGAGTATAATTTATGGGATTTAATTTAAATATTTAGTCACTTAAATGGATATTCTATATCCACATTTCAGAGCCTTACTAAACTACATAATTGCAAAACTAATCTATTACCATATTCCATGAAGACAGGCCTTGCTGAAAACAAACCAAATGTGGTAAACAAATTAACATGTATGCCATTTACAAATGTTGCTCTTCTAAAGGATAGAAGTGACAGAGCAATTAATGC
Organism: Dipodomys spectabilis; assembly: GCF_019054845.1. Classification (NCBI taxonomy): domain Eukaryota; kingdom Metazoa; phylum Chordata; class Mammalia; order Rodentia; family Heteromyidae; genus Dipodomys; species Dipodomys spectabilis. Next base: position 900,072 of record NW_024870734.1, on the reverse strand, counting down.
CTGTGAGCAGCTGTTTCTAAGGAGTATGGAAAGTGATTACCTTGCACCATAAGTGGAAAAATCCACAGATATTTCAGGTTGTGTTTCATTGTTGGCATTTGTGAGATATATTTTGGAAAGCACAATGAATGAAAGCATGCTGTTTTGTAAAACTTTGCTGGCTGACACAACAGGGAAAAAATTTATTGAAATGCTTGAAATGAGAAGACAGAATAGGGTGGGTTACGATGTGGTATGAAGCTTTAAATACAGACTGAAGCAAACCAAAGAATGGGAAAAATAGTTTTTCCTTAACAAATGTTTTCTGAGTATATCGTGCTATACATTATAACGATTAAATGATCATTTCTTTGGAAAGTAAGGAAAAATACTATCACTTGTTGAATTTCTTTTTAAAGTGAATCTTAGATGACAAGGATGAAGAAACTTAAATGGTTGAATCAAATATTATCATGTATTACTTTAATTTTTGTTTAAAATTTAAAACAAACTGATAGACTATTAGTCCATCAAATTTATAGAGTGAATTGTCTGGAATATACTTTCTTTTGTTCCTATTTTGTGGGAGGTGATATAAATATTTTTTTCTCAGAAAGAGCACATGGTTTTAACCATTACCCACAAAATTTATGCTGTAATAGAATCAGAGACAATTTTTTTTACTAAATTAAAGACAATTGTAGGCTAATTTTATGCCAACACAAAATTAAACACCAATGACATTTTTCACGGAACAATCACTCATAAAAAATCATGAAATAATAATATATAAATCCATGTCAATTTCTTTTGTCGGTCGTGAGATTTCAACTCTGGGCCTGGGCACTGTCCCTCAGTTCTTCAACTCAAGGCTACCACTGTATCACTTGAGCCAAATTGCTGTTTCTGGTTTTTAGGTGGTTTATTGGAGACAAAGTTCTCACAGACTTTTCTGCCCATGCTGGCTTTCACCCACAATCCTCAGATTTCAGACTCCTGATTAGCTAGGATTACAGTTATGAGCCACCAGTGCCGGCAATATTTATATCTGAAATTTGTCAGTGGAACAAAAGGTACAGAAACTGTTATTCTTATTACTAAAGGACTTCACATTGACAGGTGTAATGACAAGAAGAAAAACGATAAATATTCACAGAGGCACAAAAATTCCTTAGGTGCCTCGTTAGACAACACTTTTTTTGAGAGACTGCATGTTGTGTGAGTGGTTTTCAACCAAATCGACTGTAGAAGGTATTGGACCCTAAACAACACTGACAATTGCCCACTGACAAAAACCCACTCCTCTATGACAGATTTAGCAAGGACTATCATGGAGATTCCTGTTAGGGACATGATGAAAAATTTATATGTTAGTTGTGATTACAGAACTTTTTTACACCTGTCACTCAGCCATTAACTGTATTTAACGTAGATCCTTTGCTCTAACTTATATTTTCTTGGCTCAGGAAATTGTTGTTATTTGTGAAAACTTGGCTGTTCACAACATAGACATGAGTTTTTAATCCTTTTGAAATTACTGTCTGCACAGAGTTCTATGAGATGAACTTCTCTTAACCACTGGAATAAACTTACTCTGATTCAAACTTAGACATCAGCTAGCTTGTTCTTGCTCCCAGAAAACCATCTGTATAGACGTCTTTACATGTAAAACAGATCCTCACTTACTTGCAAAAGTCTGTCAGTGAGTCAATCCTAACTCACCCAAGTGAGGTTAATTCCTCTCCCATGCTTCCTTTACATTAAAAATGGTAAGAACTGTTCCACAATGCACATACTTTTTAATGTGAAGTGTGACTCCTATTTTCCATAATGTGAATCAAGCAGAGGAATCAGTTTATGATGCGAAAGAGCCTTTCAAAGAGTCTTAGACCTTGAAAATTATCCTGAGTATAATTTTTGGAGAAATATCTCTTTTCAAAATAGAGGACTCAATTATCTTTTATATTGTGATGGTACTGGGGTTGGAACTGCTGGTCTTGAGCTCTATCTGGGCTTTAATTCTCAATGTTTGCTCTATACCACTTAAGCAACACCTGCACTTCTTCCTTTTACCACAACTGGAGAAAAGAATCTCTTAGGTTTATCTACTTGGAATAGCTTCATATTGCAATTGTCAAATTTGAACCTACCAAGTATCTAGATGTAAGCCACTGGTGCTCTGCTACAACTCAATTCTAAATAATAAATAATTACAAAAATCTGAGAAAAATATTTGTTTAATTATTTATGTGTTGTCTTATAAACCAAATCACTTGCTACTGGAAGAGAAAAAGAAGATAGAGATGAATATGGAGGAGCAAGACCCAAAGAAAGAAGAAGGAAAGGGAGGATAAAAGAGGGAAGGAGAAGGGAAGGGAGTGTAGGAGAGGAGGGGGCTGAGTAGAATTGTCTTCTCCTCACTAAGGTATTGTTGGACAATCAGTGCTTTTGCATTTATGTAGCCAAAGCTTTCTATTTTTGGTAGTAGTAAGCTGAGACATAAAATACCAATTTACAGGTAATAACTTGCTACTGTGCTTCCTCCTGCACCAAGGAAGCCACAGTTAGATTACTGTTAGAGAGAAGGCAAGAGTAATCAGTTTAATTGATTCTGAGAAACAATAATTGACATGCAAGGAATGCTCCCTTGTATGGTGAAATCAAGCATCACTCTTGTTCCCTGCTCCAGTCTTCCTCTCAACAAGAACAGCAAAAACAGAAGAGGAAGGAGATATCTGAGTAATGATCATCTCTATTTTTCCTCATCCCTTGGCCACTCAAACAATAAAGCCAACGGAGAATTAACCTGAGCTAGTGGGAGAAATAGGGGGAAAAGTTCAGTCTAACAATGTGACAGTTGTCAAGTAATTGGGATGGCATTTCAAATACTGAAATAAACTTTTTAAAATTATTAATAAAAAGTAACTCGAAATTTATTGAACATTTAGAAGAATACAGGTCTCACTACATAGTGGAATGTGCATTATTAAAACTGACTCCTGCTTCTATCATCAGAAATTAAAGATCTTCCCTAATATTCCAATACTAGGCAAATTACCCTTGATATTCACTTATACTGTGTGGATATAATGCAGAAAACATGACTTTAAATTTAGACCGGTGAAGTGGTAGGTAATGGAAATTCATGATGGATAGCATAATGCTGAAAGCATGGAAATTTTTTTCCTTCTGTTTTCCATGTGTAGAGAAGAAAAAAGCTCTCTTGGATGTCCCTGAAAATCCATTTCTAAATGTAGGACAGAAGGTGAATAGTAAAGGAGACCTATCTCAGCCATTCAGAGATTAGAAATGTGGAGAACTATCCTCATTTTTGTAGGTCAAACATGGAAGAGAAGATGTGGCAAGTCCAAAGCCAAATTTCAAAGGCATGAAGTTAAAACAAGTCTTAATAGGGAATCTGGGTTTAAAGAGAGTAGGGAGGAATAATGGAGAGGGAAATGGTGGACTAATACATTCATAGTACTCAATGTACTTGTGTGAGGATATAAGTAGTAAACTTGAAGGGATAGGTGGGGTTGGGGTAAGGGAAGGAAGAAAAATGGAAAGTTTGACAATGATCCAGATGTATTGCACATTGAAATGCACATACACTCTATTCAACATTGAAATGATGAAGCGAAATCCATTTGCACAACTAGCTAAAGATTAAAAATTTTTTGAAGTTTTAATATTGAGAGACCAGAAGCCTAAACCTTTAGAGATAAACAAGAGGATAGCATTGACATATTGTTGAGGCTTGTGCTCCTTTCAATATGCAAAATTTAATAAGTGTTGTCTGGGCAAATGTAAATTTTATTTTACCAATTCCTTTTTCAAATTGCTTAAAATATAGAGAATCAAATTCCAATATTACTTCACTTCTAATAAAAAAAAATTTATAGACCTTTAGTTTTCTCAGTTGTTTCTAAATATCTTAGTGTAATGCATTGGAAATAATTTCATTCTCATTTAATTTTAAATTTGAAATCACTAAATTCTTTTAAAATCCTCTCACTCGGGCACAGGTATGGATAGATAACTGACGTGGGCAGAATCAGGATTATTCAGAAGGCTGTAAATGGATCCTTACCTAGTTTTCTCTCTGCTAGATCACAGAGTACAGACTGCCCTAATTGGAAAAAGTTAGCCTTCCCAAGTTTTCTTCGTATAAACACTCTATCAACATTTTGTTGTTATAGAATTATTCAAGAATAGCTATATGTTATTGATAATGACTGAACATTACAGAAAGGTTAAGGAAAACCCTCTACACTTCAGTGAGGTTGTGAATTGTGCTTCATAAAGTGTTATGAAATGGTTCCATGAGAAATCTAGCAACCTCATTTCTAAAAAGTCCTTGCATGGTTACTCTTTCTAATAATGTCTCAATTCAAGTAATTCTCCTTGGAGTTCCATACTACTCAATGATGCTGTATTAGCTCCTTGTTATATTTTGCAGACCGGTGTTGGTAATGAAATTTGTGCTTTCCGAAATTGCTCTCCCAATTCCATCCACAAAATGCAGACAAATATTCTGAAAGAGTCAGAGGAAGATGGCAGAGGAGAAGCTGCAGGCTAAACAAGCTCTGGCATAGAAAGCAGCTTTAGTGTTCCAGTGAATAATCCTAGACTAGAGAATCACAAGAAGTGTGCCTTCACTGTACAGAGAGTTTGGCAAAAGAGGGAAAATCCAGGAAGGTAACAGATCTGAGCACTTGCCCTTGGCCGCAGATCTGGCCAGGGGTGGCGCCAGCAGCAGCTGCCTTTGCTGCCATACCAGAGAGAGTCTGGAACAAAGGCACCAGATGCAGCGGGTAGGTGGATTCTACTCAAAACCAGCAAGAACTGACAAGGAGCAGATATGTTCATCCTGCAGATCACAGACCAGAGACTATGCAAAAACCAAGATTCTGGCATGCAGGAACCAAGACTCTGGCGTGAGTAGAACCGTGACATCTTCACTCCTTCGCTGGGAACATAAGAGGGAAGGCTGCCCCCTTACCTCCCGCCCCCCCCCCCCCCGCCCCGCCATCACCAGAGATCTCCATCTTTGATTCTGACAAAGTCCCGGCTGAGCAACTAGCTCCAACTCAGGCCTTGGAAGAAAACAAAAAAGTCATTTAGCAGGTTAGAAGAACCTGATCTGACCTGCCAAGTTCAGCTCCACCCAGGGGAAAGTCATCCAGCTTAGGCAGGGTATCCTCTGCCCCTGGAGGAGTGACTTTCTTCATTGGGTAAACAGAGCCAGTAGCTGCCCCTCCCTATAGCAGCCTAGACAAACAATTGAAATTCAGTAAACATAAACCCTGAAAATGGCTCCAGGCTGGACTCTGTGAGTCTCTCACCAGCTAGCCCCTCAGGGAAAAGCTATTGTTTGCTGAAAGGCTTCAACCAAACCCAAAACCTCGCCTCATCACAGCATTTCCAAACTAAAGAAAACAGCCATCTAACTGTTTTGTGATACTCAAAGCAGATGTCCCTCCCACTGTACTAGACTGGGAGAAGGATCACAAAATCCTGAGTAATGCAGAGCATTTTTCTGCCTTCTCTAACAAACTGACTTAAGAAACCAATCAACCCACAGGAAAACCAAACACCACAGACTAGATACTCCACCAAGAAACTGGTTACAGACACAGGGGAGATAGAGGATCTTCCCATTTTTGCACCCCCCCTCCAAAAAAAAAATCAAAGACCTCTTTTTTTGTGCCTTTTTAAATTTAAATTTTAATTTTTTTCTATTAATATTTTTCTCTCATAATTTTTTTAATTTTATTTTTATTTTTTGTGAACATGCTATACAGAGGGGTTACAATTACAAGGGCAAGATAATGAGTACATTTCTTATCAAGCATTGCAGCCTCCTCCTTTGTTTACCCATCACATCCCTTCCCAGCCTTCGCCCATCCGCCCACCCAACCACCCCCCACCCCCCGCACCAAAGTTGTAAAATTCGTTTTTGACATGACAACTTGTACTTCTCATAGTTGCATCGAGTCCACCTGTATCCTTAAACGACTTGTTTTTCCCCATATCCTCCACAAATTATACCGACATCAAATAGAGTGAAAGCAGGGGTTATAATGTGGGGGAGGGACATACAAAGCTACAAAGAAATAATCTTATAAATGAGCTAGAAACAAATGCATGAAAGAAAAAAACATTAAAATACATATCTAAGGGTTCATTTTCCTAACATCACATTATCTGATCTTTCCTGCTTGACTCATACATATACTAGATATTGCAAATAAGGGAAACCATGGGACCTAAGTTTCTTTGGGCCTGGCTTAGTTCACTTAATGTAATTTTTCCCAAGCCTTTCCATTTCCTAACAAATGGGGCAAGGTCATTTTTTCTGATGGAGGCTTAGAATTCCATTGTGTATATATACCACATTTTCATGATCCATTCATCTACTGAGGGGCATCTGGGTTGGTTCCATATCTTAGCTATGGTAAATAATGCTACAATAAACATAGTTGTGCTGGTAGCTTTAGTGTGGTCTTGTTTGTAAACATTTGGAAAACTGAACAACACAAAAAGACTAGAGACTCCACCAAGAAACTGGTTACAAACACAGGGGAGATACAGGATCTTCCCATTTTTGCACCCCCTCCCAAAAAAAATTCAAAGACCTCTTTTTTTGTACCATTTTGAATTTGAATTTTAATTTTTTCTATTAATCTTTTTTTCTCTCATAATTTTTATTGTGTGTGTTTGTGTGTGTGTGTGTGTGTGTGTGTGTGTGTGTTTGTGTGTGTGATTTTTAAAATCTTTTTTGACCTTTTGGTCCTTTTTAAAAATTCTTTTCAATTTTTTGTGTTTTTTTTCTTTTTTGCATGACTTAATTGCTGTTCTGCTCATCTTCAGATAAATACCTGACATTGATTATTAGACCTTATCCCCCATTATGTACATACTTAATCCAGAAATTTATTATTGAAATCACAACCACTTAGGCTTAACTTCTTTAATAGCAGCATTATATCTTTATACCTATATAATTTTCAAGTAACTAATTTTAAGTATTTTTATTTTTTAGTTTTTCATGGCTCCTTTCTATCCCTCCCCTCATCTCATCTTATCCTTTTCTTCTATAAATATCACTTATTTAAACTTACATGGTTTTTAAGTGTATCACTTTTTAAATTTAAATTTTTCCATTTTTCCTTTTTTTGTTGGTTTGTTTTAATCTCTCTCCTATCATTCTGTCCAATCATTTTCACTCTCAGAGATTAGGACTTGGTTAAATTCACTTTCCTTTTACTTCTTCACATCCCTCTAAGCCTATTTTACCCATATTTCTCCTTAAAACGAATAATTTCTGGTTTGCCAAATTCTTCTTTGCTGTTTTTAGCCCATTAATCCATAGTTTTTTGGTGCAGAATAGATTATATCTGTTGAACTACATTGTATCTATAGCCTTTTGACTGTGTAACTACAGAAATTTGGCTGATGCTTGCCTTAAAATAGTGTTCTAGCACAAAATTGGTGTTTCTTTCATACCAAATGGGCAGAAAAAGCTGGAAAAACACAAGAAAAATCCAAGTCCGTGTCTCTAAACTCCCAGACACGACAATCCAGTAATAGAAAAGTTAAGGAATAATACAGAGGAGATTTCCCAAAAAGCTCTACAAATACTACTGGAAACATGATAAAAAAAAAAAAAGAATCGATTGAACACTTGCAAAGGACTCGTGTTTGCGAGATAGGTAGAGAGAGGTGGCAACCCAAAGGTTAGTACAAGTATTCCCTGAGCATGAGGAAGCTACTCAAAAATTGATACAAGACTTGCGAGAACAGGCTGAGAACAGTCAGAGAGAAAGACAGGTATTAAGTGAGCAAGCTGAGAACAGTTAAAGAGAAAGACAGGAATTGTGTGAATAGGCTGAGAACAGTCAAAGAGAACTATTAGAATTGCATGAACATGAAGAAGCTAATAAAAGTAATAAAGAAACTGCAAGAGCAGGATGAGACTAGACAGAGATCAATTGAGGAATACATGGAATCCATAAACAGATAGCTGAAAGAATTCAGGGAGACTACCAATGGAATGCTCAATAGAACCAGACAGAAGGAATGGGAGTCCAAGGAAACCATAACCATTCAACTAAGTGATTTGAGAATAAATATTGAACATCAAATTAAGGAACTAAATAAGTTCATAAACATCTAAAACAAAGGTCCATCAAAGAATTTGAAGCCATCAAAGTTGACAAATTAGAAGGAAAAGAAAAAAAAAATGAGAAAGTCTTGACAGTAGGTTAGACCAGGGAAAACTCAATTCTCGGGGATTGAAGACAGCCTAGGTTTTACAGAGAAAGAACTTACAACTATCCAAGACAAATTCAAGAATATGAAAGATCTATCCATCATTTGGAAGACAATATCAGAAGGCCTAATCTGAGGATAATGGGAGTAGAGGAGCACCTAGAGACAGAAGTTAATGGTCTAGGAAATTTATTTAACAGAATCTTAACATACAATAAGATAGGTCTATTCAGATACAAGAAGCTTTTTGAACCCCAAATAGACCAAACCAGAATAGGACTTCCCTCTGTCACTTTATAATCTTAACAGGATCAATTCAGACAAAGGAAAAGATCCTTAAAGCTGTCAAGGAGAAAAGATCAATCAATTATAACAGGAAACCAATTAGAATCACCTCAGATTTCTCAGTAGAGACAATTAAAGCAAGAAGACCTTGGAATGATGTAGGCCATGACCTAAAGACAAACAGCTATTAATAAAGAATAATGTACCCAGCTAAACTCCCCTTCATAAACGAAGGTCAAATAAAAGCCTTTCATAGCAAAGAAAAACTGAAACAATTTATCTCCACCAAACCAGCCCTAAAAGATAGTTAAGGATGTCCTACACATAGAAAACCAAGAAGACCCCAATAAAGGCAAAGAAAACGAACTTAAACTGCTACTCCAAGAACCGTAGGAAGAACCCAGTTGCCGCAGCCCCCAAGAAAGTGGATAGCATGGCAGGAACTCCCAAACACCTCCTAGACCTAACTCTCAACATTAACAGACTTTATTCTCCAATTAAGCGACATAGACTCTCTAGTTGGATTAAAAAGGAAGATCCTTCTATTTGCTGCCTTCAGGAGTCACACCTTCACCATAAAATAAAAATTTTGAAAGTGAAAGACTGAAACAAAATCTACCAAGCAAACAGCCCCCATAAACAGGCAGGAGTTTCAATCCAAATATCAGATAAATTGGACTTCAAATTAAAAATAGTGAGAAGAACTAAAGAAAGTTGCTACATACTTATTAAAGGATCTCTCCTTCAGGAGGATATCATAATTCCAAAGATCTATTCACCAAACAACGGAGCACACAAATTCATCCAATAAACACTACATTATCTCAAATTTCACATAGATCCAATGACACTAATTGTTGTGGACTTTAACACATCACTATTCCCACTAGATAGATCAAGTGAGCAAAGACTCAAAAGAGAAACTGAAAATCTAAACAACTAGACATAAAAAACCCTTAGGAAATCTGATCAGAAAAAGAAGAGAACACACCCAAATAAATAAACTCAGAGATGAGAATGGAAACATCACCACGGAAACCACCAAGATTCATAATATTATAAGGGAATAATTCTCAAAACTTTATGCTAATAAGTTTGAGAACTTGACAGAAATGGACCTTTTCCTAGCAAATATTGACATGCAAAAAATAAACCAAGATGAGTTAAACCATCTTAACAGGCACATATCAATCATTGAAATAGAAACAGCAATAAGAGACCTTCCAGCTAAAAAAAGTCCAGGACCAGATGGTTTTACAGCGGAATTCTACAAGGCCTTCAAAGCAGAGCTCACACCAATACTCCTCCAACTCTTCAATGAAATTGAAAGAGAAAGTTCATTACCGAACTCATTCTATGAAGCCATCATAACCCTCATCCCAAAACCAGGCAGGGACTCATCAAAGAAAGAGAACTATAGACCCATTTCTTTGAAGAACATTGATGCAAATCCTCTCAATAAAATTTTGGCCAATTGACTTCAACAATTCATCCAAAAAATCATACACCACGATCAAACAGGATTCATTTCAGGGATGAAAAGCTTGTTCAATATACGCAAATCAATTAATATTGTTCATCACATCAACAGGAGCAAGAATAAGAACCACATGGTTATCTCATTAGATGCAGAAAAAGCATTTGACAAGATCCAACACCCCTTTATGATGAAGGTTTTGGAAAAATTAGGAATCCATTGAACATTCCTCAATACAATAAAGGTTGTATATGACAAACCTACAGCCAGCATTATATTTAATGGTGAAAAACTGAAGGCATTTCCTCTTCACTCAGGAACAAGACAAGGATGTCCACTCTCTCCACTTCTCTTCAATCTAGTATTAGAATGCCTAGCTACAGCAATAAGAAAAGATTTGAACATAAAGGGGATCCAAATAGCAAAAGAAGAAATAAAACTTTCCCACTTTGCAGATGACATGATCTTTTTTTAAAGAATCCTATAGACTCCACTCCTAAGTTACTCAAGCTGATTCAAAACTTTGGCAAAGTAGCAGCATATAAAATTAACCCCCAAAAATCAATGGCTTTTCTGTATGCCAACAATGAGAAAAGTGTGGCTGAAATTAGGAAAGCAACTTCATTTTTAATAGCCCCACAAAAAATAAAATACTTAGGAATTAACTTAACCAAAGAAGTAAAGGACCTCTATGATGAAAACTTTAAAATGTTGAAAAAGGAAATCAAAACAGAACTTAGAAAATGGCAAAATCTCCTATGATCCTGAATTGGAAAGATTAACATCGTGAAACATGCATTACTTCCCAAGACTATATACAAATTCAACGCGATACCTATCAAAATTCCAATCTTATTCTTCAAGTAAATAGAAGAGGCAATCCAAAAATTCATATGAAACAATAAAAGACCCTGAATAGCAAAAACGCTCCTCAACGGAATGAACCCTGCTGGAGGAATATCAATACCAAATTCCAAACTTTACTATAAATCCATAGTAATCAAATCAGTTTAGTATTGGCATAAGAACAGACCTCAGGACCAATGGAATAGAATTGAAATAACAGAAATGAACCTATAGAACTATGGCCATCTAATCTTCGATAAGGGAACTAAAACAATAGAATGGAAGAAAGCCAGCCTCTTCAATCAATGGTGTTGGCAAAATTGGTTAACTACTTGTAGAAAATTAAAGCTAGATCCTAATATATCACCCTGCACCAGAATCAACTCCAAATGGATCAAAGACCTCGGAGTCAAAGCAGACACTCTGAAAACATTACAGGATGGAATAGGAGAAACCCTAGGTCTCCTTGGCTCAGGCCGAAACTTTCTGAATAGAGACCCGGAAACACAACAAATCAAAGAATGGTTGGACAAATGGGATTGCAGGAAGTTACAGAGCTTCTGCATGGCAAAAGATATAGCTAGCAAGATCAATAGAAACCCCACGGATTGGGAGAAGATCTTCACTAGCCATACAACGGACAAGGGTCTCATATCTAAAATATACTTGGAACTCAAAAAATTGAATCCCCCAACAACAAATCCTCAAAGAAACAACTGCCCAATAAACAAGTGGGCAAAAGATTTAAAGATAAACTTCTCTGAAGAAGAAAGAAGGATGGCCAATAGACACATGAAGAAATGTTCAACCTCCCTAGCCATAAAAGAAATGCAAATCAAAACAACATTGAGATACCACCTCACTCCAGTTAGAATGGCAAAAATCAAGAACTCTAACAACAACAGATGCTGGAGGATATGTGGACAGAAGGGAACCTTACTTCATTGTTGGTGGGAATGTATACATGTTCAAGCACTTTGGAAAGCAGTATGGAGGTTCCTCAAAAAACTTCACATAAAGCTTCCCTATGACCCAGCATTTACCCAAATGTTTACAAACAAGCTACCAGCACAACTATGTTTATTGCAGCATTATTTACCATAGCTAATATATGGAACCAACCCAGATGCCCTTCAGTAGATGAATGGATAAAGAAAATGTGGTATATATACACAATGGAATTCTATGCCTCCATCAGAAAGAATCACCCTGCCCCATTTGTTAGGAAATGGATAAACTTGGAAAAAATTATATTAAGTGAAGTAAGCCAGGCCCAAATAAACGTAGGTTCCATGGTTTCCCTTATTTGCAATATCTAGTATATGTATGAGTAAAGTGGAAAAGGTCAGATAATGTGATGTTAGGAAAATTAACCCATAGATATGTATTTTAATTTTTTCTCTTTCATGCATTTGTTTCTAATGCAGTTATAAGATTATCTCTTTGTTGCTTTGTATGTCCCTCCCTTACACTATAACCCCTGCTTTCACTATATTTGATGTCAGTATAACTTGTGGAGGAGATGGGGAAAAACAAGTCATTTAAGGATACAGGTGGACCTGTTGCAACAATGAAAAGTACAAGTTGTCTTGTCAAAATCGAGCTTTACAACGTTGGTGCGGGGGTGGGGGTGGAGAGAGGAAGGAGTGGGTGCGGAGGTGGGGGGGATGCTAGGAAGGGATGTGAAGGGTAAACAAAGGAGGAGGCTGGAATGCTTGATAAGAAATGTACGCATTATCCTGTCCATGTAATTGTAACCCCTCTGTACAGTATGTTCACACACAAAAAATAAAATTTTAAAAAAGACATCTACTGAAATTTTCACCCTGCAGCATCAGAATACAAGTTTTTCTCAGCAGTACATAAAACATTTTCCAAAATAGACTTCATTTTAGGTCACAAAGCAAACTTGTCCAAATTTAGAAGCATTCAAGTTATACCTTGCATTCTCTCAGACCACAAGAGAGTAAAATTAGAACTCAATACCAAAAGCCACCAAAGAATGTTCTGTAACACAAGGAGGCTGAACAAGACAGACTTGAATCACCAGTGGGTCATGGAAGAGATTAGAAAGGAAATTCAAATGTTCATGATATTCAACAAAAATGAAAACACAAACCATCAGCTCCTCTGGGACACAGCAAAGGCAATACTCAAAGGCAAGTTTATAGCTCTGAGTTCCTACATCAACAAATTTGGAGAGATCTGCAACCAATGATTTAATGAGACAGCTGAACTACCTTGAAAAAGAGCAGCAAGATAAACCCCAATCCAATATACGGAAAAAAAATCATAAAAATGACATTAGAATTAACGGAATTCGAATCCATTAAAAAACATAGAAAGAATCAACAAAACAAAGAGTTCGTTCTTCAAAAAAAATTAACAAAATTGGGCTGGGAAGGTAGCTCAGTGGTAGAGTGCTTGCTTGCATGCCTGAGGCCCTGGGTTCGACTCCTCAGCACCACATAAGTAAAAAGAAAAAAGCCAGAAGTGGCGCTGTGGCTCAAGTGGTAGTACACTAGCCTTGAGCAGAAGAGCTCAGGGACAGCTCCCAGGCCCAGAGTTCAGGCCCCATGACAGGACTCAAAAAAAAAATTAACGAAATTGACAGACCCTTAGCAAATTTATCAAGAAAGAAGATAACAGACCAAAATAAATAAACTCAGAGATGAGAATGGAAACCACCACAGAGAGGGGGAAAAAAGATTCAGAATATTATAAAGGAACATTTCTCAAACCTTTATGCTAATAAGTTTGAGAACTTGGCACAAATGGACCTTTTCCTAGCAAATATCGACATGCCGAAACTAAACCAAGATGAGTTAAACCATCTTAACAGGCCCATAACAAGCATTGAAATAGAAACAGCAATAAGAAAAGTCCCATCTAAGAAAAGCCCAGGACCAGATGGATTTACAGACGAATTCTCCAAGGCTTTCAAAGCAGAGCACCCACCAATACTCTTTCAACTCTTCAATGAAATTGAAAGAGAAAGTTCACTACCGAACTCAATCTGTGAAGTCATGATAACCCTCTTCCCAAGCCAGGCAGGGACTCATCAAAGAAAGAGAACTATAGATAGACCCATTGCTGCGAAGAAATTTGATGCAAAACTTCTCAACAAAGTTTTGGCCAATCGGCTTCAAGAATTCATCCAATAAATCATATACCACGGTCAAACAGGATTCATTTCAGAGATGCAAAAATGGTTCAATATAAGCAAATCAATTCATAGAATTCATCATATCAACAAGCGTAAAGAAGCGAATCACATGGTTATCTCAATAGATGCAGATAAATCATTTGACAAGATCCAACACCCATATATGATGAAGGCTCTGGAAAAATTAGGAATCTGGACATTCATCAATACAATAAAGGCTGTGTATGACCAAATTACAGCCAGTATTATACTTAATGGTAAAAAAGTAAAGCCATTTCCTCTTAACTCAGGAAGGAGACAAGGATGTCCACTCTCTCCACTTCTCTTCAACCTAGTATTAGAAAGCCTAGCTACAGCAGTAAGACAAATTACAAACGTAAAGGCAATCCAAATACAGAAAGATGAAGTAAAACTCTCCCTCTTTGCAGATGACATGATCTTGTATTAAAAGAATCCCTCGGACTCCACTCCCAAATTACTCAACATGAATGAAAACTTTGGCAAAGTAGCTGGGTATAAAATTCACCATCAAAAATCAATAGCTTTTCTGTATGCCAACAATGAGAAATGCATGGCTGAAATTAGGAAAGCAACTCCATTCATAATAGTTGCACAAAAAATAAAAGACCTGTCAGGGAAAGGATGTGAAGAGTAAACAAAGGAGGAGGCTGCAATGCTTGATGAGAAATGTACTCATTATCTTGCCCATGTAATTGTAACCCCTCTGTTCAGTATGTTCACAAAAAAATTAAAATTAAAATTAAAAAAAACTAGGAATTAACTAAACCAAATAAGTGAAGGACCTCTATGACGAAAACTTTAAAACCTGAAAAAGGAAATCAAATCAGAACTTAGAAAGTGGAAAAATCTCCCATTCTCCTGGATTGGAAGGATCAACATCCTGAAAATAGCAATGTTTCCCAAGGCTATCTACAAAGTCAGTGCGATACCTATCAATATTCCAACCTCATTCATCAAGGAAATAGAAGAGGCAATCCAAAATTTCATATGGAACAAGGAAAGACCCCGAATAGCAAATGCAAAGCTTGATAGAAAGAACAGTGCTGTAGGAATATCAATACCAAATTTAAAACTCTACTACAAGCCTTAGTAATCAAAACAGCTTGGTACTGGCATAAGAACAGACCTTAGGACCAATCAAATAGAATTGAAAACCCAGAAATGAACCTACAGACCTATAGCCATCTAATGATCAATAAAAGAGATAAAAAATAGAATGGAAGACAGCCTCTTCAGTAAATCGTGTTGGCAAAATTGGTTAACTACTTGTAGAAAACTAAGTTTAGATCCTTATATGTCACCTTGCACCAGAATCAACTCGAAATGAATCACAACTTCGGATACAAAGCACACACTCTGAAAACATTACAGGATGGAATAGGAGAAACCCTAAGTCTCCCTGGCACAGGCTGAAATTTACTTACTAGAGACCCAGAAATATAATACATGAAAGAAAGGCTGGACAAATGGGATTGCATGAAATTGCAGAGCTTCTGCATGGCAAAGGACATAGCTAACAAACTCAATAGGAAGCCCACGGATTGGGAGAAGTCTTCAAAGGACACGAGTCTCATATCTAAAATATACCTGGAACTCAAAAAATTAAATCCCCCAACATCAAATACTTAAAGAAACAACTGCCGAATAAATAAATTTGCTGGATTTACAGAGAAACTCCTCTGAAGAGCAAAGAAGGATGGCCAATAGACCCATTAAAAATGCTTAACCTCTCCAGCCATAAAATAAATGGAAATCAAACAACATTGAGATACAACCTCACCCCAGTTAGAATGGCTATAATCAAGAACTCTAATAACAACAGATGCTGGAGGGGATGTGGACAGAAGGGAAACTTACTGCATTGTTCTTGGGATTGTAAACTTGTTCAACCAATTTGGAAAACACTATGAAGGTTCCTCGAAAGACTCCACATAGAGCTCCCCTATGACCCAGTCATCCCCCTTTTGGGCAATTACCCAAATGATCACAAACAAGACCATCCTAAAACTACCAACACAGCTATGTTTATTGTAGCACCATTTACCATACCTAAGATGTGGAACCAACCCAGATGCCCCTCAGTGGATGAATGGATCAAGAATATATGTATAGATATAGATATAGATATTATATATAATATATTTATACTATATTATATAATATAATATATAGTATAGCTAATATATAATATATATAATAATAATATATGTATATATATTATATAACATATAAAAATATATTATATATAATATCTATATCTATATATATCTAACTATCTCTCTCTCTCTCTATATATATATATATATATACAATGGAATTCTATGTCTCCATCAGAAAGAATGACATTGCACCATTTGATAGGAAATGGAAAGAATTGGAAAAAATTAAGTTATATGTTGAAAGCCAGGCCCAAATAAATAGAGGTCCCATGTTTTCCCTTATTTGCAACTTGTATATGTCTGAGACAAGTAGAAAAGTTCAGATAAGTTGATGTTATGTGAAATGAACCCCAAGATAACTATTCAAATGTCTTTGCTGTCATGCGATTGTTTCTAACATATTTATAATATGATTTCTGTGTTGTTTTATTTGTCCCTCCCCCACAGTATAACCCCTGCTTTCACTGTATTTGATGTTGGTAGAATTTATGGAGGGGAAGGAAAAATGAATTCGTTTAAGAAGGGATAAAGGTTGACCCATTGTAACAATGAGATATAAAAGTCGTTATGCCGAAAAATGAACTTTATAACTTTTGCCGAAGGAGGGGGGTCGGAGTGACGGGGGGGGGGTTATATAGGAAGGGATGAGAAGGGGAAACAAATGAGGAGCCAACAATGCTTGATAAGAAATGTACTTATTATATTGCCCATACCTCTGTATGGTATTTTCACAATAAAATAAATATATAAATAAATAAAAAGCTAAGTGCATCTTAAAACTTGGGTTTAAGTGTAAGTTTGTGAACATGCTCAATATAATCTCATCATAATACATAAAAACCGTAAAGATTTATCTTCTTTATTTCTTGATAGTGATATTTCTTATCAAATGTGCTGTTTGTTAAAAGAAAACAATTTTATCAAGGGTAGTAGTAAAAGGAATAAGTCCCAGCTCAGCTCCTAGCCAGCTGTGATTAAAAAAAACATGTAATGAGATAAGAATTGTTTTGAAATGTTTTTTTCACATATCTGTTCTTGTCCTCAGAAAGTTCGAGTATGTAGAAGTTATGAGTATGCCTTAAAATACAGCTTATGAGTAAAGTTGGTATGTAATTGTTGGCTGTGATTTAACATTAAAACTAGCATGTCATTCTGTATGTCCTTCTAAAGTCAAGTGTCTTTAACCAGTCTATGTATAATGTTGTAAGCAACTAACCAGGAGATTTGACACTTCATCTGAGGGACGCAGTCTAGCCCAGATCCTGCCTGAACCATCCTACCTCCACCATAGTATACTGCACTCCTGCTTGACTACATCACACACAGCTGATTCTTGGTAAAAGACTGCTTTAGGTTTACAAAAACTAACGCTCTTGTGGGATACTCTCTGTAAACCTTACCAAGCCTGACCTGAAAAAGCTAGCTATGTTATGCTAGCTGGCTATGTTGTTATGCTATTGAAACATGTACAGGCCAGGAGAGCCTCTTATACACTTTGGTTATCTGGTTTTCCAGGCAGCCAAACTATGCTCAAACTCTCATCCCATCTATTGAGTTTTGTGTTTACAGAGTTTTGTTAAGTATTTGTTGATCAATTCTTGACAGGGTGCACATAAGCTCTACTTATTCCCACTGATCTCTTTGTTGCTTTAATTGGAAGTAATAAAGGATTTTTTGTGGCAAAGATTGCAGTTCAAAGCCATCCCAGGCAGAAAAATCCCTTCACACTCTCCCAACTAACCAGCAAAGTGCCAAGCTGAATGCTGCCTCAAAAATTAACCAGCAAAATGCTACATGTGGCCTTTTGACTCAAAATGAAAGGATGTTCTTCCCGAGCAGACGTGCTCAGGGAAAGTGCTAAGGCTTTGAGTTCGAAGACCATGTCCCAGCCATAAGCACCTAGATCCCAGGACAATGTGGAAAAGAATAAGAGGAGATAATGTCACATCAGCCACTTTGTGCCTGCCCTTTCAAAATTAACCAGAGCCAGGAGGTCATTAGAAAAAAGATGAGAAGCTTGTCCATCTAATGTCCATATCAGAAAAACTTCTTACTGGACAGGAATTTACATTCTTGCCTTTGTTACCTGCTATTTATAGGAAATTATCAAGATATTTTATCAGACCCTTCAATACTCCAATCAGTTTCTGACTGGTTATGGGCTGATGATCCAAATGGAACTTTTCTGGCTTTTTCCCAGGATGTGTTTTCCTATGTCACTCGTATGCCACCTTATCAGCCTTTTCCTTGGTCTCAGCATTTTCAAGTTTTTTTTTTTTTGTTTGTTTGTTTAAATTAATTTTATTTTATTTTATTTGAGAACATACTGTACAGAGGGGTTACAATTACTTGGGCAGGATAATGCACACATATCTTACCAAGGATTGCAGCCTCCTCCTTTGTTTACCTTTCACCTCCCTTCCCAGCCTCCCCCCTCCCCCCACCCAATCCTTCCTCCCCTCCCCCCCCCACACCGACATTGTAAAGCTCGTTTTTGACATGACATTTTGTACTTCTCATTGTTGCAACAGGTCCACCTGAATCCTTAAACGACTTGTTTGTCCCCATCTCCTCCACAAGTTATACTGACATCAAATATAGTGAAAGCGGGGGTTACACTGTGGGGGAGGGACATACAAAGCAACAAAGAAATAATCTTATAAATGCGTTAGAAACACATGCATGAAAGAAAAAAAAAACATTAAAATACATATTTGAGGGATCGTTTTCCTAACATCACATTATCTGACCTTTTCCGCTTGACTCATACATATACTAGATATTGCATATAAGGGAAACCATGGGACCTATGTTTCTTTGGGCCTGGCTTACTTCACTTAATATAATTTTTTCCAAGCCTTTCCATTTCCTAACAAATGTGGAAATGTCATTCTTTCTGATGGAGGCATAGAATTCCATTGTGTATATATACCACATCTTCTTGATCCATTCATCTACTGAGGGGCATCTGGGATGGTTCCATATCTTAGCTATGGTAAATAATGCTACAGTAAACATTGTTGTGCTGGTAGCTTTACTGTGGTCTTGTTTGTAAACATTTGGGTAAATGCCCAAAAGTGGGATTGCTGGTTCATAGGGAGTTCTATGTGTAGTCTTTTGAGGAACCTCCATACTGCTTTCCAAAGTGGTTGAACAAGTTTACATTCCCAACAACAATGAAGTATGGTTCCTTTCTGTCCACATCCCCTCCAGCATCTGTTGTTGTTAGAGTTCTTGATTTTTGCGTTCTAACTGGAGTGAGGTGATATCTCAATGTTGTTTTGATTTGCATTTCTTCTATGGCTAGGGATGTTGAATATTTTTTCATGTGTCTATTGGCCATCCTTCTTTCTTCTTCAGAGAAGTTTCTCTTTAAGTCTTTCACCCACTTATTTATTGGGCAGTTGTTTCTTTGAGGATTTATTATGCAAAACTTCTCAACAAAATTTTGGCCAATCGACTTCAACAATTCATCCAAAAAATCTTACACCACGATCAAACAGGATTCATTTCAGGGATGCAAAGCTGGTTCAATATACGCAAATCAATTAACATTATTCATCACATCAACAGGAGCAAGAATAAGAACCACATGGTTATCTCAATAGATGCAGAAAAAGCATTCGACAAGATCCAACACCCCTTTATGATGAAGATTTTGGAAAAATTAGGAATCCATGGAACATTCCTCAATACAATAAAGGCTGTATATGACAAACCTACAGCCAGCATTATACTCAATGGCGAAATACTAAAGCCATTTCCTCTTAACTCAGGAACAAGACAAGGATGCCCACTCTCTCCACTTCTCTTCAATCTAGTATTAGAATGCCTAGCTACAGCAATAAGACAAGATGCAGACATAAAGGGGATCTAAATAGGGAAAGAAGAAATAAAACTCTCCCTCTTTGCAGATGACATGATCTTGTATTTAAAGAATCCCATAGACTCCACTCCCAAATTACTCAAGCTGTTTCAAAACTTTGGCAAAGTAGTAGGTTATAAAATTAACCCCCAAAAATCAATGGCTTTTCTGTATGCCAACAATGAGAAAAGTGTGGCTGAAATTAGGAAAGCAACCGCATTGGTAATAGCCCCACAAAAAATAAAATACCTAGGAATTAACTTAACTAAAGAAGTGAAGGACCTCTATGATGAAAACTTTAAAATCTTGGAAAAGGAAATCAACACAGAACTTAAAAAATGGCAAAACCTCCCATGCTCCTGGATTGGAAAGATTAACATCATGAAAATGGCAATACTTCCCAAGGCTATCTACAAATTCAACACAATACCTATCCAAATTCCACCCTCGTTCTTCAAGGAAATAGAAGAGGCAATCCAAAAATTCATATGGAACAATAAAAGACCCCGAATAGCAAAAACGGTCCTCAACGGAAAGAACACTGCTGGAGGAATATCAATACCAAATTTCAAACTCTACTATAAAGCCATAGTAATCAAAACAGCGTGGTTTTGGCATAAGAACAGACCTCAGGACCAATGGAATAGAATTGAAAACCCAGAAATGATCCTACAGACCTATAGCCATCTAATCTTCGATAAGGGAGCTAAAACAATACAATGGAAGAAAGACAGCCTCTTCAGTAAATGGTGCTGGCAAAATTGGTTAACTACATATAGAAAACTAAAGCTAGATCCTTATATATCACCCTGCACCAGAACCAACTCCAAATGGATCAAAGACCTTGAACTCAAAACAGACACTCTGAAAACATTACAGGATGGAATAGGAGAAACCCTAGGTCTCCTTGGCTCAGGCCGAAATTTTCTGAATAGAGACCCAGAAACACAACAAATCAAACAAAGTTTGGACAAATGGGATTGCATAAGGTTGCAGAGCTTCTGCATGGCAAATGACATAGCTAGCAAGATCAATAGAAAGTCCACGGATTGGGAGAAGATCTTTACTAGCCATACAACGGACAAGGGTCTCATATCTAAAATATACTTGGAACTCAAGTTTGTCTCTAACAGGATAACAACCCTCACTCAAAACTTGGGACCAAATCAAGGCCATCCTATTACTGCTGGCAACCAGAGGCTTTACTTACACTGCCCTGGACTGAGCACAGACCTGGACCCGAAGATCCCAGCCCCAGTCACTCCTCCGCACCCCCATGCCAGCTGGAAGTAGCCAGAAAACACCACAATGCCCCTCCACCTTTTATACTCCAGGGTTCAAAATGATGGGAATCTGCTTTGTTCTCATAACTGCATGATAGTCCTCTCTCAGCCCAATTCTTTTTCTGTATCCAAAGATCCTAAATGAAGATCTTGCCTCTCCCCACTTGGCCCTATCATGTTATGTATCTAACGATAGAATATGAAGGATTAACCCCCACCCTACTGTTCCAGGCCCAGGCAAAATCCCAGATATGTGTGAACTCCTTTGAAGTGCAGGCAGGACAATACACCTAATCCCAGCTGTGACTTAAGGGCTATTCATTAACCTTGCTCAGACCACCTATAAAAACCCAGATCCTGTCCCAGACCCTCACACAACCTCCAAACCTGCTGGCAGGACTGTGCCCCTCGCTGTTCGTCAATAAACAGTCCTCGCCTGTTGATGATCGAGTCCAGCCTATTCCTTTTCCATTCTCCTCCATTTTCCTAACAAGGACAGTCTGTATTTTATGATCCAGAAGAGAGAAACTTAGGTAAGCATTTATTTACAGCCTTCTGAATAATTCTGATTCTGCCCACAACAGCTATCTATCCATACCTGTGCCTACGTGAGAGGATTTTAAAAGAATTTAGTGTTTTAAAATTTAAACTTAAATGTAGAATGAAATTGATTTCAATGCATTATATTAAAATATTTAGAAACAACTGAGAAAGCTAAAGGTTTATAAAAATTTTTTACTGGAAGTGAAGTGATGGAATTTGGTTCTCTATATTTTAAGCAATTTGCAAAAAGAATTCGCAAAATAAAATTTACTTTTGCAGCAGACTTGACACATTAATTTTTGTATATTGATAGGAGCACAAGCCTCCAAATATGTCAATGCCATCCTCTTATTTATCTCTAAAGGTTTATGATTCTGGTCTCTTAATAGTAAAATTTCAAAATTTTTGAAATCTTTAGGAAGTTGTGCAATGTGGTTTCACTTCATCATGTCAGTGATGAATAGAGTGTATGTACATTTCAATGTACAATACATTTGGATCATTGTCAATCTTCCACTTTTCCTTACCCCAACCCTCCTAACCCTTTAAGTTTCTTACTTATATTCTCACATATGTACATTGAGTATTTTGACTGTATTCATCCATTTCCCTCTCCATTCTTCTGCCCTACTCCCCTTAAGCCCAGCTCTCCCTTTGAAGACTTGTTTCAACTTCATGGTATTTTGTTAAATTTCTCTGCCTTTGACATTTGGCTTAGGGCTTGCCACATTCTCTCAACCATGTTTGACCTACATAAATGAGGATATTTCTCCACATTTCTAATCTCTGAATGGCTGAGATAGGTCTCCTTTACTATTCACCTTCTGTCCTAAACTCAGAATTGGACCTTCAGATCCATCCAATGAAGCTTTTTTCTTCTCTACACACTGAAGATGAAAGGAAAATAATTTCCATGCTCTTAGCATGACACTATCCATCATGAATTTCCATCACTTATCAGTTCAGCAATCTAATTTTTTAATTTTTATCCATTTTTATTGTAAAAATCGTGTAGAGTGGGGTTACAGTTACCTGAGTAATGTTTTCTGCATCATATTCACAGACTTTAAGTGAATATTGAGGGTAATTTACCTAATATTGGAAGTTTAGGAACGTTCTTCAATTTCTGATGATAGAAGCAGGAGTCAGTTTAATTATTCAGATTCCACTATGGAGTGAGCCTTTTAGTTTTCTAAATTTTCAATAAATTTAGAGTTACTTTTATATTAATAATCACCAACGATTTATTTCAGTATTTAAAACGCTGCCCAAAATATTTTAAAACTTTCACATCAAGCTAGACTGAAATTTTTCCTCCCATTTTCCCCACTAGTTCAGGTTAAGTCTACTTTGGCTTTATTGTTTGAGAGGCCAAAGGATGAGAGTAAACAGAGAGATGATCATCACTCAGTTATATCCTTCATCTTCTTTTTCTGCTATTCCTGTTGAGAGGAAGAGTAGATCGGAGAACAAGAGTGATGCTTGACTTCACTATACAAGGGGGCATTCCTTGCATGTCAATTATTGTTTCTCAGAATCACTTAAACTGGTTATTCTAGCCTTCTCTGAAACAGTAACCACACTGTGGCACCCTTGGTGCAGAAAGAAACACACTAACAAGTTATTACCTGTAAATTGTTATTGTATATCTCAACTTACTACTACCAAAAATATAACCCTTTGGCTACATAAATGCAAAGGCACTGATTGGCCAATACTACTTTATAGACAATTCTACTCAGCTCGCCCCTCCTCTTCTATGCTCCCTTCCCCTCCCCTCATTTACCCTCCCTTTCCTTCTTCTTTCTTTGGGTCTCTATCCTCCATATTCATCTCTAAATTCTCTCTTTCTATCTTCCACTAGCAAGTTATTTGGTTTATCAGACAACATAAATAATTGAACAAATATATTTTCTCTTTTTTTTTGATTATCTTTTTTTAAGAAGTGAGTTCTAGCAGAGCACCGGTGGATTACACCTATCTACTAGGTAATTTCAAATTTGACCATTGCAATTCGAAGCTATTCTAAATGAATAAAATTAAGTCATTCTTGTCTCAACTTGTGGTAAAAGGAAGAAGTGCAGGTGTGGCTCAGGTGGTATAGAGCAAGCATTGAGAATTAAAGCCCAGATAGTGCTCAAGACCAGGAGTGCTCAAACCCCAGTACCAGCACAATATAAAAAAATGCATCATTCCAACTTCCTGAACAGAGTCCCAGGGTCACAACGAATTGGAGAGAGACTCCACAAATGGGACTACTTAAAATAAAAAGCTTCTGCACGAGAGAGTTCTCAAGATGGCGACGGGGCAGTAGGGAAACGCCACAGCTCTCTCCAACCAAAAAGAGAGTTCGAGTTCCAACCTTTAATCTCCCCAAGAGACCGACAACAACAAAAAGACGAACACTCAGAGAAAAACCAGAGGTGGAAAATAACAAAAAAAGAAAGAGAGGAAAAGAAGAATTTCAGAACAGAGAAGAGCGAAGACCCCTCCCCCAACCTTTACTGGCCGCGCGGCAGTGCGCCAAGCCGCCGGCCAGCCGGCCCGGCGGGGGCTGCCGGAGCCACAGAGACACAGGGGGCTGCTTGCAGATCACCAGGTACCGGATTGCAGAACAGCGGATCGCCAGGAACAGAGAAACCTACCAGCCGGGAGTCTCCAGGAGGATCCCACCCCACCCATCACTCTCCACCGGAGCGGAGAGGCTCCATCCCGCCAAAGCCGCCCGGCACCAGCAGCGCCACAAAGGGACCTGTCGCGATCGCAACGACCCGGCGGGGGGCCGCCCAACCCAGCCCGCAACCACCCCAACTGAACTCGGACTGCAACAACAACTGACGGACTGCAACAACAACTGACGACCTACAGGGTGAGTACCCATCAGGGGACAGGGAATCCATCAAGGGAGACCAGAGCTGGAGGGAATCCCCAGACCCTGACCTAGACTCCCTACCCCAACACCCGGACCACAGGACCCACTAAAACTGGGAACTGTTCGAGAGCCCCACCAGCCGGTGGAGCACACTCTGCTGGCCAGGCCAGAGCAAGAGCGCCCCGGGAAGGGAGCTTAAATGCTCAAGCCAGGAACAGTGCCCCTGGGTCAAGACTACCAACAGTAGAAGAAATTTGAACTGTGTCCTCCAGGCTGCATAACCAAGGTGGTATACACATTAGCACAGGCCTAACGAGCGCGCTCCAGGCTGGGGCCGGAACCAGGCCAGGGGACCGGCGCCTGAACAAAGCAAAAAGGGTCAGAAGTGGGGCTCTGGCTCAAATGGTAGGGTGCCAGCCCTGAGCTGAAGAGCTGAGGGACAGCACCCAAACCTAGAGTTCAAGCCCACAACCAGCCCAAAACAAACAAAAACACATCAGGAGCCCATAGCAGACTCCAGTATTTGGGAGAGTGCATCCAGAGCATCTGATCTTCCCAAGAGCACCCGCAGGAGCAAACACAAGCAGTCTAGGCTGCTCAACCCTTCCAAAGGCGGGAATTGCTACAGCAGAGAGCTGAGAATCCTAAGTGAATAGCAGCTGGAAATAGGCTCCCAACAGAATCCAGATCAGACACAGACTCTCTCTACCAATAGAGAATCAGCAACCAAGCAAAGACAGACACACCAAAACAAGATTGAAGAGCAGTCTCCTGAACCCCCATGCGAAAATCACAGAGAAAAATCACAAGGTTTACCACTACCCAGGACAGCAAGCTCACCTCAAAAGCCAGCAGCCACGCAGGGGAGAGCCCCAGTGGGAGCAAAGCAGGAATGGAAGACAAAAACTACATCCAAGGGTTGCTGGAGGCAATGACTCAAGAAATAAAGCGAGAAATGGATCAGAAATTGAAAGAGCACAAGGATGAACTATCAAAAGATATACAGGATATCAAACAAAAATTGGATGCAAAAATAGAAGCTGCACAAACCTCAGTAAGAAGTGAGATAAACGCCAAATTAGAGGTAATGCATACTGATA
The DNA here is from genome assembly GCF_019054845.1 of Dipodomys spectabilis. NCBI lineage: Eukaryota > Metazoa > Chordata > Mammalia > Rodentia > Heteromyidae > Dipodomys > Dipodomys spectabilis. The sequence continues at coordinate 874,202 of NW_024870734.1, read as the reverse complement.
TCACCTCATTGAGAGGTGAGATCAGTACTCTGAGAACCAACATTGAATCCATAAAGGGATCCATTTCCATCATGCAAACCACAATAGAAGCCACGGTCAACAGAGTGAATGAAATGGAAGGTAGAGTGTCAGATACAGAAGACAGAATACACCAACTGGACCAAAAAGTGACAGATATGGAAAAATCACTCAAATTAAACCAAAGGGAAATTCAAGAGCAAGCAGATAATGCTAAAAAATTTAACCTTCGCATAATCGGAGTGGACGAAGGTGAGGAATTCCAGAGCAAGGGAATGCAACACCTATTTAACAAGATAGTCAATGAAAATTTTCCCCACCTCAAAAACGACCATCTTAACTACATCACAAAAGCTTATCGAACACCCAACAAGCAAGATCCCAGGAGAAACACTTCTAGGCACATAATAGTAACAATGATGGATCTGAATAATAAGGAAACAATCCTGCATGCAGCAAAAATGAAGAAGGAGCTATACTACAACGGGAAAAAAATTAGAATCACTGCAGATCTCTCCACACAAACAATGAATGCAAGAAAAGCCTGGGAAAGCACCATACGAGCCCTGAGAGCCAATAACTGCCAACCCAGACTGATATACCCGGCAAAGCTAGCATTCACATTCGATGGAGAACTGAAAACTTTTAATAGCAAAGAAAAACTAAATGAATACATAAACATTAAGCCAGCATTACAAAGAATTCTAAGAGGGGGGACACAACCTGAAGAAAGCAACCAGGAACTGGGACCTGCCCCAAACAGGCATTACTCAAAGTCTAACTGAGCAAGCACAGGAGGAAAGGAAAGAAGAAAAACTTAGGAAAACGGAATGGCAGGGACAACAATACATCTCTCTATACTTTCTCTTAATATAAATGGGCTGAATTCGCCAATTAAAAGAAAACGAACTGAGGACTGGATCAGAAAACAAGACCCATCCATCTGTTGCCTTCAGGAGACCCACCTCTCAGCCAAACATACAAACAAACTCAGAGTGAAGGGGTGGAAAAGGATCTACCAATCAAATTCCCCCAATAAGAAAGCAGGTGTAGCTATCCTGATATCTGACAAAATAAACTTTTCATTAAAATCAGTACAGAAAGACAAGGACGGACATTACATATTAATAAAGGGAACAATCCAAGAGGAGGATATAACCATCATCAACTTATATGCCCCAAATATCGGTGCACCCAGATATGTTAAACAAATGCTCTCAAACTTACAGAATAAAATAGATCCCAATACGATAATACTAGGAGACTTTAACACGCCACTCTCACCAAAGGACAGGTCTACCAACCAGAGGATTGGCAAAGAAGCTACCGAATTAAGTGAGGCCATACTTCAAGCGGAATTAACTGACATCTACCGAGTATTTCACCCTAAAACAACACAGTACACATTCTTCTCAGCAGCTCATGGAACTTTCTCCAAAATAGACCATATCATAGTTCATTCAAGGAACTTAAGCAAATACAAAGGGATCGACATAATCCCCTGTATCCTATCTGACCACAGTGGAATCAAGCTAGCTCTCAATAACAAAGCATACCGCAGAAATTTCTCTAATACATGGAAATTGAACAGCACACTCCTTAACAAGGCCTGGGTAACAGAAGAGATCAGAGAAGAAATAAAGCATTTCCTAGAACTCAATGAAAATGAAAACACCTCACAAAGAAACTTGTGGGACACAGCAAAAGCAGTCCTGAGGGGCAAATTTATTGCCCTCAGTGCCCACATCAAGAGAATGGAGACAGACCAAGTAAATAATCTCATGTTGCAACTAAAACAGCTAGAAAAACAAGAAAAAATGGGACCTAAAGCTACTAGACGAAGCCAGATAACCAAATTAAGAGCAGAGATTAACCAATTAGAAAATCAGAAAACCATAACCAAAATAAACCAAACAAAAAGCTGGTTCTTTGAAAAAATAAACAAAATTGATGGCCCGTTGGCAAGATTAATTAAAAAAAGAAGAGAGGAAACCCATATTAATAGGATTAGGGATGCCACGGGAAACATCACAACACGTACCCAAGATATCCAAACAATTCTAACAGACTACTTTCAAAAGCTATACTCTCTAAAGGAAGAAAATCTGGCGGAAATGGATGCATTTTTAGAGAAATACAAGTTACCCAAACTGAGCAAAGAAGAAGTTAACCAATTAAATAAGCCAATATCCTATAATGAGATACAGGAAGCTATCAAAAGTCTTCCAACAAAAAAAAGCCCAGGACCAGATGGATTCACAGCAGAATTCTATAAGACCTTTAAAGAAGAACTAATACCCATACTCCTCAAGCTCTTCAGAGAAACAGAGAAGGAGGGAGCTATCCCAAACTCATTCTACGAAGCCAATATCACACTCATCCCCAAACCAGGCAAAGACCCAACCAAAAAGGAGAATTACAGGCCAATCTCCTTGATGAACACAGATGCAAAGATCCTTAACAAGATTCTAGCTAACAGAATCCAGAAACACATAAAAAAAATAATACACTATGATCAGGTAGGCTTCATCCCAGAGACACAGGGATGGTTTAACATACGTAAGTCAATAAATGTAATCCAGCATATCAACAGAGCCAAGGTCAAGAATCACATGATTATCGCCACAGATGCAGAAAAGGCCTTTGATAAAATTCAACATTCATTCATGCTAAAAGCTCTGGAGAAAATAGGAATAGAAGGAACATTTCTAAAAACAATAAAAGCCATTTATGACAGACCAATAGCCAATATTATACTTAATGGGGAAAAGCTACAACCAATCCTCCTAAAAACAGGAACAAGGCAAGGATGTCCACTGTCTCCACTCCTCTTCAACATAATCCTAGAACCCTTAGCCAGGGCAATAAGGCAAGAAAAAGACATTAAAGGGATCCGCATAGGGAAAGAAGAAGTGAAACTATCCCTTTTTGCAGACGACATGATACTATACCTCCACGATCCCAAAAACTCCATCCCCAAACTTTTAGAAATCATAAGTCACTTCGGCAAAATAGCAGGATACAAAATAAACCCACAAAAATCAGTTGCCTTCCTATACACTGATAACGCACAGGAAGAGAGGGAAATAAAGGGAGCAACCCCATTCACAATAACCTCCCAAAAAATAAAATATTTAGGAATTAACCTAACCAAAGATGTAAAAGAACTATTTAATGAGAACTATAAAAAGTTAAAGAAAGAAATTGCAGAAGACACTAGGAAATGGAAAGACCTCCCATGCTCCTGGATAGGCCGACTTAATATAGTAAAGATGGTGATACTTCCAAAATTAATATACAAATTCAATGCAATTCCTATTAAAATCCCAATGACGTACATCACTGAAATACAGAAAACAGTCCAAAAATTTATATGGAACAACAAAAGACCTAGAATAGCCAAAACAATTCTAGGGGATAAAGACAATATGGGAGGGCTATCCATGCCGAACTTCAAACTCTACTACAGAGCTATAATCACAAAGACAGCATGGTACTGGCACAAAAACAGACCCGAAGACCAATGGAACAGAATAGAAGATCCAGATATAAATCCACAGGCCTACAGCCAGCTGATATTCGACAAAGGAGCCAAAGACATACAATGGAAGAAACACAGCCTCTTCAACCGCTGGTGCTGGGAAAACTGGGCAGCCACATGCAGAAAACTAAAAGTGGACCCCAGCCTATCACCATGCACCAACATCAACTCAAAATGGATTAAAGACCTTAACATTAAACCTGAATCTCTGAAACTACTGCAGGACAGAGTAGGAGAGACACTTGAACTAATAGGCACAGGAAGGAACTTCCTGAACAGAGTCCCAGGGTCACAACAAGTTGGAGAGAGACTCGACAAATGGGACTACCTTAAAATAAAAAGCTTCTGCACAGCTAAATCTATCGCAACTAAGCTAGAAAGACAACCAACTAATTGGGAAAAAATATTTACCAGCAATATATCAGACAAGGGGTTAACATCCTGTATATACAGGGAACTCAAGAAACTAATCCCTCCCAAACCTAACAAACCAATTACTAAATGGGCAAGGGAACTAAAGAGGGACTTCTCAAATGAAGAAATAAAAATGGCAAAGAAACACATGAGGAAATGTTCATCATCCCTGGTGGTGAAGGAAATGCAAATAAAGACAACCCTGAGATACCACCTTACCCCAGTCAGAATGTCCCACATCCACAAATCAGCCAACGACAAATGCTGGAGGGGATGTGGAGAAAGAGGAACCCTATTACACTGCTGGTGGGAATGTACACTTATACAACCACTTTGGAAAGCAGTCTGGAGGGTCCTTAGAAAGCTAAAGATTGACCTCCCTTACGACCCAGTCATACCACTTCTAGGCATCTACCCTGAACAACAGGAACCAATATACAAGGACACGTGCACCTCCATGTTTATTGCAACACTGTTCGCAATAGCTAGGATATGGAAACAACCTAGGTGCCCCACCACAGATGAATGGATCCAAAAATTGTGGTATCTATACACAATGGAATATTATGCAGCCATTAGAAATGACAAAATAATGGCATTTGCAGGGAAATGGATGGAGCTAGAAGGAATCATGTTGAGCGAGGTAAGCCAAGAACGAAGAGACAAACGGTACATGGTCTCCCTCATAAGTGGATGCTAAATCCAAAAGGTTAGTGATACGACAAAACTAACAGGACTTAAGAAACAAAGAACTCCCGCTCATCTGGTTGAACCACTACTAAATATCCTCATGCTGCTGATCACAAATATGGTATATAACATGTGAACACTGTTATATATTACAGACTGTGGTAGACAATTTGCTCCAGGGAAGTTAGAATGAACTTGTGACTTTGAAATTATGTAATCATTTAATCACAATCAAAAAAAAAAAAAAAAGAACCTCGGGGAAGGGAGGGAGGGAGGGGATGGTAGGGGGAAAACAATGGAGGGGGTAACAATGTTCAAGAGGAAGTGTACTCATAACCTCACTCATGTAACTGTGACCCTCTGTATAGTAGCTTTACAATAAAAAAAAAAAAAAAAGAAAAAAAAAAAAAAAAAAAAAAAAACCTATTTAAACATAAAAAAAAAAAAAAAAAAAAAAAAAAAGCTTCTGCACAGCTAAATCTATCACAACCAAGCTACAAAGACAACCAAATAATTGGGAAAAATATTTACCAGCAATATATCAGACAAGGGGTTAACATCCAGTATATACAGGGAACTCAAGAAATTAATCCCTCCCAAACCTAAGAAACCAGTTACTGAATGGGCAAGGGAACTAAAGAGGGACTTCCCAGATGAAGAAATAAAAATGGCAAAGAAACACATGAGGAAATGTTCATCATCCCTTGTTGTGAAAGAAATGCAAGTATAGACAACCCTGAGATACCACCTTACCCCAGTCAGAATGTCCCACATCCACAAGTCAGCCAACCACAAATGCTGGAGGGGATGTGGAGAAAGAGGAACACTATTACACTATTACACTGCTGGTGGGAATGTACACTTATACAACCACATTGGAAAGCAGTCTAGAGGATCCTCAGAAAGCTAAAGATCGACCTCCCTTACGAACCAGTCATACTACTTCTAGGCATCTACCCTGAACAACAGGAACCAATATACAAGGACACGTGCACCTCCCTGTTTATTGCAGCACTGTTCACAATAGCTAGGATATGGAAACAACCCAGATGTCCCACCAGAGATGAATGGATCCAAAAATTGTGGCATCTATACACAATGGAATATTATGCAGCCATTAGAAAAAACAAAATAATGGCATTTACAGGGAAATGGATTGAGCTAAAGAAATCATTTTGAGCAAGGTAAGCCAAGAGCAAAGAGACAAACGGTACATAGTCCCCTTGATAAATGGATGTTAAATCCAAAATGTTAGGTGATAAGACAAAATTAACAGGACTTAAGAAACAAAGAACTTCCACTCAGCTGGTCGAACCACGCCTAAATATCCCCATGGTGTTGATCACATGTATGGTGTATATGTGTACACTCTCATATGTTATAGACTGTGATAGACAACTTGCTCCAGGAAAGTTAGAATGAACTTGTGACTTTAAATGAGCATCTTTATTCCACAATCCTGTGAAATTTGGGAAATTACGCAATCACTTAATCTCAATTAGAAAAAAAAAAAAAAGAACCTCGGGGAAGGTAGGAAGGAAAGGGTTGGTAGGGGGAAAGCAATGGAGGGGGTAACAATGCTCAATAGGAAGTGTACTTCATTACCTTGCTCATGTAACTGTAACCCTCAGTAGAGTATCTTTACAATAAAAAAATTTATTGGGGATATTTCTCCAAAAATTCATACTCAGGACAATTTTCAAGGTCAAAGACACTTTCAAAGTCTCTTTCATATCTCAAAGTTTTATTTGAATCCTGTATCTCACATACATTCAGCTTCCTTACAAACATGCATGAATATTCATGTTCACATACATCCCCATACTCACATGACATACTAAACGTTACACTGTAAAAAAAATAACATAGATACTGAAAAAGAACACCTTTGCCAATGTAATTAAATTTCTTTTTTAAAATATAATGCATTATTGAAATACTGATGAAAGAGCAGGTGGGAGGATGTTTCAAATACTAGAGTGCCAACTTAAAGATCACGTTTCTCAATCCAAACATCATTATTTCCATCCTTCCTTCTCCCATTAAAAAAATGAATAACAACAGAATTCACGTACATGTTCCTTAATTGCTGATTGAATAAAGAATATATACGTATATGCATAAATACACAATGATATATTATGTACCCACACATAATAATGAAATCACTTCATCTTCAGGAAAATAGATAGAACTGGATACCTTCATATTAAAGCAATAAGTCATACTGTGAAAAACCAATACTAGATTTCTCATGCAGACTCTGAATGACCCAAGTGTAAAAGGTGGAACTGATTAAGTTTGGAAAAAAGTGAATGAGTAGATAAAGAGAAATAGTGTGGAGTAATAGTCAAATACTTTATAAGTTAGTATGATCACATAATAAAATTTAAGTATAAAAATAGAATAATGAAATTAATAAAGGAATAAAATATAACAAGCTACATTATGTAGACATATGTGTATATCCCAATAAAATTATTTTGTGAAATTAATATTTGCTACCAAACAGACAAAAATTCATTCCAGTTGTTATAGATTCATATAGTAAATTCCTTTTTTTTCAGTTATTTCCCAGACAAATTAAAAGGAGAAATAGGTTTTGCTAATTCATAAGAACAATCATGTCCAATTAGCATTAAAATATTCTAGTTAATTACTGTCAATGTGAAATTGTTCAATCAACTTAATTATTATATTAGAATATTTCCAATGCATTTGTCAAAATATTATCTCTACAGGTATATATTTTTTGCTATTTATTGTATATGTTTTCTTTACTTAATTGCTATATACCATTTTCTGAATATAGTTTGGTATGTGGAACTAGGATATATTATACCTGACCTGAAAATCAATTATTCAAACAGTTTTATCAAAAATACTTATAGTGAAATGAAGAGATAAATCCAAATTATGTATATTTGAAGACAATGCTTAGTTAGTCTTCTTCTCACATTCCCCATTCCCTTCTCAAGAATAATACACAGTGTAAGGAAATACTTAGAATGTTTTGGAGAAATAGCTTGACTTTAAACCAGTGAGTTACTTTATGCTGCATTTTGTTTACTTTATATCCAGAAAAGCTAAATTCTTACCTTATCATTTTCCTTAAGCTTTATACTCAAGTTTAATCTCTGATGAGTGACAGATAAAGATATAAACATTTTTAACAGTGGCTTAATTTAGTCTGAGGAATCTAGTTACAACTATAGATAGGCCTTATCAGTCATGAGACTATGATATCGAAATGTTAACCTATGCGTAATGAAATCTTGCTTATGAAATTTTGTGTATTATAAACAGTGGTTATTAGGTTTTTTTTATAATCAACATCATTTCATGAGTTAGGAACTCAAGTGAGACACTATACTCAGAAAAAATTTAAGGATGCATCCAAAATTAGTTACCAAGATATACATCATTTAACAGAATGTTTTAAAATGCAAGCTAAAAGAAATCATTTATGGAAAAATTTATTTAAATAAATCAGTGTGATTGACTTTCTTTTACGCTAGTTTTCAATATGGCTTGTATAATGATTTTTCTGTTTATATGTTTACTTATGTCTTGATATTTAGTTGAAGTTATGTTATTTCATATATTCATTTTTTTCAGATCAAAGAGGAAATGAATTCCATGCCAGAGTCAACATCCATAATAATGTTAGAGTTGTATCTTACTACTTTGCCAAAGTTTCAAATCAGCTCGAGTAACATGGGTCTTTTTTGGAACTAGCTAAATTGCTATGCAATTTTGTCAGTACTAGAAAGATTTTGACCACCACTTATTAAAATAGTATTTTCCAGAAATTACTATTCTCCTTCTCATGAGATTTTTAATTTCATTTATATAATGTGCTGATGTTTTCCTTTAGATAACCCACATTGAGTCTTCTACAAACTGTGATTTAGAGTAGTTTTAAATTACGTACAGTCATGTACACTGCTCAGATTCTATTATTTGTATATTTGGTTATTGTTAAATAAGTGGTTTTTAGTTCTCAATATGGATACTATTGGACTTATTCATTGGATTTCTGAATTTGTTAATTATGTCATGATTTTTGTGATTTAATTCTATAGCATTTTTTCTTTTAAATATGTGCAGATCTTAATTCATGTACAGTAAAAAAAAATTTTTAAACAATTTGATCCATTCAACAGATTTGCTCTATTAGGGTCATCCAGATGAATTTAATTACAAATTAACACAATCTTGTTTCTGAGACAGTTATCCTTATAGCTGTACTCAAATTAACCTGTATTTGAGGTTTTTGTACTGAAAAAAAACTGGGCACAACATGTTTTTGTTCCTGGGGAAGTTACACTTTGTTGGATGTTTTTCCAGCTATGGTGACATCAACATATGTGTGCATTTTATTTCGATTGGTTTGTGTCTATATTTTGTTTCATATAACAAAAAGTACAAAGAATAGTGATTTAGAACTTTTACAACTAGAATTCTAAGAGAGACACTTGAATTTTTATGACAACTGGGAATGGGCAGGTCTTGGTGGAGGGGCTAGCAAAATAGCAGAGATATTGTTTGGTGTGAGTTGAATTCTGCCTCCTTTTGCCTCACTAGTCCAATGGTATTATTTCAAAGTCTTTAGTGAAAAGAAAATAATTTTGTCTGTATGAACTCAGAATTTTTGGTTTAATTGGGACACACTACATATTCATATTTGATTTTAAATCTAAAATATTTTTTGCTTAGTTTAAAACCACAGATGTGAATTTAAATGCTAAAATAGCATCTAGTAAAAAATTTATATGAAATGGTTCAAACTATATTTACTTCACACTATCTGAAATATAGAATGGAATAATAATAGTGTGTAAGATAGTATGTAATAATTGACTTTGTGCAAAGTCAATAATAGTGGATTTTAGTGAGATACTGAATAATAGTAAAAATTATATTTGAATCTACTAAAAAATCCCAGTTACATCTAAAAATAACTCAGAGTTATAAAATAGTGCTGAAAAAATAAGTTTATTGGAAAAAGCCAGAAATTTCAATAAGATTGTTTTTTTTATTGAATTGGATCTGGGTTTGGTGGCTCATGCCTGTAATCTTCGCTAATCAGGAGTCTGAGATCTGAGGATAGTGATTGAAAACCAGCCTGGGCAGAAAAGACTGTAAGACTCTTATCTCCAATAAACCACCTATAAACGAGAAACGGCACTGTGGCTCAAGTGGTTCATTGGTAGCCTTGAGCTGAGGAGCTAAGGGACAGTGCCTGGACCCAGAGTTTGAGACCCATGACCAACAAAAATAAATTGACATGGAGATTTACTTTATTATTTCATGATTTTTTATGAGTGGTTGTTCCGTGAAAATATCATTGGTTTTTATATTTTGTGTTGGCATAAAATGAGCCTACTATTGTCTTAAATTAATCACAAAAACTCTCTGATTCTATGACAACATACATTTTGTGTGTAATTATTAAGACCAAGTTGCCCTTTCGAAAAAAAATATTTATATCACCCTCTAAAAAGGAGGAAGAAAAAAATATATGCCAGAAACTTACTCTGTAAATCTTAATGTAAATCTTAATAGTCTGTCAGTTTGTTTTAACTTTTAATAAAAAATTGAAGTAATCCTAGATAATATGAACCAATTTAAATTTCTTCATTCTTGTCATTTAAGAATCACTTCGAAAATAAATTCAACAGATGACAGTGTTTTTTCTTACTTTTCCAAAGAAATGATCATTTCATCATTATAATGTATAGCACAATATACCCAGAACACATTTGTTAAGGAAAAACTTTTTTCCCATTCTTTGGTTTGATTCAATCTGTATTTAAAGCTTCATACCACATCGTAACCCACCCTATTCTCTGTCTTCTCATTTGAAACATTTCAATAAGTTTTACTTCCCTGAAGTGTCAGCCAGCAAAGTTTTACAAAACAGCATGCTTTCTTTCATTGTTCTTTCCAAAATATATCTCACAAATGCCAACAATGAAGCACAACCTGAAACATCTGTGGATTTTTCCACTTATGGTGCAAAGTAATCACTTTCCATACTCCTTAGAAATTGCTGCTCATAGGCATTAATTGCTCTGTCACTTCCCTGCTTTAGAAGAGCAACATTTGTAAATGGCATACATGTTAATTTGTTTACCACATCTGGTTTGTTTTCAGCAAGGCCTGTCTTCATGGAATATGGTAATAGATTAGTTTTGCAATTATGTAGTTTAATAGGGCTCTGAATTGTGGATATAGAATATCCATTTAAATGACTAAATTTTTAAATCCCATAAAATATATTCCTTCAATTTTCTGGCAAAATGTTCTACAATCTAGATATTTTTAAAAGAAATATTGTATGTTGTTTTCTTGGTGACAATGTAGTTGGAAGATATAAAAATTTCCTATACCATGGTCATCTTAAACAAGATAGATGGATTTGGGCTGGTATGCAAAACTTTTGGGACAACATTAATGTTTGAATGTTGGATAGGATTTGATTGGGAATTGTGGCAAAATTTCATGGTATGAAAAGAAAAACGAAAGGCCATAATACTTTTATCTGCTACATTGTTATATTAGTTTATTCAAACACACACATACACACATACAAACACACAGATATACACATTTGTAGTATAAAGGCCCACTCCGTCTGCAAGAAAATATTTTAATAGGAATTCCATAAAATATTTAGTCTTCTGAGATCTAATGAGAATTTACAGAAATATCTAGTTTCTTCCACCCCTGAAGTCATTATTATTGGTGAAGATGTTGCCATTTGAATTTAGTATGCCCCAGAAAGATCTATGTGTTAAAGAAAGATGATTTTCTATTTCCTCCCATACTATGGAGAATACCCGAAAAGTTATTCTGGAGATTAAGTACTTCAGTGTGAAACTTATGAGAATATAGACTCTTATCTACTTTCTTCCTTTCTCTTTTAATCATTCTAGGTCAAAACCATTTCTCTTTGACATACTCCCCACGTTGACATTGTCTTTTAACAGGCCCCCAAAGCAACAAAACCAACTGAACATACACTGAAACCTTCAAACTTGTAAATTTGTGTAAGCCTTTCTGTTTAATAAATGGACAGTGTCACTTATTATGGTAGGTTATAAAGCTAACACAGAAGTCTAGTCTTTCTAACAATGTAGAGTATATTAAATTGGGCTTCATTCTAAAATATCTAACTCCATGTTTTATTTTATGTTTTACTTTCTGTTGATGCCAGGGTGTAACCTCAGGGCCTGGATGGTGTTTTTGTGTTCTAGGCCAGTCTCCACATACATTCTGAACTGAAACTCCATTTGCCCTAGTAGTTAATTGGAGATAAGAATCTAATGAACTTTCCTACTCAGGCTGGCTTTGAACTGTGATCTGCAGATCTCAGCCTCTTAACTAGCTCAGATTATATCCTTGAACCACCAGTGCCTAGCCATGTTGCATATTTCGTGTAATTCCTTTTTTCAGCATTGTGCAGATTCTCCTACTACAATATCAAAAAACTTAATCTTATTTTCACTGTATTTGATGTTGGTATAATTTGTGGAGGGGAAGGGAAAAACCAAATTGTTTAGATAGGGATACAGGTGGACCCATTGCAACAATGAGATGTACAAAATGTTAAGTAGGAAAACGAAAATTTACAACTTTGGCTCCGGTTGCGGGGGAGGGTCAGGAAGGGGAGATGGGAAGGGATGTTAAGTGGAAATAAAGGAGAAGGTAACAATGCTTGATAAGAAATGTACTCATTACCTGGCCCATGTAATTGTAATCCCTCTGTATGGTATTTTCACAAAATAAAAAACTTAAAACATACTAAGGATATTTGTAAAGTATATAATGAAGGAAGAAATTTCATCTTTACAAAATCTATGTAAATTCTATGCTAAACTCTTGATATTTTACTGTACCTTTCCTGCAACCAGTTTGATAGACTTTAATACTTGTCATTCAAGTTTCTCTATATTCTACTGGAGATTTAATTTTTCATGTATATGTATATTTATATACATATGTATTTGTATCTATCTATATATGTTCCAATGTGGATCATCAGACTTGAAACTTTGCTTTGCTTTGCTGTTCAGCAGTTAACTTGGTCGGTTCATTTTGTGACAATATCTGTGCTCATTCTCATCATTCCTTTATTTACCACACCATCAGCCTTCTAAAATCACCTTCATTTCCTGGAGAAGATTACCAATTAGTCCAACCAATATACACCCGGGGGGGGGGGGGTAATAAAACAAGTTTTAAGAAAGGAAGATAACATGAAGTGACAAGTACAGAATTTCTACAGACCTGACATCTTTCACGTTTCTGCCTTCCTCCTCATACTTAAGAAAGCATTGATTAACAGTATAAATATACTTCATTTATATCTTAAGGATCAGTGTTTTTTTCCAACCTGAAGCCTTCTTTTCCATGATTTTTTTTATTGTGAAAATACTGTACAGAGGGGTTACAATTACATGGGTAAGATAAGGAGCACATTTCTTATCAAGCATTGTAGCCTCCCCCATTGTTTCCCCTTCCCATACCTTCGTATTCTCCCCACTTCCCCGTTCCCCAAACCAAAGTTGTAAAGTTTGCTTTTCGTCATAATGACTTGTACATCTCATTGTTGCAATGTGTCCTCCTGTATCCCTGTTTTAACAATTTGTTTTTCCCTTCCCCTCCACATATACCAGAATCATATATAGTGAAAGCAGGGGATATACCATGGGTGAGTACATACAAGGCAACAAAGACATAATTTTATAAATATGTTAGCAACAATCACATTAAAGATCTCTCTCTCTCTCTCTCTCTTTTGTCAGTCGTGGGACTTGAGCTATAGGCCTGGGAGATGTCCCCGAACAATTCAGCTCAAGGCTCATGCTCTACCATTTGAGACATAGAACCATTAGTTTTCTGGTGGTTTCTTTTTTAAAATTGTGATTAAGTGATTACATAATTTCCCAAATTTCACAGTATTGTGGGATAATGATGCTCATTTAAAGTCATAAACTCATTCTAACTTTCCTGGAGCAAATTGTCTATCATGGTCTATAACATATAATGGTGTACACATATACACCTTTCATGTGATCAGCAGCATGGGCTTATTTAGTAGTGGTTCGACCAGATGAGTGGAAGTTCTTTGTTTCTTAAGTCCTGTTAATTTTGTCTTATCACCTAACATTTTGGATTTAACATCCACTTATCCGGGAGACCATGTACCGTTTGTCTCTTTGCTCTTGGCTTACCTCACTCAACATGATTTCTTTTAGCTCCATCCATTTCCCTGCAAATGCCATTATTTTGTCATTTCTAATGGCTGCATAATATTCCATTGTGTATAGATGCCACAATTTTTGGATCCATTCATCTCTGGTGGGGCATATCCTAGCTATTTTGAACAGTGCTGCAATAAACATGGAGGTGCACGTGTCCTTGTATATTGGTTCCTATTGTTCAGGATAGATGCCTAGAAGTGGTATGACTGGCTCATAAGGGAGGTCAATCTTTAGCTTTCTGAGGACCCTCCAGACTGCTTTCCAAAGTGGTTGTATAAGTGTATATTCCCACCAGCAGTGTAATAGTGTTCCTCTTTCTCCACATCCCCTCCAGCATTTGTGGTTGGCTGACTTGTGGATGTGGGACATTCTGACTGGGGTAAGGTGGTATCTCAGGGTTGTCTTTATTTGCATTTCTTTCACAACCAGGGATGATGAACATTTCCTCATGTGTTTCTTTGCCATTTCTAGTTCTTTATCTGAGAAGTCCCTCTTTAGTTCCCTTGCCCATTTAGTAATTGGTTTCTTAGGTTTGGGAGGGATTAGTTTCTTGAGTTCCCTGTATATAGTGGAGGTTATCCGCTTGTCTGATATATTGCTGGTAAATATTTTCCCAATTATTTGGTTGTCTTTGTAGCTTGGTTGCGATAGATTTAGCTGTGCAGAAGCTTTTTATTTTAAGTAGTCCCATTTTTCGGGTCTCTCTCCAATTTGTTGTGATCCTGTGACTCTGTTCAGGAAGTTCCTTCCTGTGCCTATTAGTACAAGTGTCTCTCCTACTCTGTCCTGCAGTAGTTTCAGAGATTCAGGTTTAATATTAAGGTCTTTAATCCATTTTGAGTTGATGTTGGTGCATGGTGATAGGCTGGGGTCCACTTTTATTTTTCTGCATGTGGCCGTCTAGTTTTCCAAGTGTTTGAAGAGGCTGTGTTTCTTCCATTGTATGTCTTTGGCTCTTTTGTCAAATATCATCTGATTGTAGGCCAGTGAATTTATTTCTGGATCTTCTATTCTATTCCATTGGACTTCAGGTCTGTTTTTGTGCCAGTACCATGCTGTCTTTGTTATTATAGCTCTATAGTAGAGTTTGGAGTTTGGCATGGATATCCCTCCCATGTTGTCTTTATTCCTTACAATTGTTTTGGCTATTCTAGCTCTTTTGTTGTTCCATATGAATTTTTAGACTGTTTTCTGTATTTCAGTGATGTACGTCACTGGGATTTTAGTAGGAACTGCTTCGAATTTGTATATTGATTTTGGCATTATTACCATTTGCACTATTTAAGTATTGCCTATCCAATAGCATGGGAGGTCTTTCCATTTCCTAGTGTCTTCTGCAATTTCTTTCTTTAACTTTTTATAGTTTTCATTAAATAGTTCTTTTACATCTTTTCTTAGGTTAATTCTTATTATTTTATTTTTTGGGAGGTTATTGTGAATGGGGTTGCTCCCTTTATTTCCCTCTCTTCTTGTACATTGTCAGTGTACAGGAAGGCAACTGATTTTTGTGGGTTGATTTTGTATCCTGCTACATTGCCGAAGTGATTTATGATTTCTAAGAGTTTGAGGATGGAGTTTTTAGGATCATGAATATATAGTATCATGTCATCTGCAAAAAGGGATAGTTTAACTTCTTCTTTCCCTATTAAGATACGTTTCATGTCTTTTTCTTGCCTTATTGCCCTGGCTAAGGGTTTCAGGACTATATTAAAGAGGAGTGGATACAGTGGGCATCCTTGCCTTGTTCCTGATTTTAGGAGAATTGGTTGTAGCTTTTCCCCATTAAGTATAATATTTGTTATTTGTCTGTCATAAATGGCTTTTATTGTTTTAAGAAATGTTTCTTCTATTCCTAATTTCTCCAGAGCTTTTAGCATGAATGAATGTTGAATTTTATCAAAGGCCTTTTCTGCATCTGTGGCGATAATCATGTATTCTTGACCTTGGCTCTGTTGATGTGTTGGATTACATTTATTGACTTACGTATGTTAAAACATCCCTGCATCTCTGGGATGAAGCCTACCTGGTCATTGTGTATGATTTTTTTCATGTCTTTCTGGATTCTATTAGCTAGAATCTTGTTAAGGATCTTTGCATCTGTGTTCATCAAGGAAATAGGACTGCAATTCTCTTTTATTGGTTGGGTCTTTCCCTGTTTGGAGATGAGTGTGATATTGGCTTTGTAGAATGAGTTTGGGATAGGTCCCTCCTTTTCTGTTTCTCTGAAGAGCTTGAGGAGTATGGGTATTAGTTCTTCTTTAAAGGTCTTATAGAATTCTGCTGTGAATCAATCTGGTCCTGGTCTTTTTTTTTTGTTGGAGGACTTTTTATAGCTTCCTGTATCTCATTGTAGGATATTGGCTTATTTAATTGGTTTATTTCTTCTTTACTTAGTTTGGGCAACTTGTATTTCTCTATAAATGCATCCATTTCTGTCAGGTTTTCTTCCTTAGAGAGTATAACTTTTGAAAGTACTCCGTTAAGATTGTTTGGATATCTTGGGTACGTGTTTTGATGTTTCCCGTGGCATCCCTAATACTGTTAATATGGGGTTCCTCTCTTCTTTTTTTAATTAATCTTGCCAACGGTCCATCAATTTTATTTATTTTTTCAAAGAACCATATTTTTGTTTGGTTAATTTTGGCTATAGTTTTCTGATTTTCTAATTGATTAAACTCTGCTCTTAATTTAGTTATCTGGCTCCATCTAGTAACTTTAGGTTCAATTTTTTCATGTTTTTCTAGCTGTTTTAATTGCAACCTGAGATTATTTACTTGGTCTGTCTCTATTTTCTTGATATGGGCACTGAGGGCAATAAATTTGCCCCTCAGGACTGCTTTTGCTGTGTCCCACAAATTTCTTTATGAGGTGTTTTCATTTTCATTGAGTTGTAGGAAATTTTTTTTATTTCATCTTTGATCTCTTCCATTACCCAGGCATTGCTAAGAAGTGTGCTGTTCAATTTCCATGTATTAGAGAAATTTCTGTGATATGCTTTGTTATTGAGAACTGGTTTGATTCCACTGTGGTCAGATAGGATACAGGGGAGTATGTCGATCCCTTTGTATTTGCTTAAGTTCCTTGCATGAACTATGATATGGTCTATTTTGGAGGAAGTTCCATGAGCTGCTGAGAAGAATGTGTACTGTGTTGTTTTAGGGTGACATACTCGGTAGATGTCAGTTAAATCTGCTTGAAGCATGGCCTCACTTAATTCGGTAGCTTCTTTGTCAATCCTCTGGTTGGTAGACCTGTCCTTTGGTGAGAGTGGGGTGTTAAAGTCTCCTAGTATTATCATATTGGGATATTCTGTAAGTTTGAAAGTATTTGCTTAACATATCTTGGTGCACCAATGTTTGGGGAATATAAGTTGCTGATGGTAATATCCTCCTCTTGGATTGTTCCCTGTATTAATATGTAGTGTCCGTCCTTGTCTTTCTGTGTTGATTTTAATGAAAAGTTTATTTTGTCAGATATCAGGATAGCTACATCTGCTTTCTTACTGGGGGCATTTGATTGGTAGATCCTCTTCCAACCCTTTACTCTGTTCGTTTGTATGTTTGGCTGAGAGGTGAGTCTCCTGAAGGCAACAGATGGATGGGTCATGTTTTCTGATCCAATCTTCAGTTATTTTTCTTTTGATTGGTGAATTAAGCCCATTAATATTAAGTCCCTGTCATTTCCTGTTTTCCTCACTTTTTCTTCTTTCCTTTCCTCCTGTGCTTTCTCAGTTAGACTTCAATTAATGCCTGTCTTGGTGCAGGTCCCAGTTCCTGGTTGCTTTCTTCAGGTTGTGTCCCCCCTCTTACTATTCTTTCCAATGGTAGCTAATGCTTATGTATTCATTTAGTTTTTCTGCTATTAAAAATTTTCAGCTCTCCATCGAATGTGAATGCTAGCTTTGCTGGGTATATCAGTCTGGGTTGGCAGTTATTGGCTCTCAGTGCTCATATGGTACTTTTCCAAGCCTTTCTTGCATTCAGTGTTTGTGTAGACAGATCTGCAATGATTCTAATTTTTTTCTCATTGTAGTATAGTTCCTTCTTCATGTTTGCTGCATGCAAGATTGTTTCCTTATTATTCAGATCAATTATTTTTACTATAATGTGTATAGAAGTGTTTCTACTGGGATTTTGCTTGTTAGGTGTTCTATATGCTTCTGTTATGTAGGTAAGATGTTCTTTTTTGAGATGGGGAAAATTTTCACTGATTATCTTGTTGAATACGTGTTGCATTCCGTTGCTTTGATATTCCTCACCTTATATGAAGGTTAAATTTCTTGGCACTAAGTGCTTTCTCTTCCATTTCCCTTTGGCATAATTTGAGTGATTTTTCTGTCATTTTTTGGTCCAGTTGGTGTATTCTGGCTTCTGTATCTGACACTATATTCCATTTCGTTCACTCTGTTAACTGTGGCTTCCACTGTGGTTTGCATGGAGGAAATGGACTACTTTATGGATTCGATGTTGGTTCTCAAAGTATTGATCTCACCTCTTAATGAGGTATGTACTGCCTCTATTTTGGCATTTATCTCACTTCTTAGTGACGTGTGTGCTGCCTCTATTTTTGCATGCATTTCCTATTTGGTATCCTGAATCTCTTTTGATAGTTCATCCTTGTGCTCTTTCAATTTCTGGTATGTTTCTTGCTTTATTTCTTGAGTCATTGCCTCCAGCATCCCTTGGATGTAGCTTTTGCCTTCCATTCCTGCTTTGCTCCCACTGGGGCTCTCCCCTGCATGACTTCTGGCTATTGGGTTTAGCTTGCTATCCTGGGTGTTGATAAACCTTGTAATTTTTCACTGTGATTTTCCCATGGGGGTTCAGGGATTATTGTAGACTAATCTGAAATGTTGTTTTGGTGTGTCTGTCTTTGCTTGGTTGCTGTTTATGTATTGGTAGAGAGAGTCTGTACCTGATCTGGGTTCTGTTGGAGGCCTACCTCCAGCTGCTAGTCTATCCTACATAGGATTCCCGGCTCTCTGCTGTAGATCACTGGCAATTCCCATATTTGGAAGGGTTGAGCAGCGTAGACTGCTCCTGTTTGCTTCTATGGGTGCTCTTGGCAAGATTGGATGTTCTGGATGCACTCTCCCAGATGCTGGAGTCTGCTATAGGCCCTGAATTTTTTTTGGCTGATTTTGGGCTTGAACTCTGGGCTTGGGTGTTCCTCAGGCCTTCAACTCAAGGCTGGTACCCAACCATTTGAGTCAAAGCAGCACTTCTGGCCCTCTCTGCTTATGTGGTGCTGAGGAATCAGATCCAGGTACTCATGCACCCAAGACTAGCACTCTACTTCTCAGCCACCTTACCAGCCTGAGCTCCTGCCTATTATCAGGTGCTGGTGGCCTGTGTTGTCCAATTCCAAGCCTAGAATATATGAGTAGGATTCCGGTGGGCTTCTCTTGTCCTGAGCTCCCAGGTCTTTTGTTGTCACAGGCGTGCTTCCCAGGGGGTGCAGTTCCCTGTTTTTCTCCCCTATGCTGAGGCATATGCTCAGCTTTTGACTTCAGTTGGGAGGAGTTGGTTGTGTTGCTCAGACACCAGATCCCCAGACTTGGTCCTGGTCCCCCTACTGGGAGGCCCAACCCTAGTTGGGCCTGTGCTGCTGTGTATATCACCTAGGTTATGCAGCCTCGGGTACACAGTTCAAATTTCTTCTACTGTTGGGTGTCTTGACCCAGGGGTGCTGTTCCTCGCTTGGGCGTTTAAACTCCCTTCCAAGGGCACTCTTGCTTTAGCCTGGCCAGTGGAGTGTGCTCCGCCAGTTTTAGTGGTTCCTGTGGTCCAGGTGTTGGGGTAGGGTGTCTGGGTCAGAGTCGGGATTTCCACCAGCTCTGGTCTCCATTGAGGGACACACTGTCCCCTGTAGGGTACTCACCCTGGAGCTAGTTATATTTGTGTGATGTAGGTCATCAGTTGTTGCAATCTGAATTCAGTTGGGGTGGTTGTGGGCTGGGCTGGGTACTGGTGGCTCTGTGTGATTCTCTTCTGTCTTTGCCTCCATCTATGCTGTCCGGTCCACGCCGTGGGATGGGCCTTTTGCCTCTGCCCGAGGGGTGGGGGCAGGGCCTACATACAGGTTCTGAGCTCTGGGGTTGTCTCTGTTTGCACTCTCCGGATCAGTACCAGTTCCTTTAAGGTCTTCTGCTCTGGTGTTCTGTGGGCGTCCCGTGTAGCACTGGAGCTCCCATCGTGGGGCGAAGTTCCGGGCGCAGGGGTTTCTCCATTTGTCGTAATCTGGGTCTGACACCAGTACCTCAGGCGGCTTCTGTGCTGGTTATCTTCAGACACGCCCCTGTGCCTCTGGGATTCTGGCAGCCCCCGCCAGGCTGGCTGATGGGGGCTTGGCGTGCTGCCGCATGGCCAGTAAAGATTGGGGGTGTAGCTCTGTGTTTCCCGCCCTGGGGTTGAGCAGCTTTGGCGGGATGGAGCCTCTCTGCTCGGATGGAGAGTGAGGGGTGGGGAAGGGATCATTGTGCAGACTCCCGGCTGGTAGGTTTCTCTGTTCATGGTGATCAGCAGGTCTGCAGAATGGTACCTCAGGCGGCTTCTGTGTGGGTGATCTGCATTCTGGGACTCCGGCAGCCCCCATGGGGCTGGCTGGCCACTGCTTGGTGCCCTACCTCGTGGCCAGTAAAGGCTGGGGGAGGGGTCTTTGCTCTTCTCTGTTCTGAAATTCTTCTTTTTCTCTCTTTCTTTTTTGTTATTTTCCACCTCCTGTTTTTCTCTGAGTGTTCATCATTTTGTTGTTGTCAGTCTCTTGGGGAGATTAAGTGTTGGATGTTGAACTCTCCTTTTGGTTGGGGAGAGCTGTGACGTTTCTCTACTACCTTGTTGCCATCTTGGTCCCCCTTCCTTCCATGATTTTTGACATAAACTTTCGGTAGATTTTTTTGATTGTGATGGGATTCCATCCAAAACATAGCCATGTATATCAAGAAAGCCAATGTTTTCAACTCAGTACTAAACAAAAGAGGGAGAAAATTAAGGTTAGCTATATATGTTAAACACAAATATAGACAATATTAAACACAAATATAGACAATATCAAGATATTTTGAAATTGTATACTTATACTGAATAAAGTGACTCAAACTTATGATATTATCTAATTGGAAAACAGAGATTAGAGAATTCCAGTTCCAGGCAAGCCCAGACACAAAAAAGAAGTTTCAGAAACTAATCATTTGTTGCATGCACTGTTTTTTTGCTTGTGTTAGGAGGACCGCAGTCCAAGCAGGCCCAGGCATAGTTATACTACCTCAAAATAAGCAATCTTATTATAATCTGTAGGTATGGTAGTAGTAGAGATACTGTTTTACAAGTATAGGGTTTTGGGTTCAATACTCAAGTATCGCTAGGAATTTACGTATGCACCAGGGTAAGAAATTTGGCATGTCTAAGGTCAAGACTTCATATTCGTTTTACAAGCTCAAATAAAATCTTTACCTATTTTGCTATTTTTTAAAGTATAACCATAAACTCCATGCCCAAAACAAATAATTTCCTATTAAAGATTTTCTTCTATCCATTAAGTAATATGTTATGTGTTGGATACTGTCCCACTGAAATAATACTAAAGATCAAAATCCCATTGTCTTAGACAGTGACTGCATAAGGAAACAGAATCTCAAAGGTAGCATTTAAGTTGGTCTCCTCCAAGAGAAACAGAAGTGTTGGGTCTTCGTCTGTCCTGTGGAAGACGGACAGTGTGTAAGGAAAGGTAAGTGCACTGCTCACCCATTCCTCAGCCTCCCTTAACCTTGGAGACAGTCAAATGCAGCGGGGAGTCAAGTCAAACAGGAACTCATTCATTACCACACAGCAAGTACTTTTTATAGCAAAAATACCCCATGCACCATTAAAGGGGAGGAAAAGGAACCAACCACTCCCTGTAGAGGTCACCCTATCATGCGCCTAAGCTCTCTATACTTTCCCTGCTGTCCACGAGCTGTTCACTCGCTGATGTCACTTTGCGTGATTGTGGGATCCAGTCAGATTTTAACATAAACACCTCGGGCTCTGCCCACTCAACTTCTTCTCAGCGCCATTTTTGCTGCCCACCTCCAAGTTAGTTATCCTTTTTCCTTCCTCTATAAAGGTTATTTTAACAGGATTACATTGGTAAGAAGAACATAGGCCATGCAGAGGTTTTGAGGCCAGTCTGGGCGGTGAGATTCGCCAGACAAGGTTAGGGTCTTTGTCCATGATTCAAGAGACTGTCCCAGTTACCTCACATCCCCATCTAGCACAGTAATAAACGTCAGCCCCACCACAGTTAGAAATGTCCAAAGCAGTTTGATTACTTCCAGGGGATATATAAAGGTCAGTATCTCGTAAGGTTAAGCTCTTTAAAACATGAGAGCAGCCTGGGTATTGGGGTCCCATACATGGGACATGGTGTATCCTCGTGGGCCACCACACTCAGGCCATTCTTGGTGAAGGGGAGTCCAATCTCCAACATCCCAGTATCCACTAGCCAGGTCACAGAGGTCAAAATGAAGGTCAGGCCATCAGGTCAAAGGGACAGCTTTTCTCGTGGTGCTATTCATGATTTCTCCATTGCCTGCACTGATCACTCCCCAGGTTACCCATTGAGGTATGTGGATTCCTTAGGGCTATTGCCAGGACTTGGCGAGTCAGGACAGCCAACAGTTGGAGTATCACCATCTGCAATTGTTAGGGAACATAAGAGCTTCTCAAGCGATTTTTGTCCTTGCGGATGATTAGTAGTTATCTTTTTAGCTTTTCCTCTTTTAAACACAAGCTGTGACCACGATAGCCTTTTTTTCATTGTTAGTAAGTTTATACTTGGGCATCCTCTTGAATAGAGGAAATGATGAAAACTTAAGGTTCCTGGCAGGGATCCAAATCAGGGCTATCTCTCCAATGGGAAAAACACATCCAAATCCCCTTCACATGGTAACTAGGGGGTCAGGTCCTCTCCAATGTTGTGTCAGAGGGTCCTTCCACCTGACTTTCACTTGGGGCTTAGGGTTTAATTGTCCCCAGTGCTTCTGAAATCTGGATTCCGATGCCTCTTTTGAAAAATTTAAAATGTTAATGGTAAATAAACCTATCTGTAACTGTATGTGGGGGTTAACTCTCACTTTTTGTTTTGATAATTATTCCTTAAGACATTGGTGATTTCTTTCTATACTTGCGTGGCCTTGGTGATTATAGGGAATTCCTGTAGTATGATTAACATGCCATCTGCCAAAAAAGTCTGACATTGCTTTACTAGCAAAACAGTGTCCATTATCGATTTTAACTTGTGCTGGTAGACTCAAGGTGGCAAAGCATTGAAGAAAGTGTGTTGTGAATGTTTAGTTTTATCTTCTGTGTTCAAGATGCTCTTGAATATAGAATCTATAGAATCTATAGAACCAAAAATATATTTAAGCTTACCAAAGGCTGGGAAATGAGTAACATCAGTTTGCCAGAGGATGTTGGGTTTGAGGCCTCTGGGATTTACCCCTAGTGGTTGTAATGGGGGTACTTTTAAGAAGGGCTGGCATGTTTTAGAGATATGTACTATCTTTTTGAGGTCCTTTACAGGAATCTGAGGGAATTTATGTTGAAGTTCCCTCCAATTGATGTGGGTTAAATCATATAAATGGATGGCCTTCTGTAATGTTAATGCTTGTGGGCCAGTAGCTAACTGACCCACCGAATTATTGCCCATGGATAAAAACCCAGGAAGTTTTGAATGCTGTCTCAAATGTTGAATATGAATAGGGGCTCCCCATCCTTCTAATAGGCCCTTAACGGTAACAGTAAGGTGGGAAATAGGGTTCCATCCAGACTGGGGAATATGAGGGATCAAGTTAATCATATATAAGCTACCACAAAACAAATTAAACTGTTTTTGAATGTCCTGAAGGGTCATAATTACTGCAAGCATTTCTTTATACTGTACTGACCCTTGACAAGGTTGAAATATTTGTTTGCTTGGCTCTTTTGTTGCTCTTCAAAGGCTGTATATGGAGAGCCTGCTTTACCTCCATCAGTAAAAACATGGAGGGCACCAGGAATAGGTGTAGAAGAAAATAGAGAAGGCATTTTGAGGGGAAGTCACCATAACATGACTGTCCATTTGGATGGCCCATAATGGCAGTCAGTATGGCCTAGAAACCCCTCTAGGGAGAGAGCAAGATGAGCATTTGTTTGAGTGAGCCACTCAACGTCTGTCATCCGAAAAGGAAAAACAATTGGGTGAGGGTTGAGGCCATATTTCCTTTGGGCTTGGGTCCTTCCCTTGATGATAGCATTGGCAAGTTGGTCTGCCTGAGAGTACAACAGAAGTGTGCCATCTAGAGGACTGTGAACCCACTGTAATGGCTCCTTCTTTTGAGTTAAAAATGCAGAAATCAAGTGACACCTGCAACCAACCCAAGGGAAATGAGATCAAGAACAGAATACCACTTCAGGGAAACTTCATCCAGGGCTTTTTGGAACTGAAAAAATATTGTCCTTAATTGTCTGCAATTGTAATAACTTCTTGGGCTTCCTGTCTTTTAGTAGGGCAAATAAGGGCACAAGATTATCATTAGGGACAAGAGCCCATGGCAACAGCTAATTGATTTCCCCTAAAAGACTTTGGAGTTAGGCTAGGGTCAGAGAGCCTGGAATATCCAACATAGGATTAAGGGGACTGCCAGAGTCAAGGTAAGGTGGGATCCGAGCTACATAAAAGGAGGTACTTTTGAATTTTATTGAGGGCTATGGTAAAAACCCCCTTTTCTAGTATGGCGAGAACCTGGGCCAGAAGGCCCTCAAGGTGGCCCGGGTCTTGGTGGTCCAGAATTATACCATTCATGTCGGCATAGGCAAGGGAGGTATCTAAACCCAGCACAAGCCCTAAGTGTGGCCAAGTATTGTTGGAAAAAGGCGTGGCTATTGGCCATTCCCTATGGCAGCACTGACCATTTGAACCTCTGATCAGGCTGGGAAAAATTAAGAGAAGGGATGGCGAAGA
Organism: Dipodomys spectabilis; assembly: GCF_019054845.1. Taxonomy (NCBI): domain Eukaryota; kingdom Metazoa; phylum Chordata; class Mammalia; order Rodentia; family Heteromyidae; genus Dipodomys; species Dipodomys spectabilis. The sequence continues at coordinate 849,287 of NW_024870734.1, read as the reverse complement.
CAAACTTCTCACAGTCATCTAGATGCAGTGGGATATAGAAAAAGCAAACTTTAATATCAATCACAACCCCATGGAACATTCCTCAATACAATAAAGGCTGTATATGACAAACCTGCAGCCAACATTATGCTTAATGGTGAAAAACTGAAGCCATTTCCTCGTAACTCAGGAAAGAGACAAGAATATCCACTCTCTCCACTTCTCTTCAATCTAGTATTAGAAAGCCTAGCTACAGCAATAAGAAAAAATGCAAACATAAAGGGAATCCAAATAGGGAAAGAAGAAGTAAAACTCTCCCTCTTTGCAGATGACATGATCTCGTATTTAAAGAATCCCATAGAATCCACTCCCAAATTATTCAAGCTGATTCAAAACTTTGGCGAAGTGGCAAGGTATAAAATTAACCCTAAAAATTCAATGGCTTTTCTGTATGCCAACAATGAGAATAGTGTTGTTGAAATTAGGAAAGCAACTCCATTCATAATAGCCCATAAATAATGAAATACCTAGGAATTAACTTAACCAAAGAAGTGAAGGACCTCTCTGATGAAAACTTTAAAAACTTGAAAAAGAATATCAAAACAAAACTTAGAAAGTGGCAAAAAAACGCCCATGCTCCTGAATTGGAAAGATCAACATCATGAAAATGGCAATACTTCCCAAGGTTATCGACAAATTCAATGTGATACCTATCAATATTCCAACTTCATTCTTCAACAAAATAGAAGAGTCAATCCAAAAATTCATATGGAACAATAAAAGACCCCGAATAGCAAAAACGATCCTCATCAGAAAGAACAGTGCTGGAGGACTATCAATACCAAATTTCAAACGCTACTATAAAGCCACAATAATCAAAACAGCTTGGTACTGGCACAGGAACAGACCTCAGGACCAATGGAATACAATTGAAAATCCAGAAATGAACCTACAGACCTATAGCCATCTAATCTTCGATAAGGAACTAAAAAATAGAATGGAAGAAAGACAGCCTCTTCAGTAAATGATGCTGGCAAAATTGTTTGAGTACTTGTAGAAAACTAAAGCTAGATCATTATATATCACCCTGCACCAAAATCAAATCCAAATGGATCAAAGACCTCGGAGTCAAAGCAGACACTCTGAAAACATTACAGGATGGAATAAGAGAAACCCTAAGTCTCTTTGGCACAGGCCAAAATTTTCTTAATAGTTACCCAAAAACACAGCAGATCAAAAAGGGTTGGACAAATGGGATTGCCTGAAATTGCAGAGCTTCTGCATGGCAAAAGACATAGCTAGCAAGATCAATACAAAACCCACAGATTGGGAGAAGACCTTCACTAGCCATACAATGGACAAGAGTCTCATATCTAAAATATACACCTGGAAATCAAAAAATTAAATCCCCTAACAACAAATCTTCAAAGAAACAACTGCCCAATAAATAAGTGGGCTAAAGTCTCAACGAGAAACTTCTCTGAAGAGGAAAGAAGGATGGTCAATAGACACATGAAGAAATGTTCAATCTCCCTCGCAATAAAAGAAATGCAAATCAACACAACATTGAGATACCACCTCACCCCAGTTAGAATGGCTATAATCAAAACTCTAATAACAACACATGCTGGAGGGGATGTGGACAGAAAGGAACCTTGCTGCATTGTTGCTGGGAGTGTAAACTTGTTCAACCACTTTGGAAAGCAGTACGGAGATTCCTCAAAAGACTCCATATAGAGCTCCCCTGCGACCCCGCAATCTCACTTTTGGGCCTTTACCCAAATGTTCACAAACAAGACCACACTAAGTCTACCAGCAAATCTATGTTTATTACAGCATTATTTACCATAGCTAAGATATAGAACCAACCCAGATGGCCCTCAGTATATGAATGGATCAAGAAAATGTGGTCTATATACAGAATGGAATTCTGTGCCTCCCCATTTGTTAGGAAAGAGTTGGAAAAATTATATTAAGTGAATTAAGCCAGGCCCAAAGAAGCACAGATCCCCTGGTTTCCATTATTTGCAATAACTACTCTATGTCTGAGTCAAGCAGAAAAGGTCAGAAAAGTTGATGTTAGGAAAATGAAGTCTAAGATATGTATTCAAGTGTTTTTTGTTCTTTCATGTGATTGTTTCTAGCACATTTATAAGATTATTTCTTTGTTGCTTTGTATGTCCTTCCCACGGTATAACCCATGTTTCACTGTATTTGATGTCGCTATAATTTGTGGAAGGGAAGGGGAAAAACAAATCGTTTAAATAGGGATACAGGTGGACCCATCGCAACAATGAGTAGTACAAGTTGTTATGTTGAAAACGAACTTCACAACTTTGGTGCGGGGGGTAGGGGGACATTGTGGGGAAGGAGGATTGGGTGCGGGTTGGGGGAGTATGGGAAAGGATGGGAAGGGGAAACAAATGAGGAGTCTACAATGCTTGTTTAGGAATGTAGTCATTATCTTGCCCATGTGATTGTAACCCCTCTGTACTGTTCATAATAAAAAAAGAAAGGATTGTACTCATTACCTTGCTCATGTAACTGTAACCCCTCTGTACAGTATTTTTACAATAAAGAACTTATTAAAAGATACCAATCACAACCAAGGTATATTCTGAAAGTATAGAGGGAGTCCAGGGCATAACTCTTAGGGGCATTCCTACTAGCTCCATCTGTTTATTTACCTTATGTATATCTTGGAGCATGAGTCAGGCCCCGGATGCTTTTTGGATAACAAATACGGGTGTGTTCCAAGGACTCCTAGAAGGGCCTATGTGCCCAAGATTTATCTGTTCCTCCACCAAAAGGTGGAGATCTACAAGTGTAGGTTTGGTCAATGCCCACTGCTCCACCCAAATAGGGCTTCCTGGTTTCCACCTGATGGGAGGTACTTGGGGGAGTGGCCTTAAGGATTGGGGGTGCACCTGCGTGGGTCCCTTATATTCTTCTCTGTAATTATGAAAGTTAAAAAAATCCTTTTCCTTAACTCCTTCCAGATCCCATTTAAGCCTTTGTCCTTCTCCATCCAGAATATCATCAAAGAATGCTTGATTGTTCGTAGTGACCACAGCATCCATTTGTCCTAGCATGTCTTGCCCTAGTAAATTGGCGGTGTAGTTTTTTGCCAGTAGTGAGCATATCTTTCCCTGCTCTACATCTGGTTAGTCCATTTCATAAGGGCGACCATCTCTTTGGACTGGGAGTTGTCCCCTACCCACAATATCAGGGCCCCGGTGCATACTTCCATTCCAAGGGCACTTCCTCCTCCCTGAGTACAGGTTGATCTGCCCCCGGGTCAATCAGGGAGTGAAACCACTTCCTAACTATAAAAATACTCATTTTAGGGCACAGTCCTTTTACCAGGGGGATGGTTCAATGGGCCTTGGTCGTCCTGCCATGAGGCTGCCTGGGCCTTACAGCAGAGCGGTTCCTCCTTGAGTTAATGGGGCTGGAGGATGCACCTCCTCTTCTTTAAAGACTTTCCATCTAAATCAACAGTCTTTTTTCTGGATCAACAATCTTTTTTCCAGTGGTACCCCTTCCTGCACCTGGGGCAGGTTGTAGGGGGTGGTTTGGACCCCCCAGGCTGGTTGGCGGGGAGATGGGGATTGATATGAACAGTCCCTCTTAAAGTGCCCCTCCTGCCCACATTTCAATCAAGTCCCTCTCCCCAATTGTCTTAGGGTTCCTTGGTCCTGGGCTGCCAGTGCCTCGGTGATAGTCTCACTCATTGCAGATGTCTGTGCTTGTAAAACTAAAGCTTTTGATTGGGACTGGTACTGTTGCATTACCACATTCTGCAAGGGCACCACCCATCTGCTCAGGGAACTCTCTCTAAATCCAGCACAGGCCATGCAGTAGTCTGCATTTATTCTTCCCAAACCAGTAGCTTTTCAAATTGATCCCAGAAGCCCCTGCTAGCAGCTTAGGATGAACACTCTGTTGGACCCAGTCCATAAAATCAGGTAGAGGCTCACCAAGCTTTTGTCTCACTCCTGCTATGGGGGATTCAGTGGGCCCTTCATCCAGTTTGTACCATGCGGTAATTCCTGCCTGCCACATCTGGTCACGGTATGGGCCAGGTATTGCAGCCTGTTGGACACCAGTGGAGTACACTTTCCCTGTCCCTGTTGACATGTCATAAGTAATAAGTATTGCAGGTTGAGCCTGCCGGTTATTTTCTGCCCACACTCTGCATTCCTCCTTAAAGAAGGCGGACCACTTGATAAACTGAGAGCTGATGAGGATGGCTTTGGCCACATCCAGCCAGGCCTTAGGGATGCATGGGTCATAAGCAATGTCCTGTAATAGGGTCTGGGTCCAAGGAGAGTTAGGGCCATCCTCCACCACTGCCTTGTGGAGCACTTTAAAATCCTTAGCTTCCTGTGGATACCATTCCATAGGGAATTACATAACCATAGAGTCTGTTACCTTCTGGTGCCAAATTGACCGGACATGTTTGGGTAAGTGAATCCTGTGGCCCATGGTCCATGCTCCCGGGTGGTCCTGCCTTTACAGGGTAGGCCTCCACTTAGGTTACTTCCCCGGTACTCGGTCCCTCCATGAAAGGTTGGTCATAGGGATCCAGGTCTCTCAAGACCCTCTGTAGGGCACCATACCTTCCCCCGCTTTGAGGGCCTAGGGTGGGTGACTAGGACTGTCAGGGGCACCTGAGTTGGGGGCAGGTAACCTTCACCCTTGTTTTGACTTCCACTGTGCATGCTTCTGTTTGATCAGTGGGTTCTTGGTCAAATTTGACTCATTCCTTTTCCTCCTCACTTCCCAAGTCCTCCTTCTGTGAGCTAGAATTACCCATACTAAATGTTTCACTTACACTGAGAGTCCACTTAGCCTCAGCTAAGCGTCATGCCCCACGTTGGGCACTAGATTTTGAGTCTTTGACTATCCTGTGGAAGACGGACAGGGTGCAAAGAAAAGTAAGTGCTCCACTCACCCATTCGCCAGCCTCCTTTAGCCTCAGTGACAGTCAGATGCAGCGGGGAGTCAAGTCAAGCAGGAACTCATTTATTAAAACAGAGCAAGCACTTTTTAAACAAAAAAAAAATAAACCCTCACAGCATGGAAGGGGAGGAAAAGGAACCAACCAATCACTGTAGAGGTCACCCTATTATGCGCCTAAACGTTCTACACTTATCCTGCTGTCTGAGAGCTGTTCATGCACTGAGAGTCACTTCGCATGATTGTGGTATCCACTCAGATTTTAACATAAACAACTTGGGCTCTGCCCACTCAACTTCCTCTCAGCACAATCTTTGCTGCCCATTGTACCCCACAGAAGGCGAATTTGTGAGCTACTAGTAGATAAAAGTCAATTATGATGGTATGTTTTTGTGAGACTCTGAATCATTTATTTCTTTAATCTAAGTTGTATTATTTCTGTCTACCAGTTTTTGGTTTGGCTTGTTCCTGTTTTTCAACGACCTAGTGGTGCATCATTAGTGTTGATTCTATATTGTTCTAATTTGCTGATATACCTGCTCGAAGCTATAAATTTTCCTCTGAGTATTGCCTGTGCTGTTGTGTCCCAGAAGTGGTAGTATGTTGTGTTCACTTCCACTGAATTCCATAAATGCTGGAACTTCCCTCCATATCTCTTCAGTGACTCACTGACTATTTAGCAATATGTTATTCAGTCTGTGAGTTTCAGAATTTTCTGTGATGCCTTTTGGTGTCGAGATCTAATTTAGTCCCATCATGATCTGACAGGATACAAAGAGTAATTTCATTTTAATATTGAATTTTGACAGATTTTCTTTGTGATCTAAGATATGATCTATTTTGGAGAATGTTCCATGGGCTGCTGAGAGGAATATATATTGTGACACTGCTAGGTGAAATATTCTGTAGATATCTGTTAGGTATAGCTTGTCAATGCATTTATTTAACTCTGAAGTATTTTTGCTAAATTTTTACCTGGATGGCCTGTCCAGAGGTAAGAATGATGTGTTCAAGCAACCAACAATGTATTTGGATGTATGCATGTTTTTAGGTTTAGTAGTATTTGTCTGATGAATTTGGGAGCTCTAGGATTCAGGGCATTTATATTTAGAATTGTTATATCCCTCTGATGGAGAGTTTTCTTTATCAATATTTAATATCATTCTTTGTCTGTTTTTATTTTCATACAACTTATAATGTAAAGTCCATTTTATCTTATATTAGTATAGCTACTCTGGCCTGTTTATGGGGTCCATTTTTAATTTGTAAAGATGATGTACAGAAGGGTTAAAATTACATAAGTCAGTAATGACCACATTTCTTTTTGAACAGTATCACTTCTTCCCTCATGTTGTACCATTTTTTCCCTTTCAACCTCCCTCCCCTATAAGTTGTATAGTTCATTTACAATGTAGTGTCTATTGAGTAACACTGCTGCATTTGTTAACCCTTTGTCCCACCATTTCTCTGTTCCCCCTTGCCCTTTCCAAAGTTACATATAATATAAGACCAAAGGTGCACAAATTTTAAAAGAAAAGCATCAGAACACAGAAGGAAAAAGCAAAATAAATAAAAAAAAAACTATCACTTCTTGGAGATCATTTTAATGAACATTATTTTTATGACAATATTCATATAGCTATTGAGCCTTTGAGACCCTCTCCAAAGGGCATTCTCCTTTTATCTCACTGTATAAGTATTTAGAATCTCATATAATTTATCATTTCCAAGTGTAATGTATTCTCTTTTACCATCCAAGTGTCTTTACTTGTGGAATTAGAGGCACATTCTAATGTAACAAATGAGGGAATTCAGGCAACTAATATTTCTTTCTTCACTTAATATAAGATTGTTCGAAGTCTTTCCTTTTCCTTATGAAGGGTGTAATATCATTCTTTCTGGATCAATAGACTTGCATCATACTGAAGAGTTTCTTCATGACCAAGGAAAAAGTTAGCAGGATATATGGAAAGAAAACAGAATGGAAAAAGATTTTTTACTAGCTAAGCATCAGACAAGGGTTTTCATAACTAACCCATATTTAGAGATCAATATGTTAAACCCAACAAAAAAAAACCCTCAAATAAACAAGAACCCAATTTATATATGGGATAAAGACTTAAAGATAACTTCTTAGAAGAAGAAGTAAGAATGACAAATACACACATCTCTCTCCATAAAAGAAATGCAAATTCAAACAATACTGAGATTCATCTAACTCCTGTTGCAATGTCATTGTGAAAAAATGAACAATCACAGATACTGATAGTGATGTGGCCCAAAGGAAACTTTATAACACTGTTGGTGGGAATGTAATCTTGTTCAACCAATTTGGAAAACATTATGGAAACTGCTCACAGAGATACCTACCTATGATGCAGAAATTCCACTTATGGGCATTTATCCAATAGAGCAGAAACATGGCCAAACTGAAGCCACCAGCACAATCATGTTCATTATTGCATTATTTTCTGCATCCAACATATGGAATCAGCCCAGATGTCTTTCATTGTAAAAGGAGATCAAGGATTATATATGTATATGCAAATTATATATATATATATATAAATTACATATATATTTATTGAACTCAATTTACAAGTATATACATATGTATATATGTATATATACATACATATATACATATATATATACATCCATATATAATGGAATTCTTTTCATCCATCAGAAAGAATATTGCACCACTCTTAAGGAAAATGAAACACTTAGAAATAATATTAAGTGATATAAAGCCTGCCCAGAGAAACTTAGCTTGCATGATTTTCTTCATTTGTGGTAGATAGAAAGAGCCTATAAATGTGAAAGTAAACACACTGGATGGTATGCAATGAGGTACAAATGAATTATCTGAAGTGTCAGAGTCCATGGAAAGTGAAAATAGTATAATTCTCTTAAAAGACTAAGTCAAATCCCAGCAAAATAAATACCAGTAAATGTGTCCTGCAAGAGAGAACAGTGGGGAGCAATGTGAGAGTGGTAGAAAATTGAAGGGGAAAAGGATTGAATACAAGCAAGAATCTATTTTATACTTCCCCGAATTGAAATGTACAAAGCAAAGGGTAGTGTGAAATGGAAGTGAAGATGTTGAAGTGGTAACACAATTCCAGGTGCATTGTACACATAAACTACTTTGTTAAATGGCAAGTAATTCCATAACATAATATTGAGATACATAAGGATACGGGTTGATTGGGAGGGGTGGATAAGAATGTTGAAAGGGGTAATCTTGATCAAGATGCAATGTATCCATACACTGTTTCATTGAATAACAACTCCTTTTTATAACTAAAGACAATAAAAATATTAAAAAAATAATTATGATAGTTGAATAGAGAGTTGAACCTCAATTCAATTCCCATTTAAAAAATTTTTAACCTGGAGACTTGGAGAACAAAATTCAAATAATAAAAATGTATGAATCTTTTTATCAGAATTTGTGAAATTTAAATCAAAACTACTTTGCTTTTTGTCAGCCATTGGGCTGTTATAATAGAATATTTCTAAGTAAGTGGCTTCAGAACATTAGGAGTATATTATCCATACTCTAGAAGCTTAAACATTGGTTACACAAATGGAAATTCAAAGGAATTCTTCGTCTCATGTGGGTCCATTTTCTGGTTCATTATAATCTATTTGCTGGACGTTAACATGGCAGAGTAGTTATATTGGGATTCTTTTATCAGGATCATTATTGAAGGGTCATCTCTGAAAGGTTCATTCTAATGTCACCAGGCAGGGGAATAGAATTTCACATGTGTATCTGGAAGGCATTACATCATCCAATACACTTTGCAACTTTTTTTTTTAACTCAATGTGGTGTATCATTTGAATATTATTTCATAGAAGGTAATAACGTAAGGACAAGCTTATATCATGTGAATTATGTGAATGATTCGCTAATACCTTTGATATAATACATGATAAAATTGTTACAATTAATATAACATGAAGACTATAATATTAATAGTGCTATAATTACTTGTATTCACATTATATAATATATTGACATCCTTAGGTTACATCAATTTTTAGAATATTTATAACTAAATATAAATCGTTTGCAAATAATTATTTGATGATGTATAGAAAATGAGAAAAAGATTTACATAGATATTTACTACAGATCCAAACAGATACACCTGGTTATTTCTGATCTTTCATTTGTTGGTTTCATTCATGCATGGGAAACATTCAGAGAAATGAAAATTGCAAACTTGCATTTACTAAAGGGTTAATTACATGAAGTTTATGTTGGGCTAAATAGTAGATTTTATAAATTAAATTGTTTTTTCCCTTCATTCCTCCCTCCCATCCTTCGTTTATTCGTTCCTTCATTCCTTCCTTTTTTCATTTCTTCCTTCTTTTCTTCTTTCCTTCCTCCCTCCTTCCCTCCATCCCTACCTCTCTCTCTTTCTTTCTTTCTTTCTCTCTCTCCTTCCTTTCTTTCTCTCCTTCCCTCCTTCCTTCCTCCCTTCCTTCCTTCCTTCCTTCTTTCCTTCCTTCCTTCCGTCCTTTCTTACTTACTTACTTTCTTTCTTTCTTTCTTTCTTTTTCTTCCATTCTTCCTTTTTTTCTTTTACTCAGAATATTTCTTATGGCTATAGAAAAAATACCAACTGTTGTACTCCTAGGTGCTATGAGTAATTATAAATATACTAGTGTATTATTAATTTTAATAAAAATAAGTTATATCTTAAGACAAATTGTACTAAAAACAACTTCACAAAAGTTGCAAGATACGTAACAAATAATACTTTCCATGATATTGTTTATTTCCTCAAACTAAAACAAGAATTTAGACATAATATTGTGACTGTCTTGCTCTTGTGATTTGAACTCTCAAGGATATTGCTTTAACTTTTGAGCCACAACTCCACTTTTGGCTTTGTGTGTGTGTGTGTGTTGAGATGTGTGTGTGATTAACTGAGATGCGATTCACAAACTTTATTGCCAAGGCTTGCTTTTTTAATTTTTAATTTTTTTTATTGTGAAAATACCGTACAGAGGGCTTATAATTACATGGGCAAGTTAATTAGTACATTTCTTATGAAGCATTGTTGCCTCCTCCTTTGTTTCCCCTTCCCAACCCTTCCTATCACCCCCTACCTCTTCACCATGGCCAAAGTTGTAAAGTTCTTTTTTCTACATACTGACTTGTACATCTCATTGTTGCAATGGATCCAACTGTATACTTATTTAAACCATATGTTTTTTCCTTTTCCCTCCACAAATTACACCAACATCAAATACAATGAAAGCATATCCATCCGTGGGGGAGGGACATGACTGAGACAAGCAGAAAAGGTCAGATACAGTGATGTTAGTTGAAATGAACCCCCAAGATAAATATACGAAATTTTTTTCTTTCTTGCAATTGTTTCTAACATATTTATGAGATGATTTCTTCGTTGCCAAGGCTGGCTTTGCACCCCAGCTTCCTGGGTAGTGAGGATTACAAGCTTGAGATACCCATATTCAGCACAGATAGAATATATCTAAGAATCAAATAAATTTCTTATTTGAATTCTAGAGGCTCAATTTAACAAATTAACATTTAGATATTTATTTAGTTATTAAACCTGAACCTGCACTGTGAAAAATAATTTTCATTTTTATGAAAAAATATACACTCGACGGTTTAAATGACAGAATCTTTGCACAAATTGAAATACTCTATTATTCAAAAGTGACAAAGGGATCATTAATCAAATTTCTCATGTAAGCAAAAAGCAATAGGCTCTGTCAGGGTGAATGAAGTAATTTTTCATTAAATTGAATATTATCTACTGCAGTCACATGATTTTCTCTTCTTTTAAACCTGAACTTTTCTGACATAAAATATAGATTCATACATTTTTGAGTATATAAAAATCTTAGTTACTGGTAAGCTCTTTGTGAGGTTTGATTACCAAGACATTTCAGAGAAACACTGAATTTCATGTATTTTATGTCAACAGTGATTTTTAAAAATTGAATGAATCTCAATATGACATAAAGCAAGATGTTCCATGATGTATGCAATTATTCCTATAGACTTGAATATAACTTATTTTAATGGTAGGAAATTCATATTATACCTACTCTATAGAATAATTAAGAAATAAATGATCATGATAGTATTTATTTTTCCTTTAACTAGAAAGAAAGAACTTCACTATAGATGACAAAACCTTCAATGGAAATATCATAAAATTATGAAAAAATTCAAGTCATTATGAGTTAGATGAAATAGTCATTTTTGAAGGTCACAAAATGAAATCTCCTGAAGCTTTCTTAGCTGTTAAACAAAATGTATTTGCACTCAAAATATTTCATTTATCTCTCCAGCAATGGTATAATCAAACCACCTAGATTATAAATAGCTTCTCTGATTAATTCAACTAAATATTTAGGAACAGAAGTTATCTCAATTGTATAGAAATATCTACCCACCACTCTAGAAATTATATCAGAAATCATAAAGGATTGGGATAAATAATAAGCTTTCACTATGTTGCCATAAAGAGGTGAACCCTCTCATGTGAGCATAGTTGTAGAGATTTGGTCACTGAGAACTTGTGATCAAAGAGGATGTTTAGATAAAAGTCCTCTCCTCCTCTTCCTTCTTTTACTTCTTTGTCTCCTTCACCTTCTACTATTCCTTCTCACTCTCCCTCTTCCCCTCATCATCATTCTCCCTTTCCCCACTCCCATTCCTCCTCTTCTTTATTTCCTGGCTTCCATAAATACACATACTCCATCACATGTTCCTGACATGGGATATTGTGCCACCACCAATCCAAAGCAATGAGGATAAGAAAGATAATCAGAAATGTATAAAATCCGAAGCCAAGATTAATCGTTCCTCCTTTTAAGTTAATTTTATAAAGTATTTTGTCAGGTTAATAGGAGACTGTCACAGCATGCTCTCATTTAATATAAGGGATAAGATTTACTTGAAAAAATCTGACCAACATCGCCCTAATGAAATGATTGATTAAATTAATATTATATTAGGACAAATCTACTTTAAAATATCAGATATACTTCAATAAGAGGCAAAAAAAACACCTCTATGGTTTCCCTTGAAAAGACAGCAGAATACATTCTGTTCCTCAAGGAAATTGACCTATAATTGGCGGTATTGTCAATTTCATAATTGATGTAAGAAAACTATAGAACAATTTCAACTCAAATTGAATGATATAAAATTTACTTTGTCCCATGTATACTATCTATGTCTGGTTCCCAAAATGACTTGCATTTTACCATATTTTCAATTAACTTTAAGTAGTTGTATGGGAGTTGCTCTTTGACAAAGCAGTATATGAATAGTGTTTAGTGAGTTTTTTAAATTATTTTTTCTCTCCTGAGGTTTGAACTCTGGGTCTGGGTGCTGTCCCTGAGCGCCTTTGGATGAACACTAGAACTCTATCACTTGAGGCACAGCAGCACTTTCATATTTTTGTGAGATTTAATTGTACATAAAAATCTCACAGACTTTCTTGTCTGAGCTAGCTTCAAACCTCAATCCTCAGCCTCCTGATAATCTAGGATTACATAGGTGAGCTGCTAGTGTGGAGCTTAATACAATACCTTTTTTTTTTTTTTTTTACTATTCCTGGGGCTTGAACTCATGGCCTTGGCAATGTCCTTGTGCTTCTTTCCCTCAGGCTAGTACTCTACAACCTGTGACATAGAGCCAATTCTAGCTTTTTTTGTTTATGCAGTACTGAGGAATCAAATGCAGGGCTTCACACATGCAAGGCAAGCAGTCTACCACTAAGCCATATTCCAGCCCAATACAATGCCTCTTGATCATCATTATCCCTCATCTTTCTCAATCTTATCTCATCCCTCAATTTACATAATTTTGTACAAAATTCACTGACTCACAATGTCATGTATAGTCACTCAAAGGATATATTATGGATCATTTTTCTTGTTGGTCTTATTCATCAACATACTAAAATTATGCAATATAGAATTCTGTGGTTTTAAATTCTAAATTATCACCCAGATTCACCCAATACTATTCTAAAAATTTTCCTAAGGTTAATGCGAATGCAATTTGTAATTCTTCAATAAAGTACAATGATTCTTAGAATGTTAAAATGTTGGAGTAACAATATCACCTTCAGTTCTAGAACATTTTGCTATCACTACCCTCTCAAAATACTCCAATATTAGTAGTCACTTCCTGTCATCATTTCAACCTACCCTCCCCTTGAGCAGCTATCATTTCATATTCTACCTCTACAGATGGGCCAATTTTAAAAAGTTCATATAATTAGAAAATATAGTCTATTTTATACATTTCTCTGATATAATATTACTGTTTCCAAAGTAAGTCCATGTAAATTTTTCTCATGGATGTAGCCTATTGATTTGTATGCATGTGTATAATTGTATAACATCCTCAAAGGGCATTTCAATATTTTATTATATGTTATTGCAAAAGGTTTTGCTATGTATATTCTTGTACATGTGTCTCACTGGACATAGGTTGAAATAATTTTGAATATAAAATTATGATTCTAATACTGAATCACAGAGGCAACTCTATATGTAATATCTAAAAGATTGCCAGTATGTTTAACAAACCGACCGTATCATTTAAAGTGCCACACACCAATGTATAAGGATTCCAATTTCTACTTAATGGTTTTGTAGTGCAATCTCATTGTTTTTTCTATTTCCACTAAACTCTATATGTATGCAATGTCTAGGTATGTAATGATCTTTCCATATGTTCCTTGGTTGTTGTTATATTACTATAGAGATATGTATTTGGATTTTTTTTGATAATTTATTCATGATGGTTAAACGTTTTCATTGTTATTAATATTCTCTTCATATATTTCTGATTCGTCTATTTAAATAAATGTATATTTATGCACACTATGTGTACCCATGTAAATACTCATACTTATATGTGTATATATACAAATACTTATATATATGTATACATATATAAGAATATACAGATGTGTACATGCATGAATATAGACATATGTAAATTATTATATTCATTCATCTGTAAATTATCATTTTACTTTATTTGCCAAAGATGTCCTTTATTGATTTTACTTTATTTTAGGGTTGATGTTGTACAGAGGAGTTTGGGGCCGGTGGCTCACCCCTGTAATCCTAGCTACTCACAAGGCTGAGATCTGAGTATCATGGTTGAAAACCAGCATGTGTAGGAAAAGTCCATGAGACTTTATCTCCAATAAACCACCAGAAAACAGGAAGTATGGCAATGGAACAAGTGATAGAGCTCTAGCCTTGAGCTGAAGAGCTGAGGGACAGTGCCCAGGCCCAGAGTTCAAAGACCATGACCACCACAACCACCACTAACAACAACAAAAAGAATACTGACTCAAAAAGCAATAGTATTAAGCGGTCTTCAAGATAGGCTCAAGTCTAACATTTTAGTATTATTTTAGATACCAGCAGCCTTCTATTCCAATGAGCTAAGAGCCCTCAGAATGTTGGCCGAATTTCTTAGTTCATTTGCACAATCACTATAAGTATGTATTTTCTCATTTATCGTTATTTCAACACAGAATCTGTATTTATCCTTTATGTCATACTTGAATACAAAATTCATTGGAAGATATTTATTAATTGGTGTATATTAATTGTATGAAGAAATTTTTATTTATTATTATTTTTTAATTTTTATTTATTTATTATCTTGAAAATACTATACAGAGGGGTTACAATTACATGGCAAAATAATGAGTACATTTCTTATTAAGTATTTTAGCCTCCTCCTTTGTCTCATTGAAATATTTTACACTCTCACATTTCTGTCTTTCTCCATTCTCATTGCCCTTTAATTTTCAACTGTTTACTGTGAATTTCTTTGTGCTATCTTCACACATTGTCAAAATGTATTAACGTGCTGTTCACCCACCGTAATTTAAAATTATACAATGCTGAATATAAAGCAAACATCTAAATAAATGTAGACATATAACTTTTGTGGATTGGAGGATAAAATTGAGCAAAGATATAAATTCTCTCCTCCCGTTTTTTTGGTCATTCATGGGGCTTGAAATCTGGTCCTGGGCACGGTCCCTCTTCTATTCAGTTCAAAGTGAATGCTCTACTCATTGAGCAACTGCGCCACTTCTGGGTTTCTGGGGGTTAATTGGGCATAGGAATCTTACGGACATTCCTGTTCCAGCTGGTTTTGAACCGCAGTCCTCAGATCTCAGCCTCCTATGCAGCTAGTATTAAAAGCATGAGCCAACAGCACTCAGGTTTACAGGTTTATTTATGTTTATGAGAATTTCTAAAAAACCCTGAATAGCACTCTTTGAGTCTTTGAGAAAGAAAAAGAATCTGGAATATATTTCTCTGTCCAATAGTAAAGCTGTTAGTGTAAAGTTTTTATATTTGTAGAGGAAAGACTACACAACTCAATGGGTTGGTAGGGCACCAGATTAGATCCAATAAATATTATCAAGGAATATTTAATAAGAGGTAAAACAAAACATTTGTGGAATGACATTCTCTTTAATAAGTGATAATAGATTAGACAGTATTTGGGAGAATTAAAAAGTGAACATTGATTTAAATAACAATTTATTCAAATATTACCTTCAAGCAGGATTAAAACGTGGCATACAAAACAAAAAGAGTGATGTAAATGTAAAGCAAAGGAAGATGTCTTGACAATTTTGGAGGTGAAGCATTCTTAAATTTGGCAATAAAATTATAGGAAAGGAAAACGATATAGTTGATTTCAATAAAAGAGTAAAACAATTTAGTCTGTGAAAACTCATATACAAGTAGTGAATAGAAGTTGGTAGCAGGTGGCTCATGTATTTCATCCTAGCTACTTGGGAGGCTATGATTTGAGTATTGCTATTTGAAGGAATCCCACAAAATAAAGTCCCTGAGAATCTTATTTCTGATTAATCAGTAAAAAAAGGCAGAAGTGAGGCATGACTGAAATGGTAAATTGTAAACAAATTGCAACAAATCTCAGGGACCCTGAGTTCAAGCCCCAGGACCATAGATAAGTGTACAAAAGTAATAGTAGTAATACTAATATGATGATGATGATGATGATAATGATGATGATGATGATGATGAAGAAGAAGAAAAAGAAGGGATAAAATATTTGCAAATCTTATTCCTGAAGAATGCCTCAAATCTAGATTCTACATAGAACTCTGAAAACCCAATGTTAAAAAGAACATCAATTAGAACCCAGCAAAATACATCTTGTGAAAAATAAGCACAAGAAAAGCATCATTGCTCACCAAATAAATGCACATAAAATCTAAAATTACATCATACAACATGTATCAGAATTGCTTCACATAATACAATAATAACTATACTAAATGCTATTAAGAAACAGAGAAACTGGATGCTGGCAGGAATGCCAAATGGGAAAGCCACTCCTGAAAACATTTTGACAGGTTCCTAGAACATGAAATAGGCAGCCACCCACAGTATAGCCCAGGAATTGTGCTGTTCAGGCTTTGTGCTTTAGAAATAAAATGTAACATTCACACAAAGGCCAAAACACAGAGGATTATACCAGCATTATTTCCTCTACTCAAAGAAATGGAAATCAATTCAGGCTTTCTTCAGTTGAATAGCAAAGGAATTGTGCTACATTCTCTAATGACAGAACCAAAAGGCAATTAGAGTGAGCACAATACAATATTAAGTCATACAATAACTGGGAATAATCTACCATAGATTTGAGGCAATCCAAAAAGCTTATTTATTGCATGATGTAGAAGTTGGAGAAAAAAAAAGTTGTTTTCCAGGACGAAACAGGTTTGAGATGGGACAAAGAGAAGTAGTGGGTTTAATACAAAAGGGAAGCATGAGACAGACTTATTTATGGTGAAGAAACATATCTTTAAATATTTTGTATTCACATAGAATTGATAAAATTATATTGGACTTAATATATGCACAAAATAAAGTAACTGAAGTCTGCATAAGGTACTTGTTAAATATTAATGTCCTATTTGTGATGTATACTAGAAATATTTAAATAAATTGGAAAAAGTATTCAAGGCATTTATCTGTGATCTTCCAGCATCATAAAGATCCATACTAATCTCAGTAGAATTTAATGATATCTAGAAAACAGGAGTGAATATTTAATGTTTACACTGAAAACTAGTCTGGGTCCAAGGTTGAGATGATATATACCTTGCTAATTAGAAGGCAGAGATTTAGAAGACTGATAACAGGGCCAGTTCTGACAAAAAGCGCAAGAAACTACAAAAAAAAAGAAAGCTAGATATAATATAATTTTCCTGTTATCTCCACATTTGTGGAAGACATAGGTCAGAGATGATTGCTCAAGTGAGGCTTGGCCTGAAAAATAATCTAAAGTGGTTAGAACCTTAGCAACTTGAAGCACCAGTAGTGACAAAGGAAAAAAGAAAAGAAAACAGAAAAGGAAATGAAAGTAAAGGAAAGGAAACTATTTCCTCTCATTCTTGTAGTTTTATGTAATTGGTTACAAGAAATGAAAGTATTTGGTTTACTGTTTGAGGATTCAGGCCTCTCTAATATGAAAGCATTTATTTCAAGTAATTATTGTATTACTAATATTTATTAACTTATAATTAGGCCTTCTTGGAGATTGAACCCATGGCTTTGTATATAAATAGACTAGTTCTACAACTGAGCTGTACCCCAGCTCTCTTGTTCAGTTTTGGAAGTTGTTTATGAATTCTTCAATAGTTAGCTATTCTACTTTTCAGCTTATGTTTTCTCTCCCATCTTTTCCCCTATGTATTTTAGTTTATATGTTGAAAACTTCCCTCAAATTTATCTTCTAAACTTAGGATTTAACTTTTGAGTTCAGAGAAGTTGTTTATTTTATGACATCTTTTAAAATTGTAAACATATATGTATTTCATATGTATGATTGATTCTTAGAGTTCCTTGCAATAAGCAACATTTATATGGACATATGCACAATCCATTGAGCCATTGTGATCCTCTCCTAAGAATAACTTCCCTTGTTCTTGCCATGTGAATGTATAGAGTGCTGTTAATCATATCCAAGTGCAATTATTTGTCTCTTATTATCTATTGGATTAACTTGTAGATTTATGGACATATCTAGTTATTAGAAATGAGGAAAACCATGCAGCATATATTTAATTGGATCAAGCTTATTTCACTTAATATAATTTTTTTGCAGTCTTTCCATTTCTTCAGGAATGTGTAATGCCATTCTTTCCAATGGAAGCACAGAATTCCATCAATAAACAGAATTGAAGATCCAGTAATGAATCCACTCCTATAGACACATAATCTTTGATAAGAAAGCCAGAAACAGGTCCACGAAGTACAAGTTGTCATGTCGAAACGAACTTTACAACTTTGTGGGGGTAGGATTGGGTGGAGGGACGGGGGAAGGCTGGGAAAGGATGTGAAGGGTAAACAAAGGAGGAGGCTGCAATGCTTGATAAGAAATGTTCTCATTATCTTGCTCATGTAATTGTACCCCCTCTGTACAGTATGTTCACAATAAAAAGAAAAATAGAAGAAAGAAAGAAAGCCAGAAACACAGGATGGAAGACAAACAGCCTTTTCAAAAAATTGTGCTGGTAGAATTGGCTGTACACAGAAAACTTAAGTTAGATCCTTATATATCCCCCTGCACCAGAATCAATTCCATATGGATCGAAAACCTCAATGTAAGTCCAGATACCTTGAGAATGTTATAGGAAGACTTAGGAGACACATGAGGTCCGCTTGGCATAGGTCAAAACTTACAAAGTAAGTCTGGATAAATGAGATTACATCAAACCAAACCAATCATTTGTCAGACTCAAAAGCCATGAAAAAATGACAGTGTAGCACAGAATTATTAGGGAGCAAACATACAGATGAGAGCCTCAGCCAATGCTTAACTCTTTCTTCCTTTTCTTTCTTTTATTTTTTTAATTGTGGAAATGCCATACAGAGGAGTTACAACTACATGGGAAAAATAACGAGTACATATCTTATCAAGCATTGTTGCATCCTCTTTGTTTCTCCTTCCCCTACATTCCTATACTCCCTTCACTTCCCCTCACTCCATCCCCTCCACCAAAGATGTAAAGTTTGTTTTTTGACATAACAACTTGTACATTATCCCTTTTCTAACTAGGTTATTTATACTGGGTTTACATGAATGTAAGGGTTTTCTGATGGGGATTAGTCAGAAAACAACTAATGCTAAGACAGAGATAGTATTTGAAATAAGTTGTAGTTGGGGAAATGTAAGGATTAAGGTAGGAGTGTCTAGTTCAAAGCCCTGGCTTGGTACCAGTTAAGTAAGGTATATCTGCACCAGGGAAGGGGGATAAAACAGGAATGGTTAAAAACAAAAACACTGGTCTGAAGCCTCAAAATAAGGACCCCAGTCTGTGTCAACCCAACTGTCTCTACCATGAGGTTTTATTTAAAGTAACAAGCACCATTTATTTTTGCAGAGTGGGATGGTGCATAGTCACAGGCAATATCTCCTAAGTCAGGTAATCCAATTTACTCTTTCATGTTACCCAATAGCCAGGTTTCAATACAAATGAATACATTGAGATTGTACAAATGAGACTGATTTTTCCTCCATTGAATCAAAATTCTGTCAAATGATTTCTATTTTCAAGATGTTTACACATTTCTCATGATCTTTTCTATTTTTTTGTCTTCATTATTGAGGTTCATAATACTTTTTGTTGTTATATTGTGTGTATATGTCATTTTTAGGGTTTGAACTCGATGTTTAATGGTCTCCCTTGTATTTTTTGCTCATGGCTGATGACACTATCATTGAGCCACATTCTCACTTTCTGCTTCTTCAAATTTATGTCTGTTTAGAATGACATTGAACTAAATTATACAGGTTTATCCTCCTAAGTTCAAGGATTGTACACATGAATAGCTAACACAAACTTTGCTTTACCATTATTTTTTATTATGTGGTAGAGGAAAGTGGAAGTATATTTGTGTTTAGTGTGCAATTTTCAAATACAAGTTTGAATCAAATTGATATAATGTAACTATTAACAATTTTAACAGTTAAGTCAATGAATATTACACATTCATACAGAAATATAATTGAAAACAAAAGGCATAATGGTTTTCTTAAAACAAGTAATGGAACAATGAATTTCTTTCACTTTACAAATCATGTTTTATATAACGTTAATTATCAGACTTCTTTGACTAAAAGTAAATATATTAATTTTATACCACAAGATACAAAGTGATTATAGTTAAGAAATAGATATCTCATCACAGTCAGAAGATAAGTTTTCGAGCATTCTCACTAAAAAGAAATGTTGCATGTAGAAATTAATGGATATGATGTAGCTTGATCATTACACAACATATAAATGAATGGGATTACCACTCCATACTTCATAAATGTGTAACAAAATAATTACGTAGCTATGTGCCAGTGGCTCATGCTTATAACCCTAGCTACTAAGGAGGCTGAGAGCTGAGAATCATGGTTCAAAGCCAGACTAGGCAGGAAAGTCTGTGAGACTATTATCTCCAATGTGTCACCAGAAAACTGTCAGTGGCTCAATTGGTAGTGCACTAGTCTTGAACTGAAAAGCTGAGGAACATTGTCCTGGCCCAGATTTCAAGCCCCACGACTGATAAAATTAAAAATAAACATTTACAAATTAACAAATATTTTGACATAAATGTTAAAATATATATTCTAAAAAAATTTAAATTCTTAAACTAGATATAGTAGTTTATATAAATATAGAGAAGTGTTTTCTGGATTTAGTTGTCATTGAATCAACTTTGTAAATCACACATTTCTTACACAATTCATATTTGCATGTTTATATACTTTAAAATCTTAAATATAATTAACTGATAAGTGATAAGCAGTACTGTTCTGGAATCTCCCTTGGCTTTCTAACATTAACCCTTCTACCTTAAAATCGATATGCCCTCTAAACTTATCAGAGGTTTCATCTCATTGGAGCAGAAAAGTTTAAACCATAATCTTTGTTTGGAACAACTATAACATTTTACATATATTTCACTTAGTTTAAGAATCAAAACAGGGGGCTGGAAAGGTGGCTCATTGTTAGAATGCTTGCCTTCCATGCCTAAGGCCGTGGGTTCAATTCCTCAGCACCACATAAGCAAAAAGAAAAAAAGCCGGAAGAGGCGCTGTGGCTCAATTGGTAGACCACTAGCTTTGAGCTGAAGAGCTGGGGGACAGTGCCCAGGCCCAGAGTTCAGGTCCCAAGACCGGACCCCCCCCCCTCCAAAAAAAGAACCAAAAAATTCAAGTTATCTTTACAATGCCAGTAATGCCAGTAATAGCAAAAAGTCTTTTGAGCTTTTCAGTCTCTTAAGGGATGAAAATCTTTAGTTATGCATCTATTTTTTTCTGCCTAATATCTTATCTTAAGAAGATTTTTTTGTGTAACCCTGTGTTCCTGATTAGAAAAGCAAAACAAAAGCAATAGTGAAAATAGCCAAGGAAAATACTTGAAAACATTTAAAAAAGCAATCACAGACACTCCTGTTTTCACTGGGTTCAATGAGAATATACATTAAAGGATCACGTTTTTGTTGCACTTAAAGAGCTATAATTAAACTTTAATTAATTAGTAGTGACGAAGGGAACAGAAAACTTTGTTTGAAGACAGCTTGACTCTGAACAATTGAACATAAGCATAATGCATTTATCTTGTTTTTTTTTAATGTAATTGCCAAAATAATAGAGAACAACACCCAAGCACAGGAAAACACCTAAGCCAAAGCAATAAACTTTTGTATATAAAATAATTGTGCGGGTCTGACTTTTTCAAAGTCAGGCTTGCAAAGAGGGAAGTGTATTTGCTTTGGTGTGAACAATAAAAAATATAATAAATACTTTATTAATGTTTATCATATCTTGACTAGGATTCTCGTGTTGGAGAAGAGGAAAGGTATAAAAAGTTCAAGATTGTTTGACTATTCCCCAAAATCATTCTTATTTATCAGCTATCTGGGTTATAAGCTGCAAACCCTTGAATATTAATAAATGGTCATTTCCTAAGAAAGGAAAGTTGCTGTGTAAACAAACCTAAAATATCAAAGACTTAGCATAGTGGAAACTATTTTCTAGCTATATCACAAACTGTAGGTGTAGATTTTGTTTCTCATTGTTCCAGGGGACCGATTTTTGTTATCTTATTTTTCACCATCTAGTGATCCTATAATATCCTATACCATCCTGGTATGGCTATATCTTTAATGGATTCTCTAATTTCTGTTGGAAATTTAGGAGGGATAGAAAATAGAGTTTCTGTTTCTGTTTTACCTCATTTTTTGTTTTTTAGAAACTGTAACTCAAAATGACAAGAATTACCTTTATAATACTAGGAGACAGTCTACATTTCCAGATTCTTACCCTAGACTTCTACATAACTTTGGTCCTTAGTGATCCCCAAATGTGAAAATAAAGGGAGCTTCTTATTTAAATATTATTTAGAATTTCAAGAATTGCTTTATGTAAGGAACTTAGTAGTATGTACCTCATACATGCGTACAAAGCCAGTGGCAAAATATTCTTATTCTCAGAAAATAGGGTATGTGATGTCTCTGTAGTTGCATCAAGAAATGCTTGTGGTTTTGAATTAATTTACTAATCCAAATCTGCTGTAAAAAAATTGTACAAGTTAATTGGCTTGAATAATGGGTATTTATCATTTTACAGTTCTAAAGGACAGAAATCTAAAAGAAGTCTCACTAGGTTAAAATCGAGCCACCTACAGCGCTAATATATTTTTCAAATGATTCTAGTGGAAAAGGCATTTATTCTTGTTCTGTTTTCCAGAAATTCAGCATCTGAGTTGGTGTGTTTTCCTTTATCTTCTGATGTAGCATCTTTACATCTTTCTGATGGTTCTTACTTAATCATGTGCTTACCAACTACACCTGGGACATTTAAGTATCCATTTGAGTATACTTCCCCCATCTGACAATTATTCAAATATGTGTTCCTTGGGTAATGAAAGGTGATTATATATATATATGTTTGCTATATATATATATATATATATATATATTTGCTATATATATAGCAAATCTACATTTGAGGGATTAGATTTTTGGAAGGCATTTTGCTATGTACAATGAGTGCGTAGCATTCTTTCTATTATAAACTGTTATCCTTTCATTAATTTTGAACAACATATTTTTTCAATGAAATATAACTAAAAAATTTAGTGTCTGAAAGCAATTAATCGTGATTAAAATATTGTCCAGTACTAGAAATCCTAAATGTCAGAGAGCAGCTCCTGAAGAGTTCTGGCACTATCACTCTTTACACATTCTGTTTACAATCTTCTCTTTTCAAGAGCATTTGATTGTTATTATTTGGCATTATGGTTAATATTTATTTGACTGCTATTTTTAAAGGACCCAACACCCAGTAGTGGTTCTCTTTTTCTAACATTTTTGGGTCTAAACTAATTCTGAAAGAAACATAGTCATTTGAATTACATGAACTGCTTGTTGAAGTTGAATGAGCGTGGAGAGAAAGAGAAGAAAAAAGAAGTCTCTGTGGGATTGTCACGTTAAAAATGTATCTACAAGCTATTTATCTTAAAATCATCTATTTTTCTTTATGTTTAGATTATGATAAAATTTTGCCTCTCAACTCACACTATGTTAATGCAGTCTTATTTCATGCCTCCCAAAAGCAAACAACAAATTACTCTTTATTTTAAAATTATTTAAAAATTTTAAATTATCTTTTATTTTAAAATCTATATTTAAAAAAAATTAGCCAAGGCAAATGTTTTATTAGATACTTAGAGTCATGTTCAGACTCTATGTTGAAAGGCAGAAAGGGAAAAAATCATGTTTTAATTCTTCCTTGAGACACTCTGATTTACTTCATTTATTTCTGAAAGAATGAAATTTTTGATTTGAATCCTTTTGCTTGATATCCACAATGTGTCCTTTTTTATTTATTAATAGGAGAATTTGGAGAAAGGATGAGAATTCACACTAGAAAAAGGAGAAGAGGAAAAGAGAAGGAGGAATCTAGATATTTTGTTCTTCTTCATCTCAATCACAAGGTCTGGATAATGATTGTGAATATTAGATTCAGTGCTCTAGAGTGATTAAACACATCCATAGAAATAGATAACCCCACAAGTGATCACATGGAGAATGCGTATGTATAAAAAATTGCAATAGCTTCCAATAGGAAATATTATCTATTAGTTAGTTCTTGTTTAGGATTTGTTAAAACCTGATGTGTAATAATGAACTTTCATAAAGGTATACAAGAATGGTAAGAACCTAACATCTTAATATCATATTCTAATATTAGTTTAGTTCTGCATGTGTTATATGTATGGGGCTGTATTTGAGTTTTGTCTCAATTTCACATGCTATTTTCTTCAAGTATATGAGTTGGAAGAAGACTCCCTCTGGAAACATGCTATTTTCATAGCTAAGGGAAAACAAGACACAGAAAATGAGATAGAAATTTTCCCTAGAAATTGCCTTTCACCACTTCTGGTTTACTTTTGTATGCTGAGGTAAGTCATATCACCCATCTTGACATTGCAGAGTAGAGGTAAATCTCACCCATAGGAAGCTGATTCAGCACACAGAGTAATATGCCAAGATATTCAAATCGAGATAAAGAGGAAAAAAAGAGAACTCTAGTACAATCAATCATATTTGCCATCAAATGTCTCTTCAGGAAGGAAGATATTATGTACCTTTGTTTCTAAAACTACTGAGATCTTCAAATCATGTCTTTTATGCTTGGATGTTACAGGAATTAGAGAACATTTTGATACTGACACAGAATAAAATCTCAAAGAAAGCTGGAGTAATCATTTCAATACTACCTTTTGTTCTCTGAGGAAAAAACAACATTTTATAGACAACAATTTATACTTTCTTATTTAGTATCTTTTTATTTCCAGAAATGGATTTTGTTAATATATGTGACTATCCACCAGAATAAATGTCTTCATTTATCTTAATCTTGTGCAGACAGCAAGTAAATTCGATGTAAGTGGAAGTTCATCAGTAGCACTTTTTAAAAATGCAAAAAAATGTGGACAGAGTATCAATATACATATTTTTTCACCATCACCTACCACACCTTCTTTCTTCCTTCCTAGGAAACACACCCAATCAATAAAAAGGCTTAGATATTTGGCTCTTGACCTGGAAAGTGTAAGCAGAAGGTTATGGATGTCGGAGATGACGGTTAATAGTGTTTTACATAATAATGTCACATGCAACAGCCCTATGAGTCCTGCAGGTCTTAACACTACTTCCTTAGTGATGTGATAGGAAGGTCAGCCTTTCTGGACTTAGTATTGTTTTCCACTTCCTTTTCTAAGACCTGCCCTAAATTCTAATACATAGTAGCAGAATGCAAAAGTAATGCCATCTTAAGAACGTCCCATTTCAACAAGACATTATGTAAAAAAATGAACTTTACAACTTTGGCGGGGGTGGGGAGGGGGATGGAAGTCGGGCGGGGATGATAAGGGGAAACAAAGGAGGAGGCAACAATGCTTGACAAGAAGTCTACTCATTACCTTGCTCATGTAATTGTAACCTCTCTGTACAGTATTTTCACAAAAAAACTTACTAATATAAAAAAGCAAGTGATTTAGGGCTCTGGGAATGTGGGTTCATGGAACAGTGATTGCTTAGCATGCATGAAACTCTTGGTTCAATTCCTCAGTACCACACCAACAGAAAAAGAAACACTGGAAGTGGTGCTTTGCCTCAAGTGGTAGAGTGCTAGCCTTGATCAGAAAAATAATTTAAGAAATTTCAGGAATATTCCCTGGCCCTGAGTTCATTCCCCGGGACTGGCAAAAGAGTCATTTATCTAGAAAATGCAAAATAAAGAAACCATACTTGGAATATATAATTGTTCCTTCCTACTGATACAGAAAAATAGTCCTTAAGTCATATACTTTAACTATATTAGAATAATGTGTTAAAGAGAAAAAAACGTTTTGTTAATAGGTCATGGGAATTAATATCAGGAATGTGCTTAGATATCACATGAAGATTAATTCTGGAAATTCAAATATTCCAGGCTTTGAGTGGTCACTGCTAATTGCAATGAGAAGGGTAGTAAAAGTGAGATTTGCAAATCTTTTTGGTAAATAATGGCACCAAAAAGGCACAGGCTAATTAATAGTTTTGACAGAAGAGAAGGAATAACGCCAGATGGAAGGAATAAATGATAATTATAACTTAGTTATAACACAAACTGTTCTAGGGAACCATTTTTGGTTATTGAAGAATGAGTTATGAACTAGGCTTATTCCTCATTGCCTTTAGCATTCTAATCACTTAGGCTAGTTCTTAATCTCTGTGTGATAAGTTGTATATCTTTCTATGTTGCTCTTTCATACTTGATCTCCTTTGCTTTCTAAAAATCTCAGTCTTTATTTCTCTATGAACAATTTCCGATACTAAGTCCACATACGCAGACAACAGAGGATGCTAATGTAAGAGTCCCATTGCTCATGAGTCATTAATGTAACAACATGGAAAAGGAGGACATATTTATTGCTACCTCAATTTTTCTGAAAAGCTACAATGTCACATCATTTGATTCAAATTGCCATTCTTTTTCTACATAGTGTCATTCAGTGTACATAAATGCAAATATGAGCCAGGTGCTGGTGTCTCATGCCTGTAATCCTAGCTACTCAGGAGGTTGAGACTGGGGGATTGTGGTTAAAAGCCACCCTGGTCAGGAAAATCCATGAGAATCTTATCTTCAATTACTACCAGAAACCCGGAAGTGGTACTGCAGCTAAAGTGGTAGAGCATTCCACTTGAGCTGAAGAGCTGAGGGACAGTGCCCAGGATCAGAGTGCAAGCCCAGGACCAACAGAAAAACCGCAAATATGACTTTAAGATTCCCCAAAAGGAATGACAAAGTCAATAGTAATCTTCCCAGTAGCCTTGAGCTAAAATAGGCTCAGGGACAGTGCCCAGGCCCAGAGGTAAAGCCCTAATACAAACCAAACAGCAAAAACAAAATAAAAACAAACCTCAAACCTAGCTGTTTTTCTAATTGTATACAGAGGTACGTAATTATGGAAATTTCTTCCTCTGTTATGTATAATAGAAGAAAAAAGATGTCACACAGTTATTCCCTTCATACTATGTTACATCAAAGTCTCAAAAAATTGCTCTTTTTCTAAATTTATAAATTAATAGCATCTATTTGTTGGCAACCCTGTCTAGATTATACACTTCATCATGTTATAAGTCGACTGTTGGAATTATCTATTAACTAAGTTCTAATTATACTCCCTTGAAAGTATATTCTAGGAAAATAGAATGCCAGAATAATTTGTGAATTTGTCAATTAAACTCTCTACTTAAGAAGTTAGCATTGTATTATTGTTACATCAGAATCCTTCCCTACAAGCAAATGAGTATGAGAAAATGAAAGAAAGGCATTAAAGCAACATGTCTTATCTTTTAGGCATTTAATCGTAGTGGTGAAGGTCATGTCTGAACTCTTCAATTCAATAAAAGCTTGATGTTTATAAGAGCACTTGCTACATATAAGAATTTGTGGCAGGTTGATTGACTAGGTTATTTCAGCATGGAGATATCCCTAACAAGAATTGTATTTCAATAGAGTATATGGCAGTTATGCTGTTTCAAAGACTATTGAGACATTTTCTATTCTAAACAAGAATCACTTCGAGGAGTCCTCAGTCACATCAGTAAAGCTATATGTTTAAACTAATACTTGGTGTTACTCGTCCTACATTTATTATTAATAGGCTGATAAGACAACATAAGATATCCAAACATATCTAAAGATATTTCAATAAAATCCTAAACTGATGTGGATACATGGGCCACTCAATGGAAATGTACAACAAATTAAGGTTGTCTGTGCTGTAGTCCAATCCATAAACTCCTGCCTAAACAAAGGCTTCAAAAATATTCACAGAATTCCTCTAAGTAAAGTTCAGAAGAGTTGTATTTGTATAATTCTTCTAAGATCAGGATAAAGGCATTTGTTCCCAACATTTAAAATCAACAGGATCTGTTGAATTCATGGATCCAGAATTTTATGGCTTCACATTCATATCTATAAATTTTATCAATATAATTTTCCCCCAAACACTGTTCTTATTGAACTTGTCTATGTCCTTTTACTTTTCAAATCCAAGTAGCATATTTCCTTAAATATCATCCTGCAAATTCTTTCCTTCCTTTATTTCCATAAATCTGTGTTTATTACTTTTTTGTTTCCTTATTTATCTCTTCCAATCATGTCCACACTGGTGCTCACATTGCTCACACTTGTATCTGAAATTTCCTTTTCCTCTTCCCTTCAATAATGCCCGTGATTTTATTATTCTTTTTCATATTCCTGGCCGTGGATATTTTGATGATGTCTAAACAGACCTATCTTTCCATCTGTTTAATATAAACTTTAAAACTGTCAGAGTTTTTTCCACTAAATCCATCATTTCCACCTGTGTTCCTTATCACTAAGAATAACACTAACACAGTTGCCAGCCAAACATATGGAAGCACTTTAGATTTCTACTTATCCCTCTACTCCATCACATTAGATAAGATGAATGATCAAGTTTTTCTCAGTTTCTGACACTAATATGATTTCTATGTACTCCTTTTTATGCCCCTGTCACCAGCCTGTTTCATTCACTCATCACTGTCACCTAATCTTAAAACAACCATTTTCAAAATATGCATTTTCCCCATAGTCTTTTCATATTGGTCCTCTCCATCACCAAATTATTCTCCTTGTAAGCACAAAGAGTGAAGAGCTCAGATACAAATTCTAGTATTATTATTTACTCTCTACATTGACTGTAGGCCTTACATTTCTCATCTGTAAATGAATGTAATCTACAAGAAATAATGAAGAATATATTTTTTGACGTCTAGAGGAAGAAAAAATGAAAACTGAAGAGTCCTTACATTTTCCACCTTAGCTTACAAATAAGGAAAGTGTCAAATTCAGTTTGTTGGTATAAAGTCACAAATTGTTTCATGCAGAAATAAAAATAAATTTTACCCCCTGGCTTTAAGGCCTATGCCCTTTTAAGGTAACTACAGATATGTAAGTGGTTTTATGTAAATTGGGTCAAGAGTTTACAGCTGTATTGAAGAACACACTTTTAATATATCATTGGAAAACATTGGTGATTGAATAGTTTCTATAGGAGAAGGTTATTTGAACTAACCACACTAACTTGAAAACTACATCTTAGTCCATCAAATCTGGAAATAAACAACTTTATTTATAAGAAAATAATACCACCAAGAAAAGTGAGTATACATTAGAGAGACTGCAGAAATAACATTAGCGTTTTCACTGTCTCTACGTGTTTATGTGGTTGTTTTTCTTCGTATTGAAACTCTCCTCTTGTTATTCTTATTGTATGTAATCCAATGCTGTGTATTACTATGTATTCAATGTGGGAAATCTAGCTTCAAACTGTAAAATTTTTCCTTTTCAATCACAACATTGTCATTATCAGGGTATACTGTGGTCATCATCTTCACCAAAATTATTATTAGCATCATAAGTGCTAACTATTGAAAGTCTGATATGTATGTATGATTTTGCAATTATTTGTATATTGATTAATAATTTTAATGTTACCACTGTGCATGCATCCATATTAGAATTTTGAACAAATAAAGAAATAAAAAAACTAAACCATAACAGGAAAATTGACTATGTGCTTATAACAAATGTGCTTATAACAAATTATGGAATAGATTTTTGAAGGATTGCAAATTCCTAACCATTATGAATTAATTTCCTCTCTACCCACCACTACAAAAAATATTTCAGAGTTTGAACAGAATTATTTCAAGTAATATACTGTAAATGTTACTAAAATATCATGTGTATATCTAAAATTCCCTTGAAAGTAATACACTACATTCTATTGAAATATTTGTTATTTTATTCTAGGGAACTTTTGGAAAAAATAGACGGTATATCTTTGAAATGAAAAAGTCAAAAAATATTAGCATAAAAGTTTTAAAGGGAGTCTGTCTTCAGAAATATATATATATGTATATATATATATATATGTATATATACATATTACGTGTAGAAAGTCAGACATTTTTAGAGATATTTTGTCATCAGAAATATATACATATCTCTAAATTTGTTTTTGTTATTGTTTTTGTTTTTTTGCTTATGTGGTACTGAGGAATCAAACCCAGGGCCTCAGGCATGCAAGGCAAGTGCTCTACCACTGAGCCACCTTCCCAGCCCCATATCTCCAAATTTATGTGCAGAACGATGTACATTATAGTTAAACAAAAATCTTAAAATATTATTACAATTAAAAAAAATACATCAAATCAAGTACCAGTAACTCACGCCTATAATTCAAGCTGTTATGGGTAATGAGTTCTTAGAACTGTGTTCAAAACTAGCCCAGACATAAAAGTACTTGTTAGATTCTTATCTCCAATTAACCACTAAAAACAAGAATTAGCTCTGTGACTCAAGTTGTAGAGTGCTGGCTTTGGTCATAAAAAGGCTTAGGGACAATGCCCAGGCCTTGCAAACAACAACAATAACAACAGCAAAATATATCACATTAATTTCACAAAAGCGTCTTTTAACTGCTGGGAACATTTCTTAGAAACATGAATATATGCCACTGGAAAATGTTAAGTAAAAATTATAGAATATTTACGTTTATGTTAAAGACATGGCTATTTAGATTGTTTAAGATATTTAGGTAATGATTAGAAATGAAGAACCATGATTATATATTAGGACTGGTCTTTTATTCTATTTTACGAGAGTAATAAAATAATATTTGTAATGATTATATAAAATTAATCTTCTTTGGTATTGGAATTATAATAATTGATAAATATTTTTAAATGATTTCCATAGGAAAGGATCATTTTCATAATGGTATCAATTCTTTTGTAATTTCAAAAAAATTAAGAAAATTATTGTAAGACTGGTTTGCTCTAAGACTATATTTGTTTTCTTTTTAAAATTTTCATATGTGGTAGAAATTAAAATTTCAAAAATCAATGGATGTTGGCATTCAGGAACTTCTTCATAGATACTAATATTGGAGTCCCTTAAGTGGAATTATTTTGTTTCATTTGTTATTTTCACAAATAAATCAAGACAATTGTCTATTTTGTTTCTTTTCACTGCTATTGGCTCTTACCTTGAGAATACTATTTTTTCCTAGAAAAAGAGAAAAGCAATTTGGTTGAGCAAGTAACATATGATTTTCATAAACTGCAGATGCATAGATTTGGGTCTACTGTCATTTGCTAAAAGTTTCTTCCAGAAAAGTTTATCAATTACTTATAAGTGATGAATAATTCCTAGATATTCCATTTATCACATACAATTTTTGATTGAGTTATCTCTGCATAAACTCAAAATAGCAGACAAAAAACCCAAAATAGAAATCACATCCTTGTTTCAAAAGCTGTAGTTTACAAAGAATTTTTAGCCAGCACATCTTTTTAGGCATTCTGCAATCTGTGTGAAGTATTTTTAACAATATTTATTTTTCGCTGACATGAAATTCACATGCATCAATTATCTCCTTTTATTGTATATATTTTAGAGCTTTGGAAATGAATGGTACAATCATAGGTTTTCCAAGCCTAATTTTTACAAACTTGCATTTCTTCAAATAGAAATGCTGTAATTTTAGAAAAGCCATTAAAATTCATATAAAATTCAGTTACAGGAATTTGTCCAGCATACATCCTCTATAGTATGTCTTTTCAAAATTTGTTTTTGGGGACTATTTCCAGGGTCTCACACATACTATTCAAGTCCACTGTCAATGAACTATATTCCCTGTCCAAAAAAGATTTCACTTCTCTTTAATACATACATGTAAGTGTAATGGCTGGATGCTATACAATTCTCTTTGACATTTTGAAGACTTGAAAACTTGCTTCCTATATCAATTTCTCCACAAATGCCTTACTATATTTTGTGTCATCTTTTTATATGATGGTCATATTAGTGAGTTTTATTTTTAATTTTTCTTAGATACTAATGAGGAGCTTAATTCATAGGCTCCTCCAATTGACTATTAATTTACATATGTTCTTTAAAGAAATATCATGTTCAGGAAAATATTTATATAGAATTAGAAGATATAAAAGTACTTAAGACTGAGGATCATTGTAGCATTAGTATTGTAGCATTAACAAATGTGTGGCCTGTATCTGTTGGATATGTTTTCACTTCTTTCATAGAATTATGAAAAGTTATCAGTTGATATAAACCAGTTTATTCTTGCTTTTCTTTAGCCAGTAATGTTTTCCTGTCAAATTTTTAGAAACCTTCACGGATCCAATGTTATGAATTTTTACATTTATGTTTTATAGATTTTTACATTTCACACTTAGTTTGATAATCATTTTTTATTTTGATTTTTTGTATATGGTTTGAGGTAGTAGTCTAAGATCGTTCTTTAAATTTAGAGAGGCCATAGTCCCAATACACCCATTTAAGATTCTATTTTTATTTCATAAAGTCATGGCATCCTTTTCAAGATCTATTGACCATAAAACTATGAATTTATTTTTGATAAATGTCTTACATTCTTCTATGTGTCTGTTCTTATAGTAGAGCTCTGATGTCTTCACTACTAAACATGGTAATAAGATTCAAATCTAGTATGAAGGCTCAAGCTACAACATTTTACAAGATTTTCTGACTGACCTGTACTCCTTGAATTTACATACAAGTTTATTGAGCAGGTGGACCAATATTCTACAGAAATATCTAGATGTTTGCTAGTCACTCATATTTTGTACCTTGTGAAACACAAGACCCCAGATATCATATATAGAAAAATGTCTTTAGAGAATGCTTGAAGCAACTAAAATTAATTTAAAGATGAGTTAAGATTTAGATAACACTATAGCATAATAAAGCTGAATGATAACGACTTGAATTGTAATACAGATGGGAGTGAGAGGGGATAGAATGATGAACCACATAGGAGCTGTTATTGTGTTTCAAAAGACAGAAAGACTTCAGAGAAGAGAAGGAGGAAAATAATCAAAGTGTTCTGAATCAAGTTTGTTTTTAATCCACCTAGTAGTGTGGAACTGAGAGTCAGAGAAGGTGGAAAAAATAAAGCATTGTATAGACATATGATAATTAATCTCCAAAGAAATAAGAGAAATAATGGGTAAATTCTACAGGCAAAAAGAATGAAGAGAGAAATAAAGGAAAGTAAAACCTTTATCATTAAGAAAGGCAAGAGTTTGGAAATGGAAAGGCAGTGGAAATCTTCAATAAAACAATAAAATAACAATAAAAATTGCTAACGTGGATAGACTATGGATCACATTTTATCATATATAATTTTGAAAAAATATATTAGGAATGAAAATTTAAAAGTCATAATTTAAAACTCTATTTACATTATAACTAGACTCTATAGTTCAGTGGTAAAACCTTGGCCTAGCATATGTGTAACAATGGTGTGATCTTCCAAACATTACAAAGTACACAGAAAGCACACACACACACACACACACACAAACACACACACACATAAACCCATCCCCCCACATATACTCCACATACACACATTTGGAATATTAATATTATCATATTAAACAGAGGACATTATAACTACTAGAAAAAGTAGGTTAATATATGAAATAATATTGCTCATACTATTTAAAAGTTTAGTAGAAATAAAATAGTCACAAAATACTTGAATTCTTATAGATTAAGTAAATTGAAAATTAAGAAATAGAAGACTGGAGAACCTTTGCAAACCAGTTTCAAATAATAACCATTTTGAAACATGTATCCTTTTATTTTGACAAAAGATTGATGTTATTGGTGTTTTAACTGAAGACTTAGAATATGAACACCAGGTGTTCTATATCTCGCTACGCATTGCTATAACTCTAATCATTTCACTCTGGATATTTTTATAATAAGGTCTCACAGTTTCTCAAGTTCTCGCGAATTACAAACCTATATGCAGTTCCTACCATAGCTAAAAAATGGAAGCCACAAATCACCATGCCCATCTCGCACATTTTTAATTCAAGTACAAATATTTACCAAAAATGACCAGGTAATGAAGCCTTTCTTAATAAAGTATGTGCTTCTTGAAAATAGAGAAAGTATTTGTTACCTGGAAAAATATGTTTAGAAATATAAGAAAATAAATTTATTTAAATTCACCAACCATACAAAAATGGGAGAAAATAGTTTTAAATATTCACATGTTAAATACTTAAAAAGCAAAATATACGTGTCTGAATTATTTACATGTGTAAAAATCATTCAAAAGTAAATTAACTAATCCTACAACTATGAGAAAAGAATTACCCTAAAGAAACAAAAGAAAATAAGTTATTAAGTTCAAATCTTGAAATTTAGAAAATAAAATGAAGTGTACTCTTTAGTTGACTTAAGTAACTGTAAACCCTCTGTATATCAATGTTATAATAAAAATGCATGAATAAAGAAAGCAAATTTACCCACTGATCAATAGCAACAGCAGAAGCATCAGTAGTTGTTTGAGTGTAGAAAAAAACGATGGCGGGGATAACAATGTTCCTTCCATAAGAAATGTACTCATTACATTACTTATGTAACTGTAACCCCTGTGTACATCACCTTTACAATAAAATTAAATTGAATTTAAAAATAAACAAAATAATATACCAATTAAGAATTCTTAGAAACAATTGGTTAAAAACTTTGTAAAAATCTGCCCCAAGTACCCAAGGAATATACTTTGATGATAATAGTTAAATACTTAAACTCCAGCAGAGCTCAAACAGTTTAAAACCTGTTACAAAGTAAAGTAATAAATCAGAATAATATATTACTATAATAATCATTAGATGAATTTTTAATGGTTGTCAATTATGTAAGTAATGAGGCAATTTGCCATTTGTTTGCACTTAATAAGTGAAAAAGAATTTTCTAATTCTTTTTAAATATATCACAAGTTTAATGAAGAAACTATTCTGCCACATTGTAGCATAATCAGTTACAGATGATATTAGAGCAAAGAACAGATTGTACTATGTTTTTGGATGTTAATGTATATACTTATTTTGGTTGTGGGAAATTGTGGGGATTTCAACTTGGGGTATTACTCTTGCTAGGCTGGTATCATTATCAGTGTTTAATTTTAGGATAGGGATTCCCTTTTGACAAGAACATGCACCTGATCTCTCGTTAGACTTCCATTCATCAATGGCATCAGAGTTGCACACCAACTCATCGAGCTTCTTACCTTGGCTGGCCTGGATCTGCAGTCTTTCCAATCTTAGTTTCTATATAGTGCAGGATGGTGGAAATGATCCAATGCACCCAACTATAGATAGAGATGGAGTCCACTAAAATTTGGCCTGGGTTCTGTTCTTAAGTATCTTAAGTAGTTAAGAGTACAGATGGGAGCCCCTGGTGCCAAGCAGTAACAGTATTTTTAAAGCAATCAGACATATATATTACTTAGGCTTGTGATTACCTCTGGTAAAGAATGAAAGAGCAGTGAAGCACAGAGGACAGGCAGAATTTTAACTACCTACTCAGAGGCTGAATCAGAATAGCTAGCTACTCTGGAGGCTGAGATCTGAACATCACTGTTCAAAGCCAGTCCATTCATGAAAATACATGAGATTATCTCCAAAAAACCAGAACTGGAGCAGAGGCTCAAGAGGTAGACCACTATCCTTCGGTACAGAAGCTTAGAGCTAGTACCCAGGCACTATCAAGCCTCAGGAATGATGAATTCCAGGAATGAGCACATGAACATGCGCGACTGTGTACAGGCACGTGTGTGCACAAACACACATACACACACACATGAGTATTTCAATGCAGAGTTCTTTATTTTTCACCTTGCTGTACTTTATTTCCCTGTATTTGTTCACCAATTAACAAAATCAGCTAAGCACCTATTTACATAAAACTCATCATGTTTCTCTAAAATCTACTCTCTTTTGGAAGCCTGCTTTTATTTCATCCAAAAGGAAATTATTCAGGAGGTTAGTTCAGCTCCTTCAACTCTGTAATGTTAGATGATTGTTTAGGTTCTTCCTAGCAATATGATTTTTTGAAATCGTAATAAAGCAACATATTTCTTTCACAAGAAGGGAAGCCTCTGTCAAACAATTAATAATAGGTTTTTCTCCTCCTGGCAAGCATCTGTAGTTTTATCATCTTCATATAATTCATGATCAGTCTGTGTATGCCAAAGACTGCTCTGAAAATAAAAAGACCCTTCTCAGCTCTTAACATTCATATACCATTCATAGATATGAAGGTGTTTAAATATTATTGAAATTGCTTTGGACTAAATAATGTTCACCTTGAATAGCTTGAGAAAGAAAAATTGGTTTCTCAGCACTTTAGGTAAGAACTTGAGTGAAAGAAACAAAAGGAAAAATGAGGAAGAGCTAAACACATACATTCAAATTAAACAAAACAACCCAAGAAAACACAAATTAATTCAGTACTCAAGAACCTGCAGGAAATGCAAAGATTTTTTAAAAATCAACTATGATAGGCTTATGAAAATCCTGACTCTATGGGAGTGTACTGTTGTGAGGATAGTGGTTAAATCTCAGACTGAACAGAAAGATCTGTACACAATGCCAGGCACCTGTTGTTCTAAATTCAAGGAAGAATAACATAAAGTAGACTGAGCCCACGATCATACACAAATAGGAAGCCAGATTCTATCTGAAAATTAATTTGGATAATTTAGGGCTGGGGCATGACAAAGTGGTAAGAACACCCATTTAGGAGACACAAGACACCGAATTCAAACTCTAATATTATGTGTATTAAAGAAAAAAACATATTACTTTACATAATTGGAATAATAATAAGATTTGAGTATTTGAGTGGAGAAAAACCCATGAGAGAGATACAGTGAACCCATGTTGCAATGCTTTCTACTTAAATGATAATGTTATGTGATTCTCCAGACATAACTGAGTTACCTTGCAAATGAACATAGATGTGCATTTTGGTGATGGAAATACTCTATTTACATAGGGGTAAATTAAGTAGACTTTTTTTTGGTAGATGTAGTTCTTGAACTAAGAGCCTGGGTGATGACCCTGAGCTTTTTCTCTCAAGAGAAACCAACAGAAAATCTCTACTACTTTTAGCCACAGTCCCAATTCTGATTTTCTGTTGGTTGTTAGGAGATAAGAGGCTCATGGACTTTCATGCCCAGCATGGCTTCAAACCATGATCGTCAGATTTTAGCCTCCCGAGTAAGCAGGATTCCAGGCATGAGCCGTCAATGTTTTTAATAATTTAATAAATTGTACAGTTACAGAAATTATAAATTATCATTATAACCTGTACAATATATGTGTGTATGTATATATCAATGCAAACGGACAGAGATATTTTAACATATTCTTGTATCTAGAGTAGATTTATGAAATCATCCTTTATTATAAAATAAAATGGTAACAAAAGTTAATGAGGAGCAAAACAAAGGGAATTGTCTCATGTTTCTTCTTGTTGAATGGAATATGAAATGTGAGAATTAGTTTGTGAAAACCATCTTTCCTTTAACAAAATGGATAATGGCTATTAATTCCAATCCATTTATTTACCTATATTGTGCATCCTCACAGATGAGTGTCAAAATCAAACCACGTATTTTGTCTTTGTATTGAAATCACCTGTTATAATTTAGGGGATAGATGAAGTAATCAAATAAAGATTAATATAATAGGAAGTGAGGTTATGAGTTAGAGCTGAAAATTATTTTAAATATGATAATAGCTAATAAAATTGCATATTTCTTACATAAAATATATTGTCATGTACCTCATTCCCATATTAGGAAAGTATATAGAAGGTTCTCACTAAATTATGTGTACAATCATGAAACAAATGTTTTGAAAGAATACGGGCACCGTGTGGTTTTAGCTTATTGAGACCAATAGGAAGTAGTGTGTTTTGAGGACGTCCACAACGTTGTGATGGAGATGAAGGGAGGGATGTGCTTATTCTGTAAAATTGGCTAGAGGATTGCTCCCAAAAAATCGCGATGAATTCTTCCAAAAGTTTACAGTAAAATCACTTTCACAACCATGTTCACTGCTGCACTATTCACCATAGCCAAGTCATGGAAACTGCCCATATGCCCTTTGGCAGAGGAATAGTTGGAGAAAGTGTGGCACATATACAAAGTTGGATTGCACCTATCCATAGAGAACACTGTTACATCATTTGCAAAGAAATGGATAGATCTATGTATTTAAATGTTTTTTTTTCTTTCATGCATTTGTTCCTAACGCATTTATAAGATTATTTCTTTGTTGCTTTGTATGTCCCTCCCCCACGGTATAACCCCTGCTTTCACTGTATATGATGTCGGTATAGTTTGTGGAGGGGAACGGGAAAAACAAGTCGTTTAAATAAGGATACAGGTGGACCCTTTGCAACAATGAGAAATACAAGTTGTCATGTTGAAAACAAACTTTACAACTTTCGTGGTTGGGGAGAAGATTGGGTTGGGGAGCGGGGGGAGGCTGGGAAGGGATGGGAAGGGTAAACAAAGGAGGAGGCCACAATGCTTGATAAGAAATGTACTCATTATCTTGCCCATTTAATTGTAACCCCTCTGTACAGTATTTTCACAATTAAAAAAAAGAAATGGATAGATGTACAAATATGTTAAATAAACGACGTCAGAGCCAGACACACAAAGGACCCATGTTCTGTCGTGTCTTTGGAAGCTAGAACTTTATGAAAGTTAACACATCAGTATTAACCAAAGCATGCTATTTGCAGAGGAGGAATTAAAAGGTGTAATTTCTTATAAAATTGAACTTTTAATCCCACAAAATGAATACAGGAAACTATCATTAGGAAGATGTGAGGGAAAGTCAAAGGGCTTCGTGCTTATTAGGGGAGCGCTCAACCACTGAGCCCCAGGAGTGAACGAGGTAGAAATAGAGACTGCTGTATATAAATATTATATACACAAAAAGATTTCTGCATATTATTAAATTATAGATAATATTACTACCAATTATTACTACCAATTAATAATGATGTGTCCCAGTTAACAATTAATAAACATTAATTAATAATTACTCAATAGCCTATAATTGTTTATCAGATATGTACATATATCCATACATATAATTAGATATTTCATAGAATGAGACCAATGTCTATATATTATTAAATTATGCATCATGTGTTACTCCCAATTATTAGTTATTTAATTATTTCTCCATGTAATTTTTATTCTGTTAATGCTTAATAAAATATTAATTAAACTTAGTGCACATCCTAAACTTATTACATCTAATTTTATCCTAGAATGATTCACTACTAATTCAATCTGTTTATCATTTACTGTAGTAGCAATTATTCTACCTATGATGTTTTTTACCTTTATTAGATCCTATTACACAGCATATAGATTTACATCCAAATTATACATCCTACCTGGCACCGAGCACATTCACAGAAAAGGAAAACATGTGTCACGCTTGGCTTCTCACTCCAAGATTACATTTTGGCAGTGCTGGGATCTAAACTCAGGACAAAGAAAGCTCAGTTCATGAATGGGTGACTGCCAGCACACTAGCTACTACCCAATTCAGCTGCCAGGCAGTGCCCAGGCCCTGAGATTTAGCCCTGTATGTTGACTACAAATTGTGCTTAATGAAGTAATTATTTTATTTTTTTATTCATTTGCCATTTATTTTACTGACTGCTATAACAGATGGAATATTTACTACACTTATTACATAGGATATAGAACTGCCTATATATGAAACTTCACACCTGACACCCAGGACTTTCACAGAAAAAGAAAACATGTGTCACCCTGTGTCTTACTGCACGATTCAATTTTTGTGAGTGCTGGCATCTGAACTCACAGCCTACAAGGCCCAATTCATGAATGGGTGAGTGTCAGCACAACAGCCTGGGGCATATTGAGCCGACAAGCAATTCCCAGCACATGAGATTGAGCCCCAGGGGTTGACAAAACAAGAACAGTTGGACATGCAGATGCTAGTACACAAATAAATATTTATCTTTATAAAGTGCCAGAGATGTCTATATATTATTCAGTTATACAGGCTACATTCCTACTAATTCTTGGTTATTTATTATGCCTCCATGTAATTAATATTACTGTTTTCATCCTTAATGAATTATTAATTAAATCGACCACTGTCCCGAAACTATTGTGTCCATGTAATTAATAGTATTCTTTTAATGTGTCAAAAAATATTCATTAAAATCCATCGGCCTCCTAAAATCACTCTATAATTTTATACTAGTAACATTCAGGAACAACTAATTCAACCTTGACATTCATAATTTTCCATCGGTATTCCTATGAAAAGGAATAAGACTCTTAGGATCTCCCTCCATTGATAGAGGTGAGAACCCAGGTTCAAACACAGGGCTTATGTTGTCGTTTTGGCTCAAGGCTTCCCTGGAAGCCCAACAGCATTCAGCAACGGCGGGTTACCAACACTTTTCAGCCCTGTCATTTAGACCCAGGATGGTCACCTTGAAACAAATGTAAAACCAGCAGCCATCTGCAAGTTACTCGGGTTTTTTCTGTGTCGTATTATTTATTTATTTTTCCTGTCAGCCTTTGAGGTCCAGGAACCTAGGTTCGGCTGTGGGTCCAGTGGCTGTAATCCAGCCTAGAGTGATCAAAGCTGAGGCAGAGCTGCCATTGAGCTTGACAAAATAAAAATGCATAATACATACATGCATACATATATATATACATAGATACATTAAAATATTTAAATAATTATGAGGCTACTTGTCATATTCACGCTTTTTTTCTGCCAGGCCTGGGATTTGAACTAAGGTCTGGGTAAATCTGCAGTACTGTGGGGGAAGGGAAAGCTCACAATGCTGGAAGACAAGAAAGACAAGCCTGTTCCTAGCACTCGCAAAAATAATATTCGTATACATTTTAAATACATGATTTATATTTACATACACATGTTTACTGCATATTGCAGTTAGTGTAGTTATTCATTTTATTTGTTTTTATTTATTTATTATATATTTTAGAGTGTATGATTACATGTATAACATTTTTTACATCCTATTAAATAGAACATAGATTTGCCTGTGTATTACACATCATTCCTGAGACCCAGGACTTTCACGGATAAGGAAAACAAGTGGGGCAATTGGCTTCTTCTACCAGGATTAAGTTTTTGACAATTCTGTGATTTGAACTCTTGGCCTGAAAGGCCCACTTCATGAATGGTCAATGTTAGCACACCAGTCTGACGCAAGTGAAGTTGTCGGTCAAATTTGAGGACCTGAGATGAAGCACTAGGAGTGGCCAATATATAAACAGATAGATATGTAGATTGCAGTGTATTTTCGGGGGGGGGAGTCAGCCACAGGGATTGCACTAAAATGTTGAGGGTACTGTCCTAAGATCTTTGCTCCAGGCTAGATATCTATGACTTTGGTCCACAGCTCAGATTTTCACAGAAATCCTGCCAGGGCTGTGTTTTAAACCCACTAGTGTCAGATCTCAGCCCCCGAGAATCTTGGATGACAGAGGTGAGCAAGCCAGCAGCATCTGGTTCTGTGGGGCTGAGTTGAAGTCGTATACCTCTGACTAAGTCAGGTTAGATAGTAGCTGTCAGCACCAGACTCTCGGCTTGCTCTGTGATGAGGTATTTGTAGTCCTATCCTTATAGAGTTGCAGTCACAACATTCAATCTTTTTTCATGCCCATCCTGGACCTTGAGTAAGAGTTTGGACGCAGTCCTTAAGCTTTTATGCTCAAAGCTAATGCTCGACTGCTTGAGTGAGAGCACAACTTCTGGATTTTTATGTGCATGTGGTAGTGAGGAATCAAATCCAGGGCTTTGGATATACTAGCCATCATTATACCACTGAGCCCCAGCAATGACAAGTATATGAACAGATAAATGTGTAGCTTGGCGTGTATATATATATATATATATATATATATATATATATATATGTATGTATGTATATATATATGCATATATATGTATACACATATATATACATATATATGTATAAAACAAGAGAAAGCTGTCTGTATAGTATGAAATTACATATAATATATTACTACCCATTATAGACAAATTATTCCTTCCACTTTTAAGTATCATGGTTGAATACATAATGAAGATTTAATTTAAAATTAGTCAATGTAGTATAATTGTTGTGTATAATTTTATAGTATACTCATACACTAACTACTAATTTGTTACTTTTATAAAATTCCATTCATATCGATGTACATGGGAATGGGTTTCTTAGAATCTCTTGCCAATACTTAGTGGCAGTCCCGGGATTCGACATACAGGCCTAAGTTGAGGTTTTGGCTACGGCTTCCCTAATAGCCAGCCAAACATCAGCATGCAATGTCATGTACACTTTCTGGGCCTTGTCATTTATATACCAGGTGGTCACAATGCAAAGGGAAAAAAATGTAAAACTGCCTTCTTGAATTTCTCCATTTTATCCTTCTCCTTTTTATTTTATTTCTTGCCAACCCCGAGATTTAAACTTGGGTCCTAGGATCCCAGGGTAGCTGTGGCAGAGATGCCAAGACGTGAGTTCAAGCCCTGTGCTTAGCAAAAATAAAATAAAATAAAATAAGCCCTGGCTTAGAATTTGCACCATTTTTCTGGCAGGCCTGGTATTTGAACTCAGCATCTGGGTATCTGTGTGGAATGTGGGTGAGGGGTAAGTCTCACACTGTTCCCAAATCCTGGCTAAGATATGAAATGGCCAGCGATTTCTGTTCCGAAAAGAGTATACCAATAAATTCCACCCTCATATTTCCTGTTAGAAGTAAGCCTTGGACTGTGAATGTGACTAAGTGGTAGAGTGCTTACCAAGCAACTTGAAGCCCTGGGTTGGATTCCTCAGTACCACATAAACGAAAGAATCAAAAGTGTCACTGTGGCTTAAGTGATAGAATGTAGCCTTAAGCAAAAGCAGCTCAGCAACATGCACAGACCCTGAGTTCAAGCCACAACACTGGCAAAAAAAATGTGAGCTTGGTGAGACATAAACTTCTGGAACTCAGAGGAAGGCCGAGGTTATAGGTAAGAGGTAGAGGGCAGGTGGTGGTGGCTGACCCTTGTAATATTTGCACTCAGGAAGCTGAGATCTGAAGATTATAACTGCAAGCAAGTGCAGGCAGGAGTCTATATGAGACTCTTTTCTCCAATTAAGCACCAAAAAAAAACAGAGCTGTGGTTCAAGTAGTAGAATGCTAAACTTGAAGCATAAAAACTTAGGGATAGCATCCAGGCTATGAATTCAAACCCCAGGACTGGAACACACACACACACACACACACACACACACACACACACACACACAC
This sequence comes from Dipodomys spectabilis, assembly GCF_019054845.1. Lineage (NCBI taxonomy): Eukaryota > Metazoa > Chordata > Mammalia > Rodentia > Heteromyidae > Dipodomys > Dipodomys spectabilis. Next base: position 805,922 of record NW_024870734.1, on the reverse strand, counting down.
ACACACACTGGAAATTCTACATAGCCATCAAATAGAATATTATACCATTTGTATCTCTCATGTCTCATGTCATCTGCCTGGTATCTCATTGCCATCGTATTGTCCCTGTACTGCACTAACTAACACATGCAAACTGATGTAAAAGATTTTCAGGGTTGTGGGCTAATCATAGATTCCTGAGTATGAGTTCTCTGCTCATTCTCTTTGTCTTTTCATGCCTTTGAGTAGTGATTGTACAGATTCATTTGTACCATTTGCTACACAGAAAAGAGATGAACCATACATATATATGTGGGTATATATGATTATATACATACACACATTTATACATACATGGATGTATGCACACATATGGATATATATTAAATACTTGAGTACATTTTATGTTTTCAAGAAATATGCAGCTAACAAAAATCACATGCATTTTCCTACCTTTCCAATTTTTTTCAAAACCTAAAGAACTTTGTCTCTTTTGAATACCTAATTATTAAGAGAATATCACCATCTCTGATTTGTCAGTGGCCTTAAAATTAGATGTTCAAGTAGGACAAAGTTATTTAGGCTTTTGGTGGAAGAAAGGCATATTACTAGGGTTCTATTCATGGGTTCTCTGCATGCTAGACAGGACTTTGTAAAGCACCAAGCAGCTCAACTACTTTTGCCATTCTTCTAGTCCATTTTATTTACTTGAGGTCTTGAAGTTTTTCCCTGGTCTGATCTTAGATTGACAGAGACTTTGCTACATATGCCTCATAACATAATTAGCTAGGATTACAGATGAGAACCACTATGGCCAGCTCATTTGTTGATATGGCTGTCTTGGCAGTTATTTCTCTGGCCTGTCCTCAGACCATGATGCTTGTCATGTCTGATTTCCAATCAGCTGGGTTTACAGATGGGGCTACTATACTTGGTGTACATGACACCTTCTGTTTTGTGGGGGGTTTTTTTGTCGGTCATGGGGCTTGAACTCTGGGCTTGGGCGCTGTCCCTGCACTCTTCAGATCAAGAGAGCAATCTATAGCTTGAACCACAGCACCAGTATGGGTTTTCTAGTGGTTTTATTGGAGATAAGATTCTCATGAACTTTCCTTCTCAGGCTGGCTTTGTACCATGATCCTCAGATCTCAGCCTCCTAAGTAGCTAGGATTTCAGGCGTGAGCAACCGGTGCCCGGCACACCTTCTGTTTTTTTATCAGAGGTTTTTATTGTAAAAATTCTGTATAGAGGGGTTATATTTACATGAGCACGTTAATGAGTACATTTTCTATCAAGCATTGTTACCTCCTCCTTTGATTTTCCCCTACCCTCCTCTCCCAGCTCCACAACTACACTCCCTTCTACTCCCTTCCCTTCTTCCCCGCCTATATTATAAAGATCATTTTCAACATAGTGGCTTGTGCATCTCATTGTTACAATGGGTCAGCCTGTTTCACTATTTAACTATTTTGTTTTTTCCCTACCCCTCCCTAAGCTAGAGAAGGGTGTATACATGATGCAGGGCACCAACATTAAATACAGTGAAAACAGGGGTTAAACCATGGGGGAGGAACATAAAAAGAAAAAAAAAAACACATGGTAGATTATAAACCCTATCTTGGGTTTCATTTTGCTTAACATCATCTTATCTGGTCGTATGTACATAGCTTTTGAACTTTTATGCTTGTCTGAAGCATATAATATTTATTACAAATAAGGGAAACCATAAGACCTATGTTTCTTTGGGTTTGGCTTACTTCACTTGATATATTTTTTTCCAAATGCCACTTAGAGCTTCCATATGATCCAGCAATCCTATTTTTGGCATTTGTCCAAATGTTCACAAACAAGACCATACTAGGTTACCGGCAGAACTATGTTTATTGCAGCATTATTTACCATAGCCAAAATATGAAACCAACCCAGATGCCCCTCAGTAGATGAATGGATCAAGAAAATGTGATACAGGGCTGGGAAGGTGGCTCAGTGGTAGAGCGCTTGCCTTGCAAGCCTGAGGCCCTGAGTTCGATTCCTCAGCACCATATAAGCAAAAAAGAAAAAAGCCGGAAAGTGGCGCTGTGGCTCAAGTGGTAGAATGCTAGCCTTCAGCTGAAGAGCTGAGGGACAGCGCCCAGGCCCAGAGTTCAGGCCCCACAACCGGACCCAAAAAAAAAAAAAAAGAAAATGTGATACACACATACACAAACACACACACACACACACACACACACAATGGAATTCTATGCCTCCATCAGAGAGAATGACATCACCCCATTTGCTAGGAAATGGAAAGATGCAGAAACAACTGTATTAAGTGAAATAAGCCAGGCTCATATAACCATAGGTCCCATGGTTAATCTTACTTGCAGTAGAACCAACCCAGATGCCCCTCAGTGGATGAATGGATCAAGAAAATGTGGTATATATACACAATGGAATTCTATGCCTCCATCAGAAAGAATGACATTGCCCTATTTGTTAGGAAATAGAAAAAATTGGAAAAAATTACATTAAGTGAAGTAAGCCAGGCCCAAAGAAACATAGGTCCCATGGTTTCCCTTATTTGCAATATCTAGTATATGTATGAGTCAAGAGGAAAAGGTCAGATAATGTGATGTTAGGAAAATGAACCCTTAGATATGTATTTTAATGTTTTTTTCTTTCATGCATGTGTTTCTAATGCATTTATAAGATGATTTCTTTGTAGCTTTGTATGTCCCTCCCCCACAGTATAACCCCTGCTTTCACTCTATTTGACGTCGGCATAATTTGTGGAGGAGATGGGGAAAAACAAGTCGTTTAAGGATACAAATGAGAAGTACAAGTTGTCATGTCCAAAAGGAGCTTAACAACGTCGGTGCCGGGGGGGGGGGGGGGGGGGGGAGGGGGGAGGGGAGAGGAGAAGGATTGGGATAGGCGGGGGTGGGGGGAGGCTGGGAAGGGATGTGAAGGATAAACAAAGGAGGAGGCTGCAATGCTTGGTAAGAAATGTATGCATTATCGTGCCCATGTAATTGTAAGCCCTCTGTACAGTATGTTCACAAATAAAATAAAATTAAAAAAATAAAATAAAATCATTGAGGAAACTTAAAAAAAATCTTACTTGCAGTAACTAGTACATGGTACCATATGACGATATAAGAAGGTGTTATGTGAAATGAACCCCAAGGTAGGGACACAAATATTTTTTATCCCTTGAGATTCTTATCCTATATAATCCCCCAAATAAAGTTGGAAGGGGAGCTGTCCTTCAAATACAGAGCACCACCCTTGACGGAAACAGCCTAAGTGACAAGGTAAGGTCCTGGGTTTAAACCATAATATTAGCACTCAAAAAAGTTGATTTCTTTTCCTTGAGGTTTTTATTAAATTGCTCAGAAAATAATCAACGTTGTATTTATGTTTAGCATTACTTTGAAAATCATGTTATATTTATTTCTGCTATTCATTATTTTCTTAAATTTTACTTACACATTAATATCCAGTAATGATAAGAGATGATTACTGTTTCACAAGTTTTTATGTCAGTTGAATATATGGATGAGAGGTGCATACAAGGGGTTTGGACTGAAAATAAATATTTGCAAGGTCTTCACATAAAGAATTTATATTTGAAGGAGCTGTGGGCATGTATGAGATAAACTAAAGAAACCAGCAAGGAAAGATGTGTTATGATTCTGGAAAGCACACGATTTTGGAAGACAAAAAACAAGGAAAATTTGTGGCTTTTGGTAAGAACTTTGTAATCCACCTACACATTTGATTCCTTATTTCTAGTGGAAGGCATTTCAGTTAACTGTATTTTACAAAGTTAAACATAATTGACATTTAATACTAACTGACCTCTGTCTCAGGTAAGCAATTATTCTAGCCAGGTGACAGGGGCTCATGCCTATCATCCTAGTTATTCAGAGAGCTGAGACCTCTAGATCCTAGTATAAAGACAGTCTGGAGAGGAAAATTGGTGAGACTTTTTTGTTCAATTAACCATGAGAAAATTGGAAGTGGCACTGTGGTCAAAGTGGCAACACTAATCTTGAGTAATAAATCTCAGAGACTGAACCCAGGCCCTGAGTTCAAGCTCTCTGAAATTATTCTTAAAATACTTGTTCTCAGTAATTCTTTAGCTTGTCTAAAACACGGTTTTAAACTTAGAGATTTTTTATTTCATGTTGTCAGAATTTATTTTTAAGATGTTCAGAAAATTTTATTTATAGTAAGAACTGGTTTGTATTGTTTTGTATTAGGAATTGCTTCTACACCGATAGATCAGCTGGAAAGTAGATGGCCAAACCCCTCCTCCCCCAACCAAAGTTGTAAAGTTCATTTTTCGTCATAATGATTTGTACATCTCATTGATGCAATGGGTCAACCTGTATTCCTAGTTAAACGATTTGTTTTTGCCCTTCCTCTCCACAAATTGTACAAACATCAAATACAGTGAAAGCAGGGGTTAAACTGTGGGGGAGGGGCATTCAAAGCAATATAGAAATCATCTTATAAATATGTTAGAAACAACTTCATGAAAGAGAATAATTGACTACTTTTCTTGGGGTTCACTCAACTAGCATCAACTTCATCTAACCATTTCTGCTTGACTCAGACATGTACTAGTTATTGCAAATAAGGGAAACCATGAGACCTAGGTTTCTTTGGGCTTGGCTTACTTCACTTAATATAATTTTTTCCAAGTCTTTCCATTTCTTAACAAATGGGGCAATGTCATTCATTCTGATGGAAGCTTAGAATTCCATTGTGTATATATACCACATTTTCTTGATCCATTCATCTACTGAGGGGCATCTGGGTTGGATCCATATCATAGCGATGGTAAATAATTCTGCAATAAACATAGGTGTGCTGGTAGCTTTAGTATGGTCTTGATTGTGATCATGTGGGTAAATGCCCCAAAGTGGGATTGTTGAGTCATATGGGAGCTCTATGTGGAGTCTTTTGAGGAACCTCCATACTGCTTTCCACAGTGGTTGAACAAGTTTACACTCGCACCAACAATGTAGTAAGGTTCTCTTCTGTCCACATCCCCCCCAACATCTGTTGTTATTAGAGTTCTTGATTATAGCCATTCTAATTGGGGTAAGGTGGTACCTCAATGTTGTTTTTATTTGGAAATCTTTTATGGCTAGAGAGGTTGAGAATTTCTTCATCTGTTTATTGGTTATCCTTCTTTCCACTTCAGTGAAGTTTCTCTTTAAGTCTTTAACCCACTTATTTATTGGGCATTTGTTTCTTTGAGGATTTGTTGTTGGAGGATTTAATTTTTTCAGTTCCAGGTATATTTTAGGTATATTTTAGATATATTTTAGATATTTTAGATATGAGTTCCATGTATATTTTAGATTTGTCCCTTGTATGGCTAGTGCAGGTCTTCTCAGAATTCGTGGGCTATCTAGTGATCTTGCTAGCTATGCCCTTTGCCATGGAGAAGCTCTGCAATTTCATGCAATCCCATTTGTCCCATTTGTCTTTGATTTTTTTGTATTTCTGGGTCTCTATTAAGAAAATTTCTGCCTGTGCCAAGGATACTTAGGGCTTTTCCTATTCCGTCCTGTAATGTTTTCAGAGTAAGAATTCAAACTTTTAAAGTTTGAAGATCTTTGATTCATGTTGAATGGATGTGAGTAGATTGAGCTGTTGCATACATTTATGTGTGTGTGTGTGTGTGGAGGTTTATGTGTGTCACTGAAATTGAGGATAAGGAACTTGGTTTCTTTTTCTGAGATATACATTATGGTGTTTCTTTGTTGGTGTTAGGCTCTGATTGCTTGCCTTTGCGTGATGTGTACATTCCAGCTCAATTTTTCAATTAAAGTTTCTTAAGTATTATTGAACATATAGAGCTCTGATATTGCTTTGTCTTTAGACTGCCATCTAAGATCTTCTTTTCCTCTTAAATGTTAACATTCAATATGAATTTTACCTTCTGACTGATTTTCCCCCTTTTTTGGGGGGGGGGGGTCCGGTCGTGGGCCTGAACTCTGGGCCTGGGTGCTGTCCCTCAGCTCTTCAGCTCAAGGCTAGCACTCTACCACTTGAGCCACAGCGCCACTTCCGGCTTTTTTTTCTGCTTATGTGGTGCTGAGGAATCGAACTCAGGGCCTCATGCATGCAAGGCAAGCGCTCTAACACTGAGCCACCTTCCCAGCCATGATTTTCCCCTTTTTATTTGCCTTTTGAAATAAGTATGATAATACCTTTGATCTCTGTATTCATGAAGAAAAACCATTTTGAATTCTTTGTTTAATGTGAAAACACCTGGACAGATTTGTTAGCACCAAGACCTTAAATTATCTCTTGTAGTTTTAGTTTAAAATAACGCTCCTCCATGTTTTTAGCATTGGTAGACAAAGAATTCCCACAATGTCTCACAACTTTTATCTTTCACTTTCTCTATGCTTGTTTGTCCCTGCTAAATTGTTCTGGATACCTGTATTAGCTACCCCAACCCTTGCATAGCTGTTGCTTCTACCCAAATTCCTGCCACTACAACTTAGCAATTGCAGTCACAATTACCCTTTCCCTGGTATCCTATTCTCTGCTACTCATTTTGCTACCCATAATTCTGAATACCATTGTATCAGCCACCTGATCCCTGACAACCCTGTCGCTGCTACCAAATTCCCAAACAATGCAAGGCAAGAGTAGGCACAGACAGTCGAATTGGGTACTTCTCTTGAAGGCACAATGGGATGTTATTCCTCAGGTATTTATCATGAGGGACTAACTAGTGGTGGGAAGAAAAGAGGTTACTCAGAGAGGACTAAAATCCAAGGATATCAACTTATAACTTGTTACTAGGAAAAGAAGGCCCTAAGGTGACAGTTAATGAGAAAAGAAAATTTGACAAAAATATTAGGGATGATAAAAAAGGTTTAGCTTAGTCTCTTGTGCCAGTGATATGAATTATTTGATGACATAGCTATGTAATTACTTGGCATTTTAAAAAGTATATGAAGATGCACATTTATGTGGTACTTATATTAATTTATGAAATAGATGCATATTATCATGTTAATGATATTCAATAGTTTATGCTTTATGATATGCTATTACTCTGCCTTTGGCAATATGAATTGTTCTCTCTAAAAATAAATGGAATTTCATTGTCAAATACTACAAGGAGATTACTGAGGCTAATACCAAAACGAAAGCTGGTACAAGGAAATTGAACAAAGCTACAAGTTTCAAGGGAAGGGATCAGTGGTAAGGGCTATGATAAAAGAGAAATTCTTCACCATGGAATCTATGAAGAATAGAATGTGTCTTGTTGAATTACTAGCTTTTTAAACATTCTTAGAAAGCAGAACATGATTTTTAATTCTTGCTTTTTGGAACCTCTTTAATGAGTGGTTAAACAAAAAATTATCGAAATGACTGAAAATCCACTGACATGAATTATTAGATTAACATTATACTCAAAGTTGCCTTGAGATGCAGGCAGGCTGGATTCTTTTCCTCTAAAATTAATGGAATAAACTTCCTTTTGAATGTTTGGACATTCCATGACACTTGTTCCAAAACAAGAAAAGATACTGGAGAGAGAAAAAAGGAAGGAGACTCAAGACTGCTGAAATTAGCATATTTCCCATTTGGAATTTACTGGGTTGTTACTACAAAGAATTAGAATTTCATCTTAAGATAGTAATTTCAAAATGGATGTGCTAAAGGATAGCTTCGAAATGTAATATTTAATGCTGTTGGATTACTTGATGACAAAGTTTTATAGAAAACTTTAAATTCCAGAAAACTGTAATGTACCAATAAACACCAAGAAGAAATATAATTTAAAAATTCACCTCTTCAAAGCAAACCCTGGCAGGAAAGTCTGTGAGTCGCTTATCTCCAAATAGGAAGTGGCACTGTGGCTCAAGTGGGAGAGGGCTCCCCTTGAGCTCAAGAATTCAGGGATATGTTAATACCCAGGCCCTGAGTTCAAGCCCCATGACTGACAAGAAGAAATTTTAAAGAATTAAACCATTAGGGCCAGAAGGAGACTCAGTGGTAGAATGTTTGTCTTGCATGCATGAGGTCCTGGGTTCAATTCCTCAGCACCACATAAGCAGAAAAAACGGGAAGGGGCACTGTAGCTAAAGTGGCAGTGCGCTAGTCTTGAGCTGAGCAGTTCAGGGACAGCACCGAGACCCAGAGGTCAGGCCCCCCTACTAACAACAACAACAACAAAAATTAAAGCATCAAATAGCCTGAAGATGTTGTCCATAATAATGAATGCAGCATTATCCGTTTACATGACTTAGTGAATTGAAACCTAGTTTACCAGAGGAGATGGTGGGCATTTTGTGCGTGTGCCAAAGCCTGCAAAATTATTTTGTACTTTCCCAGGGAGAGAGAAAGGAGGAAATGGGAGGGAGGAGTGAGGTGTTTGGTGGACTTGCCTTTTGATTCACTGATTGTTTTCTGGAGTCAAATTCAGAGAAATTCTGCTTGCAATCCTAATTGCATGGGAAATGAAGAAGCCATGTCCTGGAAGTAGTTTTGTCCTGTTCTTGGCCTGGTTCTAACTACCACTGGATAATCCAAGTCCCACTTCAAGACCAAGATGCCTTGAACACTACTGATCCATTGGGCAGGTGGACCTCACCACAGCCAGAATAGGCAGAAAATGCAATTCCGAGGGCAGCACTGGAAATCTACACTAGGCAGAGATTTTTTTAATATATTTTTATTGTAAAAATACTGTACAGAGGGTTCAGAGTTACAGGACTAGGTAATGAGTGCATTTCTTATACAGCATTGTTACCTCCTCTTTTGTTTTTCCCCAGCCATCTTTTCCCTCCTCACATCTCCAACACCTTCCTCCTCGACCCCTGCCTGACATTGTAAATTCATTTTCGACACAGTGTCCTGTACATCTCATTGTCACAATAGTCAACCTGCATCCACATTTAAGCCTTCTGCTATATACCTTCCACTCCCCAAATTACAAATATGTATATATTTATGATATAAGATATATATATATATATGTGTGTGTGTGTGTGTGTGTGTGTGTATATGATGCAGAACTCTTGAATCAAATGCAGTGAAAACAGGGGTATACAATGGGGACAGGAACCTACAAAAAAATCACATAGTGCATTATAAGCATATTAAAACCAAAAGAAAGAAAGGAAAAAACACTTGTGTCTCTGACTTGGAGTACATTTCGCTTAACATCATCTTGTATGGTCATATGTTCTTAGCAATTGATCTTCTCTGCTTGTCCTAGACATGTTCTAATCCTTCCAAGGCAAAATAAGGTAAACTATGGGTCCTATGTTTCTTTGGTTCTGGCTTACTTCACACAATATAATTTTTGCCAAGACATTCCATTTCCTAACATATGGAGCAATGTCATTCTTTCTGATGGAAGCATAGAATTCCAGTGTTAGTGTGTGTGTGTGTGTGTGTGTGTGTACCACATTTTCTTGATCCATTCATCTTCTGAGGTGCATCGGGATTGGTTCCATATCATAGCTGTGGTGAATAATACTGCAAAAACATGGTTGTGTTGGTAGCTTTGTGATCATTTGGGTAAGTGCCCAAAAGTGGGTTGCTGGGTCATTGGGGAGCTCTACATGGAGACTTTTGATGAAATTCCATACTGCTTTCCAAAGTGGTTAAACAATTTTACACTCCTACCAATAATGCAGTAGGGTTCCCTTTTAGCCACATCCCCACCAGCATCTGTCATTATTACAGTTCTTGATTATAGCCATTCTAACTGGAGTGAGGTGCAATCTCATTGTTTTGATTTGCATTTCTTTTATGACTAGAAAAGTTGAGCATTTCTTCATGTGTCTAATGGACAGTTTTTATTTCATCTTCAAAGAAGTCTCTCCTTAAGCCTTCAGTCCACTTAGTTATTGGGCAGTTGTTCCTTTGAGGATTTGTTGTTGGAAGATTTATGATTTTGAGTCCTAAGTATATTTTAGATATAAGTCTTTGTCTGCTTAATGACTCATGAAGAACTTCTCCCAGTAAGTATGCTTTCTATTGATCTTGCTATCTATGAGCTTTACCTTTCAGAAGCTCTGCTGTTTCATGCAATCCTATTTCTCCAACCTTTCTTTGATTTGTTTTGTTTCTGGTTCTCTATTAAGAATATTTTGGCCTGTGCTAAAGAGTCCTGGAGGTTCTCTTATCCTTCATGTATTGTTTTCACGGTGTCTGCTTTTATTTTGAGGTCTTTTATCCATTTGGACTTGATTCTCATTCAGGCTGATATATATATATATATATATATATATATATATATATATATATATATATATATATATATATGGATCTAGCTTTAGTTTTCTACAGGTGTTTAACCAATTTTGCCAACACAATTTACTGAAAAGGCTGTCTTTCTTCCGTTCTGTTTTTTAGCTTCCTTGTGAAAGATTAGTTGGCTATATGTCACATAGTTCATTTCTGAGTCTTCAGTCCTATTCCATTGGTCCTCAGGTCTGTTCTTCTGCCAGTACCAAGATGTTCTTATTACTATGGCTTTTCACTATTGTTTGAAATTTGGAACTGATATTGCTTCAGTGCTGTTCTTTTGGTTAAGGATTGACGAACCTATAGCCAGCATTATACTTGTTGGTGAAAAGTTAAAGTCATTTCTTATAAATTCAGGAAAGAGATAAGGATGTCCGCTCTCTCCACTCCTCTTCAACTTAGTATAAGAATTCTAGCTGGGACAATAAGACAAGATGCAAACTTAAAGGGAATCCAAATAGAGAAAGATGAATTAAAACATATAAAATGAACAATGGAATAGAATTGAAAACCCAGAAATGAACCTGCAGTCCCATAGGCATCTAATTTTTGATAAGGGAGCTAAATATATAGAATGGAAGAAAGACAGCCTCTTCAGTAAATGGTGCTGGCAAAATTGGTTAAATACATGTAGATCCTTATATATCACCCTGCACCAGTATCAACTCCAAATGGATCAAAGACCTCAGAGTCAAAGCAGACACTCTGAAAATATTACAGGATGGAATAGCAGAAACCCTAGGTCTCCTTGGCACAGGCCGAAATTTTCTTAATAGAGATCCAGAAATACAAGAAATCAAAGACAAATGGGACAAATGGGATTGCATGCAATTGCAGAGCTTCTGCATGGCAAAGGACATAGGTAGCAAGATCACTAGAAAGCCCACGGATTGGGAGAACATCTTCACTAGCCATACAAAGGACAAGGGTCTCATATCTAAAATATACTTGGAACTCAAAAAATTAAATCCCCCAACAACAAATCTTCAAAGAAATAACTGCCCAATAAATAAGTGGCCTAAATACTTAACGAGAAATTTCTCTGAAGAGGAATGAAGGATGGCGAATAAACACCTGAAGAAATGCTCTTTAGTCATGAAAGAAATGCAAATCAAAACAGCATTGAAATACCACCTCACCCCAGTTAGAATGCTTATAATCAAGAACTCTAATAACAACAGACGATGGAGGGGATGTGGACAGAAGGGAATCTTACTGCACTATTGGTGACAGTGTAAACTTGTTCAACCACTTTGGAAAGCAATATAGAAGTTCTTCAAAAAACTCCACATAGAGCTCCCGTAAGACCCAGCAATACCACTTTTGGGCATTTACCCAAATGTTCACAAACAAGACCACACAGACTGAAAATTCCAGCACGACTATGTTTATTGCATTATTATTTACCATAGTTAAGATATGGAAGAACACAGATGCCCCTCAGTAGATGAATGGATCAAGAAAATATGGTATATATACACAATGGAATTCTATGCCTCCACCAGAAATAATGACATTGCCCCATTTGTTAGGAAATGGAAAGACTTGGAAAAAATTATATTAAGTGAAGTATGCCAAATCCAAAGAAACATAGCTCCCATGGTTTCCCTTATTTGCAGTAACTAGAATATGTCTGAGTCAAGCAGAAAAGGTCAGATAAGTTGATGTTAGGGAAATGAACCCTAAGATTTGTATTCAAATGTTTTTTTTTCTTTTATGGGATTGTTTCTAACACATTTATAAGATTATTTCTTTGTTGCTTTGTATGTCACTCCCCCATGGTATAACCCCTGCTTTAACTGTATTTGATGTCCATATAATTTCTGGAGGGGAATGGCAAAAATAAATCGTTTAACTAGGGATACAGGTGGACCCATTGCAACCATAAGATGTACAAGTCATTCTGTCGAAATCGAACTTTACAACTTTGGTGGGGGGAAGGAGGTTTGGGTGGGGCACAGGGGGAAGACGGGAAGGGATGGATAGGGGAAACAAAGTAGGAGGCTACAATGCTTGACAAGAAATGTACTCATTATCTTGCCCAGATAATTTTAACCCTTCCGTACAGTATTTTCACAAGAAAAAAATAATAAATTTTAAAAAACAAAGAAAAAGAAGATAAAAAACATGACGATGACATGATCTTGTATTTAATGGACTCCATGGACTCCACTCTCAAGTTACTGGAGCTGATCAGAAACTTTAGCCAACTAGCAGAATATAATTTTGTCTCAATAAAACCAACCAAGAAAGGAATAAAAAATAAACAAGAAAGGAATACACAGTTGGAAATTTGGCCTAATTTTGTCATTATGTTTTGATAGTCAAGTTTCCTATAGAAATGCAACTCATATATAATCCTCAGTTGTGTTGTAAATGTTGTCTTAATTACAGAACATGTCTAGATACAAAAGAGTTCATGATTCCCAACCAAAAATTTGAAAAGTAAGCATCATTCAGTTAGATTCCAAAGAAATGATGGATTACAAAAGATAATTGGAGAAATAGGAAAGTTCATTTAATGTAGGATTTTGTAGACCTGGCTAAATCAGAATTTAGATTTAAAATAGATATTTTTGGTTTGTACTTTAATATTCGATAGGATACTACAAAATTCTTTTCAAGTAAAAGTTTTAATTTACAAATTCACAAATGATTCTGGCATTCAAATTCAGTAGAGTCTTTCAAGTGAGGTATAATAAGAACTTAGTTAATAGATAATTCCAACACTTCATGTGTAAAATGATAATGGCAATAATCTAGACAAATTGCCAACAAATTGATTATATTAATTTACAAATATAGAAAAAGAGCAATCTTTTGAGACTTTTATGTAACATGGTATGAAGATAGTAATTTTGTGACATCTTTTTTTTCTACCTATACATAACACAGGAAGAAATTTCCTTAATTAAGTACCTCTGTATACAATGAGAAAAATACTAAGTTTGAGGTTTGTTTTTATTTTGTTTTTGTTGTTTGGTTTGTCATAGAGCTTAACCTCTGGGCTTGGGTACTGTCCCTGAGCCTGTTTTTGCTCAAGGCTATTGCTCTACCACTTGAACCTCAGTGCCATTTGGGTCTGGCATTTCCTTATGAGTTGATTGGAGATAAGAATCCAAGGAACTTTGCTGCCTGGGTGGGCTTTCAACCATAATCTTGAAATCTTAGTATTAAGATATACAGATCTCTTGAATATCTATAATAGATTATATATGTATAATAAAATAAATAAATAAATAATATTTGCAAGTGCTCTAATCTCAAGAATGCCACTGCGGGGAAAATGATATAGCAAACTTTAGTGTAGTATTCTTTCCACAATAGGAAGGGCATCACATTAGCAGAAGTGTAGTATTTTTTTCTCAATAGTGATAAAGTAGTCATGATGTGAATTTAGGGAATTTTAAGGTGCACCTTACAAGTTGCAAACTGTTTCGCTGGATGACTTTACGGCATAAAAACTTGGGATTGATTGTCATAGAAATAATAGCTTACTCTGATGAACAAATGTTTACTCTTACGGAGTTATTTATAGGAAGTGGCACTGTGGCTCAAGTGGTAGAGCGCTCTACTTGAGCTGCAGAGCGCAGGGACAGCACCCAAGCCCATAGTTCAAGCCCCACGACCGACCAAAAAAAAAAAGAATTAATTAATATAGATACTTCATAGTTTTATCCTCTACAAGAACGTGTCTATTTTTTCTGTTGACTTTTAAATATGTAATATATCATTGAAAACTACACCTATTGCAGAATTAAATAAAATGCAAACAGGTACTATGTTGAATGTCTCTGGTATGGCATATTCAGAATTTGAAAATGAGTAGTTAGTAGTCTTAGGAATGTTGAGGAACACATATATTCTGTCCTCTTAACAATTAGTCAGTTTTCAGTTTTTAAAGTTAGGGGTTTCCATAGAATTGAACTGTTTTCTGTTTTAGTATGAGACAATACTAAAATAATGTTTTTTTCTCAAAATAATGGCAAGTATATTCTGAAAATATTGTATAGTTTGATAACATTCCAGTTGATGTCCCTCTGATAAAGAAAGAGCTAATTCAATTAGCAGCCAAAATGTTCATTTTTTAAAAGGTAATACATGTAGAATAATATTTACTATATCAATGAAGTGAAATCATATTTTATGTAGCTCATTTTTAACTTAATTTTATTGTCAAGGTGATGTATAGGAGTTGCACTAATTGTAAGGTATTGAATACATAACATGTCAAAATTTTTACCCCCTCCCTCATTTTTCTCACACATTTTCTTCACCCCAATACCCCTCACAAGTTGTAATGTAAATTTCCAACATGTTGTCCTGTGAGTATGGCTATTGCTTTGGTTTGCCTTTTTTCCTTTCTCTCGCCATTTTATTGTTCTGCTTCCCTTGCCAAATGAAGATAAATGTATATACAATATACAGGAGACTGAAATCAAATACAACAGTGGACAAGCCATAGGGGAAAACACAAAACAAAAAAGAAATCACATAGTACATTAAAAACAACAATCACAAAGAAAAACCTCTCTTTCCATATCTAGGAGTTTATTTTGCTCAGCATCATTTTATATGGTCATTTATACATAGCTATTGAGCCATTCTGCTCATCTGCTAGGACTATCTTATATATTTCCTAGTTATTACAAATGAGGGAAACCATGGAATCTGTTTCTTTGTGTCTTGCTTATTTTTCTTAGTAGGATTTTTTCAAGTCTTTCCATTGTCTTATGAATAAGAAGCATAGAATTACTCCGTACATATATAAACCACATTTTGTCAATTCGTTCATCTACTGAGTGGTATATTGGTTTAAAACATGATTGCACGTAAATATCACTTAAGGACATTCAAAAATGACAGATGCCACCTCACCGGATATGCTAATATCATGATTTCTAAGTAAGATAGTATTTTATGGTGGTACAAGTGTTTGAGATATAGCATGAGTTTAAAGTATATCTTGCACTGAATTAGGCAGGAAGATATCCAATATCATGTAAGATAAAAATGGTAGTGACAAAATATTCCCTTGAGAAAGATATAGGAGCCTGCCAGAAATATGAAGTAGTTCAGATAATTTTGAAGATTTAGAAATGCAAGTTCAATTATGTCTCTTCAACTAATAATTAGGTAAGTGGAAGGGCAATAGAAGGGTAAGAGAAGAAAATAACTGAGAGCAGATCATTGTCCCAAGTTAGAGAATAAAAAGACTTAATCTATAACTTCCAAGTAAAAGAGAGACCAATATAATATGTACGCTTAATTTAGGTACATGCAAAATATTTACTTGGCTTTTCCCTACTTATTGTTCCAAAATAAATGAACACTTATAAAAAAAAAGTTATGTGATTGCAATTGCTTCAAGTTGAACACTAATTGTGATCAGCCCTCTTTTTCTCAGTTTGCACTTGAAAAATAGTCCCTAAGTTGATGATGTTGTGGCTGATTAGAGTCAGAGTTAGGGGCTTCTACTTGTACAATTATCCCAGAATTGTTTAAAGCAGTTTTCTGCCCAAGATATCCAACTACATTGTCTGAACCTGTACTTTGAACACACCCTCACACCTGAGCACATTATTTGAAATTATACTTCAGCTTTTCTTGGCACATTCTACTTTGTGCCTTTGTCTTCTTTGCACATTCCTTTTGAGTTCATAGTTGCTCTATTTCCATTTCGTCTGTACAAACTGCTAAGAACAGTGTTCAACTACCACTTGTTATTTGTACATGCCCAGTCTATGTATGAAGGTACTTTGTCCATGCTAAGCAATAGGGTAATAGTAACTCTCTGAGTAGAAAAGTTCCACAATATAACCTTATGCCCACATTTGAGGATGTAGAATTTAAAGCATTTTGAGACAAACAGTGATATTTGAATTGAAAGGCTCCTTAGGGACATTTTCCTGGAGTTCATTAGTTTACCCAGGAGAAATATAAATATCCACAAAATTTAGAGCTAATTAGTAAGTATCTGAATTAACATTAGGTCCTAGATGTTGTGTTAATACAAGTCACGATTATATTATTGTTAAATCAGAATCCTTCACTACTTGACAATATGTATGAGAAAATGAAAGAAAGACATTAAAGCAAAATGTCTTATCTTTTTAGGCATTAAATCCTAGTGGTGAGAGTAATGTCTGAACTTTTCCAATCCATAAAAGCTTGAATTTAAAAGAACATTTTCCAACATATAAGAATTTGTGTCAGGTTTTTTGACACAGCATGGAGATATACCTAAGAAGAATTAGTTTTCAATAGTATATATGGCATTTATGATTTGTCAATGGCTATTGAGGCATTTTCTGTTCTAAAGAGGAATCAATTCCAGGAGTCTTCAGTCACATCAGTAAAGCTGTATGGTCAACCTAATACTTGGTGTTACTTGTCCTACATTTATAATGAGTAGGCTGATAAGATACCCAAACATATCTAAATATATTTCAATAAAATTCCAAACTGATATGGATAGATGGGTCACTAATTGGAACTGTAGGACAAATTAGGCTTGTCTGTGCTGTAGTTCAATCTATAATCTCCTGGCTAAATAAAGTTTTCAGAAATATTCACAGAATATAACTAAGAAAAGGTCAAGACATTTATATCTGTATAACATTTCTAAGGTCAGGATTAAAGCATTTGTTCCCAACATTTAGAATCAACGGGATCTGTTGAATTAATGGATCCAGAATTTTATGTCTTCACATTCATATCTCAACGTTTTATCAATATGACTTTCACCAAAACACTGTTCTTATTGAAGTTGTCTATATCATTTTACCTTTCAAATCCAAATAGTAGATTTCCTTCAATATCTTCCTGAAAATTCTTTCCTTCCTTTTCTTCTGAAAATCTGTGTTTATTACTTTTTTGTTTCCTTATTTATCGCTTTCCTCCAATCTTGTCTACACTGGTACTCACATTGTTCACACTTTCATCAGAACTTTCCTTTTCCTCTTCCCTTTAATAATGTCACTGATTTTATTATTATTTTTCATATTCATGGTCGTGAATATTTTGATGATGTCCAAACAGACCTATCGTTGCATCTGTTTAACATAAACCTTAGAACTATCAGAGAGTTTTTTCCTCTAAATCCATCTTTTCCACCTGTAGTCTTTATCACCAAGAATGTAACTAACACAGTTAGGAGAAAGATGTGGAAAACCTTTAGATTTCCTCTTACCCTACCTCTATCCATTAGATAAGATGAATGATCAAGATTTTCTCATTTTCCGTCACTAATGTAATTTCTATGTACTCATTTTTATGCCCCTGACACCAGCCTATTGCAAATACTCATCACCAGTCACTCAGTCCTAAAACAACTGTTTACAAAGTATGCATTTCTCCCCATAGTATTTGCATATTTTTCCTCTCCATCACCCAATGACTCTCTTTGTAATCACACAGAGTGAAGAACTCAGACAAAAATTCTAGTATCATTATTTACTCACAACATTGACTGGTGGTCTTAAATTTCTCATCTGTAAATGGATGTAATCTACCAGAAATATTGAAGAATATATTTGTTGAATTCTAGAGCAAGGAAAAAGAAAAATGAAGAGCCCTTACATTTTCTACCTTAGCTTTTAAATAAGGAAAGTGTCAAATTCAGTTTGTTGGTATAAAGTCAGAAATAGTTTCATGCAGAAATAAAAATAAATTTTAACTCCTGGCTCTACAGCCTGTGTCCTTTTATGGTAACTGCAGATATGTAAGTAGTATTATATAAATTGTGTCATGTCTTTACAGCTGTACTGAAGAACATACTCTTAATATATCATTGGAAAACATCGGTTATTGAATGGTATCTATATGAGAATGTTATTTGAACTAATCACACAAAGTTAAAATCTATATCTTAGTCCATCAAAATGGGGAAATAAACGATTTTATTTATAAGAAAATAATACCATCAAGAACAGTGAGTATACATTAGAAAGACTGCTGGAATAACATGAGGGTTTTTACTGTCTCTACCTGTTTATGTGTTTTCATTTCTTGACATTCAAACTCTCCTCTTGTTATTCTGGTTTTTTTTTTTTTTTGGTTCGTCATGGGGCCTGGACTCTGGGCCTGGCACTGTCCCCCAGCTCTTCACCTCAATGCACTCTACCACTTGAGCCACAGTGCCACTTCGCGCTTTTTCTGCTTATGGGGTGCTGAGGAATCAAACCCAGAACCTCATGTAGGCAAAGCCAGCACTCTGCCACTGAGCCACCTTCCCAGCCCTCCTCCTGATATTCTTATTGAATGTAATCCAACGCTGTTTATAACTATGCATTCAGTGTGGAAAATCCAGTTTCAAGGATGTCTAAGGTTTTTTTTTTTTTCCTTTTCAATCACAACATCATCATTATCAGGCTACACTGTGGTCATCATCCTCTCCATCAAAATTATTATTAGCATCATAAGTGCTAATTATTGGACGTCAGATATGTGTCTATGATTTATTATTATTTGTCTTTTGTCTTACCAATATGCATGCATCCATATTGAAATTTTGAACGAATAAATAAAAAACTTAACCATATCAGGTAGCTTGACTATGTAGTTATAGCAAATTATGGAATAGATTTTTGGAAACATTGCAAATTCCTAATCAGTATGAATTTACTTCCTCTCTCCCCCTAACTACAATAAAATATTTAAGAGTTTGGTCAGAACCTTTTCAAGTAATATACTGTAAATGTTACTACAATATCATGTATATATCTAAAATTCCCTTGAAAGTAATAAACTCTAATTTCTATTGAAATGAAAAAGGTAAAAAATTGTAGCATAAAAGTTTTAGAGGGAGTCTGTCTTATACATATATATATATATATATATATATACATATATATATATATATATATATATGTCTTCTCTCTCTATATATATAAATATTATGTGTAGAACAGTACATTTTTAGAGATAATTTGTCCTCAGAAATATATACATATATCTAAATTTATGTGTAGAATGATATACATTATAGTGAAATAAGCATCTTAAAATATAATTAAAATTAAAAAAAAAAAACTTCTTGAAACCAAGTGCTGGTAACTCACCCTTATAATAAGAGCTATTCTGGGTGCTGAGATCTTAGAATTGTTTTCGAAAATAGCCCAGACAGAAAAGTACTTGTTAGATTCTTATCTCCAATTAACCACTAAATACAACACCCACAACAACAAAATATATCACATTAATTTCACAAAATCATCTTTTAACTGCTCTGAACATTTCTTAGAAACATGAATACATACCCCTGGAAAATGTTAAGTAAAAAAGTATAGAATATTTACGTCTATGTTAAAGACATGACAATTTAGATTGTTTAAGATATTTAGGTAATAATTAGAAGTTAAGAATAATGATAGGTAGGTCATATATTGGGACTGTTTTTTTTATTCTATTTTACAATAGTAATAAAATTATATTTATAATGATTATATAAAATTACTCTTGCTTGGTATTTGAATTATCATAAGTGATAAATATTTTTAAATGATTTCCAAAGCAAAGGTGTATCAATTGTTTTGTAATTTCAAAAAAATTAAGAAAGTGATTTCAAGCTGATTCACTCTAAGTCTATATTTGTTTTCTTGCTCTAGTTTTCATATGTTAGTAGAAATTAAAATTCCAAAAATTTAATGGATATTGGCATTCAGGAACATCTTCACATACGCTAATATTGGAGTCCCTTAAGTGGAATTCTTTTATTTCATTTGTTACTTTCACAAATAAATCAAGATGATTGTGTATTTTTTTTCTTTTCACTGCTTTTGGCTCTTATCTTGAGAATATTTTTTTCCTAGCAAAGTAGAGATAAGCAATTGGATTGAGCAAGTAACATATGACTTTCATAAAATGCAGATGCATAGATTTGTGTCTTCTGTCATTTGCTAAAGTTTCTTCCAAAAAATGTTTCTCAATTACTTAGAAGTTTTTCCCCTTCCCCTCCACAAATTATACTGGCATCAAATACAGTGAAAGCAGGGGTTATACTGTGGGGGAGGGACATACAAAGCAACAAAGAAATATTTTTATAAATGTGTTAGAACAAACGCATGAAAGAAAAAAAGCATCTGAATACATATCTTAGGGTTCATTTCCTTAACATCAACTTATCTGACCTTTTCTGCTTGACTCAGACATATACAAGATATTACAAATAAGGGAAACCATGGGAAAAAAAATAGGGATACAGGTGGACCCATTGCAACAATGAGATGTACAAGTCGTTATGTCGAAAAATGTACTTTACAACTTTGTATTGGGGGGGGTTAGAGGGGAGGATTGTGTAGGGGGCGGGGAAGGATGGGAAGGGATGGGAAGGGGAAACAAAGGAGGAGGCTACAAAGTTTGATAAGAAATGTACTCATTATCTTCCCATATAATTGTAACCCCTCTGTACAGTATTTTCAGAATAAAAATTAAAAATAATAAAAAATTACTTAGAAGCGATGCATAATTCCTAGGTATTCAAGTTATCACATATACTTTTGGATTGAGTTATATCTGTATAAACTCAAACAGACAAAATACCCTCAAAATAAACAGAAATCACATCTTTGTTTTAAATGCAGTAGTTTACAAAGAATTTTTAGCCAGGACCAAAAACATCTTTTTAGCAATTCTGCATTTTTTGTGAAGAAGTTTTAACAATTTTTCTTTCCTGACATGCAATTCACTTACAATATATTATCTCCTTTTATTGTATACATTTTAGTGCTTTGGAAGTGAATTGTAACTACATAGGTTTTCAAAGCCTAATTTTCTTCAAATAGAAATGCTGTAAATTTTAGAACCGACATTAAAATAGATATAAAATTCAGTTACATTAATTTGCCCAGCATACATCCTCTATAGCGTGTCTTTTCAAAATTTGTTTTTGCGGATCATTTCCAGGGTTTCACACATACTATTCAAGTTCACTGTCAATTATCTACATTCTCTGTCCAAAAAAGGTTTTTTTTGTTAGTGTTTAATACATTCATAGAAGTGTAATGCCTGGATCCTATACAATTCTCTTTAACCTTTTGAAGGCTTGAAAACTTGTTTGGTAAAATGATTGCAGTATTATACAAATCGATCACAATGATAAGTATACCAATTTCTCCACAAATGCATTACTATATTTTGCGTCTTCTTTTTATATTGTGGTCATTCTGTGAGTTTTCTTTTTATTATTTCTTAGACACTAAATACGAGCTTATTTCATATGTTCCTCCTATTGACTATTAAATTACATATGTTATTTAAAGAAATATCCTGTTCAGGAAAAAATTTATATGCAATTAGAAGTTATATAAATACTTGTTTCAGAATCATTGTAGCATTAACATTGTAGCCTTAACAAATATATGCCCTCTATCTGTTGGATATGGTTTCATTTCTGTTATAGTGTCCTTTGAATTATGAAAGGTTATCACTTGATATAATCCAGTTCTTGCTTTTCTTTAGCCACTAATATTTTCCATGTCAAATTTTTAGAAACCTTTACTGATTCAATGTCATGAATTTTTACATTTATGTTTTATAAGTTTTACATCTCACATTTAGTTTGATAATCATTCTTTATAAGGTTTGAAGTAGGCCAGGTGCCAGTGGCTCACGCCTGCAATCCTAGCTACTCAGGAGGGTGAGATCTGAGGATCGTGGTTTAAAGCCAGCCTGTCCAGGAAAGTCCATGAGACTCTTATCTCCAATAAACCACTAGAAAACCGGAAGTTTTGCTGTTGCTCAAGCGGTAGAGTGTTCACCTTGAGCTCAAGAGCACGTGGACAGTGCCCAAGCCCAGAGTTCAAACCCCATGACCTACATACAAACAAACAAACAAAGGATTGAGGTAGTAGTCTAAGATCATTCTTTAAATCTAGAGAGGCAATAGTGCCAATACAACCATTTACGATTCTGTTTTTATTTCATAAAGTCATAGCATCCTTTTCAAAATCTATGGACCATAAAACTAAGAATTTATTTTTGAAAAATCTGTTACCTTCTTCTATGTGTCTGTTCTTATAGTAGAACTATGTTATCTCACTAACCATGGTAATACAATTCAAAGCTAGTATGAAGGCTCAAGCTACACCATTTTACAAGATTGTTCTGACTGACTTGTATTCCTTGAATTTACATCTGAGATTATTGAGCAGGTGGACCGATATTCTCAAGAGATATCTAGATGTTGGATAGTCACTCATAATTTTCACCTTGTGAAAACACAACCCCCCGATATTATATATAAAATGTCTTTAGAGATTGCTCAAAGCAACTAAAATTAATTTAGGAATGAGTTAAGATTTAGATAGCATTATCGCATAATAAAGCTGAATGATAACGACCTGAGCTGTACTGCAGAAGAGAGGGGGGGAAGAATTGTGGACCACATAGGAGCTGTATGTCATTGGTATTGTTTCAAAAAACAGAAAGACTTCAGAGAAGAGAAGGAGAAAAATAAAGTGTCCTGAATCAAGTTTCTTTTTAATCCACCTGATAGTTTGGACTGAAAGTCAGATAACATAGAAAAAATAAAATAGAAAATAAAGCATTGTATAGAGCTGTTACAATGTAAAAAAGTTGTAATAGCCATACAATTAATTTCCAAAGAAATGAGAAAGAATAACAATAACAATTGCTAACGTGGATAGAAGATGGATCACATTTTATCATATATAATTTTGAAAAAGCCTACTAGGAATGAAAATTTGAAAGTCACAACTTAAAACACAATTTGTATAATAACTAGACAGTATAGTTCAGTGGTAAAACATTGGCCTAACATATGTGAAGAAATTGTGAGATCTCCCAAGCATTAGAAAGTACACACAAAGCACACACACAAGAAACCCACATAAACACACATACACACACCACATACACACATTTGGAATAAAACAGAGGAAATTATCACAAACAGTAAAAGTATTTTAACATATGAAATCATAATATTGCTCATGCTATTTAAAAGTTTAGTTAAAATAAAATAGTCAAAATATTATAGATTAAGTAAATTGAAAATTAAGAAATAAAAGACATGAGAAATTTGCAAATAATTTTTAAGTAATAAACATTTTGAAACATGTATTCTTTTATTTTGACAAAAGATTGATGTTACTGTGCTTTAACTCAAGATTTAGACTATGATATCCAGGTGCTCTATATCTTTCTAGGGATGGCTATATCTCTAATCATTTCACTCTGGAAATTTTATGATAAAGTCTCATAGTTTCTCAGTCTCTCCCGAATTACAAACCCTATTTACACTTCCCACCATAGTTAGAAAATGGAAACCACAAATCACTATGCCCAGCTCAAACAGTTTTTTTTTAATTCAAGTACAAATATTTCCAAAAAGTGACAATGTAATGAAACCTTTTTAAATAAAGTATGTGCTTCTTGAAAATGCAATATTTGTTACATGGACAAATATGTTTAGAACTATAAGCAAATAAATTTATTTAAATTCACCAATTACATAAAATTTAAGAAAATAATTTTTACGTATTCACATGTTAACTATTGTGAAAGCAAAATATGTGTCTGAATAATTTACATGTGTTAAAATTATGCAAAACTAAATTAACTTATCCTACAACTCTGAAAAAAGAATTACATTAAAGAAACAAAAGAAAATAATTAAGTTCAAAATTTGAAATTTAGAAAATAAAATGAAGTGTACTCTTTAGTTGACTTAAGTAACTGTAAGCCCTATGTAAATAAATTTTATTAAAAAAATGTATGAACAAAGAAAGAAAAGTACCGATTGGTCAATAGCGACAGGAAAAGCATCAGTAGTTTTTTTTGAGTGTGCAAAAAAATCAATGGAAGAGATAACAATGTTCATTCCATAATAAATGTACTCATTACCTTATTTATGTAACTGTATCCCCTTTGTACATTACCTTTACAATAAAATTATATTGAAATTAAAAATAAACTAAATAATATCCCAATTAATAATTCGTAGATATCTAGGAAGGTGTCTCAGTGGTAGAGCGCTTGCTTTGCATGCTAGAGGCCCTGGGTTCAATTCCTCAGCATCAATAAACAGAAAAAAAAGCCGGAAGTGGCACTGTGGCTCAAGTGGTCCAATGCTAGTTTTGAACTAGCCTTGAGGAACCGCGCCCAGACCTAGAGTTCTGATTCAACGACCGGAAGCCCCCCCTAAAGAAACAGAATTACTAGAAACCATTGGTTAAAAACTTTTTAAAAAACTGCCCTAAGTACCCAAGTAATATAATTTGATGATACTATTTAAATACTTCAATTTCAGCAGAGAAGCCAAAATTTAAAAACTGTTAAAAAGTAAAGTAATAAATCAGAATATATTACTATTAATAATAATCATAAGATGAATTTATAGTGGTAGTCAAATATGTAAGAAATGAGACAATTTGCCATTCGTTTGCACTTAATAAGTGAGAAAGAATTTTCTAGGTCTTTTTAAATATATAATAAGTTTAATGAAGAAACTATTCTGTCACATCATATGATAATTAGATGAAGCTGATATTAGAGCAAAGAGCAGATTGTACTAAGTTTTTGGATGTTAAAGTATATACTTATTTTGGTTGTGGGAAATTGTGTTCAACTTGGGGTATTGTTTTTGTTAGACTGGTGTCATATCAGTGGTTAATTTTTGGATAAGGGATCCCTTTCCACAAGAATATGCACCTGATGTGTCATTTTATCCTTCCCATTATCAATGGCATAAGAGTTGCACACCAACTTGTCTAGCTTCCTACTTTGGCAGGCTTGGATTCTGTAGTTCTTCCAGTCTGAACCTGTAGATAGTGCAGGATGGTGGAAATGATCCAATGCACCCAGCTATAGATTGAGAAGGAAGTCCACTAAACTTTTGGCCTGGGTTCTGTTTTCAAGCCTCCTCAGTAGTTAAGAGTTCAGATAGGAGACCCTGGTGCCAAGCAGTAAGAGTATTTCTTAAAGCAACTAGACATATATATGACTTAGGCATGTGAACACCTCAGGACAAGAATAAAAGAGCAGTGAAGCATAGTCAGGCCCAATTTTAACTAGCTACTTGGAGGCTGAATAAGCTTAGCTAGCTACTCTGGAGGCTGAGATATGAAGACCACTGTTCAAAGCCAGCCCAATCATGAAAATACACCCGATTATCTCCAAAAAAACAGGAGTGGAACGATGGTTCAAGTGGTAAACCACTATCCTCGGTCACAGAAGCTTAGGGATGATTAATGAATGAGCACTTGCACATGCACGTGCGTGTATACACGTGCATGTGTACACACACACACATAAGTATTGAAATGCGAAGATCTTTTTTTACCTTGCTGTACTCTATTTCCTGTATGAGTTTACAAATTAACAAAATCAGCTAAGCACCTATTTACATACAACTCATCATGTTTCTCTAAAGTTAACTCTCTTTTTGGAAGCATGCTTTTATTTGACCCAAATATAAACTATTAAGGAGTTTGATTCTTCTCCTCAATTCTGTAGAATTAGATGATTTTTCACTTCCTCCTAGCAATATAATTTTGTGAAATCCTGCATCAAGCAACGCATTCCTTTCACTAGAAGGGAAGCCTCTTTCAAACAATTAATAATAGGTTTTTCTTCTCTTTGCTTGCATCTGTAGTTTTATTATCTTCATATATTTCATGATCTGTCTGTGTATGACAAAGACTGCCGTGAAAATAAAAGACCCTTCGCAGCACTTATCATTTATATACCATCCATAGATATGAAGGTGTTTAAATATTACTGAAATTTCTTTGGAATAAATCATATTCACCTAGACTATTGTGAAAAAGAAGAATTGGTTTCTCAGCACTTTCGATAAGAACTTGATTGAAAGAAACAAAAGGAAAAGTGAGGAACAACTCAACATATACATTCAAATGAAAGAAAACAAATTAATTCAGTACTCAAGAATCTGCAGGAAATGCAAAGACCTAAAAAAAAAAAAAACATCAGCTAGACAAGCTTATGAAAATCCTGACTACATGAGAGTCTACTCTTGTGAAGATAGTGGTTAAAGCCCAGACTGGACAAAGATCTGTACACAATGCCATGCACCTGTTATTCTAAATTCCAGGAAGAATAACATAACGTGGACTGAGCCCAAGGTCATACACAAGTATCTGAAAAATAATCAGGATAATTTATGGCTGGGGACATCACAACGTGGTAAGAACACCCATTTAGGGGGCACAAGACACTCAAATCAAACTCTAATATTTGGGTATTAAAGTAAAAAGCGATGATTTTAAATAATTGGAATAATTGTAAGATTTGAGTATTTGAGTGGAAAAATGCATGAGAGAGATAGAATGAACCCATGGGGCAATTCTTTCAACTTAAGTGAAAATGTTTTATGGTACTTCAGACAAAAAAGAGTTACCTTTCAAATGAACATGGTTGTGCATTTGGGTGATGGAAATACTTTACTTACATAGGTGTAAATTAAATAGATTTCATTTGGGTAGATTGTACTTCTTGAACTAAGAGCCTAGTTGATGTCCCTGAGATTATTTTCTCAAGACTACTACTTTGAGCCAAAGTTCCAATTCTGATTTTCTGTTGGTTGTTTGGTGATAAGAGGCTCCTGGTCATTCTTGCCCAGGATGGCTTCAAACCATGATCATCAGATCCCAGCCTCACGACTAACCAGGATGCCAGGAATGAGGCGTCAATAGTTTTAATAATTTAGTAAATTGTACAGTTACTGAAGTTATACATTATAATTATAACCTGTGTAATATATGTGTGTATGTATATATCAATGCATACGGATAGAAATATTTTAACATATTTTTGTATCTACAGTAGATTTATGAAAGCATCCATTATAAAATAAAATGGAAACAAAAGTTAATAAGGAGCAAAACAAAGGAAATTATCACATGTTAATTGTTGTTGAATAGAATACAAATTGCGAGAATCAGTTTGGGAAAACCATCTGTACATTAACAAAATAGTAAAGAGCTATTAATTCCAATCCATCTATCTGCCCATGTTGCGCAACCTCACAAATGAGCGTGAAAATCAAACCACACTTGTTGCCTTTGTTTTTAACTCACCTGTTATAATTTTGGGGTTAGATGAAGTAATCAAATAAAGATTAAAATAATATTATGCTTAAAATTATTTTAAATATGATAATAGCTAATTAAATTGCATATTCTTTACTTTTACTCTGTCATGTCCCTCATTCCCACATTAGGAAAGTATATAGAAGGTTCTCACTAAATTATATGTATAATTATGAAAAAAATGTATTGAAAGAATATGGGCACAGTGTGGTATTAGCTTATTGAGACTTGTAGGGGGAAGTGTGTTTTTGAGGACTTGAAATACATTGTGATGAAGATGAAAGGAGGGATATTCTTATTCTGGAAAACTGGCTAGAGGATTGCTCCCATAAAGTTAGTGATGAATTCATCCAAAAGGTTACAGTAAAATCACTTTCACAACCATGTTCACTGCTGCACTATTCACTGTAGCCAAGTTACGGAAACAGCCCAGATACTCTTTGGCGGAGTGATGGTTGGAGAAAGTGTGGCACATATACACAATTGGATTGCATCCATCCATTTTGAAGACTGTTACATTATTTGCAACGAAATGGATAGATCTAAAAATATATTAAGTGAACTAAGTCAGAGCCAGACACACAAAGGACCCATCTTCTGTCTCATATTTGGAAGCTAGAAATTTATACAAGTTTACACAAAAATATTAACCAAACCATGCTATTTGCAGAGGAGTATTTCAAAGGTGTAATTTCTTATGAAATTGAACTTTACTCCAACAAAATGAATACCAGGAAACTATCACTTGGAAGATGTGAGGGGAAGTCAAAAGGAAGGAATAAAGAAAGTTATGGAGGAAGAGAGTGAAGGTATAATATTCAATGCAGATAGTATGAAACTAGAAAAAATTAAAGTGGGGTGAGGTTTGGAAGGGTGTGGAAAAGTTATATAAATATCCGTTATACTTAAAAAACTTGATTTGTTGAAGGGAAATTCCCTTATACAAGTATTTAAGATAATAAAAATATAATTAAAAACAATGGAGGCATCTGACCTTAAATTTTATTTCCATCTATTTTAAAAAATAAAATTATTTGCTCTATAATTTGACCAGAGGGATGGATTTTTGGCTAGCTAGATCATTGCACATCTGTCTCTCTCTTCTTCTCTCCCTTTCATGGTTCTCATAGGTAATATGATTGCTCCTTAATTATCCTAATTTATTTTTCTTTTATATTTTTGGTTGCATCATTTCGCATTCTGCTCTGCCATTCCCAATTCATTTACATAGAAGTCATTATTTCCTATTTTCTCATTCCTAGAATAAGCTGCACATGAAGACATCACTGGTCCTCATTTTCAGTCTGTACCTTTGAATACGGAGGAAAATCTTTCCTTTGCTCTCTAGCAATTCCCTACTCTCCAGTTCGAATAATTTAGAATAGTAAAAATGAAAAAAAGAGAAAATAAATACTAGTGGAAAAAAAACAGATGCAGAAATTTCACCGGATTTTTCTGAGCATTTCATCCAATGTGAACTATTGGGGAAATACATGGACAGCTCATTATCACTGGCACTCAAAGTCTCTGGTTAGGCAATTCTGATGAAGTTGAGGAACAAGATGAAAAAGTGAGAAATGGTATCAATTGCAAGAAAAAAATGGAATAGGATCAAGAAAATTTCTTCTTTGTTCTGCTGAAAATAATCACCTTACTACAGCGCAGAGACGACTTTCCTAAAAAGCCACTCATGTGAATACTAGGGATGACGATGAATATACCCCTCTTCATCGAGAGGCCTACAGTGGACACTTAGACATTGTCTATGACTTGATGGCTCAAGGCAGATATTCATGTAATAACTGAATGGCTGGACACCCCTGCACAGTACTTATACATGGAATAATACCAGAGTGGCTTTTTATTTCATCATGATACAGATACCAATGCCCAAACTAAAGGCCTCTCGACCCCCTTGCATCTTGCTGCTGGGAATAGATATAGCAAAGATATGCTGGATCTCCTTCTGGTGAACCATTATATCAAACCAGGTCTGAAGCACAACTTGGAAGAAACTGCATTTGATATTGCCAAAAGGATAAGTACAAATTGTTCTCCTAAGTCCTAATGGTTTGGTTAAGTTTCTTAAATTTCAAAATTGCCAGTCCATCCTATGTGTCCATACAAAATATTTTCACAATACAAAGCAACAGCAATATCTTACCTTAAAAATTCATGGATTCCATGGTATTCTTCCAAGTGAATTGCCTGACTTTGATGTCAAAATATATTCGAGTTGTTTGTATACATCTTTAATGATTTCTATAGAGTTTGTGATTTTTTAATCAGAAATAATTTTAACTTATCTGTTGAAATGAGTAGTACAGAAACTAAAGATATTTCTGGTGCTTGTCTGAAAAGAGTATATTTAAAAATATTTAGTACTGTGTTTGTATAATGTCCATAATCTATTTCATTCTCTCCTAGATATAATACTTTGAATTCGACATTGTTTTATAATATATAGTTTCATTAATAAATGTGTCCTTTCAGATTGCATTCCATATAGAAACAGTTTAAGATTCCTTTAATTCTTAGGTCCTTATAGAATTTTATTTCTTTAGGATAAAATGACAATGTTATCTTATTTCAAAATTTTTATAAAGGTTATGCTATGTAAAGGCCTTTCTAAAAAGGTGAAGATTGAATGATGTCAAACCAACTTTTATTTCTATGAATTACATGTATTCTTATACTTGTATATTTGTAATCAACTTTTTAATAATTGTTTTTCATTTCTTGCATCTCAAGAATGAAAAATATGCAATACTTCACAAATTTTCATATCATCTTTGTACATGTAAATCTCTGTATTGTGATTCGGGTAGACGTGCTGCTGAAGCATGTAGTATCCTGTAAATTTAAGTAGCTAATGATGCAATCTTAAGACAGGTATATATCTTTGGTTGCCTATTTGTAACAAGGAAACCTTATTGTTCCCAAAATTGCTATTCATCTTATTTCTGTAAAATTCTGTGTATGGTGGAAAAAACTTATATTGTTTGTTCGATTGCTCATATTTGCAATTTTTTTCATTTGAAATTGGATCATACTTTGAAGCCTTTATAGCTAGGGCCAAAGATGATGGATTTTCAAGTACTTATTTATTAACTGATTTAGCTTTGTGGAGCTAATGGATTCAAAGTAAGCCTTGCTTTAGAGCTACTTCTAAACTTCTGCAGCTTAAAATTTCCCAAATGAGGTCTTACTGGCACAAATGTCTCCCTGACCCTTTACCCTTGCTCCATGTAGGAACAGACCAACCAAAATCTTACCCTGACAGCATAGATTGTCTTATTGGAGCAAAACTAATCTGTTACAAGGGATAATAGAGAGACGAACAGTTCAGACAGAACTGTTCAGATTAGAAGGTATTTTTTCAAAATATAATTGTTTATTACACCCTAACATTTCAAAAGAAGCTAAAGCCAAGAAGGTGAAAAATTGTTCATATGTATGATTACCTAATGTCTTGGCCCGTCTACCATCCAACCAGGAAGGAACTTACACCACTAATTTTCTATCACAAAATATATTCCATAGCTCCAGGAGAAGTCCATATGTTTCTCCTCATTATTAGGCCTTAAATTGGTAATGTCATAATCACAGTGTTTCCTCTTGCCTCTAGGCTTTATATCTCTGAATGGTAAAGATTTAGCTCTAATTCTACCAAACACTGAGGTAGAGGTAATGGAATAATACTTTAAAACCGTTGCCTCTGGTGGCTCAGTGGTAGAGCACTTGCCTTGCATGCCTGAGGACCTGGGTTTGATTCCTCAGCACCACATAAGCAAAAAGAAAAAAATAAATAAATAAAACAGTTGCCTTTGTTACCCTTACTACAACAGAAAAATGCAAAACATTTTCTAATATTATATATTATTATATATTTTATATTTATATGTGCTGATTTTATATTTCACACAGTGAATCTTATTAGAATTAATTGATAATTTGTAAAATTAATTGATATTTATTCCAATAAATAGATTGGAATATAAATAATCAGGATAAGAATATATATTAGAATATAAAAAGTATCACTGCAATGTTTTCGGTATAAACTTGTGATACCTTCTAAATGTTCTTGGTCTTTTGAATTCACATGGTAAAAAAAAAAATGTTGTTTTCTTCTAATCTATAAGGGATTGTTAGTCTGCTGCTCTGTTTATTGTTTTAACTCGCTGGTCCCAAACTGTTTTTCTCCATGTTTCTGAAGCATTCCTACTGATTATACTCAAATTTTGCTTATATGATGTCTAAAAGCTATTATTCTTCTACAGGATCCACCAGTCCTAGGATCCCAGGTCCCAGATATCTGCATCATCAGATAACTAAGGCAAGAGTTCTCACCTAGGCCCATGCAACATGCCAACAGAAAGTAATTGAAGACCCATCTCAATTACTCATTTCCCATATTTCAGGGCCCCAATTCCTTGAAATGCAGGAATTAGCAGTAATCAATTGGGAAATGCAAGGCAAGTTAAAATGCAAGATGAAATCACAAAATTTGAAAGTACAGTAATTCAAACTTTCAATTTTCAGATGACCATCATATATGTTTGAACAAGACCACAAATGTCACA
Organism: Dipodomys spectabilis; assembly: GCF_019054845.1. Lineage (NCBI taxonomy): Eukaryota > Metazoa > Chordata > Mammalia > Rodentia > Heteromyidae > Dipodomys > Dipodomys spectabilis. The sequence continues at coordinate 774,004 of NW_024870734.1, read as the reverse complement.
AGATCATTTGTAATACCCCTCTCCTAAGGATTAATGAATGATTTCAGTCCAGCATCATCAGGCCAAAAAATAGTTCCTGGAACGATAGATCCATAATTGGTCTACCAATGCTAGGAATACTTGACATAGAGGTCAAATATAATTCAGAAAAACATTAATTGAGAGCATCCTTAGTGCTTCAAAACACTGGTACTTCAGTAAAAGTTGGTTCTGTAGTATAAAAATGTTGTCATTGTCAAACAAATGATAACCTACATTTAATCTCCTGAAAGTATATTCCTTTTCAAATAAACTTTTAAAAATCACATTTGCCAAATAACACTTTACAAGTAGATGATATTTAGTGACATAAATAGTTTTTGAAGTGTAGGGAGCAAGTTACATTAGAGTTGATTTATTTACCCAGCACTAATGTCAAACAGGTTTATCCATTCATTAAAGTGTAGAAATTATACCACCCACCATTTATTTTTTCAGTAGGTGACTTCAAAAATCTGTTAAATAGATCAGCCTCCCATATTTCAAACCAAAACTTTAACTAATAAAGTAAATTTCATCACATAATAAGTACATTTAAAAAGTCACAAATAGTTGCCTTATCATATGGTTTTTTATGTTTTCCCTATCTGTCTAACATAGTAAGAAATATGACTTTAAGTCTTGAATATGGGTACTCATCAGAGATTTGACAAACATACAATCTGTCTTCTATTTCTATCATATTCCTCTACGGTAGTAAATTTGAATTTTCTTCTTTTTCCAAAACTTATAGGTAGTAGAAAATATTATCCCATGTAAAATAAAATAACCACAAACCACAGTGCAAAGCCATTTATAAAACTCCTACTTAGGAATACGTTCTAAGCCATTTTTAAACTTTCTTGTTGACTACAGATCATTAAGCTCTTCCAATCATGGGGGCAGTTAAGATCAATGCTAAGGGTTTCAAGCATCTGTTGAGCATTCGGGGAGTGTAACCCATCTTCCTTGAAAGCGGCCCGGTATTTTTGGGTCACGGGGGTAGGTACCATTGGTTTGGTCGTGCAGAGGTTCGGTGGACGTTTACAGAGAACATGAACTGGGGTTCATTTATAGGCTTGGCTGTCGTTGCCATGGTAGATGTGGGGCCTGTGAACACTGTTGTATTACAGGGGGAACAACAAGTTTTTGTTCTTGGGCAAAGTTGGATATCTCTGCCCGAGGATACAAAATTTTCTGAGGGGAGTTCCAAGGCTGGCCTAAACAGCCAAAAGAAGTGATTGAGCAGGCTTCCTGGGACTGATAGTGTGGGGGAGGCGGTTTTACAAGCATAGCTGGCTGGCTCACGGGGTCACATGATAGTGTAAGTTGTTGGATATCTGTGTTCTTGCTGGAATTGTTTGCTGTGTCACAAGAAGATGGGTGTGCTAGAGCAGCTTCGCTATTTTCCTTTTGTTCTGTTTCTTCTTGCAGCGAGGTGTTAAGCGCTTGCAGAGTTTCCCCTTCTTCTTTCCCTGATAGACAGGCTTGTATAGCTATGACAATGGGGTAAAAGATTAGGGGCAGCTCAGAGCCATCACGGACTTCCTTTTTATGAACTGCCTGAAGGACATAAGTCCACCTGTCTGGATCCCAAATGGTCCGGGGTCAATCCAGGGACACAATTCATTCACTATTTCCCATATTAATCTAGCTTCCTTTTGTAATACTTTTATCTGCCTACTCTGGAGCAGGGCAACAAGTGCTTGTGATTGAGGCTCTCCTGCTGCGGGGGGAAGGTTGCCCATGGGGGCACTAATTTTGCACTAGACCCTAGACCATCCATCTGCCGAAAGCAATCGAGCCACTCATTGGGTGCCATTTGTAGGGCTAGATCTCCGGCAAGAGGTAAGCATGAATGAATCACACAAGGAACACTTGTTGGGAGAACAGGCTTATGCAGGTCTTGTTTATTTCTGCACAAGGGGGGGGGGATTATATAGCCCCAGCTTTCCCAACCTCCTGAGTGCTTCCCACGCAATTACTTAGTGGGGAGTTGATGTAAGGCACTTGTGATGGGCACTGCTTGGTGACAGGAACTGATTGGTCCCCCGGGGGCTTGTAGGGAGCATGGACAGCTAATGGCTGGCAAGTTAGGCAGAAATGCCTGTGGGTCACGTCTCTATGAGCAAGAAGTGTGCTTCAACTGCTACTCTAGCTGACTCAACCAGATCTGAACAGCTCTACCCACACTACATCTTCATGGTTTTCCTTTTAAAACTCTTTTATTTGGATGTGGAATTTATTTTCATGTCTTCATTCCATCTGTTCTGCATTGTAGTGAGCTTAATAGGCTCTGTAAATTCACTTTAGGTAGCAAAAATATTAAGACAATATATATCAAAAAGTTGGCCTCCCTCCACTCCTGAAGCCAATATGCTTACCTAGGGCTTCTAAGAATGATTTTTCTTGCCTTTTCAATTTGCTCAATTCTTTTCTGATCCCAAAACTTTTTGGCTTATTTAATAAGTGAAGTCTTCACTATCTCATGTTAATAAGGATATTATATTTTGTAAGCTACTAAGAAATGTGAAATCATTGGTTTCAAGTATCCAATCAGATTTTTTTCTGTGGTTCAGTGCTTCAAGTGCAAAGACATTGTGGAAAGTACTACAAACAGAAAAGTGTAAACCCAATACCTTCTTTCATTGTTGAGGGCACATTCTCCCTAAATATTTGGACCCAAATTATCTTTTTCAGAGAATTACTGTTTGGTAATTAAAGTCAATTCACAAATTTTGATGTCTTTTTTTTAAGAACTTTGAATTTAAATTCCACTACAACCTTGTTTCACACAGTAAGAGTAGATTTCCTGGGTAAGAACAATTCTCAAGGGAACCTACAGGATTTATAGAAAGGTTTCTGAGGTTTGTTTGTTTAGTGTGAAAATGAGCCATCTTCACCCACATTGCTCCCTCTCAACTAAGTCTCCATGGATTACTTTGCATGAAAGCCTATTTTCCCAGGCAAATTTAAATTTTCATAAAAGGCTAGTTGTTAAAAAATTTGAACAAATAAAAATTTACCTGTTATAATTTTAAAACTCTTTTGAAATTCCTTTATTAGAACCGCGAATTCACCAATCCTAACCCCACCTTTACCATCAAAAACAGCTAACATGTTGTTTTCATGATATAGTGTCAATGAAACTATTATTTTCCAGTGGTTTTGTTATGCATATATATAACCATATAAGCTGATTCTGAGCAAAATGAACTCCAAGATATGGAGACAGAGAATATTATTTGCCGCTGTTGTTTTTAATGTACTATGTGATTTCTGTTTTCTTTGGGGGTTTTCCCCTATGCTTTATTCCCTGCTGTATTTGATTTTGGTAGCCTGTGCATTGTGTATATATTTACCTTAATTAGAGAAGGGAAGAGGAACAACAAAATGGTGAGACAAAGGACAAAGGCAAACCAATGCAATAGCAATACTCACAAGACAATGTGTTGTAAATATACATTACCACTTGTGAGGAGTATTGGGATGAAGGAAAACTGAAGAAAATGAGGGAGAGGGTAACAAGTTTGAAAACTTATGTATTCATTACCTTAAAATTGCTGTAACCCCACTGTACATCACTTTGACAATAAAATTAAATTTTAAAAATAAGCTGCATGAAATAAAATTTCACTGTATTCGTATAGTAAATATTATTCTTTATGTAGTAACTTTTTAAAAATCAATACTGTTTGGCGTCTAATTTGAATTAATTACCTCCTTTTTAATCAGAGGACCATCAACTTGAATGCTATCCGAATAGAAAATATTTTCACAATATACTTACTAATATTTTGAAAAAAGAATAAATATAGTACTTTCTCATACTAAAAGCGAAAACAGTTTAATTCTATGGAAACCTATAACTTTTAAAAGTAAATAAGTTGTTAAGAAGACAGAATATATGTGTTCTTCAACATTCCAATGACTAATAACTACTCATTTTCAAATTCAGAAAACTCCATACCTGAGAGATTCAAAACAGTACCGGCTTGCATGTTATGTAATTCTGCAATAGATGCATTTTTCAATGGGGTGCTACAGATTGAGAGTCAACAGAAAAATAACCACATTCTTGTTGAGGATAAAACTATGTAGCATAGGTAATAATTCTTCAAGAGTAAGCAATTGTTTATCACAGTAAGCTATTATTTTTATGACCACCAATCCCAATATTTATGACATAGAGTCATCCTAGCCCAACAGTTTAGAACTTTTAGGGTGCACCTCAAACTCCCCTTAATTCACATCATGAATAGCTTATCTCTATTGTGAAAAAAATACAACTCTGCTAATGTGATGCCACACATGTTTTGGAAAGAACACCACAATAATCTGGGTTGCATCATTTCCCCCCCACTGGTATTCTTGAGATCAGAACACTTGCAAATATTATTTATATTTATATTTTTTAACTATCATATAAATTCTGGATGCTAAGGTCAGAAGATTACAGTTCAAAGCCCACCCAGGCAGGAAGATTCCTAGATTCTTATCTGATAAACTTATCAACAAAAGTCAGACACAAGTGGCATTGTGGTTGAAGTGGTAGAGCATGAGCCTTGAGCATAAACAGGCTCAGACACAGTGTCCAGGCCCAGAGTTCAAGCCCTAGGACAAACCAATAAAACAAAAATAAAAAGAAACCCCAAAACTAACATTTTTCTCATTGTATACGGTGGCAAATAATTAAGGAAATTGCTTCCTGGGTTACATACAGGTAGAAGACAATAGATATCACACGATTATTCTCTTCATACCATGTTATAACAAAGACTCCAAAAATTGCTCTTATTCTCAATTTATAAATTAATATGATCAATTTTTGGCAACTCTGTCTATAACATTCACATGATCATTTTATACATTAGTTATTGGAATTATCTATTAAATAAGTTCTAATTATATAACTCTCTTGAAAGAATATTCTAGGCAAATAGAATGCAAAATCATTTGTGAATTTGTCAATTAAACCCTCTACTTAAAAAGAAATTTTAGCATCCGATAGAGTATGAAATTAAAAACAAAATCAAAATATTTATTTTATGTCTAAATTCTAATTTAGCAAGATCTTCAAAATCCTACATTAGACGAACTTTGTTATTTTTCCAGGCTTAAGTTTTTGTAATCGTTCATCATTTCTTTGGGATACATCAGAATAATGATTACTTACTTTTTCAAATTTTGGATGGGAATCATGAGTCATTTTGCATCTAGGAATGTTCTGTAATGAAGAGAGAATTTAAAACACAAGTGAGGATTAAGTATGAGTTGCATTTCAACAGAAAATTTGACTTCTCAAAACATAATGACAAAATTAGACCAAACTTCCAACTATGTATTCCTTTCCTGTTTGTTTTGTTTTGTTAAGACAAAATTATCCTACCTGGTCCAGGGAAGGTATCACTATGTAATTCCACTCTCTAATCTCCTGTCTGTCTTAATCTCAGTGCTAGAATTCTAGGCTTGTATCACATTGCCCTGCCATAGTTGCTTTGTTTACTTAATCTAGATACAGACTACAACTTCTGAACTTCTCCAGGGATATTATACACCATAGTGACTGTTCAGACTGCTTATCTACTATTTTCAAAGATGTTCTAACATTTGACACAGGATATGAATATTTTCAGATGCACTTGTGGGGTCTCTGATTCATTCCTCTATGGATGCGATCCCTATAATAATGATTTACTGACTCTCTTACTATCTCTGGTCCCTACCTATGTAAGATTCTCAAACTTTTTTGAAGGAAGTTCACTTGAGGACTTCTAATATTAAAAATTATCACTTGATTGTAATCTTATTCAGGATATATATTCGGTTGTTTTCTAACTTTTCTACACATTCTGAGAGTTGTTTCATTTGTGTATTTGTGTGTGCACATATAAGTGCCTCTGTGTGTTTGTGTATGTTTGTATGCATGCATGCAAAAGCCTCAAGCTCTTATTCAGCAATCTTGCTCATAACTGGTATTCCATCACCTTAGCCATTCTTCCAATCCAGCTTTTAGTTGCTTTATTATATGTACTGTTGCAAAGACTGTTCTGCCTAAGCTGGATGCAAACTGAACTTCCCAGACTCCGTTTCATTCTAAGGTTTTATTTCTCCAGGAGTATCAACTTTTTAACTACAAACATTTTTGTGAGAGTAATGTCTAAGCTGTAGCCCAGATTTTTAACTCAAGAATTCTTTTTTTTTGTTTTGGTGGGGGGGGGGGGTCCAGTCATAGGGCCTGAACATTGGTCCTGGGCACTGTCCCTCAGCTCTTCAGCTCAAGGCTAGCACTCTACCACTTGAGTCACAGCACCACTTCTGGGTTTTTTCTTTTTCGCTTATGTGGTGCTGAGGAATCGAACCCAGGGCCTCATGCATGCAAGGCAAGAGCTCTACCCCTGAGCCACCTTCCCAGTCCCTAACTCAAGAATTCTTATAAAGATAGATGAACACACACATTACTTATCCTGAGTGTACACTGTTGGCAATGTGATCATAAGCTGGGTTGTGGTGAGATATGAGGATTCGGATTCAAAGCCAGCCCTGCTATGAAAGTCCCAGAGACTCTTTTCTCCAATTAACTAAAAGTAAACTGGAAATGGCACTGTGGATCAAGTGGTAGAGCATTAGCCTTGAGCTGAATAGAAGAGAGAGAGCTCGCAGGCCCAGAGTTCAAGTGCCAAGACCACCACCAGTAAAAAAATATACATATACAAGTGAAGAAAAAAAAGGAATGTGATCTTAGCCACCAGTTCATTGCTAGTATAATCCCTGCTCTCACAAGATGGACATTTTTTCCAGTTAAATCAATGCTCATATATCTGACTTGCTTTGGAAACAGTATTATTCTTCCATTCTACTTTCTACAAAATTGCATGATTAAGAAGGATGATTTAGAATGAGAGTGGCCTCATACTTCATGTTCTACGTAGGAGTCTTGCTTTCTGTATATCACTCCTATAAATCTACATTCTGGACTTGGCTTTATTGTTTCAATGTTGTCTTATTTGTAGTTTGCTATATTGTATTGAACCCTTATACTTAAACACAGAACTTCTCTTTCTCTTATTATTGCTATTGTTTCCCTTACTGGTAGCTCATATACACTTGGGAAATTATGAACTGCACATACACTCACAAAAAGAATGTTCTGAGAACCTTCTTCCCATTTAAAATTCACCTTAATTTACAGAGAACTTACAAAGTTTGAACTCAATGTACTCATGTATAATGTATTTATAAGCAATATAAACTTCATATTTTCTATTTACTGAGTTGTCTCTGAAACACGTGTTACCTCAGATACAAATGTGTCCTAGTGTTATTTCAATGAAGCCAGAAAGGATTCATTATACCTCAAGCAGCACCATCGATTGTTACTGGAAGTAACTTTTACTGGATGTGGAAAGTGACCCCAGGAGAGGAATGGAACATAGAGGAATAACAAAGTTCAAGTTACCTTGTGCTTTCCTTTTTACTGTAGAAGAAAAGTAGCCCAAGGCTTGAAGGAAACTCTGCCCTGGCTTTTTCGAGTGTGTTCTTTACTCATATAAAATTTTTCTTTAAACGTCTAGTTGAGAGTATTACAAAAGTAAATAATGTACCATTTGACAGCCAGCATAGAACAAAAGGAAATAACGTTGTTTTAAAAGTGTTCTCCTGCAAAGGAACAAAGACGTGGAGGTTTTAAAGTGTCATATGGATGGATATTTCACCCCTGAGATAATTCTTTTGATGTAGGAGTCAGTTATTAATTCCTTTGGTCTGGTCCTGAGTTCTCCAGAGCAATAAGGATTCCAAAAAAGCAGGACCCAGTGAGTATGATCAGCAAAAGGAGCCTCTTCTCTGACCTGTAGTCTTTTAAGGAAGTTCCCAAAGAAATATCTGGGATTTTTGTTTGCTTGTTTGTTTAGTTTGTGCTGGTTCTGGGGCTTGAATCCAGAGGCTGGATCCTGTCCCTGAACAGTTGTATTTCCTGCCCACCTGCCCCCAAAGGTAGTACTCTACTGCTTGAGCCAAAACTCCACTTCTGGTTTTTGGTGTTCAATTTGGGATAAGAGTTTGACAGACTCTCCTGCCTGGTTTGGCTTTGAATTCAGGTAATAAGAAAGCTAAGTGACATCAACTGTATAGACTTCTCTTTTGAAACAAGAAATATTAGATGAAGTTTATTGTAAAGCTAATATGGGACAATTTTTAAAGGAAGAGAATATGTCTAGCAAAGAAGCCATAACTTAAATAACTCAGCAAAAGTAGGTGCACTGAATCATTTTGAAATTATTTTTTTCTGCTTTGGAAGATTATTGATCTTGTCCTTCCTTTTGGTAAACTTAAGGTAATATTTGCACTTTTTGTTGGCCGTGGGGCTTGAACTCTGATCCTGGGGGCACTCCCTCAGCTCTTCAGCTCAAGTTGAGTGCTCTACCGATTAAGCTACAGCACCACTTCCAGGTTTCTGATGGCTAATTGAAGATAATGGTCTCATGGACATTCCTGACCAGGCTGGCTTTGAAAAACAATCCTCTGGTCTCAACCTCCTGAGTAGCTAGGATTACAGGTGTGAACCACCAGCACCTAGCTCATATTTGTGCTTATGTGCTCTGAATGACACTATGTAGACAAATAATGGAAATTTGACTTAAATTACGGCATTGCAGCTTTTCAGAAAATGTGAGGTAGCAATAAATATGTCTTCCTTTCCATGTTGTTTCATTAATGACTCATGAGCTATTGGGCCCTTACATTAGCATCCTCTGCCATCTTTGTAGGTGTATTTAGTATCAGGAAATGTTCATAGAGAAATACAGAAAGACTGAGATTTTTAGAAAGCAAAAAAGATAAGGTATGAAAGAATAGCACAGAAGGAGATACATTTATTACACTGAAATTAAGAAGTAGCCTAAGAGATTTAGAATGCTAAAGTCAATGAGGAATAAGACTAATTGATAACTATTTGTTCAATAACCAAAAATGGTTCTCTAAAACAATTTCTGGTATACCTTAGTTACTGTCATTTTTTCATTAAATCTGGAATTATTCCTTCTCTTCTGTCACCACTGTTAATTTGTCTCTGCCGTTTTGGTGTCATGAATGACCAAAAATATTTCCAAATCTTACTTAGACTACCCCTCTCATTGTGATTAGCAGTGACCATTCAAAAACCTGGAATCTTTGAATTTCCAGAATTAATCTTCACCTGACATCTAAGCACATTCAAGCCATTAATTGCTGTGACCTAATGAACAAAATTTTTTTTTCAACACAATATCTTAATATAAGTAAAGTACATGAATTAGGGACTATAGTCAGGTGTAAGTGTGATGGACCAGCTCGGCTGGAGCACTGGGACCGACGGGACAGGGATATCGGGATAGGTGGGCAAGGAGTCGGCGAAGTGACAAACAGACACAGACTCAAAAGAGTTGCATTTGAGTGTATCTTTATTGAGGAGAATTAACATTTTTATACAGTGTGTGATTGTGATATAGATTCTTTGTTTATTTAAGCACGTAATCAATTTTTTTTAAAGGCAAAGCATTGATGAATTACATGAAAATTGATGACTATCCTACCAACTGTTTAAGCTAAGTGGTGCGAAACAAGTCTAGCATATTGTTTAATAGAATGTGTCATCTATTCAGCCTTTTTATGTTTAATAATTAACAAACCTAAGACAAGTCTGTACTTATACTCTTTTTATTTTTATTTTTATCCAACTATTTTCATCTTTATAAGCTCATGTATAAGGAAATGGTTCTTCGCGTTCAGGAAATATGTTACTAACTTTATATTTTGTGTGAAACCACCATCTATTCCCTATAACGTATGTTGGACTAAACATAATCATAACTGTTGGGAGAATCTTTCTTTTACTTTTTTAATCAGAGGTCCCATTTTTTTTAGAACTCTCTGAACTACTGGGATTACTCTTTCTAACTTAGTTTAATTCATTGATTTTGTCTGCTGGATATATCTGGAAATTTTAAGTCTGTATATTTACTATGCGTGAGCTGCAAAAGCGCTTGTGAAGTTGTAGGAGTTTCTGGAGGCAACATCACATCAGATGATAGATTGATTGGGGCATTGCCCACATTTAATCTTTGGTCTTAGTCTTTATTACTTAGAGAAGCTGTCTCTATTGGACTGGAAAGATAAAACATGCTCTGTTCGCGGATCAATAGAAAAATAGCCAAAATGAGAATAAAGGCAATGAATGTACAGCCAAGAAGAATATAGTAAGAATAAAGGTAGAGGCTATAAAGGTGCAGCCAAGTGTATGGGAAGCCTTGAACCAACACCCCCTTCCTGTAGGCATGCTTCCTTGAAGCTCTTTGTCTAACGCAATTTCTCACGCAGACTCTGCAGAAGGTGGTGTGGCACCAACTGGCCACAGAAACATGTACACTGGAGATACCAGGAACCACTGGAAGTACAGAAACTTAAGCGTTTGACCTTGTTTCTCTGGCCAGAGACTATTCATTGAATTTGCCGTCCCTTTTTCTGTTGCCGATGTCAAATCAGAAGCCATCTATCCACCACAGGCAGCTTTATTAGATGTTCAAATTGGTTATGGAAGTGCCCCGCCCACCTACGCCGGTCTCTCTTTGTTGAACCCAGCTAAGGACTCCTTGCAGACACATCCTCATGGCGGCTTTGCCTGCTGTGATCTCTGCTCCTTTCCAAACGCTTGCTTCGGCAGCTTCTGCTCCATTGTGCCTGTGCCTCTTGGACTGGGTTCCCATTGTGGTTGGATATTGAGCTGCTTGTTTGAGGAGGAAACAAGGGTTGTTGTGTACAATGGCAGGCCTGAACTGGCCTGGAGGCAGGACAGACACTATCCCAGGTGGGACTTGTTAGGGCACAGGGCAGGCATCCTGCCATTGGGCCATGGGTCACTGTGGTGAGCAGCAGTCACACTGGAACTTCTCTTTCTCAGAGAACAACGGGTTAAGTCTGACCAAATTATCTTCTCTAGGGAATCTGGTTCTTCACCAACTCCTGGGGGATGCCTGGGGCTTGAGTCTATGCCAGGCTCCACTCTTGTCCAGAACCTTACATTCCAGAAGTTTCAACCAAGTGTATGTGGCGTGGCATGTCAGTATGGAGGAGCAATTATATATTCCAAGTATGAGTTCCTTATTTTGTATTTACTAACTAAATGTTTTTTGGTTTTGTTTTGTTTTGTTTTGTTTTGTTTTGTTTTGTTGCTAGTCAAGGGGCTTAAAATCAGGGCTAGGGAATCATGATTTTTTTTTTTTTTGCTCAAGTCTATCACTCTACCACTTGAAGCACAGCACCATTTCCCGTGTTTTTCTTTTTATGTGGTACTGAGGAATTGAACTCAGGGTTTCATGCATGCTAGGCAATCACCGTATCATGAAGCCACATTCCCAGAACCCTAAATGACTTTCTTAAGTTGACATTACATTTTCATTCCATAACTATGTACCATAATATTGGCCACGTGCTAGAAAATGATGTAGAAAGAATACAATAAAATAAATGCAGTATGGCTAGATAGACAATGAATAACCCTCACAGTCTAGCAAGGGCATAGAGGGCTTATCTCATGGAGATGTATCAACACGCTGAGTGAGACAGCTCCTGACCCACAGCCCACCTCCAAAATGAGTGGGCTTTCTTTGTTCCAGCCACCTGGGGACGTTGGGCCACCTCCTACAGCACCCATTCAACCAGTTCCTGAAAGAGAGAGAGAGAGAGAGAGAGAGAGAGAGAGAGAGAGAGAGAGAGAGAGAGAGAGAGAGAGAGAGAACCAGAATTACTGTTAAATCTGGTGCCAGTGGCTTAGAACTCTAATTCTAACTAAACAGGAGGCTGAGATATGAGGATCATGGTTCATAGACAACCCAGGCAGGAACATCTGTGAGAATCTTATCTCCAAAGAACCACCAGAAAACTGGAAAGGGCACTGTGGGCTCAAGTGATAGAGTGCTAGCCTTGAGCTGAGGAGCTCGGGAACAGTGCCCAATCCTAGAGTTCAAGACCCACGACTGAAAAGAAGTGGACTTCCCACCACAAGAAGTGGACTGAATAGCACCCATTGTCCTAGGGATCATGGTAGAGAAGTCAGGCCGAGCTTCCTGTGAATTTGAGGTCATAAGTAGGTCACCTGGCTTTTCTGTGCCTCAGTTTCCCCAGCTGCAAAACTGAACAAAGTGAAGGATCCCCTTCTTCATGGGGATAGGGTAATAATGAAAGAGAGCCATGTTTCGGTTCATAATCCCACAGCTGTTCCACTATTAATAACAGGCCCCACCTGAGCCCTTTCTGGTATCTTCCTGTCATATGCGCACTAAATTGCCAAAACCTTATCTGAAGGCCGCTCCCTCTCTGCCTAGCCATTTTCCAGAGTTCTCTCTATATAAATCCCTTGTTTCCTCACAGCTGTCCTGTGAGGAGAATGAGGTTCAATGTCTGAGGCCCTACAAAGAGCTTCACGTGTGGTCAAGAATCTGCTGCAGTGGACTGAGTTTGGGATCATCCATCTAAACCAATGACTGAGCATGGTGCGACATGTCTACCATCCCAACTAGAGAGGACCAGGCCTGGTGGAGCATATCTTTCACAGGAGGACCGCTATCCACCCCAGCCTGAGCATATATTTAGTTTCTATCTCAGAAATGCTCAAAACAGAAAGGTGGCTCATCAGAGCCGGGGAGAGGAAACAAGTAAGGGGGTCATGGTGCCCCCAGAGGGGTGTTTGACCAGGTTGAATTGGTGTTTGGGCGGCCACTCACATGTGCTGCTGAGAGAAGCTGTTGGCAGCTCCTCCAAGTGTGGCAGCAGTGATGGCAACAGTATTGCAGACACATAGGCCCAGAGCAGAAGACTAGGGCAGGGACCAGGTCGGGGATTTAGGCTTGCTGGCAGCACGCCATTGCTTGAGGTTTGAAACCTCAAGGGGCCAGGTGGGGGTGGGAGCATCAATTTTCTACTATACTCCAAAGTCACCTCAAGTCTCTTCCTCACCACTCAGCCACCTCTACATTCCTCAACTACTGGTAGTGTTGTAAACTAACAGAGGGAATCCCAGTGCTACCTGGCAGCATGGAATGTGGGCGTGGCCAGCATTCTTGTATCCCATAGGTCAGAAAGAAGCATGAAAGAATGGGGGTGTGGCCAGAATCCCGTGAAGCAAGCAGAATGGGTGAGTGTCAACATACCATCCTGGGGCAATTTGAGCTGACAGGATGTTCCCAAGACCTGAGAAGGAGCCCTAGGGCTTAACAAAATAAGAACAGATTGACATGCAGATGGCAGTATGCTAATAAATATATATCTTAATAGAGTGCCAGAGATGTCTATACATTATTCAGTTATATAGACTATATTCCTACCAATTCCTGAGTATTCATTATGTGTCCATGTAATTAATGTTATTGTTTAAATCCTTAAACTATTAATGAAAGCACTCAGTGTCCTGAAATTATTGTTTTCTTGTAAGTAATAATATTCTTTTAATGCTTCATAAATATTAAATAAAATCAACCAGCCTTCTGAAATGATGTTGTTTAATTTTATAGGATATTCATGCACGAGGAACTCATTCAATTGTGACACTGACAAAATTCCAGTGACATTCCTTTGGATGGGAACCAGTTTCTTAGTATCTCCTGCCATTGGTTGGTGTCAGGACGGGGATTTGAAATGAGGACCTATGTTGCCACATGGGCCTATGGCTTCCATGATAATCTGTCAGCCTTCAGAAATGGAAGGTGAAGTACCCTTTGCAAAAGTGTCATTCAGACCGAGAAAGGTCACTGCAAAGGAAGAAAACATAAAAGGCATTGTTTTCCCTGCAATACCTGGGTTTCTAGGATCACAGGAGCACCTGCGTGTCCAGTGGCTTCACCCCATCCTAGGGTGATAGAAGCTGAGGCAGAGTTGCCACGATCTGAGTTCAAGCCCCATGCTGAGAAAAAAAATTCGCTCCCTGGCTTGCAATTCACACAGTTTATTCTTACAGGCTTTCGATTTGAACTCAGGATCTGGGTAAATCTGCAGCAATGTGGATAAAGGGGAAGATCGCCTTACATGAAGATAAAAAAGTCAGTCCTGTTCACTAGTCCTGAATTCAAGACCCAGCCCTGGAAAACATACTATTTATATATATTGTAAACATAGGATTTATACTTACCTATAGATGTTCAGTCCATACATGTTTGGTGTGGTTGTTCCTTGTATCTTTTGTTTTATTCAATTATTTACCATTGATTTTACTATGATGAAACCCATTCTGTTTATTACATTGATGACAACTTCTCACAGAACATCTAGATTTGTAGAAATGTTCTCCATCATGCCTGACCCCCAGGATTCTCAGAAAAAAGGAAAAAAAGTTTCACACTCTCCTTCTTACTCCACGATCCACTTGTTGGTAGTGCTGGGATCTGAACTCAGAGCAGACCAAAACCAATTGGCCAATCAGTCAAGATAATCATACAAACCAGTGAGCAACTAATGAGTGTGGCCATTCCCAGAATCTGACATTGATCCCCAGGGTGGTCCACTATAGTCATAAATTCATAATTTAAACATAGCATCTATATTGACATACATGTGTGGACAGCATCTTGTGTTCAGTTCAATTATTCTCCTTATTTTGTCTCTAATTCATGGAGGTATTGTGTATTTTAATAAGTATGGTGACAGGTATAACTGTGCTGACATGGATGACAACCTGTTCCAATGGTTACAGGGTTATTTATACATTCTCCATCGTATTTGAGATCCAGGACATTCACAGGAGAAGATGAAAGGCACAAGGACTGGCTTCTGACATCAGGATGAAATTTTGTCAGTGCTGGGATTTGAGCTCAGGTCTGGGTAACTCTGTTGCACTGTGGGGGAAGGGGAAGCTCACCATCTTTGAAGACTAGTATATCAGGCCTGGTGCAGGGCCTGATTTGAAGCCCCAGAACTGGACAAAATAGCAAGCCCACCATTTTTAAAAATAGGATTTCTCTTTACCTACAGGTGTGGTATGCATCTTGCATTCAGTGTAGTTATTCGTTCTATTTTGTCTTATTCATGGATGTATTGTGTATTTTATTGCATATGGGGTGACAGATATAACTCTGGTGTCATGGATGACAACTTATTCCCATGGCTAAGAGTTGCCCATATAGCATTCTCCATACTCAATGAGACCCAAGACATTCTCAGGACAGGAAAACATGTGCCACCGTAGGCTTCACACATCAGAATGAATCTTTTGGTAGTGCAGGAATTTGAACTCAAAGCCTAGCAGGCCCAATTGGTGAATGGGTCATGGTGAGCACACCAGGCTGTGAGCCACTAAGGAACTAGGCCATTCCTGGGACCTAAGATGGAGCCCTGGTGGGGGCCAATATAGTCATAAATTCATAATTAAATACAGGATCTATATTTCCAAACATGGGTGGGAGGCATCTTGCGTTTGGTGTAGTCATTCTCTTTGTTTTGTGTCTTATTCATTGATGTATTGTGTATTTCCTTGAGTATAGGATGACAGATATAACTGTGGGGAACTGGATGACAACCTATTCCCATGAGTATAGAGTTGCGTATACATTCTCCTTCCTAGCTGAGACCCAGAACTTGCACAGTACAGAAGAACAGGTGCAACGACTGGCTTCTCACATCAGGGTGAATTTTTGGCAGTGCTGGGATTCGAACTTTGGGCCTAGAAGGCCCAACTGCCCAATGAGTCCACATGATCACACCAGACTTTGAGCCACTAAGGAGCTGGGCCATTCCCAGGAACTGAGATCGAGCCCCGGGGAGGCCAAAATAGTCCTCAATGATCATTGAAACATGGGATGTATATTCACATCCGTGTTTGGTCTGCATCGTGCATTGAGTGTAGTTATTCTCTTTATTTTGTATGCTATTCATGGGTGTATTGTGTATTTTCTTGAGTATATGATGACAGATATAACTGGGATGACATGGATAACAACTTATTCTTATGGCCACAGGGTGGCCCATGCATTCTCCATCCTAGCTGAGATCCAGGACTTGCACAGGAAAAAAAAAAAAAAAAAAAGGTGCAACAATTGACTTCTGACATCAAGATGAATCTTTTGGCAGGGCGGGGGAATCTGATCTCGGGACCTAGCAGGACCAAGTGGCGAATGGGCCAATTGAGCACACCAGCCTTTGACCCACGAAGGAGCTAGACCTTTCCAAGGACCTGCTATTGAGCCTCCGACTGCGAGGGTAGAGCGGGGAGCACAACAGTCATCCATTCATAAGGTGAAAGTAGTATGCAAATAAGTACACATTTGAATAGAGTAGGAGAGATGGTAACCTGTGGTGGAATCCAATCTGTAGACTACCGATTCTTGGATCTTTCCTGATGCCTCCATTTCATGACTGTGATGATTATTGTCATGTTTCATCAACTGTTCTTTACAAATAATCGATACTCCATGAGTCTTGCCTATCATTTCCTACTTGCATCATGCATGAACTACTCATTCAAGGATGAGATCGATCACATTCCATGACTCATCCCAGGTCCACAAACAAGTATCTCAGGATCTCCCGCCATTCCCTCCTCGTAGGGGGAGCTGAATTCAAGCCTCAGGCCTGGAAAAGATACTCCTTATATACTTTTTTTTTGGTCCACTCGTGGGTCTGAACTCTGGGCCTGGGCGCTGTCCCTCAGCTCTTCACCTCAAGGCTAGCGCTCTACCACTTGAGCCACAGCGCCACTGCTAGTTTTTTTTTCTGCTTATGTGGTGCTGAGTAATCGAGCCCAGGGCCTCATGCATGCAAGGCAAGCGCTCTATCACTGTGCCACCTTCCCAGCCCTCCTTATATATATTTTAAAGATAGGATTTATACTTCCGTACAGATGTTCAGTCCATATTGTGTTTAGTGTGGTTATTTATTTTATTTCTTGTTTCATTCATTTATTTAGAATTTATTTTATTGACTCTGATGACACTTATACCATTTATTACATTGTTTACATCCTATCACATAACATCCAGATGTTAGATGTGTTCTCCATTATGCCTGGCAGCGCCAGGATCTGAACTTAGTGCCTAGCAGGCCCAATTCATGATTGGGTGAGTTTGAGCACGGCAGCCTCTAGCCAATGAAGATGTCAGGTGGTTCCCAGGTTCTGAGATCGACCTCCAGGGTTGGCCTAAACAGCGATACATGGAAGGCAGATGGAGGTATACAAATAAATATATATTGGTAAAGAGTTCCATAGCCATTTCTCTATGATAGAAGGACACCTAGTATGTTCCTACCAACTCTTAGGTATTTATTAAACCGCCATTGAAGGATTATTATTCTTTTCACAACTAATAAACTATTAATTAAGATCAATCAGAATTCTAGGATTATTGCATCCAATTTTAGAGTACACTGATGCTTAAACTACTTTTTCAATCGGTATTCCTATGCATAGGTATGAGTCTCATGTGATCTCCTGCTATTGGTGTCAGGACTGGGATTTGAACCCAAGGCCTATGTTGACAGGTTAGCCTATGGCCTCATTGATAGCCCACCAGCCACCAGCAATAACAGGTCAGGTCCACTTTGCAGCTTTGCCATTCAGACCCAGGATGGTCACTGAGCAAAGAAAAAAAATTGTAAAACCCCAGCTCTCTGCCCCTCACCACTTTTTGTGCTGTCCAAATATTTTTTCTTCCTGAAAGTCCTCTTGGCCCAGGATCTCATGATTGGCTATGGGTCCAATGAGTGCACTCTAGCCAAGCGAGATCCAAGCTGAAGCAGAGTTTCCACGACCTGAGTTCAAGCCCCATGCTTGACCAAAAAAAAAAAAGAAAAAAAGAACATATAAAAATTAACTATTTAACTAAATTAAAAAAAAATGAAGCTCCCTGGTTTGGAATTTTTGCCAGTTTTCTTTCATAGCGTAGGATTTGAACTCAGGGTCTTGGTAAATCTGCAGCAATATGAGGGAAAAGTTGCCATTAATTGAGTTCAAACCCCATGCCAACCTAAAATGAAAAACTAAGTCACTGACCTAGGCAGGGGGAGGTAGTTGTGGAGATGGGAGGGAAGGGATGGTAGGGGAAAAACACAGGAGGAGTAAACAATGCACAATAGGAAATGTACTCATTACCTTGCTCCTGGAACTTTAACCCCTCTGTAGAACATTTTTACAATAAAAAATGTACAAAAAAAGAGAAACAATGTAGTTCTCAGAGAAGCACTTTGCAGGTAAGGAAAGGATGTTTGAATAGCTGTACAAAACTCTATACTGCTTTTTTTAATGTTCAGTATGGAACTGAATAAACATAACTGCTTCCATTTAAAAAATTAAGTCACTCTCTTGGAACTGGGGCCAGTGTTTCTGCCATTGCTAGTTTTTGAACTCACCGTCCAGATAACTCTTTTGTACCATGGGTGAATGCGAAACTCATTGTCCTTGAGGAAAAGAAATTCAGGATAGAGTTCCCAGGGCCTGAATGAAGGCCTTGCAATGGAAGAAATATTTCTATAAATGTGTAATATATGACATATATATGCATGTTCATTTCATATTATGATTTTTATTATTGATTTTGTATTTTATTTTTCTTTGATTCATTTATTGATTATTGTATTTAGTATTGTTATACAAATATTTTATTTTGCACATCTATTATAAAATTATACACAATAATTTAGGACATTGACTCATTTTAATTAACATTTTATTAAGTGTTGAAACATGATACATAATTAAATGGAAGCATTTGTCACAGTCTTCACATGTTTGGAGTCTCTCCCAAGTATGAGCTTTGAGTTCAAGCCCCAAGACTGACCAAAAAAATTGAGCCTGGTGAGACATATTCTTCTGGGACTCAGAGGAGGGCTGAGGTTATAGGTAAGAGGTAGGGTAGAGGGCAGGTGCTGGTGGCTCACCCCTGTAATCTACTCAGGAGGATGAGATCTGAGAATCCCAATTGCAAGCAGGAAAGTCAATATGAGACACTTTTCTCCAATTAAACACCCAAAGAGCCGGAAGTAGAGCTGTGGTTGGGGTTCAAGTAGTAGAGTGCTAGCCTGGAGCACAAAACCTCAGGGATAGGATAACATCTAGGCCTGAATTCAAACCCCAGGACTGGCACACACACACATACACACACACACACACACACACACACACACACACACGCACACACACACACTAATATAGAGCATTTGCCAGTTAGCCTGCACAAGTTCCATCTCTAGCAAATCAACATTAAAAAAAGATAAAGATGAAGAAGGGAAGGAAAGATTTGCTCCAGAAAGTGATCTAGCCAGTGCCAAAATTACACAGTAGTTCTAATATATGGGTACAAGACAGAGCGCCTCAGGCAGAAGGTATAGCATGGGCAAAGGTCCTGAGGTGTGCTGCAGAGCAGGTGGTGTGAGTGGTATGAAGGTTCTATGGCTTCAGAAAAGGCAGGCAGGAAATTCAAGGCTGGGTCAACGTTGACTTGAATCACAGGGCAGAGGGAGGGGCCCCAGAATGGCGCCAAAGGGGAAGCTTAGCTTGGCATTTCGCCAGGGACCAAAAGCCATTTCCTGTGGCTGGAAACCTGTTTTCACAGCTCCTGACCCTCAGGCCTCCTTTGCATGGAGGAGTCAGGGTAAACACAGGGAAGAACTCTTGCTTTAGAAAAGCTTATAGCCCAATACCACCAGGGGCTCAACCCCTGTAAATCCTAGCTACTCAGGAGACTGAAATATAGATCGAGGGTCAAGCCAGCTCAGTAGAGGAAAGTTAATGAGACTCTTCTTTCCGATTAACTACCAAAATCCAGAAATGGAGCTGTGGCTCAAGTGGTAAAGTGGTAACCTTGAAGGAAAAAGTTTAGAGACCAGAGCCCAGACCCTGAGTTCAAGCCCCAATACTAGCACAAGAAAATTAAAGAAATGATTTCAGGAGCTCCTAGTCCACTGTGGTGTAAGTCCAGATCATTCAGGCACAGGTGGCTCAAGCCTGTCCTCCTAGCTTCTCAGGAGGCTGAGATGTGAGGATCACGTTTCAAAGCCAGCCCAGGAAGGAAAGTCTGGGACACTCTGATCTCCAAGGAACCTACAGAAAACTGAATGTTGCTCTATGGCTCATGTGGTATGGTGAAATGCTGAGGGACAGGGCCCAGGCCCAGAGTTCAAACCCCATGACCAACACCTGTCCTGCTTGGACCTTACTCTGTAGCTCTAGGCAGAGTTTTTCCAGTGGGCCCCTGGGAATCTCCTAATGTCTAGGTGTCCTACAAGTCTTGGTAGTAGCCTGTTTGGAGGACATTGCCTACAGAGCAGGCCACAGTACCAGAGAAGTATAGAGACTTGGGGCATGAAGATCATCATAATGGCATCTATCATGGGTGCAATGTGGATCCGAGCAGTAAATTAGTCTCAGACCACGGTTCTGGGCCAGGAGAAGCAGGAGCTGTAAGATGTCACACCAGATAATGCCCAGTCACAGGAGTATCACAAGAGTGCAAATTTGTCAGTCAGACCTTGGGCAGCTGTTGAGTTGGGCTCATGAAAGTTTTGTAGGCTCAGGAATCCACAGCCAACTGGCTGCTGCTTGTAGCAGTCACTGTCCCAGGAGACCGAGGTCTCAGTGCCCTGCTTTCCTCAGCAGTCCTTGGGGAAGGGGGGCATATGAAAGTCTGCAATCATGGCCGACTACCAAGGAGCAACCCTAGTGTCCTTCCCTTGATACTGCAGCCCCATGTTGAGATCAAGGTGCAGGTTCCATGGAACTTACTGCCATGGCCCAAACCCCTCAGCCCAAGAAGGACTTAGGGAGAAACCACTTGATCAGGCTTGACAGTTTACTTGAACTATGACTCAGGACTGCCCCCATTTCTAGCTCAGCTCATCCAGGTCAAAACTAATGCACCAGAACATTGAGGAACTGGCTATACCAGTCTCTCATCCTCCAGGTCCCTGGCCCTGGAATCTAAAGTATATGCCTTTGTATTCTGGGCATCCAGAATTGTCTAGAAGGACCTGAGAGGCCCATCTGGGCCAGAAGATAGATTTGCCTACGTTAAGGTACGTTGACATTTCCTAGACATCGAACAATACATCCATGCCACCTTGGCCTCACCTCTCATGTAGCCCCAGATTATCCTTGTTTAGAGAGCCTTCAGTCAGCTATCAAGGTCAAGCTGGCCAGAGCCACTTCCTCCACACCCTTCCTCCACACCACTACCAGCCTCCTGGGAGTGGGACATGAAGCCAGGGGTCCAGCTGAGAAAAGGACAGGACACAGCATGAGTGACCCTGCCCCCCCAGAGGCAAGAGAGAACATATGCTAGCCGGCACTGAGGACCCAGAATCCCCTGGATGAGGACAAAGATATGGACAGCCGGACTTGGGTTCCAAGGAAAAGCTGGAATATGCATTCAGGTCTCTGACAATTTAGGACTCATTGTAGACCATGACTAAATACAGGGTTGCTATTGAGGAAGGGCACCATCCAAGGTCATGAAGAGGCAGACAAGCATCCAGGAAGTGTGGAGAGAATGATGAGGGAAAAATACACACACACACACACACAAACACAAACACACACACACGGGTAGCCCAAGGCCTCAACAGTCCCTGAGCAACTGAACATCCCAACCTCTGAGAAGATGGCACTACCATCCTCAGACCAAATGTTGACAAAACTCAGAGCCTCTCATACATCTGGAATGGCTCATAAAAAAGCATGGCATTTCGTACTGTTCACACCACTATGAAGAAAACTCAGCCACATTATTTGATTGTCGGTCATGTGGTTTGAACTTTGGGCCTGCGTGCCATCCCTCAGCTCTTCAGCTGAAGGTGTGCACCCTACCACTGGAGCAACAGCACCACTTCCAGTTCTCTGGTGCTTCACTTGAGATAAAGTCACACAGACTTTCCTACCCAAGCTGGCTTTGAACTGTGATCCTCAGATCTCAGCATCCTGAGTAGCTAGGATGACAGTTGTGAGATACTGGCAGTTCCCGGTTTCAGCCACCTTCTTACAACCAGGGGAAATCCAACTTGTCAGGCCATAAAGCACATGCAACCCTTCACTTTCAGACTTTGACACCAGTATCCAAAGCCATTCTTCCTTGCTTGGAGAGAATATAATCGACACTACACTCCAACCCTGACCACACCCTGCCTACCAGAGTCCACAACCTCTGGAGTTCTTGGTAAGACATGCACAGCCAGCTGTAACTTCACACTCGGGCAAACTTTGGGAGTTCTTAGAAATGGCTGTACACTGAGGCCAGAACCTGGTGTCCCAAAAACAGCAACCCCACTCCTTCACCATCTCTGCCAAGCAAGGGTTGTCTTTCTTTCTTGTTTCTTTGGATGAGGGGCTAGAACTCAGGGCTTGGGTTCTGTCCCTGATGATGAATTTTGCTCAAGGCCAGTGCTCTTCCACTTGAGCCATGGCACCACTTCCGGTTGGAGAGTAGAAATGAGACTCTCATTTGACTTTCCACCCTGTGCAGGGATACAAGACCTTCTGGATCTCAGCTTTCCGAGTAGCCAGGATGAGCCATCAGCGCATGGCCTATGGTGTCTCATTCTTTACAATTTCCAACTAGTCCTCCTCTAGACACTACCACCTAGACCCTCCTCTACCTCCCTCAGGGACAGCAAAGGGAGGCTCAGAATCTGGGAAGGGCCATGGGCATTAAAGAGCCCCCTTCACATCACTTCCCCTTTCTAAGCTCCCATCCACTTCCACGAGATGGCCTGGTTGTCTGGGGCATATCAGACCCACTAGGACTTCTTAGGCCTGCTCTGTATCCCCCCACCACACCCAACCGGTACCTGAGAATTTCTGGGGCCAGTTGCTCCATGTCCCAGTGGAAGCCTTTGGGAGGGTTGCTGATAACTGGATCCAAGGGTGCCCAGGGCAGAAAGAGTGTCCAGATCCCCTCTGTGGTAGAAGGAGACACAAAGCATGGATGGATCTACTAAGTGCTACAGGGCACACCATCCATCTGTCACCCAGGTCTCTTGGAGTGAAGTTTTATGTTGACAGTGCTGGGGCTCGAACTCGGGGTACAGGCACTGTCCCTGAGCTTCTTTTGCTTGATGTGAGCACTCTTCCACCTGAGCCATAGTACCACTTCTGGCTTTTTCTGTGAATGTCGGACCTAGGAATCGAACCCAGGGTTTTCTGTGTGCTAGGTGAGCCCATTACTGCTAAGATAAAATCCCAACATTGGATAGCTGTTATACGACCCCTTGGGCCTGTTTCAGGACAGTCTTGCACATCTTTACTAAGTATCTAACCAGCAGCCTTGGCTGGAAAAGAACACGGTCTGCTATGTTGTCCTTGATCTATGGCATCTTTTCTCTCTGTGCTTCCTGTCATATCCTCCTTGTTAAGCAAGACCCCCTTTCAAGTGCTGCCTCTAAGAAGCCCGCTCCAATTACCCTGGTAGAGGGGCATCTTCTCCGCTCTGCAGGCGGCTGGCCTTTTCATGCTCTGCCTCAAGCTGGTGTGGTTGAGAGCGTACAAAGGTAAAGGCCTGGCTTTCACCACCTAATTTCTGAAGACTCTGATACACTACCCAGGGACCAGTGCGGTATCACACTCTGTGAGAGGGCACTTGAAGCCCAGGCAGTCTGGGAGCAACAAATGGGGCCATTTCTTATGTGGGTTTGAACTGAGCATCTGAGAGATTTCTCTCTGAGTTTTCATGCTCAAGGCTGCTACTCTACCACTTGAGCCACAACTCCACGTTTGGATTTTTGGTGGTTCCATGCAGAGAAGAGTCTTATCGGCTTTCTACCTTATGGCTGGCTTCGAACTTTGATCCTCAGATCTCTGCCTACCAAGGAGCCAGGATGTCAAGTGTGAGCCTGAGCCAGAGAGGGTCCAGAACCTTTCCTTTGAGCTTCTGTTTATCTCATGTCAACTAGCAAGCCCTACTTAAAATAGTCATTTATAGGGGATCAAGTTCCTCTCCTAGGTCAGTTAACCCAAGGAGATAAAAGCATCTTTGGAAAAGGCTAGTCAGAGTTGGCCTAGGTGAGTGTGTGTGTGTCTGTGTGTGTGTGTGTCTGTGTGTGTGTGTGTGTGTGTGTGTATAAGTTTCAGGAATACCTACCCCCATCTCTCTGGTGCTTCTTTCACCCAGTGGTGAGTACATCCAGGATCCTCTCCCCAAGAAAGGCGGGCAGGGGAGGGTACTTAAGGTCATATCAAGTGGGATGTTCTGAATTCTATCCTGCAACTGAATCCAGTAGAAATAATAGAGAGACGGAGATGTTTAGAGGAACATCAAGGGAAGCCACTTACCTTTGGCTACAAGTACCGGAGAGAAGAATGAATCCATCCTTTTTGGTAGTAAGATAACATGTGCCCACTATTCATTTATTTTATTTTTTGTGAGTTTCAGGTCTTGGATTCAGGGACTGGGTGTCATCCCTGAGCTTCTTTTACTTAAGGCTGAGGCTCTATCACTTGAGGCACAGCACCACAACTGGCTTTTTTCAGGGGTGGGGGAAGGAGGTAGTTTATGGGAGATAAGAATCTCACAGACTCTCCTGCCTAGGCTGGCTCTGAGTGACGACCATCAGAACTCAGCCTCCCGAATAGCCAGGATGACAGGCGAGAGCCACTGGCACCTGACCACCACCATCCATTTATAGTCCCTTAGGGCCAGTGCTGGGTTACCTGCACTGCATCCTCCTTTTTGTGAGTGGAAATCAGACATGAGTCGGTTTGATACTTCAATAGCCTACCTACCTTTGAGCATTGTTCCAGCTCAGTCTAATACCAGCTTCCTCCTTATCCACAGCAATGACTTCGTGCTGTCACAGAACAAATGTCCCCCAGGAGGTGTCGGATCTAGGGTCCTTCCTCTGCACAGTGCCCCCTATCCCCAAAATGACACACTGCAGCAATGTGAGGTAGACATAGAGTGAATTCAGTTTCTTATAATTAGGGTCTGGCCAGATAGGTGGCAGTGAGGATCAGAGGCTTGGGATAGTGCTGTGCAGTTGGACAATGCAATGCCTCCTCATCCACTTTCCTTTAACTGTTTAGCAGAGGGTAGTGGGGAAGGACTCACCAGACAGACTGACAATGAGTAACCATCACGGTCTACCCCGGGCACAGAGGAGATTACCTAAGGAAGCTAGTTCCACAGTCCAAGCAAATATGATCCTGACATACAGCCTACCTCCAGAATGAGAGGGTCACCTTGGGTCCCAGCCACATGGAGACGCTGAGCCAAAACCTCCAGCACACATTCAACATGTTACTGAGAGGGGGGGGGGGAAAGAGAGAAAGAGAGAGAGAGAATTAAGCCAGATGCCAGTGGCACAGGCCTACAATGGTAACTACACATGAGGCTGAGATATGAGGATCATGGTTCATAGCCAGCCCAGGCAGGAACGTCTTTGAGATGCTTATCTCCAAAGACCACCAGAAAACCAGAAGTGGTGTTGTGGCTCAAATGGTAGAGCCCTAAACTATATCTGAGCAGCTTGGGGACAGTGCGCAGGCCCAGAGTTCAAGCTTCACGACTGACAATAAGTGGACTTCCCACCACAAGAAATGGACTGAATAGTACCCATTGTCCTGGGGAGCATGGCAGAGAAGTCAGGCCAAGCTTCCTGTCATCTGGGGGTCATGAGTAGGTCACCCAGCTTTTCCGTACCTCTTTTTCCCCAGCTGCAAAGCTGAATAGTGAAGGATCCTCTTCCTCATGGGGATAGGGTAAGGATGAAAGAGAGCCATGTTTTGTTTCCTAATCCCATACATGTGGCATGATAAATAGCAGGCCCCTTCTTAGTCCTTTCCAGGTATCTTCCTGTCATATGCTCACAGAATTGCCAAGAACTTATCTGATGACTGTTCCCTCTATGGCTGGCCCTGCCTCAGAGTTCCCCTTGTATTGATCCTTTGTTTCCTCACAAGGGAGGACCTGTGGAAAGACTGAGGACCAAAGGTTTGAGGCCGAACCCAGATCTTCAACTCTGGTCAAGAATCGGCTGCTGTGGACTGAGTTTAGGACAACCATCTAAACCGATGACTGAGCATGGTGCTACATATCTACCATCCCAACTACAGAGGACCAGGCATGGTGGCGCATGCCTGTCACAGGAGGACCATGATCCAGCCAAGCCTGAGCATATATGGAGTCTCCATCTCAGAAATGCCCAGGACAGAAAGGCTTGGCTCCCATGGAAAAAGACATGACTGGAAAGCCTAAGCTCTTGAGTTCAAACCCTAATATACCAAAAAGAATCTGAGGCCCGGTGCCAGAGTCTCATGCCTATAACCCTACCTACTCAGGAGGCTGAGATCTGAAGAACACAGGTCAAGATTTATAGTAGGTTTGGACTTGCCCATCAGACGTCATGATGAGTGACCAGAGTCTGACCCATGCCAATAAGGTCCATACTAACAGGGCTCACAGCCTTACTAAGTGCTGACCATGCTCTCTGTCCCCCTGGGAAGCCAACCCCTATGGGCCCCACCGCCTGGTCCTCCCGTGCTTCCTCTGCCACCAACTAGGCCCAAGGGAGTAGACAGTTCCAGGTCACAAAGATCCCTTTCTCTTATAATTTATAGGTGCTGAGTCGCCTTCAAACGTCTCACCTGTCCAGGCCCCTAGACCTCAGCCACAAAGCGCATGCACCCCCCAAAGACAGCG
Organism: Dipodomys spectabilis; assembly: GCF_019054845.1. Lineage (NCBI taxonomy): Eukaryota > Metazoa > Chordata > Mammalia > Rodentia > Heteromyidae > Dipodomys > Dipodomys spectabilis. The sequence continues at coordinate 747,347 of NW_024870734.1, read as the reverse complement.
ATTAAAAGTTGTCAAAAGCTCCAGCACTCCTTGTTACAACCAATATCTACACACACACACACACACACACACACACACACACACACACACACAAACACACACACACACACACAGAGCCATCACGGGTGGCTGCTTTCTGTCATCCTAGTTACTCAGGAGGCTGAGGTCTGAGGATCATTGTTCAAAGCCATCCACACAGGAAAGTTTGTGAGGCTCCTATCTACACTGAACCACCAAATAGCCACAGGTAGGGCTGTGGCTCAAGTGTCAGAGCTCTAGCTTTGAGCAAGATATCTCAGGGACAGCACCTAGGCTGTGAGTTCAAGGCCCAGGTCTTCTACCTCCAAACACACCCAGACACAGACACAGACACAGTCAGACAGACAGACAAACACACACAAACACACACACACACACACACACACACACACACACACACATACACATACACACACACACACACACAGGATAGCCCAAGGATTCAGCAGTCCCTGAGAACAGAAACATGAACTCCCTCAATTAGGATCAGATTCCACCCCCTAGAAGGTGGCAGTACCGACATCAGACCCATTGTAGACAGAATATTGAGCATCACACATATCTGGAATGTCTCATAGACCAGCATGGCATTTCCTATCATACACACTGCTATGTGGAAAACTTAGTCACCTCTTTTTCTGTTGCTGGTCAAGGGGTTTGAATTCTGGGCCAAGGTGCTGTCCCTCAGCAATTCAGCTGAAGTTGAGCACTCTCCCACTTGAACCAAAGCAACAATACCTGTTCTCTAGTGGTCTATCATCAAGTTTCACAGACTATTCTGCCCAAGCTGACTTGTAACCATGGTCCTCACATCTCAGCCTTCTGAGTAGCTAGGATGAGAGTTGTGAGCCACTGGTGGCTTCGGCTTGAGCCACCTTCATATAGACAGAGGAAACCCATCTCCTCAGGCCACAAACTTTTTGCAACCCTTCACTTCAGATTTTGATACACAGCATACAAATCTATACTTCAATGGAAGAAATAAAGACACAACAATCTCACACCTGCACCCCTTCGCCCACTCTCTGCCTGTCACAGGACATGTCCTCTTGAAGCTGTGGCTTCAAACTGGGGCAAACTTGAGGAGTTCTTACAAATGTCTGTACAGCGAGGTCGGCACTTGGTCTCCCAAACACAGCACCATCCCCACACCCCCACACCTCCACCATAATTTGCAGGCAAACATGTCTTACTTTCTTTCTTTTTTATGTTGTGGGGCTTGAATTCTGGGCCTGGGTGCTGTCCCTGAGCTCTTTAGCTTAACGCAAGCACTCAATTGCTTGAGTCACAGCACCGCTTCTGGTTTGCTGGACATTCCTTTTAGGTAAGACTCTCAGGGTCTTTCCTGAACAGGCTGGCTTTGACCCATGATCCTCAGATCTCAGCTTCTGAGTACCTAGGATAACAGCCATGATCTACTGGCACCCATCCAAAAAAACTTTTCCATTCCTGTCATCCTCTCCCCTCAGGAGACTGAAATATGAGGACTGCAGTTGGATGCCACTTTGCAGCAAAGACCGTGAGAACTCTTTATCTAATTAAACACCCAAAAAAGCTGGAAGTGGAGCTGTGATTCAAATGGTAGAGTTCTATCCTGGAGCATAAAAGACAAGATCCACGCCCTAGTTTCAAGTTTTTCCTAGCATAGACCCACCCAAGAAAGGGAAGCAAGTGGGCACACGGGAGCTCAAAGCTAACACATAATACTCAAAACTCCCAGAACAGACCCCATCCAGCTCTGATTCCCTAGATATTATGGCCTACATCATGGCATTCTTAGATGAGACTGACCATGCACCAATTTGGGACATTCAAGTACAATCTCATACTGAAGATACCATGACCTTAGCAAAGAATCAGGATCTCTCACTGCCCTGCCTAAACACTGGGCAGTGAGGTAAGGTCTAGTTATCCAACCACATGATATGGGAACCAAAGGTATTCCTGGTCAAGGGACGGAGATTGGAGGGATCTAGGTCCTTCTTGGGGAGGTGAAAAGGGCTGCTCTATCCCAGAAATGTTCCTATGTTGTGAGTATTATCAAAGAAACAACCCTGCTCAGAGCCCAGTGACTCTGGTTTTCCCTCCAGCCTCTACCCGGCTCTGCCCCATCTTCAGCCTGCCCTATCTGAATCCCAGATCTGCCATCTATACTAAAGACTTAGACAGCCAAGAGACCAATTTCCTGCCCTCATTCCCAGGCTGTCCTGTGGCAGTGGCATGCTTACCTCAGTCTTTGGTGAAGGAATGAACACCGGGGGTGGTATCGTCATATTGAGCCCTGGAATGTCCTAGTCCCTAAGCATATATTGCACAGGCATCCTGCAGTGAACAGCAGCCAGGTTCTCAATGATGAACCCAAGGTGCCAGGACTTTTAATAGCAGTGTGGCTGGATCAAACGCTGGTAGTCTATGTTGTCAGGCGAGGTCATGGCTCCACTGTCCTGACACACCTGACCTAGGATCATTCTCCCTCTTCAAATTCCTACTTATCCTTTGCCCCACCCTTCAAACTCTCTCACTCCAATACCTCCCTAGCCCTTGGAAACTTTCTTCTGATCTGACCAGAAAATAAACTCAATGAGGCTGGGGATAATTGAAACCTGGTGACCCACCCTGAGCCCTAGGTTCTACCCAAGGCTGGTTCCCTCTATTGTCGGTGATCACACAGCTCCTGGCTGTCATGAAGTTGCTGAGGGGTCAGTGTCTTGGTCCTACATACTGACTTTAGGCTCTGAAAGTGTCCCCACATAGATTGTGAATAGTTGGCTCCCTTGATCCAGGGACTCCAAACCAAGGCTTGCATGTTCTCCCTTCCTTCTTTTCCTCGTTTTCTCCATCTGTCCTTCCCTCTTCTCTCTCTTCACTTTCTTTGTGTCAGTCCTGGCCCTTGTACTCGGAGCCTAGGTGCTGTCCCTAAGCCTTTTTACTCAAGACTAGCAGTCTATGGCTTGAGCCACACATCCATTTCTGGTGTTTTGTTTTTGGTAGATAATTGAAGACAAGAGTCTTACAGGCTTTTCTGCCTGGGCCAAAAGCCTCAATCCTCTGATCTCAGCCTCCTAAATAGCTAGGATGACAGGCTTGAAGCACTGGCATCCAGATCAATCCAAGGTTTCTTCATGGGCTGTGGAACCAGTCCTGGAACTTTTCATTGTCTATGACCACCGAGAGCCTGTTGCACACTGTAATGGTTTGTTGGATAAATAAATGAGCATCTGTCTATGAAAATACTACAGAAAAGTCCCATCTGATTCAGGTAAGAATCCTCTGTGGAGGAGGGGGGACAAAGCCTGATGAAGCTCTCCCACATTTCTCCCTCCTCCTTCTTACCCCCTCCTGGTGCCACCACACTGAACTGTTTTTGGTTCTGAGGGTGTGAGCCAATATGTACTCGCTACATTCCATGGGCCTCTGGGATGCTTATCTTCTCAAAGATCTCTGTCCAGCAGCTAACCAGCACTGTGGCACTCAATTCCCCACATAGGTGTGAATGAGGTTGCTGTGAGCTGAATGTCTGGCTCAAGGGGCCTCCTGTCTTCCCCCTGGGGCCAGCCAGGATCATCCCCCACATCTGGCCCCTAAGTATCATGTTGCAGAGGAAGGATCATTGAGGCAGCCTGGGTTCTCTGAATCTCCCAGAGTCCAGTACAGGTGCTGGGAATCATCTGTGCTCATAGCTGGCAGGCTGGGGATGGAGAGGTCACAATCTCTGCTCCCCACAATGTCCTCAAGTGGGGTGGTCACCCTAAGTAGATTCAACACCTGCCAGAGAAAGGCAGTCAACGTACAACATTCAAAGCAGGAGACAATCTGGCTTGGGAACTCTGTCTGTGCCGCTTTGAACATCATTGTTTGATGGCTGAAATCATCCATCTAATTTGATCCATAATCCCAAGCATTAGTCGAACTTGCCAGCTCAAATTAAAGAAACCTGGAAAATGTGGTATTTAATTTGTCCCAATCAAATTTAAAGGGTTCCAAAGTCAGTGGTTCCCTTTTCCTTCCAGACAACCTATAGCAGGTTACAGAAACTAGCATTCAGCGAGCCCTAGCTAACTGCCACCTCCTGATACCGAGCGGTCTCCAGCAGGGGGAATGGATTTGCCTACTACTGCCCAGCTAGAAACAGCCCAGGCGGGACACAGATTGAATTCTGCATGACTCCAGGGAGGATTGACACTGGGCACTGCCCCAGGAGGGTATCCTCAGCACCAGTGGGGGCCCAGAGCCCTGTGCCCAGATGCCCACAGAGACCATTAATGCCCTAGATATGGTTCTCCTCTCATCCACTCTCATGGTGAACCATCTGCCATGTCACACCATAGCCAGTCCCCAAAACCTCATAGGTTCACAGCCCCTGCCCTATCCTTTCCCTCATCTTGTTCCCAAATTATGTTGGGCAGACACATTCCAAACCCTTGAAGTACCTCACACAAGAGCAGAGTGTCTGGCTGGAAGAGTGTGGCTGTGATCTCATTCGCCTCACCAAACTTCTGGCTGGGGATAGAAGGACAGGCATCCACTCCAGTCCAGGGTTCACACTGTTCTTCTAAGGGAGGCCCACTCAGGCCCAGCAGCTACTGTGGGCTACAGGAAAGGGGGAAGAGAGAGGTGGAAAGGGGAGGAAAGTAATGTCTACTGAAATCTTCCATAAAGGAGCCATGAAACTGTGAATGAGAAAACAAAAATTGTGGCTCGGCTTGTATTTGGTATTGATGAAGAAAGAACAACAACAAATACACACACAGAGAGAGAGAGAAAGTGCTTTTGCTGTTTTAAACGTGGTGACAAATATATTTTCATTGTTCTTATTTCCCTGCTCTCCCAACACACACACACATACATAGACACACAAACACACACACACACACCTCCAGAATGATGACAGATGACTCTTCCATGCAGCACCTGAAATTTGCCAACTAATCATTCACCTGAGGACGGTCAGGGTGTACAAGGAGAAAGATTCTCTCTCTCTCTCTTTCTCTCTCTCTCTCTCTCTCTCTTTCTCTCTCTCTCTCATACACACACACACACACACACACACACACACACACACACACACACACACACACACAGACTCAGAGTATTACCTCTCCTAAGTTTGTTGGTTCCTCATCTGGGACAATGTATTAGCTGGAGCATGCGGGTTCCCATTCTCTGTTCCCTTGTCAGAACCAAGGGCTCCCACCCAAGGGGAGCACCACTCTAATGGCACAGCACCACCCCGCCTCTCCCCTTCTCTAGGGCCATACCCTTCCCCTTGGGAACAACCGGCCTTAACTCCCCATTCACCAAAACCCTAGGCCAGGACGCTGGGTGAAAGAATCCCCAGACAGGTGGCTCCTCAGAGCCAGGACTGAAACAAGCAGTGGTTCATGGGGTCCCAAGGGGGGGTGTGACCCAGGGTGGGGGCGGTATTGAGGAAATGGATGGGGTCTTAAAGGCTACATACATGGACAGACTCCTACTTTCAGCCTAGATGCTTCTGGGCAACTGGGCAGATTCTTGGGGAAGACAAGGAGACCAGATGGACAGGGAGCACCAGCAGAAGCTGGCAGAGCTGGGAAATGTGATCACCCTGTGAGTGCTGTTTTCAGCTGGGGTGGGGGGATAGGCCAGGTATATGTGTGTCTGAGGGCGTGTGTTCCTCCCATATATTCACCTACTATATGACCCCCAGTGCCCTCACCTCCCAGTGGGCTTTTCTGTGACCCTCCTCAGATGAAAGGGTGACTGAGCACAGAGGACAAGGGCTCACACAGCAAGGGAGGCCTATCTTCTGCATCCAACACCCCCCACTCCTAGAAAGAAGACCCAGTAAGGCAGGTGCACAGGTGCTGTTCCCCACCTCTGCCTAAAGCCACCAGGTTCCCACAAGGGAGAGGAAGGGTGCAGATGTGGGACTGTGTGGCTCCCACTACTCCAGCCAGGGGCTCAGTGGTGACCCCTTCTCACCCATTCCTGCATCTCCCGTTTCCAGGGATACTGGCCTCTAGGGATGGGGGTGAGTTCCCAGAGTCAACACCCAATCCCCCACCCCCCCCACTCCTGGGGCACATTTGTGGCAGAGTCAATGCTGGACTGCCTGGTGCTGGGGAGGCGTGGTTGGGACACAGAGAGGAGGCAGGATTTGCTAGGTGGGAGTAGTAGAGGTAGGAGGAGGTGGCAAGTTGCTGACCTGCGGGCGGCCACTCACTTGTGCTGCTGGAGAATCTGTAAGCTGTGGTTCTGTGTGCAGCTTGCAGCGATGGCAGTGGCAAGTTGGACATTTGCGCCCAGAGCAGAGGACCAGGCACCGGTACCGTGTCAGGGCCTTAAACCGGCTGGGGGTGCCCACTGGATGACTCCAAGAGGCGCAGCAGGTCTGAGTCAGTGGAGATGCAATGCTTCAGGGAGCGCAGGAGATGGGGCAGGGGCAGGGGCTGGTGGATGGCTGGGCTGAGCATGCCCCTGCTTCAGCTGAGCTCCTAGCCAGGGGCCTAAGACTCAGGGCTTACCTAGCCTCTGAGCCTCCCTGGGGTGGTGCCAGGAATGTGCCTGATGTGCTGGCTTTGTGTGCTCTGTGCTCCTGGCCCAGACCCATACTCCTACAGCAGCAGAGGCATTGAGGCTGCCACCCCTGATGTATGTGCATGCTCTTCTCTCTGCTCTCTCTCATCCCCCACTTCTCTCCCGGGCTGCCCCTCCTCTGCTGTGCAAGTGCTCCAGCCCCTGTGTGCCACTGGCTTCAGCCTGTATGTGCCCCCTCAGCCACGCGCTGTCCTCCCCTGGGTCACACCTCTTCCCCCCTCAGCCACGCCTACATTCCTGGCTTTGTGCTGTCCTGACTCTGCCCTAAGGCTATCAGGCCATGGCAGAAGCCTCCTCACCTCAGGTCAGGTCTTCCCCCCAACCCCAGCAGCTGCCCAGGGGGTGCATCAAATCTCCCCTCAGTCCGACTGCTGGGGGACTCTTCTCCATCCACCCCATACACCAAACAGGTACACGGTGTCCCTTCATGTTTGTGTGTGTGTGTGTGTGTGTGTTTGTGTGTGATTGTTGGGATACCTACCTCTCAAGGGCTCAGAGCCATTTTAAAAAATAGCACAAAGAACCCTGTGTAATGCACTCAGCACAATGAGCCTTTTGAAAGATTCAGCACATAGCAACCTTTGGGATCCTCATGTTAATCTAATGACTAATAAGATAAGACATGCCACTTTGACATCACCAAACTTACATATCATAGTATTATGACATCATATGTCATAGTGACATAATAGACATATTGTGAATTCCTATTCTCTGATTCCAATGTATTTCAAGTGGGCAATATTGGTGGATAACAGAAATCCATTATGACCTCAAAGCCATTGTGACATGACAATCCCTTTGTGACATCACAGTGCCATTGTGATAGTAACCTGGTGTGACATCACAAATTGGTCCTGTCCAATGTGACCTCATAACCAATGTGACATCACAAAGCCATTGTGATATCATATTGCTGTTGTGACATTACAATCACCTAGAGACCTCCCAAACCCTTTATGACATCTTTAGCACCTTTGAAAAAACACATGGCCTTTGTGACATGACAGTCCCTTTGTGTATCCATATCCTCATTGTAAAATGTCAATTGAGATCAGATATGCCAAAGAAATATCACAAAGGACTTACAATATAATCATCGGTGTGAGAGCACATTGTCATTATCACAACATCAGCTCATTGTGACATCACAAATCTGTAATGATATCATACCACTTTGACATCACATTGTCATTGTGGCATCATATATACATTATATGTGCCTATTATGTGATTTCATTATATTTCAAATGTGGCATGAGGGTTTATATCAAAAACACATTTTCACTTCATAACCATTGCGACATCACAATGACATGTTGCCACTGTGTTATGTTAGGCCCATTGATAGCTCAATCTATTTTCGACCTCATGTTATTTCAGGAATGACATGAAATATTAGAAATATACTTTGACATCATGAGCATAGTGATATCACACTGCTAGATGTAATGACCATCATATTGTCATATTGTCACATCATAAATCTGTTCTGACTTTATCACATTTGTGCCAACAAATGCTTTGGAATCCTCACAAGCCCGTTCTAAATTTATATATTTATTGTGAGTTAATGACAATTGAGGTCTGGAATGCCATTGTCACATCACCGATCTACTGTGCCATCACAAAACAATTTTGAACTCCTCACTATTATGGTATCACCAATTAATTAGAATTTGACATCATATAGCAATTGTGATATTACTGTACCATCATGCTTTCACAATCCTATTATGACCTAATCACATCTTAGAAAATGCATTGCCTTTGGGACATCAAGCTGCTTCTGTGAACTTGTATCATTGTGAACTTGTAGCAATTGAAGTTTGAAATAATATGTGATATTACAAACTAGTTTTGACATCATTAACCCATTTTTATATCATTAACACTTTGACAACCAAAACCTGTTAGGAAATTTAGCACTTTTGACAAAATCATGGCGTTTGTATCATCACAGTTCATTTGTGTATGTCATGGTGACTTCATTCTCAGGTCCTCACTGTAAACTAATAGCAGTTAAGATCTGACATACCATTGTGACATACAAACCATTTGTGACATCATCACCAGTGTGATATCAATCATTATGACACCATTAGCACATTGTGACATCAACAAGCTACAGTGACATCATAGCATTATGACATTGCATTGCCATTTTGCTGTCTTAGACACATTGTGAATATATATCCTGTGATTTCATTCTATTTAAAATGTGGCATATCAGTTGATATCAGAAAAACATTGTGACCTCATAACCATTGTAACATTATAAACCCTGTGTGATGTCATAACTGGTGTAACATCACATTGTTGTTATGACATCTTTAGCTTATGGTGACATCACAAAATGGCAATGACATTATAACATTTGCCATTATGTCATTGTGATATCATAGTCACATTATGAATGCCTAATCTGTGATTTCATTGTTTTTGAAATGAGGCATATGGGTTGATAACAGAAACTCATTGTGATGTCACAACCATTGTCACATCAAAATCCCTTTGTGACATCAATTTGGCAACGTGACATCACAATGGAATGTGATGGAACTAAGGCATCATGATATCAAAATGGTCATGAACACACAATGGGTTTCTGTTTGTTTGTTTGTTTTTTGGTCTGGTTGTGGGGCCTGAACTCTAGGCCTGGGCGCTGTCCCTCAGCTCTTCAGCTCAAGGCCAGTGCTCTACCACTTGAGCCACAGTGCCACTTCCAGCTTTTTTTTTTTCTGCTTATGTGGTGTTGAGGAATCGAAACCAGGGCCTCATGCATGCAAGGCAAGCGCTCTACCACTGAGCCACCTTCCCAGCCCCACAATGGGTTTCTGATATCAAAGGACATTCCACATTAAAAATAGAATCAATAACAATAGGCAAACAAAACATGTCTATGACATCAGAATAACAATGTGATGTTGCAATGCTATGATGTCATTGTAGTTTTACATGTCAAAATGAGCTGATGGTGTCATAATGGCAACATGATGTCACAATTAAGATGTCAGAAAGGATTTGTTATGTTTCCCTGGTATGTCTTATGATATTTGTCATTAGTTCCCCATGAGGTTATGGATCCAAAAAAGTTTCTTTGATGTTACAGAGGCCATGTGTGTTTTCAAAGGTGGTTATAAGTCATAATAGTTTTATAATGGCACAATGTAATCCATAATGTCACAATGGAAATGAGATGTCCCATTGGGTTTTTGATGTCACCGTGGTGATGAGGTCACAATGGCTTTGTGATGTCACAGTTTGTTTGTAATATCAGAATGATGTATCCAATTTCAATTACTCATAATTCAATATGAGGATACCAGTTGATAGAAGAAGCTTCATAGTGTGAGGTCATACTATATGAAAAACCAACAGGACCGTGATTTCACAATGACAATGTGATGTCTCAACATCATGTTATAATAATGTTTTGATGTCGCAACTGGTGATGCCATACTGATGAGGAGGTCATAACTTAGTCGTAACTTGTGTGATATGCTGCAATTAGGATATTTTCGGCTTTTAGTAAGCTTATAATCAGTTTTGAAACTCATAATAATTCAGGTATTACATATGATATCAGAAATTGACTCTGATATCATGAACATTGTGACATCATGAACATTGTAACATCACATTGATAGATATCAAGACCATGGTGGCACATTATGAACTCACAAATCTGTTAGGATTTCATCATATTTGTGAAACACATGACTTTAGAGACAACACAGTCCCTTTGTGAACTCATATCTTCATTGTGAATTAATGACATTTGAGATCTGGCATGCTATTGTGACATTTCCAACCAATTATGACAGCAGAAACCTATTATAGTAGAAACACATTGTGATCTAATAGCCATTGTGATAGCACAATCCCTTTGAGACCCCACATTTCCATATTGATAACACTAACCCACTTTGAAATTCCAATTCTCTCACACCCAATCCAGGTATGAAATGTGATACTCGAATCCAGTGTGACATCTAGATTATGGTGACATCACACTGATAGATGTTATGAGCATTTTGTCACATTCTGACAACACACAACTGTTAGGACTTCATCACTTTGTGAAAATGCATGCCTTTGTAGATATCAGAATACCTTTGTGAGCTCATATACTCATTGTGTGTTAATGACAATTGAGATCACCTGTGTCATTTTGATATCACCAACCCATTGTGACATCACACACTTCTTGTGAACCCATCAGTGTGGCATCACAAATTGTGATATCAAAACATTATTAAGTCATCATATTGCAACATCACATTGCCATTTTGATATCACTGTCCCATTGTGTTTTCAAAAACCTAGTATGTATTCATAGCATTTTAGAAAATTCATGGTCTTTTATATTTGTCTTTTTCTGTGAACTAATACCTTATTGTGAAATAGTAGCAACTGAAATTGGACATGTTTTTATGAGATGTGACTTCACAAAACTATTTGATTTCATCACCAATGTGTCATCAAAAAACCATTGTGAGCTTTCATTGCCATTTGACATCACTATCACATTTTGACATCGCAAACCTATTAGGACCTCTTAGCACCTTTGAAAAAACACATGCCCTTTGTGACAACACAGTCCCTTTGTGGAACTATACCCTCATTATGAACTGACAATTGATATCAGACATGCCAATTTAACATAATGAACCCGTTGTGACATCACCAGAGTGACATACATTGTCATTATGACAGCATCAACTACTTTTGACATGACAAAACTACAAGGCCAAGACAGCATTATGAGATCACATTGTCAATGTGATGTTATAAAAAGATTGTGAATGCCTAATTTTAATTTTTTTTTCGGTCGTGGGGCTTGAACTCTGGGTTTGGGTGCTGTCCCTTTTGTCACCTCTAGGCGAGTGCTCTATCGCTTGAGCCACAGAGCCACTTCTGCTTTTCTAATGATTTTTATTGGGAATAAGATTCTCAAAGACTTTCCAGTCTGAGCTGGCTTTGAACTGCGATCCTCAGATCTCAGCCTCTGGTGTAGCTAGGATTACAGGTGTGAGCCACCGGCATCCGGCTTTTTCATTCTATTTCAAAGTTGACATGTGTGTTAATATCAGAAACATAATGTGACCTCATAACCATTGTAACATCATAAATCAGCAATGACATCAAATTGTCATTATGACACCATCAGCTCATTGTGATGTAACCAAACCACAATGGTATCATAGCATTATAAATCACAGTGACATTAGTGTGAAGGCCTATTCTGTGAATTCATTCTACTTCAGAAGCCCATTTTGACCATATAAGCATTGTGATATCACAATCCTTTGTGACATCACATTGCCATTGTCATATCATTAACCTGCTGTGCCATCACAAACAAGTCCTGTCCTTATAAGTTTTGTGACATACTGCCATTGCCATATATTAGACCCTTTGTGAGCTCATAATCTGTTTTCAATCTCATATTTCTGGTATGACGTGTGCTATCAGAAATCCCCTATGACTGCTATATTTCATGACCATTGTGTCACATTTTGACCTCACAAGCCTGTTAGAACGGCATCACATTTGTAACAAAACACGCCTTTGGAGACATTGCAGTCCCTTTTTGAACTGATATATTCATTGCCAATTAATGACAGTTGAGATCTCCCATGCCACTCTGACATCGTGAACCCATTGTGACATCACAAACTTATTGTGACCTCATCACGAGAATGGCATCAACAACTAATTGTATCAAATCATAATTTTGACATGATATTGTGGTATTGCTGTTGTGATATCACTCTCCCATTGTGTTTTTACAAACCTGTTATTGCCTCATCAGATCTTAGAAAATTCATGGACTTTGAGACTTCAAGCTCTTTCTGTGAACTCATGTACATATGACCTCTAAGGCAAGGAGACAAACCATCGAGTCACATTTAATATAATAAACCATTTTTCACTAGAAAGGGGACTGTGATTACCTTATCCTGGACTGGATACCCAGGTTCAAGGGCAGCCTTGAATACCAAACTTCAGACCTCCAATGGGCAGCCCTGCCCTTTCTTAATTGTTCTGCAAACAACCAACCACAAAATTATGATCTCCAAAGCTCCAAACCTCAATGGTCAAGGCTTTCTTTTCCATTCTTCCCTTCTTCTTTACAGACCTGTCATTCCTTCCTGGTCTTTCCCTTTTTCCCTTAGACCACTTCCTTCTTCTCTTCAGGCCTCTCCATCCTCCACAGGCCTGCCCTACTCTGACCCAATGACCACTTGCCAACCTTCTGCTCTCCCTCAGCTTCTTCTCTTCTCAGGCTTTTCCTTTCCTGCTGTCTCACCACGTTTTCCATCCGGGTAACTCTCATTTTTATCCCCCCTTACAATGCTCTGAAAATGCAACTTATATATAGGTTGTATCCCTCCTCCTTCCAACGTATCTCCTGCCTAACAGTTTCCAACCAACACTTCCAAAACTGCCCAATGCTCAATCACTTCTTGACAGCTCACCGTGTGAGGCTTGACACCTCCACCTTTGGCGGCATTCCCCACACTCTCCGGTGGGCCAAGCCAAGAATTTACAATGAATATCGGCTCCCACAGATAATTCTGGCTCCACTGGTTATTATAGTATCCTCATCGTGAATTAGAAGAAATTGAAATTGTATGTCATCGTTATATTACAAACTTGATGAGACATCATTAACTCTTTGTGAACTCATCACCTCAGAGACATCACAAACTCATTGTGTTATCACATTGCCATTGTACCAACATGATCACATTGTGAAATCCCAAAACTATTATGACCTCAGAAGCTTTGAAAGAAAGCATGGCCTTTGTGACATGACAGGTCTTTTGTGTACTCATATCCTCATGTTGAGCTAATGGCAATTGAGATCAGGCGTGCCATTTTAACATCGCAAAACCTTTGTGACATCATCACCAGTGTAACATCACATTGTCATTATGATAACATCAGCCCATCATGACATCATAAAACAACAATGACATCAAATCACATGTAATTGTGATGTCACAGATACATTGGAATGCCTATTCTGTGATTTCATTCTATTTCAAATGTTGCAGGTGGGTTGATATCAGAAATACATTGTGACCACATAATCATTATAATATCACAATACCTTGATGACACCATATTTCCATTATGATATCACTAACCGACCGTGACATCATAAAACAGTCTTATCCTCATAAAATTTTTGACATTCTGCCAGTGTCATCTCTTTGGCCTCTGAGAACATAAATTGTTTAACTCATAATACTTAAGGCATGACATGTGATAACAAAAATCCATTGTGATATCATGACCACTGTGTCATCACACTGCCAGATGTCATGACCACTGAGTCACATGAGGACATCACAAACATGTTAACACTAATTACACTTGTGCCAACATATGTCTTTGGATACATCATTTCCCTTGTGAACTTATATAGTCATTGTCAATTAGAGATCTGGCATGAGATTGTGACATCACCAATCCATTATGAAATCACAAACCTAAGTGACCTCATCACCTGCATGGCATCACCACTGGTGACTTCAAAACAATACTATCTCATGTAATGGTAGCATCACATGAGATATCTCTGTCTCATTGCATTTTCCTTTTTTTATTACCAAAATTAAGTATGATGTATTTTTTATTTATTTTTATTGTGTATTGTGAACATATTGTACAGAGGAGTTACAATTACATGGGCAAGATAATGAGTACATTTCTTATCAAGCATTGTAGCCTCCTACTTTGTTTACCCTTCACATCCCTTCCGAGCCTCCCCCAGACCCCTCACCCAATCCTCCCTGCCCACCAAAGTTGTAAAGTTCATTTTTAACATAAAAACTTGTAATTCTCATTGTAGCAATGGGTCCAACTGTATCCTTATTTAAACGACCTATTTTTCCCCTTCCCCTCCACAAATTTAACTGACAACAAATACAGTGAAAGCAGGGTTATACTGTGGGGGAGGGACATACAAAGAAACAAAGAAATAATCTTATAAATGCATTAGAAACATGCATGAAAGAAAAAAAAAACATTAAAATACATATCTAAGGGTTCATTTTCCTAACATCACATGATCTGACCTTTTCTGCTTGACTCATACATATACTAGATATTGCAAATAAGGGAAATCATGGGACCTATGTTTCTTTGGGCTTGCCTTACTTCACTTAATATAATTTTTTCCAAGTCTTTCCATTTCCTAACAAATGGGGCAATATCATTCTTTCTGATGGAGGCATAGAATTCCATTGTGTATATATACCACATTTTCTTGATCCATTCATCTACTGAGGGGCATTTGGTTGGTTCCATATCTTATCTATAGTAAATAATGCAGCAATAAATATAGTTGTGCTTGTAGCTTTAGTGTGGTGTTGTTTGTAAACATTTGGGTAAATGCCCAAGAGTGGGATTGCTGGATCATAGGAGAGCTCTATGTGGAGTCTTTTGAGGAACCTCCATTCTACATTCCAAAGTGGTTGAACAAGTTTCCACTCCCACCAACAATGAAGTAAGGTTCCCTTCTGTCCACATCCCCTCCAGCATCTGTTGTTATTAGAGTTATTGATTTTTGCCATTCTAACTGGAGTGAGGTGGTATCTCAATGTTGTTTTGATTTGCATTTCTTTTATGGCTAGGGAGGTTGAGCATTTCTTCATGTGTCTATTGGCCATGCTTCTATCTTCTTCAGAGAAGTTTCTATTTAAGTCTTTAGCCCACTTATTTATTGGGCAATTGTCTCTTTGAGGATTTGTGGTTGGGAGATTTAATTTTTTGAGTTCCAAGTATATTTTAGATATGAGACCATTGTCCGTTGTATGGCTAGTGAAGATCTTCTCCCACTCCGTGGGGTTTCTATTGATCTTGCTAGCTATGTCCTTTGCCATGCAGAAGCTCTGCAACTTCATGCAATCCCATTGTCCAACCTTTCTTTGATTTGTTGTGTTTCTGGATCTCTATTAAGAAAATTTCAGCCTTCGCAAAGGAGACCTAGGGTTTCTGCTATTCCATCCTGTAATATTTTCAGAGTGTCTGCTTTGACTTTGAGGTCTTTGATACATTTGGGGTTGATTCTGGTGCAGGGTGATATATAAGGATCTAGCTTTAGTTTCCTACAAGTAGTTAACCAATTTTGCCAACACCATTTACTGAAGAGGCTGTCTTTCTTCCACTCTATTTTTTTAGCTCCCTTATGGAAGATTATAGGTCTATCGGTCTGTAGGTTTATTTCTGAGTTTTCAATTCTATTCCATTGGTCCTGAGGTCTGTTCTTGTGCCAGTACCAAGCTGTTTTGATTACTATGGCCTTATAGTAGAGTTTGAAATTTGGTATTGATGTTCCTCCAGCAGTGTTCTTTCCGTTGAGGAGCGTTTTTGCTATTTGGGGTCTTTTATTGTTCCATATGAATATTTGGATTGCCTTTTCTATTTCCTTGAAGAATGAGGTTAGAATTTTGATAGGTATCGCATTGAATAGATAGCCTTGGGAAGTATTGCCATTTTCACAATGTTAATCTTTCCAATCCAGGAGCATAGGAGGTTTTGCCATTTTCTAAGTTCTGTTTTGATTTCCTTTTACAAGTTTTTAAAGTTTTCATCATAGAGGTCTTTCACTTCTTTGGTTAAGTTAATTCCTAGGTATTTTATATTTGTGGGGATATTGCAAATGGAGTTACTTTCCTAATTTCAGCCACATTTTTTTCATTGTTGGCATACAGAAAAGCCATTGACTTTGGGGGGTTAATTTTATACCCTGCTAATTTGCCAAAGTTTTGAATCAGCTTGAGTAATTTGGGAGTGGAGTCTATGGGATTCTTTAAATACAAGATCATGTCATCTGCAGAGAGGGATATTTTTATTTCTTCTTTCCCTATTTGGATCCCCTTTTTGTTTGTATCTTGTGTTATTGCTGTAGCTAGGCATTCTAATACTAGATTGAAGAGAAGTGGAGATAGTGGACATCCTTGTCTTGTTCCTGAGTTAAGAGGAAATGGCTTTAATTTTTCACCATTAAGTATAATACTGGCTGTACGCTTGTCATATACAGCCTTTATTGTATTGAGGAACGTTCCATGGATTCCTAATTTTTCCAAAACCTTCATCATAAAGGGGTGTTGGATCTTGTCGAATGCTTTTTGTGCATCTATTTCTGTCTCATTACATTTTCACCAGCCTATTATATACTCATATTTTACAAAATTCATGGCCTTTCTGTCTTCTAGCTCCTTACGTGAACTCGTATCTTCATTGTGATCTAGTAGAATGAAATTGGACATGTAATGGTTATATAACACATTCTTTGTGACATTACTATCCAAGTGTGACCTTATCACCCTTTGACATCACATCCCATTGTGACATCATATTGCCACTGTGATATCATGATCACCTTGTGACATCCCAAACCTGTTGTGACCGCTTAGCACCTTTGAAAAAGCACATGGTGTTTGTGATATCGTGGTCCCTTTGGGTAATCATGTCGTCATTGTGAACAAAGACAACTGACATCAGACATACCAGTGTACTATTACAAACGCGTTGTGACATCATCTCCAGAGTGAGGTCACATTGTTGTTATAATACCATCAGCCCATTGTTACATCCCAAAATGACAATGACATCATGGCATTATGACATCAAATTTTCATTGTGAGGTCCTAGAGACAATGATATTGCCTGTTCTGTGATTTCATTCTATCACAAATGTGGCATGTAGGTTGATTTCAGAAACCTATTGTGACCACATCATCATTGTGACATTACAATCCTTTTGTGACCTCATATTGATATTGTGATATCATTAATGCAATGTAACATCACAAACCTGTCTTGTCCTCATAAATTTTGTAACAAACGACAACCTTGGCCTTGGCTGGATGCCGAGAGCTAAATTCAGTCTCAACCATGAACCCTCAGACCTCCAAAGAGCAGTTCAGCCATTTGCTAACTGGTCTGCAAACAACCAGTCCCCAAAATAATGATCTCCAAAGCTCCACACTTCAAAGGACAAGGCTTTTTCCTTTCTCTTCATTCTCCTTCTCTACAGATCTGTCCTACCTTTCAGGTCTTTTCATCTTTTCCTTCCACCATTCCACTTTCTCCTCAGGCTGCTCTACTCTTGACAGGCCTGCCCTGCCTTGTCCAGGTGGCCAGTTGCCGTCCTTCACCTCCTGCTCTCTCTTAATTTCCTCTCCTCCCAGGTCTTTGCCCTCCATCAGTCTCATACCTTCTTTCCATCCAGGCCTTTAACCTTTTTGTTTCCCCTTCTCTGGCTCTGAATATGCAGCTTATATATAGGCTGTACCGTTCCCCAACTTCAATATGTTTCTTGCCTTCCAGTTTTCAATTATCACTTACCAAATGTCCATGCCCAATCACGTCTTGGCAGCTCACCACGTGAGGCTTGACATCCTATCTCCTTCAGCAGCATGTCCTGCCCCCTCCAGTGTCATGCATCCCTCTCTCCATTGGTCCAGACTTCGAGGCCATGATGACTACCTGTTCCCGTGGATTATAGGGGCACTTGTGGTTATTACAGTGTCCTCATGATGAACTAGTAGCAATTGAAATTGGACAAATAATTGTTTGTGATATTACAAACTCATGACATAACTAACCCATTGTGACCTCATCCCCACTGTGACATTACAAACCCATTGTGACTTCACATTGTTGTTTTTGATACCAGGATCACATTGTGACATTCCAAATATATTATAACCTCTTATAACATTTGAAAAATACATAGCTTTTAGATATGAGAGTCTCTTTGTGTACCCAAAGCCCCATTGTGAAATACTGACAATTGAGAATCAGACATGACATTTTGACATCCAACACAGTTTGTGAGATCATCATAATTGTGACATCATATTATCATTTTTATACCAACTACTCATTCGTGAAATCAGAAAACTAAAATGATATGATAGAATTATAACTTCACATTGTCATGGTGACATCAAAGACATATTATGAATGCCTTTTCTGTGATTTCATTCTATTTCAAATGTGGCATGTAGGTTGATATCATAAACAAATCAGGAACTCATAACCATTGTGACATCACAATCCCTTTGTATATCATGTTTCCATTGTGATATTACTAACCCACCCTGATATCACAAACCTATCCTCTCATCATAACTTTTGTGACATGCTGCAATTCTGATACCTTAGGCCTTTTTGTCCTCATAATCTGTTGTTGACCTCATTAGATTTCACAGATGACATTTTATATCACAAATTCCCAGTGACATCATGAAAATGGTGGCATCACACTGCCAGATGTCATATCCATTGTGTCAAATTCTGACATCACAAACCTTTTAGGATTTCAATATATGTGTGACAACACATACTTTTGGCGAAACCACAGTCCCTTTATGAACAAATATACTCATTGTAAGTTAAGACATTTGAGAATCATCATGTCATTGTGACATGCCCAACGCATCACCAATATTTTGTGACCTCATCACAAATGTGGAATCATCAACTAATTGTGACAGCAAAACAATATTTTGACATGATGTAATGAGTTGACATTGTCATGATGATATCACTGCCCCATTGTATATTCACAAACCTAAAATGACCTCCTAACATTTTAAAAAATTCATGTCCATTATGACTTCCAGCTCATTCTGTGAACTTTTATGCACATTGTAAAATAGTAACAATTGAAAATGGACTTGTGTTTGAGATATTACAAAATCATTATAATATCAAAAGCCCATTGTGACCTCATCACAACTGTATATCATGAAGCTATCATGACCCCTAAGTACCTTTGAAAACACACATGGCATATGTGACATCATAGTCCCTTTGTGTATCCATATCCTCATTGTGAACACATGACTATTGAATTCATATATGCCATTGTAACATCACAAACCCCTGTGACCCCATCGCCAGTGTGACAACACATATTCATTATTACACAATTACCTCCTTGCAACATCACCAATTTACAATGACCTCATAGCATTATGACATTATATTGTCATTATGATGTCATAGACACATTGTAAATGCCTATTCGCTTATTTCATTCTATTTCAAATGTGGCATGTGGGTTGATGTTAGAAATATATTGTGATCTCATAAATATACGGCATCAAAATCACTTTGTGACATCACAGTGCCATGGTGATATCACTAACGCACTGTGACATCAAAAACCTGCCCTGACCTCATAAGTCTTGTGATGTGCAGCAATTGTGATGTCTTAGGCCCTTTATGAGCTCATAATCTGTTTTCAAACTTATAACATTTCTGTTATGATATATGATACCAGAAATCCACTAACACATCATGAGCATTGTGACAACACACTGACAGACATCATAAACATTGTGTCACACTGTGACATCACAATCCTCCTATGACTTCATAACATTTGTGAAAACACATGACTTTGGAGATACCACAGTCTGTTTTGAACTCATATTCTCTGTGTTTTCAGGACAAATGAGATCCGTTATGCCATTTGGATATCACTAACCAATTGTGACATCATAGCCCCCTTACTGTATGGCATCACCAATTAATTGTGACATCAAAACCTTTTGTGATATCACAATGTGACATGATGATCATGACATCTGTCAGTGTGATGTCACAATGGTCATGATGGCACAGTTGATTTCTGTTATCTCAAGTCATAAATGAGATATGAGGTTGAAAACAAATTATGAGGCCAAAAGGTGTAAGATATCACAATGTCAGCATGTCACAAAAGTTATGAGGACAGGAGAGGTTTGTGATGTCACATTGTGTTAGTGATATCACACTGGTACTGTGATGTCACAAAGTTAGTATGATGTCAAAATGGTTTGTAGGCACAAAAATGCGCTTCTGATATCAACTCTCATGCCACATTTGAAATACAATGAAATCACAGAATAGGGTTTCACAATGTGTCTGTGATTTCAAAAAGAGAATTGTTGTCATAATGCGAATCTCTCATTGAGTTTGGTGATGTCACAATGAGCTGATGCTTTGATAATTAAAATGTGATGTCACACTGTTGAGGTTGTCAAAAACAATTTTTGATGTTATAATGGCATGTCTGATCTCAACTGTCAGTTCACAACAAGGATATGGGTACACGAAGGGACTGTGATGTTGAAAAGGGCATGTTATTTTTCAAAGGAGCTAAGAGGTTATAATAGATTTGAGATGTCACAATGGAATCATGATGTCACAATGACAATGTTGTCACAAGGGGTTTGTTATGTCGTGGTAGTGATGATGTCAAAATGGGTTTGTGATATCACAATGAGTTTGTAATACCACAATCAAATTTTCAATTTCAATTGCTACTAGTTCACAAGGAGGATACTGTGATAATCAGCAGGACCCGATAATCTATATGGGCCCATCTCCTGATCAGCTGGAGAGGACAAAGAATGCTACCAAAGAAGGTGAGGCATCCTCTGGGAGGGACTGGTGCATTAATCACCACGTGTTGAGCTGTTAAAAAGTGATTGGCTGTGGGCAGTTTGGGATGTGATATTTGAAAACAGACAGTTGGAGTGGAGAAGGGGTACAGAATTTATATAGGCTGCTTGTTCAGAGCAATAGAAGGTGAGAGAAAAAGAAAAAGTCCTGGAAGGAAGGAAGTGGTGTGATAGCATAAGGGGAAAGACCTGGATGGAGAGGAAGTTGAGGGAGGGCAGAAGGTGAAGGATGGTAACTAATGAGCCTTGCAATGCAGTTCAGGTCTGTGGAGAGTGGAGAGTACTAAAGAGAAGAAGGAACTGGTAGAAGGGAAAAAGGAAAAGACTTCGAAAAAAGTATTGTCTGTAGTGAAGGAGAGACAAAGAGAAGGGGAAAAGAGGCTTTCCCTTTGATATTTGGAGCTTTGGATATCATAATTTGGGGGGTTGGTGGTTTGGAGAACATTTGTTATATAAAACGTATCTCGATGGATTTTCTTGAACTATAGAGGTCCTTATTTTTGAAGACTTCATTGAGATAATCCATTTGGATTGCATCAGGCCTTGGCCCCAGGGAAAAATCCCCATAGGTGAGAGTGTCAGCCCTCAGGGTTGAGAGTCTACCTGGAGTGTTTGTCTCCGGAGGTCCAACATGGACAAAAGTCATTTATATACCTCTAGAGGTGCATCTTGGCAAGCTTGCCAGCTTGTTTTGTACCCCTCTGGAAGCTATTTGTGGCTTCCTTGGGATGCCATCTGGAAACTACTTGAGAGATAATGTAGGGCTTCCGTGGGAAGCCATCTGGAACCTCATGAAGAGTACATCTGACACTTCTTTGAGAAGCAATCTGAGACCTATGCTGGAGGTCATCTGGGTCCTTCTCCAGGGGCCATCTTGGACTTTCTCCAGAGGTCACCTGGGGCTTCCTCAGGAGGCCACCTGAGACCTCTTCAAAAGTAGTCATGGGGCTTTCTTAAGAGGCAATCTAGGACCACCTCCTGAGGTCATCTGGAGCCTCTTTGGTAGGTCACCTCAGGCTACCATGATGAGAAATCTATGACCATCTTTGGAGATCATCTGAGACTTCCTTGAGAAGCTATATAAGACCTTCTCTGGAGGTCATCTGTCGCTTTCTCAAGAGAGTTATCTGGAACTTTCTCTGGAGTTCATGTGGCCTCCTTGAGTGGCTATCTGGGAGCTACTTGAGAGGTAATCTCAGCCTCATTGAAGAGAAATCTGGAAGCTCCTTTGGAGGTCATCTGACACTTCCTTGGGAATCCATTTGGAACCTCCATGAGAGGTTATCTAGGGCATCCTAGGGAGGACATATGTGACATGTTCCAGAGGTCATCTGTAGCCTCCTCAAGAGGCAATCTGGGACATTCTCTCTGTCATCTGGGACCTCCTGTAGAGGTCAACATTGAGAGGTATGGGACATGTGGGTTAAGTGTCTGTGGATCTTGGTCTTTGTATGTATGCTGATAGTTCTATGTCCTGTATGCACCTGTTTACTCATTTTCTCAGGATGGGAGAACAAGGCCTTAGGTTGTCATATCCAAAAAATATTATCCCCCAGGTTTACAGAATCCCTCAGAGGAAGATGCACTGATGTACTCTCTCTCCTATTCTTTGTCATCAGCAACTTTAATGAGTCCTCCCATACTAAAAGTGGTTACTTGTACCAGACTGAGGTGGTACAATGTGGTATGTTACCCTTATTACCCTTGAGACAGGAACATGGAGGAGATGGTTGGCAGGACCCCTCTCTAATATATGTTCCCTTTACAAGTAGTGACCTGTGTAACTGGAAACAGAAAAATCCATCCTTTTCAGAAAAAAAAACAGGGGCTCATTACCTCATTAGAGACAGTAATTTTCACACACAAGCATATCTGGGATGACTGTCAGCAAATTTTACAGGTGTTTTTCACCTGGTAGAAAAGGGAGTGAATACTGTTATTGACTTGACGGTGGTCCTTGAACCAGACAGTAGCCCCACTATTGAACCAGACTATTTGGAACAAGTCTTTCCCCAGACTTACCCAAGCTGAGGCTTTCAGCTGTTGAAGTATGGAGGTGTTTACCAATTATTTCCAGGTTCAGCTAGCAGGGATACCGCAGTGGCTAGAAAGCCAAGTCTTCAATCTAAGGTGAGTGAGATGGTTCTGTTCCCCAGTAAGTACCCTAATGTTTTTTCTGGAACTTCTGCCAGAAGCCTATAGAACCTATAGGCTATAGATCTTTAAGTCCTGGAGAATCAAAGAGCCCTAAATATGGCCTTTGTTACCCAGTCAGCCACAGATATTAGAAGAAAGCTTGAAAAGTTAGAAAATTTTGAGGTAAAGTGGTTGCTCAGTTGGTGTTTGATAACAGAGACACCTTGAAAAAAAACGAGTCTAAGAAAAGAGTTTGAGTTTTATTAGGAGCACCAGAATAGGGATCAAGAAACCTTTGGCAAAAACAGTACAGATCATTTGCAAATAGCAGTAGGGAACCTCTAGGACTAGATCAGTGAGCTTAATGCAAGCAAAATGGACATTAGGAAAAGGAATGTCCAAGGAGGAGAAAGATAGAAAATGACAGGTTAAGTAATCACATTCACCACCTGGAAAATGTAAATGACAGGTTAAGTAATCACATTAACCACATGGAAAATGTGTTCATAGCTCTGGAGAAACATGCAAAGGACCTCTGAATTCCATTAAGAAATTATGGCTATGAAAAAGGAGCTGGGGGGCTGGTAAGGTGGCTCAGTGGTAGAGTGCTTGCCTTGCATGCATGAGGCCCTGGGTTCGATTCCTCAGCACCACATAAGCAAAAAGAAAAAGCCAGAAGTGGCAATGTGGCTCAAGTGGTAGAGCACTAGCTTTGAGCTGAAGAGCTGAGGGCAGTGTCCTGGACAGAGTTCAGGCCTCAGGACGGGACCCAAAAGAAAAAGAAAAAAAAAAGAAAAGAGCTGGACCTGATATAAGAATATATTAAGAATATATATCGATTATAAGCTTTGAAAAGTTTCACCAGAAATTCAAAGCAACAGAGAAAGTTAGCAGAGAAGACGGGAAAGTGCTGTGTCATAGAAGATGAGGCCAAGAAAAGAGAACAGGAAAATATCAGGCTCAAGAAAGAGATTTTTTCTCTTCAGAAAGAGTTAAAGGACCACTTACTTTGATAGAGAATGCCATGGAAAGGGAAAGAGCATTAAGAAGAAAAGCAGAAATGCTAAACAAACAGTTGAAAGATCTGTCACAAAAATACACTGAAGTGGAAAACTAGAAAGAGAAACTACTAGAGTAAAAGCCCCAAAAGTCTGCTGAGATCTTCACCATAAATGTAATGCAGAAGCATAATTTCCCAGTGGAATAGGTAGAGATGGGAAAAATACCTCTCAATAGCACCTTTGTGAACTTAAGGGAGGAGCTGAAGAGCAAGCAAAGGTGTTGGGAGAAGGAGCAGAATTTGGCCAGTCAAGGGAACTCTCTTGTGACCCTGCCAAAACACTTGCAGGTTAAGGAGCACATTGAGAAGGAGAGTGGGATCATGAAATCAAGTTTGAGATAAAAGGAGGAGAATAAAATGGAAGAAGTCTCCAAGGTTCAGAGTACTTTACAGGAGTTAAAGGAACTAGAGACCCTAAGATACAGGAAAACATCTGAGCTGATCAGGTAGCTTGGGAGACCACTCTAAAACTAGTTTGTTCTCAAGGAAGAAACAAAACCAGTGGTAAAAAGTGTGCAAATGTTGACACTGAACTTGTGACAAATGAATACAGGCTCAAGCTTTCTGTCAGTTTACATGTAGATATTTGCAACCTGGTAAATTACCTGAAGACACTGCCTAAAACTGTTCTGAAAACCGGTGGGGCCTCAGCCTGACAATACTTTGTAATGTGTGTAGGTAATTTCCAACAGGTAAATGCTGAAATGCTGGAACATATGAAAATAATTCATATTTGACTAACCTCAGATGGTAAATTTGGGAAAGTTGGCTCCACAGAGGTAAAGCCTGGAAAGTATGGCTATTGGAATATATTAGCAATAGTGGACATATTTTCAGGCTGAGCTGAAGCATATAATAATACCTTGATTTGGCTTACTCTTAGCTGTGGGGTCCGAAGATGGCCCTGCATTCATGGCCCAAGTTCTCAATTATTAAATAATGCCCTAGGAATAAATTGGAAGTTACAATCCATTTATAAGCCTCAGAGTTCAAGCATTAGAAAGAATGAATATGACCTTAAAGGAAACTTTAACTAAATTAAATACAGAGACTGGCCATAGCTAGGTAAGCCTCCTCCACTTCACTCTCTTTCGAGCAAAATGTAGCCCTTATTTTAAAGGATTCAATCCCTTTAAAATACTTTAGTGTAGAACACCCCCTTGGGTTCCTAAAAATTAGGAAGGCTATATTAACAAAAGTGTCTAACTTCAATCTGCAGGCTTTACAACGTATTCTTTTATGTACATATCTTTTGGTAACCAAGGCACACCGGCCGGCTAAGAAAAACTCCACCTGAAGGGGAGGGACCAAGAAGGTCATGGAACAGCAGGGAAACACCACAGCTCTATCCAACCAAATTCAGAGTTTGGATTTCAATGCTCTGTTTCTGCAAGTGACCCACAAAAAAAGGCAATTACTCAGAGAGATAAAGGAAGTGCAAAAAGAAAAGGGAAAAACCTACACAGACAATAAAGTGGGATGACCCTTCCCCTACTCTTTGTTGGTGATGGGGCTCCACGTTTCCCAGCTTAAGTGACGGGGTTTTGTGCCAAGCTGCTTAAGTGCCCAGGTCTGGACCCTCTGAGGACCACACACCCACAACATCCCAAGTCTCCCAGGAACTCCCAAGAGCTGGACCAACCCAGAATATATAAACAGAAATCTCAGAAGGCCGAGCTGGAACAAAGACTCCCCTCACCCTCCCTGGAACAGCGCCTCTGCCTGGCTGGTACAAGTAGCCCATCCCAGTCAGGAACAGTAGCAGCTGTCAACAGTGGCAAAAGATCCTCAACTCTCAGGGTGACACCTCTGTCCTGCTTGTGTAAATAGCCCAGCCTAACCTGGAACAGCAGCAGCAGCTGGCAGTGGCGGCAAACCACCCAGAATTGGAGCACAATGCCTCTTGGCACTTGTCCAGGCCAGCCTGGGGCGGCAGTGGTGGCAGAGGTGGGGACAGCTGCAGTGAACCAGTCCAGACCCGTGGTTGTTTCTGCCTGTCCATATTGGCATGCATAAGCAGCTCATGGTGGCAAAAGTGGTGAACAACCCCAGACTTGAGGCAGGGTGTAATGCTGAGCAACCCCAGAAAAACCTCATGACCTTTCCTACCTGGGCTGGCTTTGAACCTAAATGCACAGATCTGAGCCTCCTGAGTAGCTAGAATTACAGGTATTCACATCAGTAGGGTCTTCCTCTTGCAACCCCTCTAACTTTTTCTAAAATAGATAATTTCTTAGTTCATACATGGAATTTAAGCAAATACAAGAGGATTGACATGATACTCTGTATTCTATCTGAGCATAGTGTTATCTAACTCGTTCTCAAGAACAAGGCATAAATAGAAAAAAAAATATGTGGAAATTAAACAGCACTCTGTTGAACAATACATGGATCACAGAAGAAATTAAAGAAGAAATTAAAAAGTTCCTACAATTCAGTGAAAATGAAGATACATCACAAAGTAACCAATGGAACACAGCGAAAGCAGCCTTGAGGGGAAGATTTACTGCTCTCAGTGCACACATCAAGAAAAAATAGAACAAGTAAATGATCTTATGTTGCAACTAAAACTGCTAGAGAAACAAGAAAAAATTGAACCTAAAGTTGCTAGAGAGAAAGAGAACTGAAATAATAGCTGAAATTAATGAGACAGAGAGTATGAAAATTACAAATAAAATTAATTTTTAAAAGCTGTTTTTAAAAAAAGACACTAAAACTGAGGGACCACTGGCAAGAGTAACTAACAAAATAAGAGAGGAGACCCAAATCAATAATATCAGAGATACCACAGGAAAAATTACAACAAACATCCAAGACATCAAAACAATCATAAAGAAATAATTCCAGACTCTACTCACAAAGGAAGGAAAACCTAGCAGAGATGGATGAATTTCTACAGAAGTACATATTGCTATCCCCCCTTTCCTTTTCAGCCATTCTTCTCTACCATATATGGTAGGGGCAGCAGTTCGGTAAATAAACTTCTTTTCATGCCTAAATAGCGTGTGGTGTTCTCTTCATGGGCTACTTAATGAAATCTACTTATTTAATATACCTTACAAATGGTGGCATGACTGGGATGAGGTTTTTGAGTTGGAAATGCTAGAATTTCCTAACCCCCCCCCCCTTTTCTGCAAACCAAACTGCCTTGAGACACCATGTGAGACTTTTCACCAATACCATTGCTGGACTTCACATCCTTGTCCACACCACTTCTCTACTCTGGTGAATGAAACTACTCTCCACGGCTATCTGTTGCTCAATCTCTGCTCAGATGTGGTGCCATTCCACAGAGCTCCTAAGGCCTTTAGAAGAAAGGATGGTCATCTCTGAAGCGGAGAATGCCTGGTTTGGGGGCCTTAGCCATTTCTCTCTATAGGGGTCTGGGGCAAGCCGGGACACCGCTTCTTCCTGGTCAGCTTTCCTTCACTCACCAAACTGACTCTCTAACACATTTAATGGGGTCCTGTGAGTCATGCCAGAGCCGTGAAACCCCGCTGACATGCCTCCTGCGCTCCCTGGATAGCCAGATGAACTAATATTTTTTGCTGTTCTCAGATTTAGACAATTTATGCCTCTGAAATGGTAAAGAGAAGTCTCTTTATCTTCAGGCTCTCTTTGCTCTCTACTATTCATGTCCATCTTTGTATATCTCTACAACTTTTTGGATTGTGCCCTGAAGCGTGCAACATGGACTGGTTCCCGGGGACCCCCTCTAGGTACCCTCTCAAAGGCTAGCCAAACTAGGCTTGATTTTTTTTTCAGGCTTTCTTTGCATTTTTTTCAGAAATTCGCCATCTTGAGCTCGCTATCTTGGCCATATGGTGGGTTAAGGGTTTGGCCCCATCCAACCCTTACACTTCCACGAAGCTTGCTACTCCTCCGTCCATGTATTCTAATATGCATTGCTAACAAGTTGCTCTTTTCACAGACCCTGGTTAACTGAGGCCCAACCATCTGATGTGCTTTATTAGCAAAGAATTCTCAATCTTGTTATCAAAAATTTTAAGTTTTGAGTTTTGCCTTTTTTGTTTTGTGTTGTGTTTGTAGTCTAGTACTGACTACGTGATTCTAACATATTGAGCATATCTGTGCTAAGATTCTCACATCTAACGAGTTTTGTCATTGCAGAATATTTGGTCAATTCTTGATAAGGACCAGGTAAGCTCTACTTATTATATTTGATCCCCTTTTTGCTTTAATTGGAAATAACAAAGAGATTTTGTGGAAAAGATTGCAGTGCAAGCCAGCCTGGGCTGAAAAATCCCTCAAAATCCATCGCCCAACTAACCTGCAAAGAGCCAGGCTGGAAGCATGGCTCGAGCCTCTTATCTCTAACCAGCAAACACTACAAGTGGTACCATCACTCAAAATGGTAGTGCACTAGCTTTGAGCAGAAGTGCTCAAGGCCTTGAGTTCAAGCCTCCTTGAATGCCAACTGGGACTAACTATCCCAGCCAAGAGCACCTAGACTCAGCCAGTCTGGGGAACAAAGGAACATGGAAACGAGTAAGAGGAGATGATATCACATCAGCCACTTTGTGCCTGCCCTATCAAAATTAACCAGAGCTGGGATGTCAATAGAAGTAAGAAGACTGCCCATCTAATGTCCATACCTGTCTAACTTTCAACTGGACAGGAATTTATATTCTTGCCTTTGTTAATTGACTTCTCTATCTAGTCGCCAGGTGTCAGAAGAAGGTAGGGATATTTCTACCAACATTTTCAGCCCCAAGTCCTTCCTCTTGCCATTTATTTGCTCTCTAGTTTTTTTTTCAGTCCCTCAATGCATCATGAGACATCTCCAGACTTCGTCCAAGAGATGTGCCTCCTCCAGACTTTATCTAAGTACTCAATGCCCAAGTGACAGCTGTTGGCCTCTGCCTTCTCCCAGATGGGACCACATATCAGCCTTTTACCCTTACTGTCAATGCAGCTTGCAAACAGGAAGTAGCCAGAGAGAATCTTCAACCTTTTTTTCATAATTCTCAAATGGCTGGAGTGTAAGTTCTGAACAGGGACACCTCCCTCCCTCTTGGCTAAGTTTCCACCCAATATCTGTTACATAGGTAACTGGTAGACCTGGAAGCAATCACCTTCTCCTGCTAGGTCACATACTAGGCCACCTCTGGTCACATGCCTCCCATCTGACCTTTGGAGGGTTCCAGACCCTGAGGTCATATCCAGATCCAATGTTGCCACAATTTTCCAGCATCTGGCCACACTTCTTCCTGTCCCTGGCCTAGATAAGTCTTGATCAGAGGTGGGTCGACCCTCTTCCTTTTCAGTCATGCTTTTCCACCATGCATGGTGGAGGCAGCCTTTTGGTAAATAAATTTTTTTTCCTGCATGAAAAAAAAGAAATACAAATTGCTGAAACAGAACCAAGAAGAAATAAATCAATTACAAATGTCAATAACCTACAATGAGATAGAAGTAATAAGAAATCTTCCAACAGGAAAAGCCCAGGACCTGATGGATTCACTACAGAATTCTATAAGACCTTTAAAGAGGAGCTAATACCCATACTCCTCAAGCTCTGCAGAGAAATAGAAAAAGAGGAAGTAATCCCAAACTCATTCTATGAAGCCAATATCACATTTATCCCCAAACCAGGCAAAGACCCAACAAAAAAAGAACTACATACCAATCTCTTCAATTAAGACAGATGCAAAGCTCCTCAATGAAATTGCAGCCAACAGAATTCAGGAACATATCAAAAAATCATACATTATGACCAAGTAGGCTTCATCCCAGAGATGCAGGGATGGTTTAACACATGTAAGTCAATAAATGTAATCCAGCACATCAATAGATCCAAGGACAAGAACCACATGATTATCTCCATTGATTTGGAAAAGGATTTTGATAAAATATAGCACTCATTCATGTTAAAAGCTCTGGAAAAAAAGGAATAGAAGGAACATTTCATAAGACAATAAAAGCCTTACATGGTAGATCAAAAGCTAATATTATGCTTGATAGGGAAAAACTACAACCAATTCCCCTAAAAACAGGAACAAGGCAAGGATGCCCACTCTCTCCACTCCTCTTCAATATAGTTCTGGAATTTTTAGCCAGAGCAATAAGGCAAGAAAAATACATTGAAGGGATCCACATAGGGGAAGAAGAATATAAACTCTCTCTTTTTGCAGATGGCATTATTTTATAAATGAATGATCCCTAAAGCTCCATCCCCAAACACTTAGAGCTTATAAACCAAATTGGCAAAGTACCCGGATACAAAATTAACCCACAAAAATCAGTCGGTTTTCTGTAAACCAACAAAGTACAAACAGAAATGGACATCAAGGAAACAACGTCATTCACAATAACCTCAAAAAAAAGTATTTAGGAAGTAACCTAATCAAAGATGTGAAAGTTCTATTTAATGAAATCTATAAAAGTTTAAGAAAAGGAATCTTAGAGGATACCAGGAAATGGAAAGACTTCCCATGTTCCTGGATAGGCAGAATTAAAATGGTGAAAATGGCCATACTGCCAAAAACAATAAACACATTCAATGCAATTCCCATTAAAATTCCAATAACTTACTTTCCTGAAATAGAGAAAATAATCCAAAATTTCATGTGGAACAACAAAAGCCCTAGCATAGCCAAAACAATTTTAGGCAAAAGAAAGGATGCAGGAGGGATTGAGATAGAGGACGTCAAGATCTACTATAGAGCCATAATAACAAAGACAGCTTGGTACTCACACAAAAAGAGACCCAAAAATCAGTGAGACAGGTTAGAGGATCCAGAAATATAGCCGCATATGTACAGTCAGTTGATATTTGACAAAGGAGCCAAAGACATATGGTGGAAGAATCATAACCCCTTCAACTACTGATGCTGGGAAAACTGGCCACATGCAGAAAACTAAAAGTGGACCCTTGCCTATCACCATACACTAACATAAAATCAAAATGGATTAAAGACCTTAACATCAAGCCTGAAACTCTGAAACTACTGCAGGAACGAGTGTGAGAGAGACTTAGACTTATAGGTAAATGCAGGAACTTCCAGAACAGATTCCCAGGATCACAACAAATTGGAGAATGACTCGATAAATGGGACTACCTTAAAATAAAGTTTCTGCACAGATAAAAAATAGTAATCAAGGGGAATTCTGGGAAGATGGCGGAGGAGAAGCTGTAATCTAAACAAGCTCTCGCATAGAAAGCAGTTTTAGAGTTCCAGTGAACAGTCCTAAGCCTGAGAATCACACCAAGGGTGCCATCACAGAACAGAGAGACAGGCCAGAGAGGGAAAATCCAGGCAAGGAGACACATCTGAGCACTTGCAAGCCGCCACCATGGCGGCGGCCACGGTGGCGGCGGCGACCACAGGGCACCATACCTGAGCCACAGAGAGTCCGGGACGAAGGAGCCAGACACAGCGGGAGAGCATATTCTACTCAACACCAGCAAGAACAGACAAGGAGCAGACAACTTCATCCTGCAGTTCCCAGACCAGAGACGACCCAGCAACCAAGCCTGACGTCCTCACTCCTTCTCAGGGAGCAGAGGAGGGAATGCCACCTCTCCCTCCCTCAGTACCGGAGATCTCCATCTTGGATACGGACAAAGCTCGGCGGAGCTGCTAGCTCCAACTCAGGCCTTGGAATAAAACGAGTCATTTAGCAGGTCACAAGAACTTTACGGCAGCGTGACCTGCCAGACTCAGCTCCACCCAGGGAAATGTCACCCAGCTCGGGCACCAGCCCTAGGAGTGGCTTTCTTCACTAGGTAATCAGAGCCAGAGGCTGCCCCTCCCTCTAGCAACCTGGACAATCAATTGAAATTCAGTAAACAGAAACCCTGAGAATGGCTCCAGGCTGGGCTCTGTGAGTTTTTCACAAAATAGCCCCAGGGAAAAGCTACTGTTTGTTGACAGGCCTCAACTCTAACCAGAAACTAGCCTCATCACTGCATCCCCCTCTTTTGTCATTCTCAAAGCAAACCAGCCTCCCATTAAACTAACCTGGGAGGAGGATCTCAAAATCCTGGGTAAAGCAGAGCATTTTTCTGCCTGTTCGAACAAACTGGCTTAAGAAACCAACCAAGCCACAGGACCACAAGCCGACCAGAGACTCCAACAAGAGGCTGGTTACAGACACAAGGGAGATACAGGATTTTTCCCACCCCTCCCCCAAAAAATCAAAGAACTTTTTCCTCTTCTTCTTCTTCTTGTTCTTCTTCTTGTTCTTCTTGTTCTTGTTCTTGTTCCTCTTCCTCTTCTTCCTCTTCCTCTTCTTCCTCTTCCTCTTCTTCCTCTTCTTCTTCTTCTTCTTCTTCTTCTTCTTCTTCTTCTTCTTCTTCTTCTTCTTCTTCTTCTTCTTCTTCTTCTTCTTCTTCTTCTTCTTCTTCTTCTTCTTCTTCTTCTTCTTCTTCTTCTTCTTCTTCTTCTTCTTTTTGGTGCCTTATATAAAAAAATTTTTTTCTCTTTTCTAAAATTTTTTTTAATCGTTTATTTTTGCCTTTTTTGAAAAAAAATTGTTTTATAATAACTTTTTTTTCTTCTGATAATTTTTATTTTGGGGATACGTGAATGTGTGTTTTTCTTTCCTTTTTTGTCTTCTTTCTGTTTTTTTCCTTTTTGATTACCTTTTTTTGTTTTTTGTTTAGCACTACTGAACTTCTGATCTTTTTTTCTTCCTTTCTTATCCTTTTAACCTTTTCCTCTCTTTTGTTCTTCTTTATGTGACTTAACTCTTGTCCTGCACATCCTCAGATAAACCCGTAGTTAACTCGTAGACCCTATCCCCCATTGTGTACACACTTAATCCACAAATTTTATTACTCAATTCAAAAACCTCTGAGACTTCAATTCCTTAATAGCAGTACTACCTATTTATACCTATATAATATTTTAAGCATTTTTATTTTCATTTTTTCACATCTCCCCTGTGTCCCTCCACTTCTTTCAGTATATTCACGTTCTTCTCCAAATAGATTGTTTTCGTGTCGCCATAATATTATTAATTTTTACTTTTCTATTTTTTTCTGGTCTCTTTCCTTTTCCCTTTCCCTTTCTTCTTTTTCTCTCTCCCTATACTTTCATCCTACCCAACCTATTTCCTGCATTGAGATTAGAACTTAGTTAACTCACCCTGTGCCTCCCCACACCAATCTGTTCCTATTTTTTACCCACATCTCTCCCTAACCCTAATAATTTCTGGTTTTCCAAATTTTTCTCTGCGGTTCGAAGCCAATTAACTTACAGTTGTTTGATGTTGAATAGATGTATCTGTTGAACTAGATTGTATCTGTAGATTATTGACTGTACAAATTCAGACTTTAGTTGAGGGTTGCCGTAAGATAGTGTTCAAGCACAAAACCGGTGCTATTTTCATCTGAAATGGGCAGAGTAAGCTGGAAAAAACACAAGAAAAATGGCAAATCCAGGTATCTCAATTCCCAATCTTGATAATCAGAAGACAGAACAGATAATCGATAATCCAGAGGAGAGTTCCCAAATAGCTCTACAAACACTGCTGGCAAACATGATAAATGAAAAGATAGAAAACACACAAAGGATTCTGAATGAGCATGATAGGGAGAGAGAGGAGGCAATCCAAAAGTTTATACAGGAATATCATAAGCGTGAGGAAGTTACTCAAAAACTGATACAAGATATGTGTGAGCAGCTTGAGAATACTCAAAGAGAAAGTCAGGAATGGCATGAGCAGGCTGAGAACACTCAAAGAGAACTGCAGGAATCCCACGAACGGGAGGAAGCTAATCAAAGAGTAATACAGGAATTGAGAGAGCAGAAAGAGAATACATAAAGGTCACTAAAGACATTCATGGAATCCATTAACAAAGAGCTGAAGGAAGTCAGGGAGAGCACAAAGAGAATGCTGAATGGAACCCAACAGAAGGAATGGGAGTCAAAAGAAACCATAACCAATCAACTAAGTGATATGAGAATAAACACTTGAACACCAAATTAAGCAAGTAAAGAAATTCATACAAGATCTAAAATAAAGCTTCAACAAAGAATTTGAAGCCATAAAAGCTGACCAATTAGAAGGAAAAGAAATAAAAAACAAAGTAGAAAGTCTTGACAGCAGGTTAGACCATGCAGAAGATTGAATCTCAGGGATTGAAGACAGCCTAGATATTATAGAGAAAGAACATACAACCATCCAAGACAAGTCCAAGAAATATGATAGATCTATCCAACACTTGGAAGACACCATCAGAAGGCCTAATCTAAGGATAATGGGTGTAGAGGAGCACCAAGAAACAGAAGTTAATGGTCTAGGAAATTTGTTTAACAGGATCCTAGCAGAGAACTTCTCAAACATACAAAAAGATAGGCCTATTCAGATAAAAGAAGCTTTTAGAACCCCAAATAGACCAGACCAGAATAGGACATCACACTGTCACATTATAATCCACACAGGATCAACTCAGACCAACGAAGAGATCCTTAAAGCTGTCAAGGAGAAAAGATTAATCAAACTATAAAGGGAAACCAATTAGAATCACCTCAGATTTCTCAGCAGAGACAATCAAAGCAAGAAGAGCCTGGAATGATGTACACCATGCCCTAAAAAGAAACAACTATCATCCAAGAATACTATACCCAGCTAAACTCTCCTTCATAACTGAAGGCCAAATAAAAACCTTCCATAGCAAAGAAAAATTGAAACAATACTTCTCCACCAAACCAGCCCTATCAAAGGTATTTAAAGATGTCCTACACATAGAATACCACCAAGACCTCAATAAAGGCCAAGAAACTGCACCCAAACTGAGAATCCAAGAGCCATAGGAAGAACCCAGTTTTCTCAGCCCCCAAGAAGGTGGATAACATGGCAGGAATACCCAAATACCTCGCAGTCCTATCTCTTAATTTTAACGGATTTAACTTTCCAATTAAGCGACATAGACTGTCTAGTTGGATTAAAAAACAAGATCCTTCTACCTGCTGCCTTCAGGAGTCACACCTTGCCCGTAAAAACAAACACATTTTCAATGTTAAAGGCTGGAACAAAATCTACCAAGCAAACGGCCCCCATAAACAGGTGGGAGTTGCAATCCTAATATCAGATAAAATAGACTTCAAATTAAAATTCATGAGAAGAGATAAAGAAGGTCGCTACATACTAATTAAGGGATCTCTCCTTCAGGAGGATATTCCAATTCTAAATAACTATTCGCCAAACAATGGAGCACCCAAATTTATCCAAGAAACACTACTTTCCCTCAAATCCCATATACATCCAAAGACATTAATTGTTGGGGATTTTAACACACCATTCTCCCCACTAGATAAATCAACTCCGCAAAAACTCAACAGAAAAACTGCAGATCTAAACAGCTAAATAGATCAACTAGACTTAACTGACATCTACCGAACATTTCACCCAGCAACATCAGAATACACGTTTTTCACAGCAGCACAAGGAACATTTTCTAAAATACACCACATTTTAGGCCACAAAGAAAAGTTGTCTAAATTCAGAAACACTGAAGTTATACCTTGCATTCTCTCAGACGACAAGAGAATAAAATTAGTACTAAACACCAAAAGCCACAAAAGAAAGTCCGGTATCACATAGAGGCTGAACAACACACTGATGAATCATGAGTGGGTCATGGAGGAGATTAGAAAGGAAATTCAAATGTTCATACTATTCTACAAAAATGAACACACAAATTACCAGCTCCTCTGTGACACAGCAAAGGCAGTACTCAGATGCAAGTTTATAGCTCTGAGCTCCTACATCAACAAATTGGAGAGAACTGAAACCAACTATATAATGACACATCTAAACCTCCTTGAAAAAGAACAGCAAGATAAACCCCAATCCACTAGACAAAAAGAAATAATTAAAATTAAATGAGAATTAAATGAATTAGAATCCAAAAAAACTATAGAAAGACTCAACAAAACAAAGAGTTGGTTCTTTGAAAAACTTAACAAAATTGATAGACTCTTAGCAAATCTTATCTGAAAAAGAAGAGAACAAACCCAAATTAATAAACTCAGAGATGAGAATGGAAAAATCACCACGGAAACAACCAAGATTCAGAACATTATAAGGGAATATTTCTCAGAATTTTATGCTAATAAGTTTGAGAACTTGACAGAAATGGACCTTTTCCTAGCAAATATTGACATGTCAAAACTAAAACAAGATGAGTTAGGAGTTCCGGGAAGATGGCGGAGGAGAAGCTGGAATCTGAACAAGCTCTGGCATAGAAAACAGTTTCAGAGTTCCAGTGAACAGTCCCAAGCCAGAGAATCACACCAAGCGTGCCATCACAGGACAGAGAGTTAGTCAAGAGAGGGGAAGCCAAGCAGACACATCTGAGCAGCTGCCGCTGCGGCGGCAGGGTCGCAGCGGCGACCACCGCCGCGGAGGCATACCTGAGACGCAGTCCGGGACGAAGGAGCCAGACGCAGCGGTGGAGTGGATTCTACTCAACACCAGCAAGAACCGACAAGGAGCGGACAACTTCATCCTGCACTTTGCAGACCAGAGACGACCCGAGATCCATGACTCCGCGTGAGTAGAAGCCCCACTTCCTCACTCCTCTGGGAGCAGAGGAGGGAAGGCCACCCCTCCCCCCCAGCACCGGTGATCTCCATCTTGGATAACGACAAAGCTCGGAGGAGCGGCTAGCTCCAGCTCAGGCCTTGGAATAGAGCTAGACATTTGGCAGGTCACAGGAACTTGGCGGTGAGGTGACCTCACAGACTCAGTTCCATCCAGGGAGGGGTCGCCCAGCTCAGGCACCAGCCATTGGAGTGGCTCTCCTCGCTGGGTGGCCAGAGCCTGAGGCTGCCCCTCCCTCTAGCAGCCACCACAATCAATTGAAAAACAGAAACCCTGAGAATGGCTCCAGGCT
The DNA here is from genome assembly GCF_019054845.1 of Dipodomys spectabilis. Classification (NCBI taxonomy): domain Eukaryota; kingdom Metazoa; phylum Chordata; class Mammalia; order Rodentia; family Heteromyidae; genus Dipodomys; species Dipodomys spectabilis. Next base: position 710,188 of record NW_024870734.1, on the reverse strand, counting down.
GGGTGCTGTGAGTTTTTTTTTCACAAAATAGCCCCAGGGAAAAGCTACTGTTCGTTGAAAGGCCTCAACTCTACCCAGAACCTAGCCTCATCACTGCATCCCCCTCTTTTGTGATTCTCAAAGCAGATCACACTCCCAGTAAACTAACCTGGGAGGGGGATCCCAAAATCTTGGGTAAAGCAGAGCATTTTTCTGCCTGTTCCAACAAACTGACTTAAGAAACCAATCAAGCCACAGGACCTCAAGCTGACCAGAGACTCCAACCAGACTCTGGTTACAGACAAAAGGGAGATACAGGACTCTTCCCACCCCTCCTAAAAAAAAAAAAAAAAAAATCAAAGAACTTTTTTTTTTTTTCTTTCTTCTTCTTCTTTTCTTTTTTTCTTTTTCTTGTTTTGTTTTTTTTTTTCATTTTTTGTTACCTTATATATATATAAAAAATTTTTTTTGCTTTTCTAAAACTTTTATTAATCTTTAATTTTTGCCTCTTCTGAAAAAATAATTGTTTTCCATTAACTTTTTTTTTTTTCTTCTCCTCTTATAATTTTTATTTTAGGAATACGTGAATGTGTGTTTTCGTTTCTTTTCTTGTCTTCTTTCTCTTTTTCTTTCATTCTTAATTATCTTTATGTTTTTTTTTCTAGCTCTACTGAACTTCTGATCTTTTCTTCTCACTTTCCTATCCTTTCCATCTTTTCCTCTTTGTTCATCTTTATGTGACTTAACTCTCGTCCTGCACATCCTCAGATAAACCCGTAGTTAACCAGTAGACCCTATCCCCCATTGTGTACACACTTAATCCACAAACTTATTACTCAATTTAAAACCTCTGAGACTTAAATTCACTAATAGCAGTACTTTATACCTATACAATATTTTAAGCATTTTTTTAAAGTTTTTCTCATCTCCTCTATGTCCCTCCCTTTCTCTCAACATATTCATATTCCTCTATAAATAGATGGTCTTTTAATCTCTAAAATAACATTAATTTTTACGTTTCTATTTTATTTTCTGGTCTCTTTTCATTCCCCTTTCCCTTTCTTCTTTTTCTCTCTCTCTCTACTTACATCCTACCCAACCTATTTCCTGCATTGTGATTAGGACATAGTTAACTCTCCCTGTGCCTCCCCACACCAATCTATTCCTATTTTTTACCCATATCTCTTCCTAACCCTAATAATTTCTGGCTTTCCAAATTCTTCTCTGCGGTTCGAAGTCCTTTAACATATAGTTGTTTGATGTCGAATAGATGTATCTGTTGAACTAGATTGTATCTGTAGACTATTGACTGTACAAATGCAAACTTTGGTTGATGGTTGCCTTAAGATAGTGTTCTAGCACAAAACTGGTGCTATCTTCATCTCAAATGGGCAGAGTAAGCCGGAAAAACACAAGAAAAATGGCAAATTCGGGTATCTCAATTCCCAATCCTGATAATCAGGGGTTAGAACAGATAATGAATAATCCAGAAGAGAGTTCCCAAACAGCTCTACAAACACTGGTGGCAAACATGATAAATGAAAAGTTTGACAACGTACAAAGGACTCTGTATGAGCGTGATAGGGAGAGAGAGGAGGCATCCCAGAAGTTTATACAGGAATATCATAAGCGTGAGGAAGCTACTCAAAAACTGATACAGGATTTGCGTGAACAACTTGAGAATACTCAAAGAGAAAGGGAGGAATGGCGTGAGCAGGCTGAGAACTCTCAAAGAGATCTGCAGGAATCCCACGAACGGGAGGAAGCAAATCAAAGAGTAATACAGGAATTGAGAGACCAGGTAGAGAACACACAAAGATCACTAAAGGCATTCATGGAATCCATTAACAAAGAGCTGAAGGAAGTCAGGGAGACCACAAAGGGAATGCTGAATGGAACCCAACAGAAGGAATGGGAGCCCAAAGAAACCATAACCAATCAACTAAGTGATTTGAGGACAAACACTGAACACCAAATTAAGGAAGTAAAGAAATTCATACAAGACCTAAAACAGAGCTTCAACAAAGAACTTGAAGCCATCAAAGCTGACCAACTAGAAGGAAGAGAGATAAAAAACAAAGTAGAGAGTCTTGACAGCAGGTTAGACCATGCAGAAGATCGAATCTCAGGGATTGAAGACAGCCTAGATATTATAGAGAAAGAACATACAACCATACAAGACAAGTCCAAGAAATATGATAGATCTATCCAACACCTGGAAGACACCATCAGAAGGCCTAATCTAAGGATAATGGGTGTAGAGGAACACCTAGAAACAGAAGTTAATGGTCTAGGAAATCTGTTTAACAGGATCCTAGCAGAGAACTTCCCAAACATGCAAAAAGATAGGCCTGTCCAGATACAAGAAGCCTTTAGAACCCCAAATAGACCAGACCAGAATAGGACATCCCACCGTCACATTATAATCCACACAGGATCAACTCAGAACAAGGAAAAGATCCTTAAAGCTGTCAGGGAGAAAAGGGTAATCACTTATAAAGGGAAACCAATTAGAATCACCTCAGATTTCTCAGCAGAGACAATCAAAGCAAGAAGAGCCTGGAATGATGTATGCCATGCCCTAAAAACAAACAACTATCAACCAAGAATACTGTACCCAGCTAAACTCTCCTTCATAACTGAAGGCCAAATAAAAACCTTCCATAGCAAAGAAAAATTGAAACAATACTTCTCCACCAAACCAGCCCTATCAAAGGTATTTAAAGATGTCCTACACATAGAATACCACCAAGACCTCAATAAAGGCCAAGAAACTGCACCCAAACTGAGAATCCAAGAGCCATAGGAAGAACCCAGTTTTCTCAGCCCCCAAGAAGGTGGATAACATGGCAGGAATACCCAAATACCTCGCAGTCCTATCTCTTAATTTTAACGGATTTAACTTTCCAATTAAGCGACATAGACTGTCTAGTTGGATTAAAAAACAAGATCCTTCTACCTGCTGCCTTCAGGAGTCACACCTTGCCCGTAAAAACAAACACATTTTCAATGTTAAAGGCTGGAACAAAATCTACCAAGCAAACGGCCCCCATAAACAGGTGGGAGTTGCAATCCTAATATCAGATAAAATAGACTTCAAATTAAAATTCATGAGAAGAGATAAAGAAGGTCGCTACATACTAATTAAGGGATCTCTCCTTCAGGAGGATATTCCAATTCTAAATAACTATTCGCCAAACAATGGAGCACCCAAATTTATCCAAGAAACACTACTTTCCCTCAAATCCCATATACATCCAAAGACATTAATTGTTGGGGATTTTAACACACCATTCTCCCCACTAGATAAATCAACTCCGCAAAAACTCAACAGAAAAACTGCAGATCTAAACAGCTAAATAGATCAACTAGACTTAACTGACATCTACCGAACATTTCACCCAGCAACATCAGAATACACGTTTTTCACAGCAGCACAAGGAACATTTTCTAAAATACACCACATTTTAGGCCACAAAGAAAAGTTGTCTAAATTCAGAAACACTGAAGTTATACCTTGCATTCTCTCAGACGACAAGAGAATAAAATTAGTACTAAACACCAAAAGCCACAAAAGAAAGTCCGGTATCACATAGAGGCTGAACAACACACTGATGAATCATGAGTGGGTCATGGAGGAGATTAGAAAGGAAATTCAAATGTTCATACTATTCTACAAAAATGAACACACAAATTACCAGCTCCTCTGTGACACAGCAAAGGCAGTACTCAGATGCAAGTTTATAGCTCTGAGCTCCTACATCAACAAATTGGAGAGAACTGAAACCAACTATATAATGACACATCTAAACCTCCTTGAAAAAGAACAGCAAGATAAACCCCAATCCACTAGACAAAAAGAAATAATTAAAATTAAATGAGAATTAAATGAATTAGAATCCAAAAAAACTATAGAAAGACTCAACAAAACAAAGAGTTGGTTCTTTGAAAAACTTAACAAAATTGATAGACTCTTAGCAAATCTTATCTGAAAAAGAAGAGAACAAACCCAAATTAATAAACTCAGAGATGAGAATGGAAAAATCACCACGGAAACAACCAAGATTCAGAACATTATAAGGGAATATTTCTCAGAATTTTATGCTAATAAGTTTGAGAACTTGACAGAAATGGACCTTTTCCTAGCAAATATTGACATGTCAAAACTAAAACAAGATGAGTTAGGAGTTCCGGGAAGATGGCGGAGGAGAAGCTGGAATCTGAACAAGCTCTGGCATAGAAAACAGTTTCAGAGTTCCAGTGAACAGTCCCAAGCCAGAGAATCACACCAAGCGTGCCATCACAGGACAGAGAGTTAGTCAAGAGAGGGGAAGCCAAGCAGACACATCTGAGCAGCTGCCGCTGCGGCGGCAGGGTCGCAGCGGCGACCACCGCCGCGGAGGCATACCTGAGACGCAGTCCGGGACGAAGGAGCCAGACGCAGCGGTGGAGTGGATTCTACTCAACACCAGCAAGAACCGACAAGGAGCGGACAACTTCATCCTGCACTTTGCAGACCAGAGACGACCCGAGATCCATGACTCCGCGTGAGTAGAAGCCCCACTTCCTCACTCCTCTGGGAGCAGAGGAGGGAAGGCCACCCCTCCCCCCCAGCACCGGTGATCTCCATCTTGGATAACGACAAAGCTCGGAGGAGCGGCTAGCTCCAGCTCAGGCCTTGGAATAGAGCTAGACATTTGGCAGGTCACAGGAACTTGGCGGTGAGGTGACCTCACAGACTCAGTTCCATCCAGGGAGGGGTCGCCCAGCTCAGGCACCAGCCATTGGAGTGGCTCTCCTCGCTGGGTGGCCAGAGCCTGAGGCTGCCCCTCCCTCTAGCAGCCACCACAATCAATTGAAAAACAGAAACCCTGAGAATGGCTCCAGGCTGGGTGCTGTGAGTTTTTTTTTCACAAAATAGCCCCAGGGAAAAGCTACTGTTCGTTGAAAGGCCTCAACTCTACCCAGAACCTAGCCTCATCACTGCATCCCCCTCTTTTGTGATTCTCAAAGCAGATCACACTCCCAGTAAACTAACCTGGGAGGGGGATCCCAAAATCTTGGGTAAAGCAGAGCATTTTTCTGCCTGTTCCAACAAACTGACTTAAGAAACCAATCAAGCCACAGGACCTCAAGCTGACCAGAGACTCCAACCAGACTCTGGTTACAGACAAAAGGGAGATACAGGACTCTTCCCACCCCTCCTAAAAAAAAAAAAAAAAAATCAAAGAACTTTTTTTTTTTTTCTTTCTTCTTCTTCTTTTCTTTTTTTCTTTTTCTTGTTTTGTTTTTTTTTTTCATTTTTTGTTACCTTATATATATATAAAAAATTTTTTTTGCTTTTCTAAAACTTTTATTAATCTTTAATTTTTGCCTCTTCTGAAAAAATAATTGTTTTCCATTAACTTTTTTTTTTTTCTTCTCCTCTTATAATTTTTATTTTAGGAATACGTGAATGTGTGTTTTCGTTTCTTTTCTTGTCTTCTTTCTCTTTTTCTTTCATTCTTAATTATCTTTATGTTTTTTTTTCTAGCTCTACTGAACTTCTGATCTTTTCTTCTCACTTTCCTATCCTTTCCATCTTTTCCTCTTTGTTCATCTTTATGTGACTTAACTCTCGTCCTGCACATCCTCAGATAAACCCGTAGTTAACCAGTAGACCCTATCCCCCATTGTGTACACACTTAATCCACAAACTTATTACTCAATTTAAAACCTCTGAGACTTAAATTCACTAATAGCAGTACTTTATACCTATACAATATTTTAAGCATTTTTTTAAAGTTTTTCTCATCTCCTCTATGTCCCTCCCTTTCTCTCAACATATTCATATTCCTCTATAAATAGATGGTCTTTTAATCTCTAAAATAACATTAATTTTTACGTTTCTATTTTATTTTCTGGTCTCTTTTCATTCCCCTTTCCCTTTCTTCTTTTTCTCTCTCTCTCTACTTACATCCTACCCAACCTATTTCCTGCATTGTGATTAGGACATAGTTAACTCTCCCTGTGCCTCCCCACACCAATCTATTCCTATTTTTTACCCATATCTCTTCCTAACCCTAATAATTTCTGGCTTTCCAAATTCTTCTCTGCGGTTCGAAGTCCTTTAACATATAGTTGTTTGATGTCGAATAGATGTATCTGTTGAACTAGATTGTATCTGTAGACTATTGACTGTACAAATGCAAACTTTGGTTGATGGTTGCCTTAAGATAGTGTTCTAGCACAAAACTGGTGCTATCTTCATCTCAAATGGGCAGAGTAAGCCGGAAAAACACAAGAAAAATGGCAAATTCGGGTATCTCAATTCCCAATCCTGATAATCAGGGGTTAGAACAGATAATGAATAATCCAGAAGAGAGTTCCCAAACAGCTCTACAAACACTGGTGGCAAACATGATAAATGAAAAGTTTGACAACGTACAAAGGACTCTGTATGAGCGTGATAGGGAGAGAGAGGAGGCATCCCAGAAGTTTATACAGGAATATCATAAGCGTGAGGAAGCTACTCAAAAACTGATACAGGATTTGCGTGAACAACTTGAGAATACTCAAAGAGAAAGGGAGGAATGGCGTGAGCAGGCTGAGAACTCTCAAAGAGATCTGCAGGAATCCCACGAACGGGAGGAAGCAAATCAAAGAGTAATACAGGAATTGAGAGACCAGGTAGAGAACACACAAAGATCACTAAAGGCATTCATGGAATCCATTAACAAAGAGCTGAAGGAAGTCAGGGAGACCACAAAGGGAATGCTGAATGGAACCCAACAGAAGGAATGGGAGCCCAAAGAAACCATAACCAATCAACTAAGTGATTTGAGGACAAACACTGAACACCAAATTAAGGAAGTAAAGAAATTCATACAAGACCTAAAACAGAGCTTCAACAAAGAACTTGAAGCCATCAAAGCTGACCAACTAGAAGGAAGAGAGATAAAAAACAAAGTAGAGAGTCTTGACAGCAGGTTAGACCATGCAGAAGATCGAATCTCAGGGATTGAAGACAGCCTAGATATTATAGAGAAAGAACATACAACCATACAAGACAAGTCCAAGAAATATGATAGATCTATCCAACACCTGGAAGACACCATCAGAAGGCCTAATCTAAGGATAATGGGTGTAGAGGAACACCTAGAAACAGAAGTTAATGGTCTAGGAAATCTGTTTAACAGGATCCTAGCAGAGAACTTCCCAAACATGCAAAAAGATAGGCCTGTCCAGATACAAGAAGCCTTTAGAACCCCAAATAGACCAGACCAGAATAGGACATCCCACCGTCACATTATAATCCACACAGGATCAACTCAGAACAAGGAAAAGATCCTTAAAGCTGTCAGGGAGAAAAGGGTAATCACTTATAAAGGGAAACCAATTAGAATCACCTCAGATTTCTCAGCAGAGACAATCAAAGCAAGAAGAGCCTGGAATGATGTATGCCATGCCCTAAAAACAAACAACTATCAACCAAGAATACTGTACCCAGCTAAACTCTCCTTCATAACTGAAGGCCAAATAAAAACCTTCCATAGCAAAGAAAAATTGAAACAATACATCTCCACCAAACCAGCCCTACAAAAGATTCTTAAAGATGTCCTACACATAGAAAACCAACAAGACCGCAATAAAGGCCAAGAAACTGCACCCAAACTGAGAATCCAAGAACCATAGGAAGAACCCAGTTTTCGCAGCCCCCAAGAAGGTAGATAACATGGCAGGAACTCCCAAATACCTCTCAGTCCTATCTCTTAATGTTAACGGACTGAACTCTCCAATCAAGCGACATAGACTGTCTAGTTGGATTAAAAAACAAGACCCTTCTATCTGCTGCCTGCAGGAGTCACATCTTGCCCATAAAAACAAACACATTTTCAATGTTAAAGGCTGGAACAAAATCTACCAAGCAAACGGACCGCATAAACAGGCGGGAGTTGCAATCCTAATATCAGATAAAATAGACTTCAAATTAAAATTCATGAAAAGAGATAAAGAAGGTCGCTACATACTAATTAAAGGATCTCTCCTTCAGGAGGATATTACAATTCTAAATATCTATTCACCAAACAATGGAGCACCCAAATTTATCAAAGAAACACTACTTTCCCTCAAATCCCATATAGATCCAAAGACATTAATCGTTGGGGATTTTAACACACCACTCTCCCCACTAGATAGATCAACTCGGCAAAAACTCAACAGAGAAACCACAGATCTAAACAGCTGCATAGATCAACTAGACTTAACAGACATTTACCGAACATTTCACCCAGCAGCATCAGAATACACGTTTTTCTCAGCAGCACATGGAACGTTTTCTAAAATAGACCACATTTTAGGCCACAAAGCAAACTTGTCTAAATTCAGAAACATTGAAGTTATACCTTGCATTCTCTCTGACCACAAGGGAATAAAGTTAGAACTCAACATCAAAAGCCACCAAAGAAAGTCCGGTATCACATGGAGGCTGAACAACACACTGCTGAATCATGAGTGGGTCATGGAAGAGATTAGAAAGGAAATTCAAATGTTCATGCTATTCAACAAAAATGAACACACAAAATACCAGCTCCTCTGGGACACAGCAAAGGCAGTACTCAGAGGCAAGTTTATAGCTCTGAGCTCCTACATCAACAAATTGGAGAGATCTGAAACTAACAATTTAATGACACATCTAAACCTCCTTGAAAAAGAGCAGCAAGATAAACCCCAATCCAGTAGACGGAAAGAAATAATCAAAATTAAATCAGAATTAAATGAATTAGAATCCAAAAAAACTATAGAAAGAATCAACAAAACAAAGAGTTGGTTCTTCGAAAAACTTAACAAAATTGACAGACCCTTAGCAAATCTTATCAGAAAAAGAAGAGAACACACCCAAATTAATAAACTCAGAGATGAGAATGGAAACATCACCACGGAAACAACCAAGATTCAGAACATTATAAGGGAATACTTCTCAAAACTTTATGCTAATAAGTTTGAGAACTTGACAGAAATGGACCTCTTCCTAGCAAATATTGACATGCCAAAACTAAACCAAGATGAGGTAAACTATCTTAACAGGCCCATATCAAGCATTGAAATAGAAACAGCAATAAGAGACCTCCCAGCTAAGAAAAGTCCAGGACCAGATGGTTTTACAGCGGAATTTTACAAGGCCTTCAAAGCAGAGCTCACACCAATTCTCCTCCAACTCTTCAATGAAATTGAAAGAGAAAGCTCACTACCGAACACATTCTATGAAGCCATCATAACCCTCATCCCAAAACCAGGCAGGGACTCATCAAAGAAAGAGAACTATAGACCCATTTCTTTGATGAACATTGATGCGAAACTTCTCAACAAAATTTTGGCCAATCGACTTCAACAATTCATCCAAAAAATCATACACCACGATCAAACAGGATTCATTTCAGGGATGCAAAGCTGGTTCAATATACGCAAATCAATTAATATTATTCATCACATCAACAGGAGCAAGAATAAGAACCACATGGTTATCTCAATAGACGCAGAAAAAGCATTCGACAGGATCCAACACCCCTTTATGATGAAGGTTTTGGAAAAATTAGGAATCCATGGAACATTCCTCAATACAATAAAGGCTGTATATGACAAACCTACAGCCAGCATTATACTCAATGGTGAAAAACTAAAGCCATTTCCTCTTAACTCAGGAACAAGACAAGGATGCCCACTCTCTCCACTTCTCTTCAATCTAGTATTAGAATGCCTAGCTACAGCAATAAGACAAGATGCAGACATAAAGGGGATCCAAATAGGGAAAGAAGAAATAAAACTCTCCCTCTTTGCAGATGACATGATCTTGTATTTAAAGAATCCCATAGACTCCACTCCCAAATTACTCAAGCTGATTCAAAACTTTGGCAAAGTAGCAGGTTATAAAATTAACCCCCAAAAATCAACGGCTTTTCTGTATGCCAACAATGAGAAAAGTGTGGCTGAAATTAGGAAAGCAACTCCATTTGTAATAGCCCCACAAAAAATAAAATACCTAGGAATTAACTTAACTAAAGAAGTGAAGGACCTCTATGATGAAAACTTTAAAATCTTGAAAAAGGAAATCAACACAGAACTTAAAAAATGGCAAAACCTCCCATGCTCCTGGATTGGAAAGATTAACATCGTGAAAATGGCAATACTTCCCAAGGCTATCTACAAATTCAACGCAATACCTATCAAAATTCCACCCTCATTCTTCAAGGAAATAGAAGAGGCAATCCAAAAATTCATATGGAACAATAAAAGACCCCGAATAGCAAAAGCGCTCCTCAACGGAAAGAACACTGCTGGAGGAATATCAATACCAAATTTCAAACTCTACTATAAAGCCATAGTAATCAAAACAGCTTGGTATTGGCATAAAAACAGACCTCAGGACCAATGGAATAGAATTGAAAACCCAGAAATGAACCTACAGACCTATAGCCATCTAATCTCCGATAAGGGAGCTAAAACAATAGAATGGAAGACAGACAGCCTCTTCAGTAAATGGTGCTGGCAAAATTGGTTAACTACATGTAGAAAACTAAAGCTAGATCCTTATATATCACCCTGCACCAGAATCAACTCCAAATGGATCAAAGACCTTGAAGTCAAAGCAGACACTCTGAAAACATTACAGGATGGAATAGGAGAAACCCTGGGTCTCCTTGGCTCAGGCCGAAATTTTCTGAATAGAGACCCGGAAACACAACAAATCAAAGAAAGGCTGGACAAATGGGATTGTATAAGGTTGCAGAGCTTCTGCAGGGCAAATGACATAGCTAGCAAGATCAATAGAAAGCCCACGGACTGGGAGAAGATCTTTACTAGCCATACAACGGACAAGGGTCTCATATCTAAAATATACTTGGAACTCAAAAAATTAAACCACCCAACAACAAATCCTCAAAGAAACAACTGCCCAATAAGTAAGTGGGCGAAAGACTTAAAGAGAAGCTTCTCTGAAGAAGAAAGAAGGATGGCCAATAGACACATGAAGAAATGTTCAACATCCCTAGCCATAAAAGAAATGCAAATCAAAACAACATTGAGATATCACCTCACTCCAGTTAGAACAGCAAAAATCAAGAACTCTAACAACAACAGATGCTGGAGGGGATGTGGACAGAAAGGAACCTTACTTCATTGTTGGTGGGAATGTAAACTTGTTCAACCACTTTGGAAAGCAGTATGGAGGTTCCTCAAAAGACTCCACATAGAGCTCCCCAACGACCCAGCAATCCCACTTTTGGGCATTTACCCAAATGATCACAAACAAGGCCACACTAAAGCTACCAGCACAACTATGTTTATTGCAGCATTATTTACCATAGCTAAGACATGGAACCAACCCAGATGCCCCTCAGTAGATGAATGGATCAAGAAGATGTGGTATATATACACAATGGAATTCTATGCCTCCATCAGAAAGAATGACATTTCCCCATTTGTTAGGAAATGGAAAGGCTTGGAAAAAATTATATTAAGTGAAGTAAGCCAGGCCCAAAGAAACATAGGTCCCATGGTTTCCCTTATTTGCAATATCTAGTATAGGTATGAGTCAAGCGGAAAAAGTCAGATAATGTGATGTTAGGAAAACAAAACCTCAAATATGTATTTTAATGTTTTTGTTTCTTTCATGCATGTGTTTCTAACGCATTTATAAGATTATTTCCTTGTTGCTTTGTATGTCCCTCCCCCACAGTGTAACCCCCGCTTTCACTATATTTGATGTCAGTATAACATGTGGAGGAGATGGGGACAAACAAGTCGTTTAAGGATTCAGTTGGACCTGTTGCAACAATGAGAAGTACAAAATGTCATGTCAAAACCAGCTTTACAATGTCGGTGGGGGGGGGGAGGGGGGGTACGATTGGTTGGGAGGGAGGGGGGAGGCCGGGAAGGGAGGTGAAGGGTAAACAAAGGAGGAGGCTGCAATGCTTGGTAAGAAATGTATGCATTATCCTGCCCATGTAATTGTAACCCCTCTGTACAGTATGTTCTCAAATAAAATAAAATAAAATTAAAAAAAAAAAAAAAAAAAAACAAGATGAGTTAAACCATCTTAAAGGAGCTTTATCAAGCATTGCAATAGAAACAGAAATAAGAGACCTCCCAGCTAAGAAAAGTCCAGGACCAGATGGTTTTACAGCAGAATTTTACAAGGCCTTCAAAGCAGAGCTCACACCAATACTCCTCCAACTCTTCAATGAAATTGAAAGCCATCATAACCCTCATCCCAAAACCAGGCAGGGACTCATCAAAGAAAGAGAACTATAGACCCATTTCTTCGAAGAACATTGATGCAAAACTTCTCAATAAAATTTTGGCCAATCGATTTCAACAATTCATCTAAAAAATCATACACCACGATCAAACAGGATTCATTTCAGGGATGCAAAGCTGGTTCAATATACGCAAATCAATTAATATTATTCATCACATCAACAGGAGCAAGAATAAGAACCACATGGTTATCTCAATAGATGCAGAAAAAGCATTCGACAAGATCAAACACCCCTTTATGATGAAGGTTTTGGAAAAGTTAGGAATCCATGGAACATTCCTCAATACAATAAAGGCTACATATGACAAACCTACAACAAGCATTATACTTAATGGTGAAAAACTAAAGCCATTTCCTCTTAACTCAAGAACAAGACAAGGATGTCCACTCTCTCCACTTCTCTTCAATCTAGTATTAGAATGCCTATCTACAGCAATAAGACAACATGCAGACATAACGGTTTTCCAAATAGGGAAAGAAGAAATAAAACTCTCCCTCTTTGCAGACGACATGATCGTGTATTTAAAGAATCCCATAGACTCCACTCCCAAATTACTCAAGCTGATTCAAAACTTTGGCAAAGTAGCAGGGTATAAAATTAACCCCCAAAAATCAATGGCTTTTCTGTATGCCAACAATGAGTAAAGTGTGGCCGAAATTAGGAAAGCAACTCCATTTTTAATAGCCCCACAAAAAATAAAATACCTAGGAATTAACTTAACCAAAGAAGTGAAGGACCTCTATGATGAAAACTTTAAAATCTTGAAAAAGGAAATCAACACAGAACTTAGAAAATGGCAAAACCTCCCATGCTCCTAGATTGGAAAGATTATCATCGTGAAAATGGCAATACTTCCCAAGGCTATCTACAAATTCAATGTGATAACTATCAAAATTCCAACCTCATTCGTCAAGGAAATAGAAGAGGCAATCCAAAAATTCATATGGAACAATAAAAGACCCCGAATAGCAAAAGCGCTCCTCAACGGAAAGAACACTGCTGGAGGAATATCAATACCAAATTTCAAACTCTACCACAAAGCCATAGTAATCAAAACAGCTTGGTATTGGCATAAGAACAGACTTCAGGACCAATGGAATAGAATTGAAAAACCAGAAATGAACCTACAGACCTATAGCCATCTAATTTTCGATAAGGGAACTAACACAATAGAATGGAAGAAAGACAGCCTCTTCAGTAAATGGGGCTGGCAAAATTGGTTAACTACTTGTAGAAAACTAGAGCTAGATCCTTATATATCACACTGCACCAGAATCAACTCCAAATGGATCAAAGACCTCGAAGTCAAAGCAGACACTCTGAAAATATTACAGGTTGGAATAGGAGAAACCCTCGGTCTCCTTGGCGCCGGTCGAAATTTTCTGAATACAGACACGGAAACACAACAATCAAAGAAAGGTTGGAGAAATGGGATTGCATGAAGTTGCAGAGCTTCTGCATGGCAAACGACATAGCTAGCAAGATCAATAGAAAGCCCACGGATTGGGAGAAGATATTCACTAGACATACAACGGACAAGGGTCTCATATCTAAAATATACTTGGAACTCAAAAAATTAAATCCCCCAACAACAAATCCTCAAAGAAACAACTGCCCAATAAATAAGTGGGCGAAAGACTTAAAGAGAAACTTCTCTGAAGGAGAAAGAAGGATGGCCAATAGACACATGAAGAAATGCTCAACTTCCCTAGCCATAAAAGAAATGCAAATCAAAACAATATTGAGATACCACCTCACTCCAGTTAGAATTGCAAAAATCAAGAACTCTAACAACAACAGATGCTGGAGGGGATGTGGTCAGAAGGGAACCTTACTTCATTGTTGTTGGGAATGTAAAGTTGTTCAACCACTTTGGAAAGCAGTATGGTGGTTCCTCAAAAGACTTCACATAAAGCTCCCCTATGACCTAGCAATCCCACTTTTGGGGATTTACCCAAATGTTTACAAACAAGACCACACTAAAGCTACCAGCACAACTATGTTTATTGCAGCATTATTTACCATAGCTAAGATATGGAACCAACCCAGATGCCCCTCAGTAGATGAATGGATCAACAAAGTGTGGTATATACACACAATGGAATTCTATGCCTCCCTTAGAAAAAATGACATTGCCCCATTTGTTAGGAAATGGAAAAACTTGGAAAAAATTATATTAAGTGAAGTAAGGCAAGCCCAAAGAAACATAGGTCCCATGGTTTCCCTTATTTGCAATATCTAGTATATGTATGAGTCAAGCGGAAAAGGTCAGATAATGTGATGTTATAAAAATGAACCCTTAAATATGTATTTTAATGTTTTCTTTCTTTCATGCATGTGTTTCTAATGCAATTATAATATTATTTCTTTGTGGCTTTGTATGTCCCTCCCCCATAGTATAACTCCTGCTTTCACTATATTTGATGTCACTATAACTTGTGGAGGAGATGGGGAAAAACAAGTCGTTTAAGGATAAAGGTGGACCTGTTGCAACAATGAGAAGAACAAGTTGTCATGTACAAAATGAGCTTTACAACGTCGGTGCGGGGGGTGGGGGGGAGGATTGGCTGGAGGGTAATGGGGGAGGCTGAGAAGGGATGTGAAGGGTAAACAAAGGAGGAGGCTGGAATGCTTTGTAAGAAATGTATGCATTATCCTGCCCATGTAACATGTAATTGTAACCCCTCTGTACAGTATGTTCACAAATAAAATAAAATAAAATAAAATAAAAATAGTAACCAAACTAGAAAGAAAGCCAAATAATTGGGAAAAAATTTTCCAGCAATATATCAGACAAGGGTGCAATATCCATTATATATGGTAAACTCAAGAAACTAACCCTTTACAAACCTAACAAACCAATTTTGAAATGGTCAAGGGAGCTAAAGTGAGACTTCGCAGAAGAAGAGGTAAAAACAGCAAAGAAACATTGAGGAAATGTTCATCATCCCTGGCCGTAAAGGAAAAGCACATAAAAACAACTCTGAGATACCACCTTACCCCAGTCAGAATGGCCCACGTCCTAAATTCAGCCAATGACAGAAGCTGGAAGGGATGCAAAGAAAGAGAAGCATTACTTCATTGCTGGTGCGAATGTATACTAATACAACCACTTGGAATGAAGTCTGGAGGTACCTCAGAAAGCTAAATATCGACCTGTCCTATGAACTCGCCATACCACTCCTAAGCATCTACTCAGAACAACAGGAACCAGTATACAAAGACACACGCCCCTTTATGATATTGCAGCACTGTTCACAATAGCCAAGATTTGGAACCAACCCAGATGAGCCACTACTGATAAGTGGATCCAAAAATTGTGGTACCTATATACAATGGAATACTATGCAGCGTTTAGACATGATAAAATGATGGCATTTGTAGGGAAATGGATGGAACTAGACCAAATTATTTGAGTGAGGTAAGCCAAGAACAAAGATACAAATGGCACAGGGTCTACCTGATATGTGGATTCTAAAGCCAAAATGCAAGAAGGTATGACAAATTAAACAGGACTCGAGAAACAAAGGACAGCCACTCTTTCTGTTGTATCACCATTAATGACTCCATGTTCTTGACTATGTAGATTGTAGAAATATGCACACAATGGAGGGAAGCCAGGAGAAGGAACAGAATAAGTGGGAAATGGAGCAACGTACAACAAAGGTGTCCATCAGCTGCTGATGGGAAGGGAGGAGTGAGAGGGAAAGAGGGAATAGCTTACACTAAGCAAAAGGGAAAAAATGTAAACATCACCTAAGGTGGGAAAAATAATTTGGATTGTCAAAGCTCATAGAATTAACAAACTTTAGATCATGATAATGCTAATTTGCCTTGTCAAGGTTCAAATGTGTTTGTGACTTTAACTAAGTATCACAATTCCACAATGTTGTGAAATATGTGAAATATATATAATCACCTATCTTAATTTTTACAAAAAAGTGTGAGAAGGGAAGGGTTATGAGGGATGGGTGACAATGTTGTCAGACACCTTGTATTCATGTACTGTTTTGTAGAATGGGAACTTCTTTCTACAACTACTTAAAAATAACAACAATACAAAGTATTTAAAAAATAAATAAACATGATGGCAACAGATAAGTTCAAATATAAAATAAGAAAATAAATCCAATTGGAAGGCAAATTTCTTTGGGGAGAGTAATGTAGTTTATTCTATAGCAAGTCTCCTTCAGCAATAAATTCAAAAGCTAGACCTTAAGTAAGTGAAATAAACTAAGAAACAGAGATAAAAAAACTTCACCCACTCTTTCTTGCTTGGACAGCTGGTGTAAAAATTCATCATGCTCCTGAATTAGAACCAAAGTGGCAAGGACCATATTTAGTGGTGCTAGGACCAATATACAGAGAAGGCTGCAAGGTGAACTGTTCAGAGACACTCAGATTATCCCTTAAGGATAAGAATTTCTAAGTGTTAATTACTGCTAACTAATGTGTTTCTATAATTTACTTGTTTTCTATTCAATTTACATTTTAAGACTGTTCATTGGGTTGAGAGAAGGGAATTTTTAGGATTTGGTAAGAAGGAATCAAGGATTTGATTGGACATGAAAACCAGTGGGGGGGTGTATAAAGCAACAGGGCCCTAATAATCAGCAGGACCCACTAATCAATGTGGCCCCATGTCCTGGCCCACTGGAGTGCATGAGACATACCACCAAAGGGCCAGGGTATGTTGTTGGAAGGGGTAGGATGTCATCCTCACATGATTAACTGTGAAGAAGTGATTGGGGAACGGGCAGTTTGTGAAGTGATGGTTGAAAACTGTTAGGCAGGAGACCCACTGGAGTGATGGAGGTGTTCAACCTATGTATACGCTGCATGGTCAGAGAAATGGAATTGGAGAAAATCAAGGGAAGGAAGTAGTGAGACAGCAGGAGGGGAAATACTTGGGAGAAGAGGAATTTGAGGGTGAGTAGGAGGGAAAGTATGCCAATTGGCCACCAGGTCAGAGAAGTGTAGGCCTGTGGATAGTGGAGAGGCCTAAAGAGAAAAAGGAAGTGATGGAAGGGAAAAAGGGAAATGAAGGAAAGTCTATAAAAAAGGAGGGAATAAGGGAAAAGGACAAAGGCTTACCTATTGAAGTTTGGAGCTTTGGATATGATAATTTGGGGAGTTGGTGCTTTGCAGACAAATTAACTATGTGTGGCTGACCACTCACTGGAGGTCTGAGATTTCGTGGTTGGTGCTGGCTTGTCACTGAGTGTACAGCCCAGGACAAGTTAAATGCAGGCCTATTTCGAGAGTAAATAAAGTTATTTTCAATGTGCCTCATTGGATTGTCTTGTGTTTTATGCATCATAAATATACTAGTTCACGTTAGTAGTCTCAAAGGCCACGAAATTTTTTAAATGTTATGAGGTCATAATCAGTTTGCAACTCCGAATTGGACAGTGATGGCAATATGATATCACAATATCAATGCATAATAATATTTTGATGTAGTAATTAGTTGGTGATTCCATAATGGTGATGAGGTCACAATAGATTTATGATGTCACAATTGGGTTGATGATGTCACAATGGCATGCTGGACTTCAATTTTCATTAACTCCCAATAGAATTTGATTTCAGAATGGGATTGTGAGATCTACAAACTCATGCATTGGCCCAAATGTGATGAACTCCCAACAGGCATGTGATATCACAATGTAACACAATGCTTATGATATCTGACAGTGATGACACAATTTTTATAATGAGTGCATTTCTAATATCACACATCATACCTGAAATATGAAGTCAAAAACATTATGAGATCACAAAGGCCTATGTAACACAAGGGCATCATTCAAAGTTATGAGGAAAGGACAGGTTAATGATGTCACACTGGTGATCCTGCCTCCAAGGGTTTGTAATATGACAATGATATAACTGATCTTAATTGTTAGACCACATTGATTATATGGGTAAACAACTGAATTTGATGTCACAAAGGCCATATGCTTTTTCAAAAGAGCTAAGAGGTCATAACCGATTGAAATGTCACAATGTGATTGTGATGTCACAATGGCAATGTGATGCTGCAGTAGGTTTGTGATATCAGGTTGGTAATGAGGTCACCCATGGAATAGTGATGTCACTACTAGTTTGTAATATTAAAATCACATGTCTGATTTCAATTGTTACTAGTTTACAATGAGGACAAGAGTTCAAGGAAGGAGCTAGAAGTCCTAAAACCCATGGCTTTTCTAACATGTGATGTCATAATAGTTTTGTGAAAACAGAATGGCACAGTGATATCACAATGTCAATGTGATGTCACAATATCATGTCATAATAATGTGTTAA
The DNA here is from genome assembly GCF_019054845.1 of Dipodomys spectabilis. Taxonomy (NCBI): domain Eukaryota; kingdom Metazoa; phylum Chordata; class Mammalia; order Rodentia; family Heteromyidae; genus Dipodomys; species Dipodomys spectabilis. Next base: position 691,604 of record NW_024870734.1, on the reverse strand, counting down.
GGGAGTTCAGAAGAAGATAGCTGAGGAGAGGTTGGATTTGAAACAAGTGCTCGCATAGAAAGCAGTTTTAGTGTTCCTGTGAAGAGTCCTAGGCTAGAGAATCATACCCAAGTGTGCCATCACAGTGCAGAGTATGGCCAGAGAGGGAAAATCCAGGCAAGGAAAGAGATCTGAGCACTTGCCACTAGCCGTGGCTGCAAGGGCTGTGGTGGCAGTGGTGGTGGCCATAGACACCATACCTACAACCGAGAGTCCAGGACAAAGGAGTCAGACACAGAAGACTGGCGGATTCTATTCAACACGAGCAAGAACTGAAAAGGAACAGATATCTTCGTCCTGCAGATTTTAGACCAGAGAGGGTCCGTGAACCAAGCAAGATTCTGCTGTGAGTAGAACCCTGACTTCCTCACTCCTTCTCAGGGAGCAGATAGCTCCGACCCAGGCCTTGGAAAAAAACAAAAGAGTCATTTTCCAGGTCACAGGAACTAGAAGTGACCTGCCAGGCTCAGTTCCACCCAGGGGAAAGTCACTCTGCCCAGGCAGAGTAAGTTGCCCTCGGAGAAGAGACTTTCTTCACCAGGTAAACAGAGCCACAGGCTGCCCCACCCTACAGACGCCTAAACAACAATTGAAATTCAGTAAACATAAACCCTGAGAATGGCTCCAAGCTGGGTTTTGTGAATATCTCAGGAGCTAGCCCCTCAGGGAAAAGCTACTGTTTGCTGAAAGGCTTCAACCCAACCCAGAACCTAGCCTCATCACAGCATCTCCAAACTAGAGGATACAGCCATCTCCCTTTTTTGTGATACTCAAAGATCTCCCTCCCACTGAACTAGCCTGGGAGGAGGATCAAAAAATCCTGCCTTATACCGGGCATTTTCTGCCTGACCAAATTGACTTAAGAAACCAATCAAGTCATAGGAAAACCAAACATCACAAGCAGACCAGAGACTCCACCAAGACACTGGTTATAGACACAGGGGAGATACAGGCTCTTCCCATTCCCCCCTCCAAAAAAAAAAAAACCCCAAAACAAAGAACTCTTTTTTGAACATTTTTTAAAATTTTTTATTTTTTTAAAGTGTTTTTCTGTTGATCTTTATTTTCTCATAATTTTTATTTTTGGTGTGTGTGTGTGTGTGTGTGTGTGTGTGTGTGTGTGTGTGTGTGTGTTTAATCTCTTTGACCTTTTGGTCCTTTTTAATTTTTTTTCATTTTTTCTCTCTTTCTTTATTTTTTGCATGACTTAATTGCTGTTCTGCTCAACTCCAGATACATACCTTTTGTCAATTGTTAGACCTTCTCCCCCATACTTAAGCCACAAATTTATTACTCAGTTCACAACCTCTTAGGCTTAACTTCATTAATAGCAGTATTATCTCTTTATACCTACATAATTTTCAAGTAACTAATTTTAAAAAAATTATTTTTTTAGTTTTCATGTTTCCTTTCTATCCCTCCCCTCCTCTCATCCTATCCTTTTCTTCTCTCAATATCATTTTTTTAAACTTACATAATTTTTACGTGTTTCATTTCTTAAATTTAAATTTTTGTTTTTCCTTTTTTTTTCTTTTTTTTAAAAAAAATTTCTCTCCTATGATTCTGTCCAATCCATTTCCCTTTCAGAGATTAGGAATTGGTTATATTTACTCTCATTTTACCTCTCCACATCCCTCTAGTCCTATTTTGACCCACATTTCTCCCTGAAGCTAATAATTTCTGGTTTGCCAAATCCTTCTTCGTTGTTCTTAACCCATTAATCCATGGTTGTTTCATTTAGAATAGATTGTATCTGTTGAACTAGATTGTGTCTGCAGCCATTTTGGTTGTGCAACTACAGGACTCTGGTTGATGCTTACCTTAAAATAGTGTTCTAGCACAAAATTGCTGTTACTTTCATACCAAATGGGCAGAACAAGCCGGAAAAACACAAGAAAAATGGCAAGTCCAGGTATCTGAACTCCCACTAATGATAATCAGGTGACAGAATAGATAATGATAATCATAAGAAGAGTAGTTAATGATAATAATAACAATTAATAGTTCCCCAAAAGCTCTACAAACACTACTGGTAAACATGGTGAATGAAATGATTGAAAATTTGCAAAGGTCTCAGTGTGAGCGTGATAGGGGCCAAGAGGAGGCAATCCAAAGAGTAGTACAGGAATCTTGTGAGCATTAGGAAGCTACTTAAAGATTAATACAGGAATTGCATAAGCAGGCTGAGAACAGTTATAGAGAATTACAGGAATTGCTTTAATGTGAGGAAACTAATCAAAAAGTAATACAGGAATTGTGAGAGTGTGATCAGAATAGACAGAGATAAATAGATGCATTCAAAATAATCCATAAATAGACAGCTGAAACAATTCAGGGAGACCACAAAGGGAATGCAGAATAGAGCCTGCCAGAAAGAATGGGAGTCCAAGGAAACAATAACCAATCATCTAAGTGATCTGAGAATAAACAATGAACACCAAATTAAGGAAGTAAATCTCATACAAGATCTAAACCAAAGCTCCAACAAAGATTTGAAGCCATCAAAGCCTACCAATTAGAAGGAAAAGAAATTAAAAACAAATAGAAAGTCTTGACAGTATGTTAGACCAGGCAGAAGATCAAATCTCGGGGATTGAAGACAGCCTAGATATTATGGAGAAATAACGTGCAACTATCCAATATAAATCCAAAAAATATGATAGATCTATCCAATATTTGGAAGACACCATTAGAAGGCCTAATCTGAGGTTAATGGGTATAGAGGAGCACCTAGAGACAGAAGTTAATGGTCTAGGAAAATTATTTAACAGAATCCTAGCAGAGAACTTCCCAAACATGCAAAAAGATAGGCCTATGGCCTGTTCAGATACAAGAAGCTTTCAGAACCCCAAATAGACCAGAACAGCACAGGACATGTCACCATCACATTATAATCCACACAGGATCAATTCAGACCAAGGAAAGGATCCTTAAAGCTGTCAAGGAGAAAAGACCCATCACCTATACAGGAAAACCAATTAGAATACCCTCAGATTTCTCAGCAGAGATGATTAAAGCATGAAGAGCCTAGAATGATGTATGCTATGCCCTAAAGAAAAACCACACCAAAGAATAGTGTACCCAGCTAAACTCTCCTTCATAACTGAAGGTCAAATAAAAATTGTCCATAGCAAAGAAAAATTGAAAAAATATATCTCCACAAAACCATCCCTACAAAGGTACTTTAAGATATCCTACAGATAGAAAACTAACAAGACAAAGGCCAAGAAATGGCATCTAAGGGAATAGAATTAGAACTCCACATGAAAAGCTAAGAAACACAATCCTGTAACACGTGGAGGCTGAACAACACACTGTTGAATCACCAGTGGGTCATGGAAGAGATTAGAAAGGAAATGCAAATGTTCATGATATTCAACAAAAATGAACACACAAATTACCAGCTCCTCTCAGACACAGCAAAAACAGTACTCCGAGGCAAGTTTATAGCTTTGAATTCCTACATCAACAAATTAGAGGGATCTGAAACCACAATTTAATAAGATATCTGAACATCCTTCATAAAGATCAGCAAAATAAACCCCAATCCAGTAGCCAGAAAGAAATAATTAAAATTAAATTCGAATTAAGTATATTAGAATCCAAAAACACCCTAAAAAGAATTTAAAAAGCAAAGAGTTGGTTCTTCGAAAAAATTAACAAAATTGGGGCTGGGAAGGTGGCTCAGTGGTAGAGTGCTTGCCTTGCAAGCATGATGCCCTCGTTTCGATTCCTCAGCACCACATAAGAAAAAAAAAAAGCCGGAAGTGGTGCTGTGGCTCAAGTGGTACAGCACTAGCCTTGAGCTGAGAGACAGTGCCCAGAGTCCAGGCCCTACGACCGCCCCCCCCCCAAAAAAATAACAAAATTGACAGACCCTTAGCAAATCTTATCAGAAAAAGAAGTGAACACACCCAAATAAACAAACTCAGAGACGAGAATGGTAGCATCACCATCAAAACATTATAATGGAATACTTCTCAAAACTGTATGCTAATAAATTTGAGACATGGCAGAAATGGACCTTTTCCTATCAAATATTGACATGCCGCAACTCAACCAAGAGTTAACAACTTAACAGGCCCATATCAAGCATAGCAATAGAAACAGCAATAAGAGACTTCACATCTAAGAAAAGCCCAGGACCAGATGGATTTGCAGTGGAATTCTACAAGGCATTCAAAACAGGGCTCACACCAATCCTCCTTGGTCTTGTATTTAAAGAATCCCAGAGACTCCACTCCCAAATTACTCATGCTGATTCAAAACTTCGGCAAATAAGCATAGCATAAATTAACTCTCAAAAATCAATGGCTTTTCTGCATGCCAACAATGAGAAGTGTGGCTGAAATCAGGAAAGCAACTCAATTCATAATAGCCCCACAAAAAATAAAATACCTAGGAATTAACTTAATCAAAGAAGTGAAGGAACGTTATGATGAAAACTTTAAAAATCTAAAAAAGGAAGTCAAAACAGGACTTAGAAAATGGAAAAACCTCCCATGCTCCTGGATTGGAAGGATCAACATCGTGAAAATTGCAATACTTCCAAAGGCTATCTATCAATTCAATGTGATACCTATCAATATTCCAAAATCATTCTTCAAGAAAACAGAAGAGGCAATCCAAAAATTCATATGGAACAATAGAAGACCCCGAATAGCAAAAATGATCCTTAACAGAAAGAACAGTGCTGGAGGATTATCACTACCAAATTCCAAACTCCACTACAAAGCCATAGTAATCAAACAGCTTGGTATTGGCACAAGAACAGACCTCAGGACCAATGGAATAGAATTGAAATCCCAGAAATGAACCTACAGACTTATAACCACCTAAACTTCGATAAGGGAGCTTAAAAAAATAAAATGGAAGAAAGTCAGCATGTTCAGTAAATGGTGCTGGCAAAATTGTTTAATCACTTGTAGAAAACTAAAGCTAGATTCTTATCTATCACCTTGCACCAGAATCAACCCTAAATGGATCAAAGTCCTCGGAGTCAAAGCAGACACCCTGAAAACATTACAGGTGGAATAGGAGAAACCCTAGGTCTCCTTGGCACAGGCCGAAATTTTCTTAATAGAGACCCAGAAACATGAAAAATCAAAGAAAGGTTGGACAAATGGGATTTCATGAAATTGCAGAGCTTCTGCCTAGCAAAGGACAAAGCTAGCAAGATCAATAGAAAGCCCACAGATTCGGAGAAGATCTTCACTAGCCATACAACAGACAAGGGTCTCATATCTAAAATATACCTGGAACTCAGAAAATTATATCCCCCAACAAATCTTCAAAAAAAGATATCCCCAAAAAATAAGTGGGCTAAAGACTTACAGAGAAACTTCTCTGGAGAGGAAATAAGGATAGCGAATAGACACACGAAGGAATGCTCAACATCCCTAGCCATAAAAGAAATGCAGATCAAAACAGCATTGAGATACCAGCTCACCCTAGTTAGAATAGCTATAATCAAGAACTCTAATAACAACAGAAGTTGGTGGGGATATTGGTGGGACTGAACACTTGTTCAACCCCTTTGGAAAGCAGTATGGAGCTTCCTCAAAAGACTCTACATAGAGCTCCCCAATGACCCAGCACTCCCACTTTTGAGCATTTAACCAAATGATTATAAACAATACCATACTAAAGCTACCAATACAACTATGTTTATTGTAGAATTATTTACCATAGCTAAGATACGGTACCTACCCAGATGCCCCTCAGTAGATGAATGGATCAAGAATATGTAGTTTATATACACAATGGAATTCTATGTGTCCATCAGAAAGAATGACATTACCCCATTTGTTAGAAAGTGGAAATCCTTGAAAAAATTATATTGAGTGAAGTAATCCAGGCCCAAAGAAATATAAGTGCCATGGTTTCTCTTATTTGCAATAACTAGTATATGTCTGAGACAAACAGAAACTGTCAGAGAAGTTGATGGTAGGAGAAATGAACCCTAAGATAAGGACTCAATTTTTTTTTCGTTCTTGCTATTGTTTCTGCCATATTTATCACATGATTTATTTGTTGTATTTTATGTCCCTCCCCCACGGTATAACCCCTGTTTTCACTGTATTTGATGTTCGTATAATTGGGGGATGACAAGGGGAAAACAAATTGTTATACAGGTGGTCTAATTACCACAATGACATGTACAAGACATTATGTTGAAAAACGAACTTTACAACTTTGGTGCCGAGGGGTTGGTGGGGTGGTAGAAGGGGAGATATGAAGGGATGGGAAGGGAAAACAAAAGAGGAGGCAAAAATGCTTGATAAGAAATATACTCATTACCTTGTTCATGTAATTATAAACCCTCTGTTTGTATTTTCACCATAAAAAATCATAAAATAATAAAGTAAAATTCATGTCAATTTTGTTTTGTCGGTCTTACGGCTCTAACTCTGGGCCTGAGCACTGTCCCTCCTCTCTTCCACTGAAGGATACCACTGTATCTCTTCAGCTACAGTACCGTTTCTAGTTTTCAAAAGATATCTTGGAGATAAGTGTCTCACAGGACTTTTCTGCCCAGGCTGACTTTGAACCACTATCCTCAGATCTCAGTCTTTTGGGTAGCTAGGATTACAGGCATGAGCCAACAAAGCCCAGATCTAAGACAATTTTTAAAAAGTAAGCTTATTGAAACTTCTGGCTTTTTCCAATAAACAATCTTTCTTTTTCAGCATTAGTTTATATCTATGATTTATTTTTAGATGTAACTGTGAATTTTTTAATCGAATTATACATGTTTTACTATTAGTCAGTATCTCACAAAAATCCACAGTTATTGACTTTCCCCAAAGTCAGTTATTACATACTATATTACTTACTATTTATTATTACACTCTATGTTACATATAATGTGAAGTGAAAATAGTTTGGATCATTTCAGATAAATTAGTAGCTGCTATTTTAGGATGATAAATTCACATCTGTGATTTTAAATGAAGATTTAAAAGGAAAGATTTTTGAGTTAAAATGAAGTATGAATGTGTAGTGTGTCCCAATTGAAACAAAAATTCTGAATTCATACAGACAAAATTATTTTCTTTCCACTTATGACTTTGCACTAATACTATTGGAAATAGTGAGGCAAGAGGAGAAAGAATTCAATCTTTATTTTTTTGTCAGTCGTGAGGCTTGAATCTGGGCTAGAGCCCTGTCCCTGTGCTCTTCAGCTCAAGGCGAGTGCTCTACCGCTTGAGCCCCAGCTCCACTTCTGGTTTTCTAGTGGTTTATTGGAGATAAGATTCTCACAGGGGCTGGGAAGGTGGCTCAGTGGTAGAGTGCTTGCCTTGTATGCATGAGGCCCTGGGTTCGATTCCTAAGCACCACATAAGCAAAAAGAAAAAAGCCGGAAGTGGCGCTGTGGCTCAAGTGGTAGAGTGCTAGCCTTGAGCTGAAGAGCTGAGGGACAGCACCCAGGCCGAGAGTTCAGGCCCCACGACTGGACCCAAAAAAAAAAAAAAAAAAAAAAAGAGTCTCACAGGTTTTCCTGCCCCGACTGGCTTTGAACTGTGATCCTCAGATCTCCGTGATCCTCCTGAGTAGCTAGGGAGCTAGCGATACAAGCGTGAGCCACTGGTGCCCAGCAAGGAGGAAGAATTCAAATCATGTCAAACAATGTCTTTGAAAACCTGCCTATTCCCAGTTGTCACAAAATTTCAAGTGTCTATCTTAGAATTTTATTTGGAAAAGTTCTAAATCATTGATTCTTTTTGTAGTTTCTGTTATAGGAAACAAAATATAGACAGAAAACAATTGAAATAAAATGCACACATATGTTGCAGTCACAACTGGAAAAACAACCAACAAAGTAGAACTCCCTCAGGAACAAAAACATGTCATGCCCAGTTTTTCTAAGCACAAAAACCTCAAATACATGTTAACTTGGCGTAGAGCCATAAAGATAACTGTGTCTCAGAAATACGGTTGTGTTAATTTGTAATTAAATTCATCTAGACGAACCTAATATAACAAAACCCTTGAATGGATCAAATTTTTTAAAACAAATGTGACTGTATGAGGAGTGAGATCTGCACATATTTAAAAGAATAAAATAACAAAATCATGACATACTTTAAAAATTCAGAAATGTAATGAATAACTCCAATTGTATCCATATTGAGAACTAATTCCTACTGACTTAACAAGAAAAAATATGCAAATAGTAGAATCTGAGCATTTTACATGAGTGTACATAATTTTAAACTACTCCAAATTACACTTTGTAGAAGACTGAATGTGGCTTATCTAAAGGAAAACATCAACACATGATATGAATGAAATTAAAAGTCTCATGAAAAGAGAGAAGTATTTTCTGGAAAATAATAGTTTAATAAATGGTGGTTAAAATCTTTCTAGTACTGACAAAATTGCATATCTATTTATTTAGATCCAAAAAAGACCCAAGTTACTCACGCAGATTTGAAACTTTGGCAAAGTATCAGTATACATCTATAACATTATTATGGGTGTTGACTCTGGCAAGGAATTCACTTCCTCTTCGATCTGACAAATGAATATATGAAAGAACTTCTCCAACTAAATATCAAGACCTAACTAAACATATAACCAGAAAAGTCATCATGTAAGCCGTATTGCAACTGAGGTAAAAGAAAAATCAGTCATACTGATTCTGTATTTATTGTAAATGTTGATTTTTTCATAAATTATGTCCTTTAGCTTGCATTTTTAAAATATTGTGTAACATGATGTATATCTTAGTAACTAATTTTTGATGCCTCGTTAAATTTTGTTATGAGTATAATGTCTCACTTCAGTTCCTAACCCATGAAATGATGTTGATTACAAAAATAAATTCTAATAACCACTGTATATAATACACAAAATTTCATAAACATGACACCAATAAGCACTGGTTAACATTTTGATATCATGGTCTCATGACTGATGAGGCCTATCTACATGAGTATCATTGTACCTAGATTCCTCAGCCTGAATTTTCTACTGTTAAAAAATTTATATCTTTATTTGTCACCGATCAGAGATTAAATCTGAGTATAAAGCCTAAGGAAAAAGATAAAGTAAGAATTTAGCTTTTCTGGATATAAAGTTAACAAAATTCAGCATAGAGTAACTCACTGGTTTGAAGTCAACCAATTTCTCCAAAACATTCTAAGCATTTCCTTACAATGTGTATTGTTCTCAAGAAGGAAATGGGTAATGTGAGAAGAGGACTAACCAAACATTGTCTTCGAATATACATAATTTGGATTACCCTCTACATTTGGATATAAGCATTTCTGATAAAAACTGTTTGAATAATTGATTTTCAGGTCAGGTATAATATATCTTAGTTTCATATACCAAACTACATTCAGAAAATGGTATATACCAATTAACTAAAGAAAGTCCTGGCAGAAAAATGGCATCTCTATACTACGTGATGCACAATTCTTAGGTAATCATTATGCCTCCATTTAATGAATGTGATTGTTTAAATGATTCATGAAGTATTAATTAAAATTGATCAGTGTCCTATAATATAATTGTGTATAATTTTATCCTAGAATCATTCAAGAACGGCACATTCAATCAAGACATATATCACATTCCACTGGTATTCATACGGATAGGAATGAGTTTCTTAGGATCTTCTGCCATTTGGAGATGGCAGGACCAGGATTTGAACTATAGGCTCCATCTCCCACCACTTAAACCTTAGGATAGGGAACTCACACGTCTGTCCAAGAACATCAGCAAGACCAGTGATTAGGCAGTCACCAGTGGCTCTCAGTAGTCCTCCTTGATACTTACAAGGCTGTGATAGGAGGATCATAGTCAAAATCACCCTAGGCAGGAACGTCCTTGAGACCCCTGTCCACCTTCAGTGCCAACAAAGCCAGGAGTAGAGCCATATTGCTACAGTGGTAGATGGCTAGCCTTAAGCAAAACAGCTCATGGACTGTGCCCAGATCCTGAGTTCAAGGTTCGGGACTGGCAACAAACAGACATAAACAAAAATATGTACAACCATGCAGCTAAAGCAGGTCACCCTCTTGTCTCCAACTGGATTGGGCAGTGTTCCCTAGGAAAGGGGCTGGGGGAGCGGCAGTCATCTTGACTCCACCCATGCTGCCTGAATCACAGGATTCCGGCCACATCCCCATTCTTTCATGTTTATTTCTGACCAATGGGATACAAGAATGGTGGCCACACCCACATTCCATGATGCCTAGCACCAGGATTCCCTTCGGCGGTTGACACTACCACCAGCAGTTCATGAAGGGAGAGGTGGCTGAGTGATGAGCATGAGACATGAGGCAACTTTGGAGTAGAATGAAAAATTGATGTCCTAGTCAAATAGTGAGAGAAGAGAGGATTTCCCAGAGCCTGGGAACATGGCCAGCCCATCTTTCCCATCCTAGCGCTCAGATGTCTGATACAACAGGACTCCGTGAAAGACCTACAGGCAAGAAACTACTTGCAGAACACCAGCAAAGGAATCCTCCCATCAGACCTGCAACATTCAAGAAAAAAAGAACACAAAAAAAGGAGGGATCCCCAAGACAAACACCACTGGGGAGAGTGATTCAACAGAGGGTCTGGCCAAAGGTGGTGCAGACCTTGGGCCTTTCCTGCCTTTGGAAACAGTCACAGCCACCAGGGACCAGAGTGTCAAGGGTCCTGATACCATTAAGGATCTGCAGAGGTGCTAGTGACACGTGGTTCCCACCCTGGACTGCAGCAAAAGAAGAAACAAGACACTCAGTGCCAAGATTCCACCACTGAAGCAGGAGAAGACAGATCTGTAGGATCGACCAGAGAAAGAGAGGGAGAAGATAGCCCAGTTGCATGAAGCACCACAAACAGAGCTAGAGATCCACACGTCACCCATAGAGAGGTTGGTTTGAGGAGAAAGAGATCTACAATCTTCACCGGCCCAAGTGAAGCAGGTGGCCAATGATGACAGATAAATGGAGCACGAAGCTCTTACAAGCCACCTGCAGGCCACAGAGCGGTGTGTGGCATAGCTAGATATGGTGGCTTCTGCGGTCACTGCTGCAAAGAAGTAGACAGAAATGTACTTTGAATGGCTGAATGATGTGACTCTTCAGCTTGAGGAAAAGACCAGAAGCTTCGATGACCTGCAGCAAGTGAACACAGAGTTGCAGGAGAAGCTGGATAATGCTGCATTCATTATTCTGGACAACATCTTCAGGTTGTTTGATGCTTTAATATTTTTTGTTGTTGTTGATGTTGTTGGTATGGGGGGGCCTGAACTCTGGGTCTGGGTGCTGTCCCTGAGCTGTTCAGCTCAAGGCTAGCGCACTGCCACTTTTGCCACAGTGCCACTTCCAGGTTTTTCTGCTTACGTGGTGCTGAGGAATTGAACCAGGACCTCATGCATGCAAGACAAGCACTCTACCACAAGTCTTCTTCCAGCCCTAATGATTTAATTCTTTAAAATTTCTTTTTGTCAGTCATGGGCCTTGAACTCAGGGCTTGGGTATTAACATATCCCAGAGTTCTTCAGCTCTAGGGGAGCCCTCTCCCAATTGAGCCACAGTGCCACTTCCTGTTTGGAGATAAGTGACTCACAGAATTTCATGCCAGGATTTGCTTTGAACAGGTGAATTTTTAAATTATATTTCTTCTAGGTGTTTATTGATACATTGCCGTTTTTCTGGAATTTAAAATTTTCTGTAAACCTTTGTCTTCAAGTAATCCAACAGCATTAAATATTACATTTCAAAGCTATCCTCTAGCACATCCATTTTGAAATTATTATCTTAAGATGAAATTCTAATTCTTTGTAGTAACAACCCATTAAAGTCCAAATATGAAATATGCTAATTTCAGCAGCCTTGACTCTCCTTCTCTTTTTTTTCTGTCCAGTATCTTTTCTTGTTTTGGAACAAGTGTCATGGACTGTCCAACCATTCAAAAGGAAGCTTATTCCATTAATTTAATAGAAAAGGAATCCAGCCTGCCTGCATCTCAAGGCAACATTGAGTATAATGTTAATCTAATAATTCATGTCAGTGGATTTTCAGTCATTTCGATAATTTTTTGTTTAACCATTCATTAAGAGGTCCCAAAAAGCAAGAATCAAAAATCATGTTCTGCTTTCTAAGAATGTTTAAAAAGCTAGTGATTCAAAAAGACATATTCTATTCTTCCAAGATTCCATGGTGAAGAATTTCTTTTATCATAGCCCTTACCACTGACCCCTTCCCTTCAAACTTGTAGCTTTTTTCAGTTTTCTTGTTCTAGCTTTCATTTTGGTATTAGCCTCAGTAATATCCTTGTAGAATGTGACAATGAAATACCATTTATTGTTAGAGAGCTCAATTCATATTGACAAAGGCAGACTCATGAGCATATCATAAAGCATACACTATTGAGTATCATTAACATGATCATATGCAAATATTCCAAAAATTAATAAAAGTACCACATAAATGTGCATCTTCATATACTTTTTAAAATGCCAAGCAGTTACATATCTATGTCATAAAATAATTCAGATCACTTGTAGAAGAGATTAAGCTAAAACATTTATTTATATCATCCCCAATACTTTTGTCAAATTTTCTTTTCTCATTAACTTTCACCTTAGGGCCTGCTTTTCCTAGCAACAAGTTATAAGTTGATGTCCTTGGATTTTAGTCCTCTCTGAGTAACCACTTTTCTTCCCACCACTAGTTAGTTCCTCATGTTAAATACCTGAGGAATAACGTCCCATTGTGCCTGCAAGAAGAGTACACAATTCGACTGTCTGTGCCTACTCTTGCCTTGCTTTCTTTGGGAATGTGGTACCAGAGACAGGGGTGCCAGGGATCAGGTGGCTGGAACCATAGTGTTAAGAATTATGAGTAGCAAAATGAGTAGCAGAGAATAGGATACCAGGGAAAGGGTAATTGTGACTGTAATTGCTGAGTTGCAGTGGCAGGAAATTGGGTAGCAGCAACAGCTTTGCAAGGGTTGGGGTAGCTAATACAGGCATCCAGAACAACTTAGCAATGACAAGGAAGCATAGACAAAGTGAAACATTAAAGTAGTGAGGCGTTGTGGGAATTCTTTGTCTACCAATGCTAAAAACATGGAGGAGGGTTATTTTAAACTAAAACTTCAAAAGATTATTTAAGGTCTTGGTGCTAACAAATCTGTCCAGGTGTTATTATATTAAACAGATAATTCAAAATGGTTTGCCTTCATGAATACAGAGATCAAAAGTATTATCATACTTATTTCAAAATGCAAATTAAAGGCGAAAATTAGTCAGGAGGTAAAATTCATATTGAATGTTAATATTTAAGAGGAAAAGAAGATCCTAGATGGCAGACTAAAGACAAACCAATATCAGAGCATTATATGTTCAAGAATACTTAAGAAACTTTAATTGAAAAATTGTGCTTGAATGTACACATCAGGCATAGGCAAGCAATCAGAGCCTAACACCAACAAAGAAACACCATAATGTATATCTCAGAAAAAGGAACCAACTCCCTTATCCTTGATTTCAATGATACACATAACTATCCTTAAACACACACACACACACACACACACACACACACACACACACACACACACACGAATGTATGAAACAGCTCAATCTACTCCCATCCAATCACCATAATCAAAGATCTTCAAACTTTAAAAGTTTGAAGTCTTACTCTGAAAACATTACAGGAAGGAATAGGAGAAACCCTCTGTCTCCTTGGCACAGGCCAAAATTTTCTTAATAGAGACCCAGAAATCCAAAAAAAAAAAAAAAAGAAAGACAAATGGAACAAATGGAATTGCATGCAATTGCAGAGCTTCTGCATGGCAAAGGACATTGCTAGCAAAATCACTAGAAAGCCCATGGATTGAGAAAAGATCTGCACTAGCCATACAACATACAAGGGTCTCATATCTAAAATATACCTGGAACTCAAAAAATTAAATCCCTCAACAACAAATCTTTAAAGGAACAACTGCCCATTAAATAAGTGGGCTAAAAACTTAAAGACAAACTTCTCTGAAGAGGAAAGAAGGATGGCCAATAGACACATGAAGAAATGCTCAACCTCTCTAGCCATAAAAGAATTGCAAATAAAAACAACATTGAGGTACCACCTAACGACAGTTAGAATGGCAAAATCAAGAACTCTAATAACATCAGATGCTGGTGGTTATGTGGATAGATGGGAACCTTACTACATTGTTAGTGGGAGTGTAAACTTGTTCAACCACTGTGGAAAGCACTATGGAGGTTCCTTAAAAGACTGCACATAGAACTCCCCTATGACTCAGCAATCCCACTTTTGGGCATTTACCCACATGATCACAAACAAGACCATACTAAATCTACCAGCACACCTATGTTTATTGCAGCATTATTTACCATAGCTATGATATGGAAGCAACGCAGATGCCCCTCAGTAGATGAATGGATCAAGAAAATGTGGTATATATACACAATGGAATTCTATGCCTCCATCAGAAAGAATAACATTGCCCCATTTGTTAGGAAATGGAAAGACTTGGAAAAAATTTTATTAAGTGAAGTAAGCCAGACCCAAATAAACATAGGTCCCATGGCTTCCCTTATTTGCAATGACTAGTATATGCTGAGTCAAGCAGAAAAGGTCAGATAAATTGATGCTAGGGGAATGAAACCCAAGATAAGTATTCAATTTTTTTCTTTCATGCAGTTGTTTCTAACATATTTATAAGATGGTTTCTATATTGCTTTTTATGTCTCTCCCCCTGGTTTCACTGTATGTGATGTAGGTACAATTTGTGGAGGGGAAGGGCAAAAACAAATCGTTTAACTAGGGATACAGGTGGATACATTGCAACAATGAGATATACAAGTCATTAGGTCGAAAAATTCACTTTACAACTTTGGTGGGGGGAGGAGGGGTTTGGCAATCTATTTTCCAGTTGATCTATAGGTGTAGAAGCAAAACGTAATACAAAGCAATACAAACCAGTTCTTACTATAAATATTATTTTTTTCTGAACATCTTAAAAATAAATTATGACAACATGAAATAAAAAATCCCTAAGTTAAAAACATTCTTCCAGACAAGTTAAAGAAAAACTGAGAACAAGTATTTTAAGAATAATTTCAGAGTGATTGAACTCAGGGCCTGGGTTCTGTCTTCGAGATTTATTACTCAAGACTAGTGCTGCCACTTTGAGCCACAGTGCCACAGAAAAGTCTCACCAATTTTCCTCTCCATACTGGCTTTGAAATAGGATCTAGAGGTTTCAGCTCTCTGAGTAGCTAGGATTATAGGCATGAGTCCCTGGCACCTGGCTAGAATAATTACTTACCTGAGACAGAGGCCAGTTAGTATTAAATGTCAATCATGTTTAACTTTGTAAAATAAACTTTACTGAAATGTCTTCCACTAAAAATAAGGAATTAAATGTGTAGGTGGGTTACAAAGTTCTTACCAAAAGCCACATATTTTCCTTTTTTTTTCTTCCAAAATTGTTTGCTTTCCAGAATCATACCTTATCTTTCTTTGCTGGTTTCTTTAGTTTATTTCAAAGATGCCCACAGCTCCGTCAGCTATCAATTCTTATGGAAGACCTTGCAAATATCTATTTTCAGTCCAAACTCCTTGTATGCACCTCTCATCCATATATTCAACAGACATAAAAACTTCTGAAACAGTAATCATCTCTTATCATTACTGGATATTAAAGTGTAAGTAAAATTTAAGAAAATAAAGATTAACATAAATAAATATAAGATGATTTTAATAGTAATGCTAAACATAAATACAACGTTGATTATTTTCCCCGAGCAATTTAATAAAAACCTCAAGGAAAAGAAATCAACTTTTTTGAGGGCTGATAGTATGGTAAACTCAGGACCTTACCTTGTCACTTAGGTTTTTTCCCTTAAGGGTGGTGCTCTGTATTTGAAGGACAGCTCCCCTTCCAACTTTATTTGGGGGATTATATAGAGATAAGAATCTCATGGAATAAAAATCATTTGTGTCCCTATCTTGGGGTTCATTTCGCATAACATCCTCTTATATGGTTATATGGTACCATATCCTAATTATTCCAAGTAGATTAACCACGGGACCTATGGTTATTTGAGCCTGGCTTATTTTACTTAATAAGTGTTTCTGTGTCTTTCCATTTCCTAGCAAATGGGGCGATGTCATTCTCTCTGATGGAAGAATAGAATTCCATTGTGTGTGTGTGTGTGTTTGTGCGTGTGTGTGTGTGTGTGTGTGTGTGTGTGTGTGTGTATCACATTTTCTTGATCCATTCATCTACTGAGGGGCATCTGAGTTGGTTCAATATCTTAGCTATGGTAAATAATGCTGCAATAAACATAGTTGCACCGGTAGCTTAGTATGGTCTTTTTTGTGATCATTTGGGTAAATGCCCCAAAATGGGAACTGCTGGATCCTAGGGGAGCTCTAAGTGAGGTTTTAGAAAACATTATATCAAGTGAAGTAAGCCAAAACCAAAGAAACATTGGTCCTATAGTTTCCCTTATTTGCAATAACTATTATATGTCTGGGACAAGCATAAAAGTTCAAAAGCTATGTACATACGACCAGATATGATAATGTTAAGCGAAATGAACCCCAAGATAGGGTTTATAATCTACCATGTGTTTTTTTTTTCTTTTTATGTTCCTCCCCCATGGTTTACCCTTGTTTTCACTATATATAGTGTTGGTGCCCTGCATCTTGTATACACCCTTCTCTAGCTTGGGGAGGGGAAGGGAAAAGAATAGATAAATAGTGATACAAGCTGACCATTGTAACAATGAGATGTACAAGACACTATGTTGAGAAAGGATC
The DNA here is from genome assembly GCF_019054845.1 of Dipodomys spectabilis. Classification (NCBI taxonomy): domain Eukaryota; kingdom Metazoa; phylum Chordata; class Mammalia; order Rodentia; family Heteromyidae; genus Dipodomys; species Dipodomys spectabilis. The sequence goes on along the minus strand of NW_024870734.1, from coordinate 674,763 downwards.
TTTACAAGATAGGTGGGGAAGAAGGGAAGGGAGTACAGGGGAGTGTAGTTGTGGAGGTGGGAGAAGAGGGTAGGGGAAAAACAAAGGAGGAGGTAACAATGCTTGATAGAAAATGTACTCATTAACTTGCTCATGTAACTATAACCCCTCTACACAGCATTTTTCAATGAAAACCTCTTTTAAAAAACAGAAGGTGTGCCGGACACTTGTGGCTGACCCCTGTAATCCTAGCTACTCAGGATACTGAGATCTGAGGATCACGGTTCAAAGACAACCCAAGAAAGAAAGTCCGTGAGACTCTTATCTCCAATAAAACCACTACAAAACCAACACTAGTGCTGTGGATCAAGCGGTAGAGCACTCCCCTTGAGCTGAAAAGTGCAGGCACAGCACCTGAGCCCAGAGTTCAAGCCTCACGACCGACAAAAAAAAACCAACAGAAAGTGTCATGTACACCAAGTATAGTAGCCCCAACTGTAATCCCAGCTGATTGGGAAGCAGAAATGAAAAGGATCTTGGTCTGAGGCAGGCCAAAGTAATAACTGCCAAGACAGCCATCTCAACGAATGAGCTGGCCATATTGGTTCACATTTGTAATTCTAGCTAATTATGTTTTGAGGCATAGGTAGCAAAGTCTCAGTCAATCTAAGATCCGACCAGGGCAAAAGTTCAAGACCACAAGTAAATAAAATGGACTAGAGGTATGGCAAAAGTAGTTGAGATGCTTGGTGCTATACAGACAAAGTGCTGTCTAGCAAGCAGAGAACCCCTGAATAGAAACCTAGTAATATTCCTTTCTTCCACCAAAAAGCCTAAATAACTTTGTCCTATTTGAACATCTAATTTCAAGTCCACTGACAGATCAGAGATGGTGAAATTATCTTGAAAATTAGGTGTTCAAAAGAGACAAAGTGCTTTAGGTTGTGAAAAAATTGGAAAGGTAGGAAAATGCATGTGATTTTTGTTAGCTGCATATTTCTTGAAAACATAAAATGTACTCAAGTATTTAATATATATCCATATGTGTGCATTTACCCATGTATGTATATATATATGTGTGTGTGTGTGTATAATCATATATATATACATGCATATATATATGTATGGTTCATCTCTTTTCTGTGTAGCAAATGGTACAAATGAATCTGTACAATCACTACTCAAAGGCATGCATAGACAAAGAGAATGAGCAGAGAAATCATACTCAGGAATCTTTGGTTAGCCCATAACCCTGAAAATCATTTACATCAGTTTGCATGTGTCAGTTACTGCAGTACAGGAACAATACGATGGCAATGAGATACCAGGCAGATGAAATGAGAAATGAGAGATATAAATGGTACAATATTCTTTCTGATGGGTAAGTAGAATTTCCAGTGTGTGTGTGAAGCATGGTTGTGCTGAAACCATTACTATATCCTGGTTGTTATTCTTTCGGGTAAATGCCCAGGAGTAGAGTTGCTGGATCCTATGGAAGTGGTTAGTCAAAAGAGGAATGGAGTGGGAAAAGGTGGAAGATTGAATAGGAGAAAAGTGGGAAAATGCAGAGAGGAATCAAGTAAATATCCTACAAAATTAACAAGAGTGAAGGAAGAGGTGTATAGGGGAGGGATGGATGAGAATGTTGAAAGGGTTGGCATTGATCAATGTATATTGTACGCACAAACTTCTTTGTTTAATGATAACTGCTTTGCTACTTAAAATAATAATTAAAAAATCAGGTCGCTAAAATGTTATGCAATTAGAAGCAAAGCATGAGAATCTGCTCAATAATCTCTAGGGTCAATAAATCTTTTTTGGTAAGGATAAGTTTTAGAACAACACTAATGATACATATCATTTGAAGAAAATTTAATGACTTCCAGCTATTTATAATAACCTTTTTTGAAGACATGGCTCAAGTGGCAGAGTGCTACTTAGTGAGCAAAGCGGTCAGATAATGAATTCAAGTCTCAATCTCGAACAAAAGTAAAAACAATCAGTATAATTCAGTCACTTTCCCGGTCACTAGTAGTTCATGCAGTAATTCTACCTTAAATCAGAAGGCAGAGATCTGGGGATCTCAGTTCAATGTCAACTCAGGTAGGAACGTCTGAGAGACTCTCTCTCCAATTCACTGTCAAAGAAAGCTGGAAGTGGACTCATGGCTCAAGTGGTAGAATGGTAGCCTACAGCAAAAAGCTCAGGGGCAGAACCCAATCCTTGAGTTCAAAACTTAGAATAGTAAATATACATCATAAAGAAAGTAAGTCACTCAATTTCTCAACCTTCCATTTCCCTAATCCTAACTCTAATCTTGGACAGAACCCAAAGATTAATCTTGATGATAATAGTAACCCAATCCTAAAATTAATGGAAAATATTCGAGTTTAGACACATTCTAACAGACACTTATTGTCTTTGAAATGATTTGCAGTTTGCTCCAAATCCTACAGATTCCCTGACTTGGACTCTGAAATCGTTCCCTATCATTAAACTCAAATCTTCATATCATGAAAACTATCACAGTTTCCACTGATCTTAATGTTTACTGAACTCTTATATCTGCAAAAAGAAGTTGCAGGTTTATTTAAAATCTACTTTAGTACCTAACCCTAAGTATATATAAACCTTACTAGAAACCTAACTCTAAATTTAACCCTATTCAACCTTGAATAGGAAACTTAGGGAAACTCTGTAGTTTTTGTTAAATTTCAAACTTATTTACTTGAAAATGTTAGCAGAAAACTCAGTTTTACTGTAAAGCTTACCCTTCCCTAAGCATAAGTCTAACCTGAACTAGAACAGTAACCCTAACCCTTGAACTAATAGCCTTTGGATTCTAAAAGCCATACAAATACATTAGTTTTTATTCATCCTAACTTTGATTCAACTCATCTTTCTAAAAATAGTTTGTAGTTTTACTCAGTATCTTGCCATTTTTGTAACCCGAATCTAACTGGCATATTGAGACCTACCCTCACACTAATCATACTCTAATCTTAATATTATTAGCAGTTTCTTATTTCACATTCATCCAAATTTTAACTAGACTTGTTATTCGAAGATTTACTTTCAGTTTGACCCTAAACTTTCCATTTCCCTAAGGCTAAATCTAACTCCAGCTGGAACTGAAACCTAACTTTCACTCTAATGATCGTCCAATTCTAATGTTTAAGAAAAAGACTCTAGTTTTTAATCATTCTAATGGATACTCCAGTTTGCACTCTGGAAATGAATTTCAATTTGCTCTAATTCCCACAGATTTTCTGACTCTACTTCTGAAGTTATCTTGTTCCCTAACATGAACCATTATATTATTTGTCCTCAAATTCTCTTTTCAGGAAAAATACTGTAGTTTCCAATGATCCTACCTTTCCCTGAACTTCTGTACCCTGAAAAAATTTTAGATTTACTTACCATCTAATAAATTACCTAACACTAATTCTCAAGCTAAACCTGTATCGAAAACTCTCATTAATCATTACAAGAAGGATCACTGAGAAATAAATATAATGATAATGCTCTAGTTACTATTGAATCTCACATTTTTGCTCCTACTTGTTAGTGAAAACTGAATTTTTTTTTGGTCAGGCATGGGACTTGAACTCTGGGCTTGGGCGCTGTCCCTCATCTCTTCAGCTCAAGGCGAGCCCTCTACTGCTTGAGCTACAGCTCCACTTCCAGGATTTTGGGTGTTTAATTGGAGATAAAGAGTTCTCATTCACTTTGCTGCCAAGGGTGGCATCCAACTGCAGTCCTCAGATCTCAGTCTCCTGAGAGTATAGGATGACAAGCATTGAAAAGTATGTTTTGCTGGGTGCCAATAGCTCATGGCTGTCATCCTAGGTGAGATCTGAGGATCACGGTTCAAAGCCAGAATGGGCAGGAAAGTCCCTGAGGCTCTTATCTCCAACAAACCACCAGAAAACTGGAAGGGGTCGTGTGGCTCTAGTAGTAGAGTGCTTGCCTTAAGCTGAAGAGCTCAAGGACAGCACCCAGGCCCAGGGTTCAAGACCACAATAAAAAAAATGAAAGAAAGTAAAACATCTTCGCTGCAAATATGTGGAAGTGTGTGTGGGAGCGTGCTGTGATTGAGATACCAAGTGTTGGCCTCACTTTACAGACATTTCTATGAACTCCGCAAGTTTGTACCAGTTTGAAGCCACAGTATAATGGATGGTGCCTTACCAAGAACTCAAGTGGTCGAGGCCTATGGCAGGCAGGGAGTGGGCAAATGGGTGCAGGGGTGGGACTGTTGTGTCTGTATTCTCCCTAATGAAGGATGGATTTGGATGCTGGGTGTCAAAGTCTGAAGTAAAGGGTTACAAGAAGTTTGTGGCCTGATGAATTGGGTTTCCTCTGGGTATATGAAGATGGATAAAGTCTGGCACCTCCGGTGGCTCACAACTGTCATCCTAGCTACTCATAAAGATGAGATGTAAAGACCACGGTTCAAAGCAGCTTGAGCAGGAAAGTTTGTTGGTCTTGATATCCAATGAGCCACCAGAAAACAGGAAACAGCACTGTGGCTCAAATTGTAGAGTGCTCATCTTCAGCTGAAGAGCTGAAGGACAGCACCCTGACCCAGATTTCAAACCTCATGACCAACATTAAACAAAGAGGTTGGCTGAGTTTTCGACATTGCAGTGTGTACTGTAGGAAATTCTATGCTGGTTTATGAGACATTCCAGATATGAGAGGCTCAATGCTGTATCTACAGTTAATCTGAGTATGATAGTGCCATCTTCTCACGGGTTGGATGTGATCTTAATAGAGAGAGTTTATAGTTTTTTTCTCAAGAACTGCTAAGGGCTTGGAATATCCGTGTGTGTGTGTGTGTGTGTGTGTGTGTGTGTGTAATTTTCCCTCGTCTTTTTCTGTTCCCTTCCTGGTTGCTGGTCTGCCTGTTTCTGATCTCAGATGGTGCCTCTCCTTCACACCGACCTTGCCTTTAGCCCATTATTAGGGTCTACAATTAGTCCTAAATTGCCACAGGTCTCTATTTCAACTTTTTTCTGGGGCACAAGTCTGGCTGTTCCAATATTTGGCTGCCTCCAGTTGATTCTGGGTCAGTGATGCCAGCTGGCATAAGGTCTCCTCTGCCTGAGAGGGAGGGCCTCAGGCATGCGATGTCTTATTCTTTTCCTCAGCGGGGCCTCTGACTGCATATCCCTCTCAGCAGGCTGGCAGTGGAGTGGGGAATGGGGGATTGCTGGTGGTTCTGGCTCACTCGAGCTTGACAGCTGACTGAAGGCTGCCCAAGCAAGGAGCATCTAGGGCTACATGGGAGGTGAGGCCAAGGTGGCTTGGAAGTATAGGTCAGTGTCTAGGAAATGTAAATGTACTTTATCTCTTGACAGTCTATCTTCCGGCCCCAGCTGGGCCTCTCAGGTCCTTCTAGACAATTCCAGATGTTCAGAATACAGAGGCACAGACTTTAGATTCCAGGGCCAGGGAACTGGGGGATGAGAGACTGGTATGGCCAATACCTCATTGTTTTAGGGTATTAGTGTTGACCTGGCTATGCATGCCCTTGGGTACTTTCTCTTCTTAACCCAGTGTTGGCCACACACCGGCCACTAATGGCAGTACTGTGGAAGTGGCAGGAGTGGAAGTGAGGTCTAAGATGACCAAAATCAGGATTCATGGCTTTTGGGAGTGGCTAAAGATGTCTTTTAAAAAGTCTTAGAGCTGGAACTCAGGGCCTAGGCAATGTCCCTGAGCTTCCTTTGCTCAATGCTAACATTCTACCACTTGAACCAGAGCTCAACTTTCATCTTTTTTTAGTAGTTTAGTGGAGATAAGAGTCTCATGGACTTTCCTGCCTGTTCTGGCTTCAAGCTGCCATCCTAAGATCTCAGCTTCTTGAGTAGCTAGGATTGCTGTTATAAGCCACTGGCACATGTTAAGGATGTTATTGTGTGTGTGTGTGTGAGAGTGAATGTGTGTGTGTGTGTGTATGTGTGAGTGTGTGTTTACCGGGACTTGAACATAGACCCTAGGTGCTATCCTTTAGCGTTTTCACAAGGTTGGTGCTATACCACTTGAACTACAGTAGCTCTGCTTCCCAGCTTTTTGGTGATTTATTGGACATAAGAGTCTGCCCAGGCTAGCTTTTAATTTTGATTGATCCACAGGTCTCAGGCTTGAGTAGCTAGGATGATAGGCATGAGCCACCAGGGCCAGCTGATAATGGCCTTTCTCCACAGTGGACTGGGATCTCCTGAAAACTTTCTTTATTTTCTTCTGTGCCAGTACCGGGGCTTAAACTCAGGGTCTGGGCTCTGGTCTCTTAACTATTTTCCTCAAGGCTGTTACTCTACCACTTGAGCCATAGCTCCATTTCTGGATTTTGGTAGTTCATTGGCCAGAAAACTGTCACTAACTTTCCTCCGCTGAGCTGGCTTTGACCGATGATCTACGGTCTCATACTTCTTAATAGCTAGGATTTACAGAGGTTGAGCCACTGGAGGCATTGGGTAGAAGTTTTTCTTAAGCAAGAGTTCTTCCCTGCATTTGCCTTGACTCCTCCATGCAAAAGGGGCCTGAGCGTCAGAAGCTGTGAAAAATAGGCTTCCAGCCACAGAAATTGGCTGGAGTCTTTGGTAAAAAGTCAAGTTAATCTTCCCCTGAACCCCATTCTGGGACTCCACCCTCTGCCCTACCTGTGACTAAAGTACAAACCTTGGCCCAGCCTTCAGTGTTCTGCCAGACTTGTCTGAGCCACAGAACCTTCATTCCATCCACACCACCTGCTCTACACCACCCCTCAGGACCTTTGCGCATGCTCTGTACCTTCTGCCTGAGGCCCTCGGTCCTGTTCCCCATCTTAGAATTCCTGTGGAATTTTGGCACTGGTCATATCACCTCCTGGAGCAAGTCTTTCCTTCCCTTCTCTCATTGTTTTTTAATACTGAGTTGCTGGAGATCGAGCTTGTGCAGGCTGACTGTCAAGTTCTCTATCTTGGTGTGTGTGTGTGTGTGTGTGTGTGCGCGCGTGTGGTGGGGGGCCTGTCCTGGGGTTTGAATTCATGGCCTTGAGGTTATCCCTGAGTTTTTATGCTCAAGGCTAGCATTCTACTACTTGTCCAACAGTTCTGGGATTTTTGGTGCTTAATTGGAGAAAATAGTCTCATATAGACTTTCCTGCCTGCACAGGCTTGCAGTTATAATCTTCAGATCTCAACTTCCTGAGTGCTATTATTACAGGGGTGAGCCACCATCACTTGCCCTCTACCTCTTACCTATAACCTCTGTCCTCCTCTGAGTCCCAGAAGAGTATGTCTCACCAAGCTCACATTTTTTTTGCTAGTGTTGTGGCTTGACTCAGGGTCTAGGCCTGTTCCTGAGCTGCTTTTGCTCAAGGCTACATTCTATCACTTAAGCCACAGTGACACTGTTGGATTTTTCTGTTTATGTGGGACTGAGGAATCCAACCCAGGGCTTCAAGCTTGCTTGGTAAGCACTCTACCACTTAGCCACATTCACAGCCCAAGGCTTACTTCTAACAGGAAATATGAGGGTGGAATTTATTGGCATATTCTTTTCAGCACAGAAATCGCTGGCCTTTTCATATCTTTGTCGGGATTTGGGACCAGTGTGAGACTCGGCAATGAGGAATGATGAATGAGTGATAGCCACCAGGCCCCTGAGATCAAGGCTCATGTCCTAAAGAGGGATAGGGAATATGGAGACAGAACCTTCCACCACTCCTACACCTTAGGAACAGTGGTCTCCCTGGAGGCAGAAGCTGGCTGCTAGATATCCCAATGGGACACCTCAGCCAGAACATAATGAACCCGTTGCATACACCAGCCAAGGCAAGCCTTCTGGACTTCAGTTATTAAATGGCAGAGAAGGATGCTTTGTTCAAGCTACTGACTCAGACTTAGTACTTTCTGAGGGCTTGTCCTAGCTTGCCGAGGTTGGGGATCTGGTCATGGGCAACCTGCTGAATGCCCATCATCCATACATCATCCATAAATACACAGAGACATGGAGTTACTGCCTTCTTTTTTTTCTTTTGCAGGTCTCAGGTGGAAATATGAGCCTAGGCCTTATCCCTGATCACCTCTTTCTCAAGAGTAGTGCTCTGCCCTTGAGCCACAGACTGAACGCATTGTGGAGCACATGGGCAGCAAAGATGGCGCTGAGAGGGGGTTGAGTGGGCAGAGCCTAATTTACTGTAGAGCACATAAGCAGCCAAGATGGTGATGGGAGAGAGTAGAATAGGCAGAGCCCAATTGATCTGCCGATCAGTGCCTAACCAGCCCTTGAAGGTTTAGGTGAATGATAGGGTGTGACCTTGACAGTGATTGATTTGTCTTCCTCCCTCACCATGCCACCCATCCTTTTTGTCTTTAAAAGGGACTGCTCTCTGTTTATAAACGAGTTTTCTACCTGCTGGATTTGGCTCCCCGCTGTGTCTGATTGTCTCTTGGGCTGAAGGAGGCTGGGGAACGGGCGAGCGCCACACTTACCTTTCCTCGGACCCTGTCCGTCTTTTGTGGGACGGACGAAGACCGAACATCTGGCGCCCAATGTGGGGCACGAAAGGAAAAGATACCGGCCGAGGCTAAGCGGTCTCTCGGGGTAAGTGAAACCCTAAATATGGGTAATACTATATCACAGAAGAAGGAGGAGGAGGCAACATTAGGCCTAGAAGGAGTACAGGAGGACCTGGGAAATGAGGAAGAAAAGGAAAGGGTCAAATCCGATCGAGAGCGCACTGAGACGTGCACAGTAGAAGTCAAAATGAGGGTAAAAATTATCCCCTCGGACCCAGTTGATACTGACGGTCCTAGGCCCCTCCCTATTACCCCGAGTGGAGGAGAGGTACGGCACCCTACGAGACCTGCGAGAGGGACTTACAAGTCCCAGACCCCTACCAACCTCCCATGGAGGGGCCGAGGGCCGGGGAAGTAACCCACTCGGAGATCTCCTCTGGAAAGGAAGGGCCACTCGAGAGCCCAGACTCTAGGCCTCAGGATTCGCTTCCCCAAGCGTATCCGGTCAACCTGGCACCAGGAGCTAACAGGCCCTTGGAATGGTATCCATGGGAAGGTAAGGATCTTAAAGAGCTCCTCAAGGTGGTGGCGGAGGATGGCCCAAACCCTCCCTGGGCCCAGACCCTATTACAAGACATTGCCTATCACCCGTGTGTCCCTAAGGACTGGATGGATGTAGCCAAAGCCGTTCTTACTAGTTCTCAGTTTATTAAATGGTGTGCTTTCTTTAAGGAAGAATGCAGAGTGCGAGCAGAGAGTAACCAGCAGGCTAAACCCATGATACCCATTACTTATGCCATGCTAGCAGGAATGGGGAAGGGTACTCCACCGGCGTCCAACAGGCCCCAATACCTGGCCCGTACCGTGACCAGGTGAGGCAGGCAGGACTTGTCGTATGGTACAAACTAGATGATGGGCCTACTGAGTCCCCCATAGCAGGAGTGAGACAAAAACCGGGTGAATCTCTACCTGATTTCATAGACTGAGTCCAACAGAGTGTTCACTGCAAGCTACCGGCAGGGAACCTCCGAGATCAGTTTGTAAAGCTGCTGGTCTGGGAAGGGATGAATGCAGACCACCACATGACCTGCGCAAGATTGAGAGAGGGTTCCCTGAGCAGATGGGTGGTGGCCTCACAGGATGTGGGAATGCAACAGCACCAGTCCCAATAACTAGCTTTAGCTTTACAGGCTCAGACATCTGCAATGACTGAGGCTATTACTCAGGCGCTGGCAGCCCAGGGCCAAGGAACCCCAAGACTACCAGGGAGAGGGACTTTGTTTTAAATGCAGGCAGGAGGGGCACTTTAAGAGGGACTGTTTCCAACAATCCCCCGCCAACAAGCCTGAGGGCAAACCGCCCCCTACACCCTGCCCCAGGGGCATGGAGGCATACAAGTTTGATTTAGATGGGAAGTCTTTAAACTTAGGGAAGGGCATCCTCTAGCCCCATTCATTCAAGGAGGAACTCCCTCTGCTGTGAAGTCCAGGCAGCCTCATGGCAGGGCAGCCCAGGTCCATTGGACCATCCCCCTGGTGGACGGACTCTGCCCTAAAATGAGTATTCTCATAGGCGGAAAGAGGTTTCACTGCTTAATTGACACTGGGGCAGACCGAACCATACTCAGGGAGCAGGAAGCGCCCTTGGATTGGAAGCTTGCACCTGGACCCCAGATATTGGGGGTAGGGGGCGATTCCCAGACCAAAGAGAAGGTTGCCCTTATGACATGGACTAGCCCAGATAGAGAACAGGGAAAGATATGCCCTTTAGTGGCAAAGAACCTCACTGCCAATTTACTAGGGCAAGATATGCTAAGACAAATGGATGCCGTGGTCACTACAGACCATGGAGCATCATATGATGATATCCTGGATGGGGAAGAAGCACAAAGGCTTAAACAGGATCGAGAGGGAGTTAAGGAAAGGGATTTTTTTAACTTTCATAATTACAGAGAAGAACATAGGGGACCCGCTCAGGTGCACCCCCAATCCTAAAGGCCACTGCCCCGCGAGTACCTCCCATTAGGTGGAAGCCAAGAAGCACAATCTGGGTGGAGCAGTGGCCATTGACCAAACCTAAACTTGAAGTCCTCCACCTTCTGGTGGAGGAAGAGATAAGCCTCAGGCATATCCGCCCTTGTATAAGTCCTTGGAACACACCCGTATTTGTTATCCAAAAAGCCTCAGGGGCTTGTCGTATGCTCCTTGACCTATGTAAGGTAAATGAAAGGATGGAGCTAGTAGGAACGCCCCTAAGGGGCATGCCTTGGACTCCTGCTATACCTTCAGAATATACCTTGGTTGTGATTGATATTAAAGATTTTTTTTCTATCCCTCTGCATCCAGATGACTGTGAGAAGTTTGCTTTCTCTATAACTTCTCTTAATTTTTCCCAGCCTGATTGGAGGTTTGAATGGACGGTGCTGCCACAGAGTATGGCCAATAGCCCGGCCTTCTGCCAACAATACTTGGCCACACTTTTAGAGCCTGTGATGGGTTCAGATACCTCCCTTGTCTATGCCTACATGGATGATATGATTCTGGGGCACCGAGACCCAAGCTGCCTGGAGGGCCTTCTGACCCAGGTTCTCACCATATTAAAAAAGGGGGGTTTTACCATAGCCCTTAATAAAATTCAAAAGGTAGCTCCTTTTAAGGTGCTCGGGACCCACCTTACCTTGACTCAGGCCAGCCCCCTTAAGCCTTTGCTGGATATTCCAGCCTCTCTAACCTTAACCCAACTTCAGAGTCTTTTAGGGGAAATCAATTGGCTGTTGCCATGGGTTTCTGTCCCTAAAGATAGTCTTATGCCCTTATTTGCCCTGCTAAAAGACAGGACGCCGCAAGAAGTTATTACAATTACAGACAGCCATAGGGCAATATTTTTGCAGTTCCAAAAAGCCCTGGATAAAGTTTCTCTAAAGAGGTATTCTATTAGTGAGCCCATTTCCCTTTGGTTGTTTGCAGGGCTCACATTAATATCTTCAGTTTTAACTCAAAATGGGGAGCCATTAGAGTGGGTTCACATTCCCCTGGGGGGCACACCTCGGGTGTACTCTCAAGCAGACCAACTTGCAGATGCTATTGTGAAGGGAAGGACGCAAGCCCAAAGGCATTATGGCCTTGACCCTTACTCCATTGTTTTTCCTTTTTGGATGGCAGACATTGAGTGGCTCACTTGAGCCAATGCTCATCTTGCTCTCTCCTTGGAGGGGTGTCTAGGCCAAATTGACTGCCATTATGGGCCATCCAAATGGACTGTCATGTTATGGCGACTTCTCCTCAAAATACCATCTCTATTTTCTCCTACGCCTATTCCTGGCGCCCTCCATGTTTTTACTGACGGAGGTAAAGCAGGCCCTGCATATGCAGCCTTTGAGGAGCAACAAAAGACCCTGAGCCAACAAAGATTTCAACCTTGTCAAGGGTCAGCACAATATAAGGAAATGCTGGCCATAATTATGGCCCTTCACGACATTCAAAAACCCTTTAATTTGTATTCTAATAGCCTATATATGATTAACTTGCTCCCTCATATTCCCCAGGCACATCTTAAGCTGGATGAAAACCCTATTTCTTCACTTACGGTTACCCTTAAGGGCCTATTAGAAGGGCGGGGAGCCCCTATTCATATTCAACATTTGAGAGGGCATTCAAATCTTCCTGGGTTTTTTTCCCTAGGCAATAAGTGGGCGGACCAGTTAGCTACTGGCCCACAAGCATTAACATTACAAGAGGCTACCTGTTTGCATGATTTAACCCATATTAATTGGAGAGGTCTTCAGCATAGATTTCCTCAGATTCCTGTAAAGGACCTCAAAAGGATAGTACATACCTGTAAAACATGCCAGCCTTTCTTTAAAGTACCCCCATTACAACCCCCAGGGATAAATCCCAGAGGCCTTAAACCCAACGTCCTCTGGCAAATGGATGTTACTCATTTCCTGGCCTTTGGTAAGTTTAAATATATCTTTGTCTCTATAGATACCTACTCAGGAGCATGCTGGGCCACAGCACATACAGGAGAAAGAACTAAACATTCACAAGCACATTTTCTTCAATGCTTTGCCACCTTGAGTCTACAGCACAAGTTAAAACCGATAATGGACCCTGTTTTGTTAGCAAAGCAATGTCAGAGTTTTTTGACAAATGGCATATTAATCATACTACAGAAATTCCCAATAATCCCCAAGGCCAAGGAATTTTAGAAAGAAATCATCAATGTCTTAAAGAGCAATTATTAAAACAAAAAAACGGGAGTTAGCCCCCATATACAGTTACAGATAGCTTTGTTTATCATTAACATTTTAAATTTTCCCAAAGGGGTAACTGAATCCAGATTTCAGAAGCACTGGGGACAACTAAACCCTAAGCCCCAAGTGAAAGTCAGATGGAAGGACCCCCTGACAGAACAATGGAGAGGACCTGACCCCCTAGTTACTATGGGCAGGGGATTTGGATGCGTTTTCCCCATAGGGGAGTCCGCTCCCATTTGGATCCCTGCCAGGAACCTGAAGATTTTACCCATTTCCTCTATACAGGAGGATGCCCAAGAATAAGCAAACCAACAAGGAAACAAAAACGGCCATGGCTGAGGCTTGTGTTTAAAGACAAAAGCCAGAAAGATAACTACTAATCATCCCCAAGGGCAACCAGCCCTTGAGAAGCTCTTGTGTTCTCTAACAATTGCAGATGTTGATACTCCAGCTGTTGGCAGTCCTGGCTCTCCCAATCCTGTGAACGGCCCTATGGAATCTGCATCAACCTCAACAGGTGACCTGGGCAGTGATCAACGCTGGCATTGCAGAAATCATCAGTAGCGCCACAAGAGAAGCTGTCCCTTCGACCTGGTGGCCTGACCTTCATTTTGATCACCACCTATGGACTGTTTAATATTTTTGTAGGAGTTAATTATTTTAATGTTACCTGCTTTAATTGTTCTTTTACTAATTGCTGGTATAGCAGCATTGAACCCATACTTATTGTTAAACAACCACCTTTTGTTTTGCTTCCAGTTTAGATCTTGTCCAACCCCACAGGCAGATAGCTGGATTAGAACAATCTCCACCTCTGGACTCTGAAGTGGCAAAGACTGCTATCCCATCCTTCACTAAGGTTAAAGGACTAGTAGTGACATTTCCTGGCCTGGTAATGCTTTTGCTGATGTTTTTTTCTATGCCTTCCTTGCATTATACATGCACTGCAACACTCTTATGAGCTTAGCCAGCCAGTTATCAAGCTCCAAATGAATGAATTTCCCCCTGAGAGGAATCGCAGCCAGAGACAGGTAAGAGGGGGTGTCAGTCTGACCAACCTAAGACAGGCCCTTCAGCTTCGCTCTGAAGATGTTCCCGATGATGGGTAAGGCAGACAAGGTGATCCACCCAACCTAAGACAGGCGGGTTCGCTTCTTTAAACAAAGACAGGGGAGATGATGTTGGGAGCCATTGGGAGCTGACAGTAAAGCTCAAAGGTCATCTTGACCCCTGTGCTAGCTTAAAGGCATGTACATGGAACTGGCTTACTTAAAAGACACTGGGTGCCCAGAAATTAATTGAACTGCTTCGGACATTTCTAACTGTGGTGAGACTGCTGTTTATTACTGTGCTAGGTGGGGATGTGAGGTAACTGGGACAGGCTCTTGGATCATGCAAAAGGGCCCTCCCTATCCTTATCTATGCGTATCTCAACCCCCAGACTTGCCTGTAACCCCCTGTGTAGCCAATGCTATCCTTACCAATGTAATCCTGTTAAAACAAATTTTACAGAGGAGGGAAAAGGATAACTGGGAGGTGGGTTTGCCATTAAAACAAAAAAAAAGGGGGAATCTGTAGATCACATGGGCAGCCAAGATGGCCATGGGAGAGAGTAGAGTGGACAGAGCCCAATTGATCTGTGGATCAGTGCCTAACCAGCCGGTGAAGGCTCAGGTGAATGATAGGGTGTGACCTTGACAGTGATTGGTTCCTCTTCCTCCCTCACCATGCCACCTACCCTTTTTGTCTTTAAAAGGGACTGCTCTCTGTTAATAAACGAGTTTTCTACCTGCTGGATTTGGCTCCCCGCTGTGTCTGATTGTCTCTCTGGCTGAGGGAGGCTGGGGAACGGGCAAGCGCCGCACTTACCTTTCCTCGGACCCCGTCTGTCTTTTATGGGACAGACGAAGACCCAACGGGATATTTTCCTGTGATCTCTTAGAAATAAGAGTGTTGCGGACTTTCCTGCCCTGGCTGAATTTAAATTGCCAATTTCCACATCTCAGCCTCTTGAGCAGGTAGGATTACATACAGGAGCCACTGACACTTGGCTTTGTTTTCTTCTTGTTGTTCTTTTTTAAATCGTGAAAATCTGAAATCTTTAGTGTCATTCCAATGGTTTGCATTCAAAGTAAACTTCCCAGGCCTGGAGTTTGAATCTCAGGACTGCCACACACAAATGGAGGGAGATCCTGACAAACTCATTCCTATTTACGTGAATGCTAATGGAATGTTATAAATGTAATTAAATTTGCAGTTAATTCATGATTCTATTTTAGAAAGCCATACAAAAATCATTTGATTTATATCTTCCAGTCTAGCACCATGTTATGATTCCCCTAATGGAAGGATATTGATTAATTTTAATTAATGCTTTTATAAGAATTCAACCATGATACTTCATTAAATGGAGACATAACTTAATAACTAATCATTGGTAACTATATATATATATATAATTTAATAATATTGTTACATTCTCTCTCTCTACATATATATTTATACAGCAATCTTCACACACACACACACACACACATATATATATATATATATATATATATATATACATAGATGTACACATAGATATAGATATAGATTGGGCACTATTGTGGCTTGATAATAGGTCGTCAGAATTTTCTGGCAGCTCAGTTTGCCAGAGGTTGGTGTGCTAAGCCTTTGACCCCATTTATGGATTGGACATTGTAGGCCATGAGTTGAAATCCAAGCATTGCCAAAAATTTATTCATGTAGTAAGAAGCCACTTTTGACACATTTTTTTTCCTGAAAAAATGTCCTGGGTCTCAGTATGATGTATAATTCATATGCAAATATATCCTGTTTGATAGGATGTAATAAATGAAATGTTATGTGTGTAATAATACTAAGTCAATAAGGGTAATAAACGTCATACTCACATTTTTCCAGTGCTGGGGTTCAATTCAGGCCCTGGGAACTGGTCTGAATTTCTTGTCTTCAAGGGCAGTGAGCTTCTTCTTCAACCACAGTGCCACAAAGATACCCAGATGCTGAGTTCAAATCCTAGGCCTGACAGAAAAAATGGTGCAAATTCCAAGCCAGGGCCTTACTTTATTTTATCATTTTTTTTTTGCCAAGCACGAGGCTTGAACTCAGGTCTTGGCATCTCTGCCACAGCTGGCCCTGGGATTCTAGGACCCAAGTTCAAATCCTGGGGTTGGCAAGAAATAAAATAAAAAGGAAAAGGATAAAATGGAGAAATTCAAGAAGGTGGTTTTACATTTTTTCCCTTTACATTATGGCCATCCTGCTTGTAAATGACAAGGCCCAGAAAGTGTACATGGCATTGCATGCTGATGTTTGGCTGGCTATTAGGGAAGCCATAACCAAAATGAAAACTTAGGCCTGGAGGTCGAATCCCAGGGCTGCCACTAAGTATTGGCGGGAGATTCTAAGAAACCATTCCATGTACATCCATACGAATGGAATTTTATAAAAGTAACAAATTAGTAGTTAGTGTATGAGTATACTATAAAATTATACACAACAATTTGATTACATTGACTAATTTTCAATTAATACTTTATTACGTATTCAGACATGATACTTAAAGTTGAAGGAATAATTTGAATGTCAATAATGGGTTGTAATATAATATATGTAATTTCATAATATACATACATCTTTCTCTTGTTTTATACATATATATGTATATACATATATGCGAATCTACACATTTATCTGTTCATACACTTGTCACACCTGGGGCTCAGTGGTATAATGATGGCTGGTACATACAAAGCCCTGGATTTGATTCCTCACTACCACATGCACATAAAAATCCAGAAGTTGTGCTGTCGCTCAAGCAGTCGAGCATTAGCTTTGAGCATAAATGTTTAGGGAACTGTGTCTAGACTCTTACTCAAGGTCCAGAATGGGCATGAAGAAAAGTTTGAATGTTGTGACTGCAACTCTATAAGGATAAGACTTCAAATTCCTCATCACAGAGCAAGCCGGGAGTCTGGTGCTGACAGCTGCCATCTAAGCTGACTTAGTCAGAGGTATATGACTGCAACTCAGCCCCACAGAACCAGATGCTGCTGGCTTGCTCACCCCTGTCATACAAGATACTCAGGGGTTGAGATCTGACACTGGTTGGTTTAAAATCCAGCCCTGGTGGGATGTGTGTGAAACTCTGAGCTGTGGATCAAAGTGATAGATCTCTAGCCTTGAGCAAAAGATCTTAGGACCGTACCCGCAACATTTAGGTCCAAAGCCCTGGGGCTGACTCCCCCACAAATAATACCCCTCTGAATCATTAGATGTGAACTTTGTGCAGTTTGTGATATGTTTCTGAAAGATTGGTGTTACTGATGAAAGTACCCTAATACTAATGACAGCTTGTGGGATACATCTACGTGATGAGTCCTTTCTGGGGTGCTGGGGCCCTCACGGGGTGCTGTGTGCTGAGTCCTGCACAGGATGCTATGTGTTGAGTTCTTCACAGGTGCAGTGTGCTGAGTCCTGCATTGGGTGCTGGGTGCTGAGTATTTCACAGGATGCTGTGTGCTGAGTCGTGTAAAAAGGGTTATTTGGAGCCGGGCACCAGTGGCTCAAGCCTGTAATCCTAACTAATCTGGAGGCTGAGGTTTGAGGATAGTGGTTCAAAGCCAGCCCAGGCAGTTAAGTTGCTGAAACTCTGATCTCCAATAAACCACCAGACAACTGGAAGTGTCGCGGTAGCTCAAGTGGTAGAGAACTAGCCTTGAGCTGAAGAGCTGAAGGACAGAGTGCAGGCCCAGATTTCAAGCCCCATGTCTGACAAAAAAAAAAAAAGAGTGTTATGTATTTTGTCCTTCAAAGGGTGCATTCTCTCATTTTGTGCTTGGAAGAACTCCACAAATGACTTGACTATGCAGAAAAGAATATTGAGGCTTAGATCTGTCCCCATGGCAGGGACAAAATTATGTATTACTGAAGACTAGTGAGTTGTCTACAGGAGACAATTGTTTTGTATTGTTTTTTCTAAGTCATGAAATTTGAACTCAGCGCCTAGGCACTGACCCATACCTCTTGGTCTCATGGCTAGCACTCCTCCACATGGACCCAAAGACCCGCTTGCAGCAGAGTGCCACGGCTTAGGGTTCTGTCATCCTTAGGTCTGTCATCCTGCCTTCTCAAGAAGCAGAGATCTGGGTTCCAAACTATCCCTGACACAACAGGTAACATGAAATGATTATCTCCAATTCACCACTTAGAAACCTGAAGTGTAAGCTAGGTGATTGTGGCTCATGCCGGTCATCCTACTCAGGATGATGAGATCTGAAGATCATGATTCAAAGCTAGCATGGGCAGGAAAGTTCTTGACACACTTAGATCCAATGAACCACCAGAAAACCGGAAGTTGCTCTGTGGCTCAAGTAGTAGAACACAAGATTTGAGCTGAAGAGCCCAGGGACAGCATCTAGGCCCAGATTTCCACTCCTACAATGACAACAACAACAAAAAAGACAGAAGCAAACTAACAAACTTGAAGTATAGGACTGAGAATGTGCCTTAGGGGTGGAGTGGTTTGCATATATGAAACCCTGGGGTTGATTTCTCAGAACCACATCACTAGGAAAAAGCCTGAAGAGGCTCTGTGGTTCAAGTGGAAGAGGGAAAACCTTGTACATGAGAAACTAGGTACAGTGCTCATGTCTTGAGTTCATACTCCAGGACTAGTGTATGCACACACACATGCACGTACACACACTCACACCCAGAGAGAAAGCAGAAGTTAAGCTTGACAAAGTGGTAAAGCACTAGACTTCGACTCTGAGCTCAGGGTCAGCACCCAGGCCCCATGTTCAACCCCAAAACCTAGCCACCCAGGGCCCAACTAGCAGAGGTCAAAGGTTTCAAAACCTGATGAGCTTCACCAATACTAGATGACAGGAAGCTGTGTGATGTCCAACATGTGCTTGGATTTCCCAAGCTTCTGGAAACCTATTGCCGGTACTAAAACGTTTCATTATGCTCAGTGCCCTAGCTGTCTGCCTGTAGGCCTCCTGAATTATATTGAGCACTGTATCTGAACACCAAAATATAGTCTCATAAAGGCAGGATAAGAGCACAGAACTTGGCCTGCCATGGGACGTGGCAAAAATGAAGGTCTCCTGTTAAAACAGAGCACTAGGAAGAGAGATAGCTAAGGGTAAGAAGAGGCCTTTTTCTCCTGACCTTCAGAGCCCACCCACACATCCTCACTAATTGGCCCAGATGAAGTTATTTTGTACACAGCTGTACAGGAGTGAGGTCTTTTGTGTTCCTGTCCAGAAATTGAGGGAGACTTACTCCAGCAGGCCTGGGATGCAGAGAAACCCTCAAGCTACATTGGGAGCAGTGAGGGGAGCCCTGGAACATGCAATAGCATAAAAGCAGTCTCTGTGTTATGAACTCATTGTATTGAATACAATTTTCCTTGCTTGGTGCCATTCATCAAAGCTACTCAGGAATTTCACCTATAGAAATACATCCATACATACACAAAGAAATTGAGGTACAGGTTATTTTTTGGAGGAGGGCAGGTCCTGGGGTTGAGCTATGAGCCTAGGCCTGGTCCAAGAGCTCCTTTTGCTCAAGGGTACTGCACTAAGCTTGAGTCACAGCCCCACTTCTGGGTTTTTCTGTGATCTCTTAGAAATAACATTGTCAAGGACTTTCTTCCACTGGTTCGTTTCAAAATCAAATTCTCTACATCTCAACCTCCTGAGGAGCTGGGATTACAGTTAGCAGCCACTTTCACCTTCTTTCTTTTCTTCTTTGTTTTATAATCTGGACTGACTTCTTAATAGGGTCATTCCTATGGTTGGGACTTATACGTAAACTACCCAATCTTCTTTATAGCTGCTTTCTCGGAGAGTGTTTTCTTTCTTCATCTTACCCTCTGAACACAGGTTTGAAGCCAAAAGTGAGAAATGAGTGTTACAGGATTTAGGAGCCAATGTCAACAGGACATGCCAGTTCTGTCACTTAGCATTGAGCTGCAGTGAAGTTACTGTCTCAGGATATGAGGACTGAAAGCTAGAGCTTTCCTCATAATATTTGCATTGCTCCATTTGCCTATAAAATGATCTAATAATTATGAGTGTTTTGTATCTCCAACCTTAAGTATCTAGGACACACTAGACACATGTTTCTGTTTCTGTTTTTCTCTAGTACCTCTCGAGATTTAGACAAAAGGTTTGGGTGGGGCGGCTTCTAGGTGAATCCCTGAGGAAATCCACTTGAAGCCTCCTCAGGAAAACTCCATTCAAAGCCAGCCCTAGCAGGAAAGATTTATTGTCTCCAATAAACCACCAGAAACCAGAAGTGGAGCAATGGCCTAGAGGGTAGAGCTCCAGCTTTGAGAGAGAAAATCAAGCAGGAGATACAGGCCAGGCCAGGCAGGAAAACCTGGGAGGCACTTATGTCCATTGAACAACCAGGTGGCTGGAAGTAGACCTGTGGCAGTGGTAGAAACTCAGCCTTGTGAAAAACAGCTTAGGAATGCATCGCATCCTCAGTTTAAGCCATGGGATGGCCACAAAAGAAAATTCAAAAAGAGAAGGCCAAGTTTATGTATCAGTGTCCTACTTACGTACTTGTGTATATTATTCCCTAAGTGTAAAGTGGCTGTATTCAAAACTTCTGATTTATTTACTGATTTATGTTTTAGATATGCTCATTGTACATACTGCATCATTCTCTTCATTTCAGCCCCATTGCTTTTCTCTTCCAGGGTTCTAGGCCTGTTTGTTTATATGATGCACACTGAAGCTCTCAGGAGCCTTTATTTACATTTTATTATGAGGCCAATGCAGGAGAAGTCACAAATCAGGCAGAGGAGGAGAAGCTCAAAGTTCATAGAAATAAGCGGTATTCAGAAAATTATACTTGGGTACTCAAAATAGTAGCACATATATGTAAAAACTACCATTAAGAAAAAAGAGAAGGGGGCTGGGAATGTGGATTAGTGGGAGAGTGCTTGCCTAGCATGCAAGAGGCCCTGGGTTCGATTCCTCAGTAACACATACACAGAAAAATCCAGAATTGGTGCTGTAGCTCAAGTAGCAGAATGCTAGAGACAGTGCCCAGGCCTTGAGTTCAGCCCAAGAAATGTCAAAGAGATAACTATTTATGTAGTTAGGTAGGTAGATAGGTAGGTAGGTAGGTAGGTAGGCAGGTAGGTACATTGGTACATAGATAGATAGATACCGAGAAAGAAAGAAAGAAAGAAAGAAAGAAAGAAAGAAAGAAAGAAAGAAAGAAAGAAAGAAAGAAAGAAAGAAAGAAAGAAAGAAAGAAAGAAAGAAAGAAAGAAAGGAAGAAAGGAAGAAAGGAAGGAAGGAAGAAAGAAAGAAAGAAAGAAAGAAAAAAAGAAAGAAAGAAAGAAAGGAAGAAAGAAAGGAAGAAAGAAAGAAAGGTAGATAGATAGATAGATAGATAGATAGATAGATAGATAGATAGATAGATAGATAGATAGATAGATAGATAGATAGATAGATAGATAGATAGATAGAAAAATGATAGATGAATCTGGTCTTGGACTTCAGGAGGAAAGAAGGGATCAATTCCCAGTCATGAGGCTTCTGCAGTATGCCAGGACACCAGCATCACCTTCACACAACGACAGAGCAGGAAGAATGGACTGGGGATTAGCATTAATGATATGGAGAATGAAGGAAGGAGAAATGACTGGCAGAGGTAGAAGGGCCTTCAAATCTGATAGATGGAGAGTAAAAAACCCACTCCCTAAAACCAGAGAGCAGGGCTTTTCTACTCTGTTCCTCCCCTCTCCCTAACTAAACTGGCTCTCTATTGGTAACCTAAAGATAGCCTGAGGCTCCCTTCACCTGAGGGAGAAAGGTTAGTCATTGTTTGAGGAAGCTGAGAAAAGCCTGACCCTGGTGTAACTTTAAGAAATGTTTCAGGTTTCCCCCTATTGCTGGCTGTGCCTGGAATGAATGAAGTGGTTTTGCAGCTCTCTTCCCTGTTGAGTTTGTATATTCTGCCTCTTTGTTCTCTTCACCTAGCCTGGCTTTTGAAACTGTATTCTGTCCTTCAAATACAGTGTTACACTGGAGGTCTTCCTGCTAACTGTGCCAGGGCTTGGATCCTGACAACTTCATTTGAACCCAGGATGGGTCAATGGGTCAAGAACACTAAGAACATTTACAGTAACTTCTCATCACCAAGGGGAAAATAAGAAGCTCTTGACCATCTGACCTTTCAGACCTGGAAGTGAAAGTGTCGTAGACTTTCTTGCCCTGGCTGGCTTCAGTGTCATCCTGAGACCTCAGCCTCCTGAGCTAGGGTTATGGGCAAGAGCTACAGGTGCTATGCTAGGTTCAAACGTGTAATAACATTGACAATACAAGTCAACTGCTTATCACAAAGGGCTTGGTGAGCATATTAAGCCTTTCAACATTGGACTTTCAGAACCCTGTGGACACAAGGTTACAATGCTAGAGTCTGTAAGACTGGGCATGTGGACCTGCTACACTTAAGTCTGGAGATCTGACTCCAATTCTTGTGTATATCAGCGTTGATTTTCCAGAGAATGTTCTCATAATTAGCGAATAGGAAAAGTACTTTGATTAAACCTCAATTTTTATTGCAGTTGTGTGTCTTGTATCAAACCTGGGCAATGTCCCTGAGCAATTCTGTCAAGGGTAACTCTCTACCACTTGAGCCACAGCTCCACATTGGATTTTTTAGTGGTTCATTGGAGATAAGAGTGTAACAGGCTTTTCTTGCCTAGGCTGTCTTTGAACGTTGGTCTTCAAATCTCAGCCTCATGAGAAGGTAGTTTTCCAGGTGTGAGCCACCGGCATCTGGCCTATTGTTTTTGACTGTCTTGGGGATTGTTTTTCTCCAGGCTAGAACTCTACCATTTGAGCCACTCCACTGCCTCTGGCTTTTTCTGAGTATGGTCCACTGAGGATTCAAACCCTGGTATTCATGCATGTTGAGTGAGCTCTTTACCACTAAGCCACATTTCTAGCCTCCCCTTGCAATTTTAGCCCACAACTTGCCTGTCCTCAAGAAAAGGCTTCTCATCAGGGAGCAGAGGAGGGAAGGCCACCACCCCCCCCCACCCCCCCAGTACCAGAGATTTCCATCTTGGATAGTGACAAAGCTCGGCAGAAATGCTAGCTCCAACTCAGGCCTTGGAAGAAAACTAGAGTCATTTAGCAGGTCACAAGAACCTAAATTGACCTGCCAGACTCAGCTCCACGCAGGGAAAAGTTACCCAGCTCGGGCACCAACCCCAGGAATGGCTTTCTTCACTGGGTAATCAGAGCCAGAGGCTGCCCCTCCTTTGGCAGCCTTGACAATCAATTGAGATTTAGTAAACATAATCCCTGAGAGTGGCTCCAGGCTGGGCTCTGTGAGTTTCTCACAAATTAGCCCCTGAGAAAAGCTACTGTTTACTGAAAGGCCTCAATTCTACCCAGAACCTAGCATCATCACAGCATCTCCAAACTTGAGGAAAAAGCTATATCCCTCTTTTGTGATACTCAAAGCAGATCTCCCTCCCATTGAACTAACCTGGGAGGAGGATCACCAAATCCTGGGTAAAGCAGAGCATTTTTTACCTGATAAAACAAACTGACTTAGGAAACCAACCAAGCCACAGGAAAATCAAACACCACAAGTGGACCAGAGACTCCAACAAAAAGCTAGTTATGGACACAGGGATATACAGGATTTTTCCCACCCCTCCCAAAAAAATCAAAGAACTTTTTTTTCTTTTTTTTCTTTTTTTTTGTACCCTTTATAAAAAAATAATTTTCTGTAACTTTTTTTTAAATTTTAATTTTTACCTTTATTGAAAAAAATTCTTGGGCTGGGAAGGTGGCTCAGTGGTAGAGCACTTGCCTTGCATGCCTGAGGCCCTGGGTTCGATTCCTCAGCACCACATAAGCAAAAAGAAAAAAAAAGCCGGAGGCAGCACTGTGGCTCAAGTCGTAGAGCGCTAGCCTTGAGCTGAAGAGCTGAGGGGCAGCGCCCAGGCCCAGAGTTCAGGCCCCACGACCGGACCAAAAAAAAAAAAAAAAAAAGGAAAAAATTCTTTTCTAGATAGGTTTTTTTCCTCTTATAATTTTTATTTTAGGGGTATATGTGTGTGTGAGTTTTCCTTTATTTTTTTCTTTTTTGAAAAATTTTTTTTTTTTTTTAGCTCTACTGAACTTCTGATCTTTTTTTCTTTGTATCTTATCCTTTTCACCATTTCTTCTCTTTCGTTTTTCTTTATGTGACATAATTGTTGTTCTGCACATCCTAAGAAAAGCCCATAGTCGATTATTAAACCTTGTCCCCCATTGTGCACATACTTAATCCACAAATTTATTACTCAATTCAAAACCTCTTAGACTTAAATTCCTTAATAGCAGTACTACCTCTTTATATATATATAATATTTTAAGTATTTTTAAGTTTTTCCAATCTCCTTTATATCCCTCCCGTTCTGTCATTATATCCACGTTCTTCTCTGAATAGTTTGTTTTTATTTCTGCCTATTATATTTAATTTTTACCTTTCTATTTTTTTCTGGTATTTTTTTTCTCTTTATCGTTCTTTTTTTCTCTCTCCCTACATTCATCCTATCCAACCTATTTCCTGCTTTGATATTAATACTTAGTTAAGTTAACTCTCCCTGTGCATTCCCACATTACTCTATTCCTACTATTTACCCACCTCTCTCCCTAAACCTAATAATTTCTGGTTTACCAAATGCTTCTTTGCAATTCGTAGCCCATTAATATATGGTTGTTTGATGTTGAATAGATTTATCTGTTGAACTAGATTGTATCAGCAGACTACTGACTGTGCAAATACAGACTTTGGTTGATGCTTGCCTTAAGTTAGTGTTCTTGCACAAAACTGGTGTTATTTTCATCCCAAATGGGGAGAGTAAGCCAGAAAAACACAAGAAAATTGGCAAGTCCGGTATCTCAACTTCCACTCATGATAATCAGGGGACAGAACAGATTATGAATAACCCAGAGGGAGTTTCCAAATAGCTCTACAAACACTGCTGGCAAACATACAAAGACTCTGTATGAGCATGATAAGGAAAGAGAGGAGGCAAACAAAAGTTCAATAGAGGTATCAAAAGGTCAATTCAGGAAAAGATTGAAAATCAACAAATGTCTCTGTATGAGCGTGATAGGGAGAGAGAGGAGGCAATCCAAAGGTTTATACAGGACTATCATGAGCGTGAGAAAGCTACTCAAAAACTGATACAGGATATGCGTGAGCAGCTTGAGAATACTCAAAGAGAAAGGCAGGAATGGCGTGACCAGGCTGAGAACACTCAAAGAGAACTACAGGAATGGCATTAACGTGAGGAAGCTGAGCAAAGAGTAACACAGGAATTGAGAGAGCAGGATGAGAATACACAAAGATCATTAACGCATTCATGGAATCCATTAAAAGGAGCTAAAGGAAGTCTGGGAGACAACAAAGGTAATGCTGAAAGGAACCCAACAGAAGGAATGGGAGTTCAAGGAAACCATAACCAATCAACTAAGTGATTTGAGAATAAACACTGAACACCAAATTAAGGAAGTAAAGACATTTATAGAAGACCTAAAACAAAGCTTCAACAAAAAATTTGAAGCCATCAAAGCTGACCAATTAGAAGGATAAGAAATAAAATACAAAGTAGAAAGTCTTGACAGCAGGTTAAACCATGCAGAAGATCGAATCTCAGGTTTTGAAGACAGCCTAGATATTATAGAGAAAGAACATACAACCATCCAAGACAAGTCCAAGAAATAATGAGAGATCTATCCAACACTTGGAAGACACCATCAGAAGGCCTAATCTAAGGATAATGGGTGTAGTGGAGAACCTAGAAACAGAAGTTAATGATCTAGGAAATTTGTTTAACAGGATCCTAGCAGAGAACTTACCAAACATGCAAAAAGATAGGCCTATTCAAGTACAGGAAGCATTTAGAACTCCAAATAGACCAGACCAGAAAAAGACATCCCACCGTCACATTATAATCTACACAGGATCAATTCAGACCAAGGTAAAGATCCTTACAACTGTCAAGGAGAAAAGATTAATCACCTATGAAGGGAAATCAATTAGAATCACCTCAGATTTCTCAGCAGAGACAATCAAAGCAAGAAGAGCCTGCAATGATGTACGCCATGCCCTAAAAACAAACAACTATCAACAAAGAATACTGTAACCACCTAAACTCTCCCTCATAACCGAAGGCCAAATAAAAACCTTCCATGTCAAAGAAAAATTGAAACAATACATCTCCACCAAACCAGCCCTACAAAAGTTTCTTAAAGATGTCCTACACATAGAAAACCACCATGACCACAATAAAGGCCAAGAAACTGCACCCAAACTGAGAATCCAAGAACCATAGGAAGAACCCAGTTTTCTCAGCACCCAAGAAGGTGGATAACATGTCAGGAACTCCCAAATACCTCTCAGTCCTATCTCTCAACATAAACGGACTTAATTCTCCAATTAAGCGACATTGACTGTCTAGTTGGATTAAAAAGCAGGATCCTTTTGTCTGCTGCCTTCAGGAGTCACATCTTGACAATAAAAACAAACACATTTTCCATGTTAAAGGCTGGAACAAAATCTACCAAGCAAACAGCCCTCATAAACAGGTGGGAGTTGCAATCCTAATATCAGATAAAATAGACTTCAAATGAAAATTTGTGAGAAAAAATAAAGAAGATCGCTACATACTAATTAAGGGATCTCTCCTTCAGGAGGATATTACAATTCTAAATATCTATTCGACAAACAACGGAGTACCCAAATTTATCCAAGAAACACTACTTTCCCTCAAATCCCACATAGATGCAAAGACATTAATTGTTGGGGATTTTAACACACAATTCTCCCCATTAGATAGATCAACTCGGCAAAATCTCAACCGAGAAAACGCAAATCTAAACAACTGCATAGATCAACTAGATTTAACAGACATCCACCGAATATTTCTCCCAGCAGCATCAGAATACACGTTTTTCTCAGCAGCACATTGAACATTTTCTAAAATAGACCATATTTTAGGCCACAGAGCAAACTTGTCCAAAATCAGAAACATTGAAGTTATACCTTGCATTTTCTCTGACCACAAGGGAATAAAATTAGAACTCAACACCAAAATCCACCGAAGAAAGTCCAGTAACACATGGAGGCTGACCAACACACTGCTGAATCATGAGTGGGTGATGGAAGAGATTAGAAATGAAATTCAAATGTTCATGCCATTCAACAAAAATGAGCACACAAATTACCAGCTCCTTTGGGACACAGCAAAGGGAGTACTCAGAGGCAAGTTTATAGCTCTGAGTTCCTACATCAACAAATTGGAGATATCAGAAACCACAAATTTAATGAGACATCTGAACCTCCTTGAAAATGTGCAGCAAGATAAACCCCAATACAGTTGACGGAAAGAAATAATTAAAATTAAATCAGAATTAAATGAACAAAACAAATTAAATCAACAGAATGAAGAGTTGGTTCTTCAAAAAAATTAACAAAATTGACAGACCCTTAGCAAATCTTATCAGAAAAAGAAGAGAACACGCCCAAATAAATAAACTCAGAGATGAGAATGGATATATCACCTAAGAACAACCAAGATTCAAAACATTATAAGGGAACACTTCTCAAAACTTTATGCTAATAAGTTTGAGAACTTGGCAGGAATGGACCTTTTCCTAGAAAGTATTGACTTGCCAAAACTAAACCAAGATGAGTTAAAACATCTTTACAGGCCCATATCAAGCATTGAAATAGAAACAGCAATAAGAGACCTCCCAGCTAAGAAAAGTCCAGCACCAGATGGTTTCACAGAGGAATTTGACAAGGCTTTCAAAACAGACCTCATATCAATACTCCTCCAAATCTTCAGTGAAATTGAAAGAGAAAGTTCACTACCGAACACATTCTATGAATCCATCATAACCCTCATCCCAAACCAGGAATGGACTCATCAAAGAAAGAGAACTATAGATTCATTTCTTTGATGAACATTGATGCAAACTTCTCAACAAAATGTTGGCCAATCGACTTCAACAATTCATCCAAAAAATCATACACCATGATCAAATAGGTATCATTTGAGGGATGCAAACCTGGTTCAATATACGCAAATCAAGTAATATTATTCATCACATCAACAGGAGCAAGGATAAGAACCACATGGTTAATTCAATAGATGCAGAAAAAGCATTCGACAAGATCCAACACCCCTTTATGATGAAGGTTTTGGAAAAATTAGGAATCAATGGAACATTCCTCAATAAAATAAAGGCTGTATATGACAAACCTACAACCAGCATTATAATTACTGGTGAAAAACTGAAGCCATTTCCTCTTAACACAGGAACAAGACAAGGATGTCCACTCTCTCCACCTTTCTTCAAACTAGTATTAGAATGCCTAGAAACAGAAATAAGACAAGGTGCAAACATAAAGGGGATCCAAATGGGGAAAGAAGAAATAAAAGTCTCCATCTTCACAGATGGCAAGATCTTGTATTTGAAGAATCCCATAGACTCCACTCCCTAATTACTCAAGCTGTTTCAAAACTTTGGCAAAGTAGCAGGGTATAAAATTAACACCCCCAGGGCTGGGAGTGGCTCAGTGGTACAGTGCTTGCTTTGCATGCATGAGGCCCTGGGTTCGATTCCTCAGCACCACATAAGCAAAAAGAAAAAAGCTGGAAGTGGTGCTATGGCTCAAGGGGTAGAGCGCTAGCCTTGAGCTGAAGAGCTGAGGGATAGCGCCCAGGCCCAGAGTTCAGGCCCCACGACTGGACCCCAAAAAAAACAATAACCCCCCCAAATCAATGGCTTTTCTCTATGCCAACAATGAGAAAAGTGTGGCTGAAATTATGAAAGAAGCTCCATTTTAAATAGCCCCACAAAAAATAAAATACCTAGGAATTAACTTAACCAAAGAAGTGCAGGACCGCTATGATGAAAACTTTAAAAACTTGAAAAAGGAAATCAAAACAGAACTTAGAAAATGGCAAAAACTCCCATTCTCCTGGATTGGAAAGATAAACATCGTGAAAATGGCAATACTTCCCAAGGCTATGTAAAATTCAATGTGACACCTATCAAAATTCCAACCTCATTCTTCAAGGAAATGGAAGAGGCAATCCAAAAATTCATATGGAACAAAAAAAGACCCCAAATAGCAAAAACGCTCCTCAACAGAAAGACCACTGCTGGAGGAATATCAATACCAAATTTCAAACTCTATCATAAAGACATAGTAATCAAATGAGTAATCAAATCTGGCACAAGAACAGACCTCAGGACCAGTGGAATAGAATTGAAAACCCAGAAATGAACCTATAGACCTATGGCCATCTAATCTTCGGTAAGGGAGCTAAAACAAAATAGAATGGAAGAAAGACAGCCTCTTCAGTAAATGGTGCTGGCAAAATTGGTTAACTATTTTAAAAAATTAAAGCTAGATCCTTATATATTACCCTGCAACACAATCAACTCCAAATGGATCAAAGACCTCGTACTCAAAGCAGACACTCGGAAAACATTACAGGATGGAATAGGAGAAACTCTAGGTCTCCTTGTCGCAGGCCGAAATTTTCTTAATAGAGACCCGGAAACACAACAAATCAAAGAAAGTTTGGACAAATGGGATTGCATGAAGCTGCAGAGCTTCTGCATGGCACAGGACATAGCTAGCAAGATCAATAGAAGGCCCACGGATTGGGAGAAGATCTTCACTAGCCATACAACCGACAATGGTCTCACATATAAAATATACTTGGAACTCAAAAAAATAAATCCCCCAATGACAAATCCTCAAAGAAACAATTGCCCAATAAATAAGTGGGCTAAAGACTTAAAGAGAAACTTCTCTGAAGAAGAAAGAAGGATGGCCAATAGACACATTTAGAAATCCTCAACCTCCCTAGCAATAAAGAAATGAAAATCAAAAAAAATTACGATACCACCTCACCACAATCAGAATGGCAAAATCAAGCATTCTAAGGAGGATGTGGACAGAAGGGAACCTTACTTCATTGTTTTTGGGAGTGTAAACTTGTTCAACCACTTTGGAAAGTAGTATGGAGGTGAAGTATGGAGGGATGGGAAGGGGAAACAAAGGAGGAGGCTACAATTCTTGATAAGAAATGTACTCATTATCTTGCCCATGTAATTGTAACCCCTCTGTACAGTATTTTCACAATAAAATATAAATAATTTTTTTTTAAGAAAGGCTTCTCTGTATAAGTCATCTAAAGACTTCCTTATAGGAAGGTGTCCAAAGATAAATAAGACAAAGCTTATTCTTGGGAGAGACTCTAATAGTGAGAAGAATGTGAGAATTGCCTGCATTTAATTATGTATCATGTTTCAACACAAAATGTTTTAATGATAAATGAGTCATTGTCCTAAATTATTGTGTATAATTTTATAATAGATGTGCAAAATGTAAATGCAAATGATAATATAAATAAAATAAACATTGAAAGAATGAATCAAATAAAAATGAAAAATACAAAATCAATACTGAGAATCATAACGTGTAATAAACTTACATATGTAAGTATATATCATATATTACTCATGTATAGAAATATCTTTTCCATTGCAGGACCTTCTTTCAGGCCATGGGAACTCTAACATGAATTTCTTTTCCTCAATGACAGTAAATTTTTCCTTCACCCATGGTATAAAAGAGTTACCTGGAAGGTGAGATCAAATCCCACCAATGGTATAAACACTGGCCCCAGTTCCAAGACAGTGACTTAATTTTTTTTTTAATTTTAATTTTTTGTGAATATACTGTAGAGAGGGGTTACAGTTACATGGGCAAGATAATGAGTACATTTCTTATCATCCTCCTTTGTTTCCCCTTGATATCCCTTCCCAGCCTCCCCCTACCCCCCCCACCCAGTCGTCCCCACCGCCCACCCCCGCACCAAATTTGTAAAGTTCATTTTCGACATGACAACTTGTACTTCTCATTGTTGCAACAGGTCCACCTGTATCCTTAAACGACTTGTTTTACCCCATCTCCTCCACAAATTATACCGAGTGACTTAATTTTTTAATGGAAGCAGTTTATTCAGTTCCATACTAAACATTAAATAAAAAGCAGTGTAGAATTTTGTACATCTATTCAGGCATCCTTCCCTTAACCCAAAAGTGCTTCTCGGAACACTACTTTGTTTCTTTTTTTGTATGTTTTTTTATTGTGAAAATGTTGTACAGAGTGGTCACAGTTACATGAGCAAGGTCATGAATATATTTTCTATTGAGCATTGTTCCCTCCTCCTTTTTTTCCCCCCTATCATTCCTTATCTCCCATCTTCACAACTACTCCCCCTGCCAAGCTCAGTGACTTAATTTTTTAGTTTTGTCTTGGCACGAGGTTTGAACTCAAGTAGTAGCAAATCTGCACTTTCCCTCACATTGCTACAAGTTCCTGAGTTCAAATCCCAGTCTAGGAAAGAATACTGGTAGAAATTCAAAACCAGGGAGATCTATTATTTTTAAATTTACTTATATAATCAATTAATTTTTATCTTTTGTCTTTTTCCTTTTGTTTTTGGCATATCATGGGGCTTGAACACATGTCGTGGCAACTCTGCCTCAGCTTCGATCACCCTAGGCTGGGTGCAGCCTCGGTACCCATACCCAATCCTGGAATCCTAGGCCCAGAGGCCTTGCAGAAAGAAAAAAAAGTGAGCTAGCACAAAAAGTGGCAAGCTGCAGAGGAATGGGGGTTTCATTTTTTTTTCTTTGCATGGTGACCATCCTTGTTTTGAATGCCACGGGTGCAAAGTGGACGGGACCTGCCATTGCTGAAGGCTGGCGGGCTCACAGTAAAGCCATAGGCCAACCTGTCAACATAGGCCCTGGATTCAAATCCAGGTCCTGACAACTACCAATGGCAGAATATCACAAGACACTCATTCCTATGCATAGGGATACCAATTGAACGAGAAGTTTGTGCATTGGTGGAGACTAAAATTGGATGAAATAATCCTAGGACAATGATTGATCTTAATTTCATGCTTTAGTAATGATGAAAAGAATAGTATGGTATAATGAATATGGCATAATTAACTATGGTATAATAAATACCTAAGAGTTGGTAGGAATGTAGTATATGTCATTCAATCATACATAGGCGGGTATGGTGCTTTATACCAACATATATTATTTGTATAACACTCTTTGCCTATCCTTGTATCGCTGCTTTGGCCAATCCTGGGTCACGATCTCAGCACCTGGGAACCACCTCACAGCTTCATTGGCTAGAGGCTGTTGTGCTCACACTCATCCATTCATGAATTGTACCTGCTAGGTTCTGAGTTCAGATCCTAACACTGCTAAAAATTTAATCTTGTAATATGAAGTCAAGTGTGACACTTGTTTTCCTTTTCTGGGAGAGTCCTGGATGTCAGGCATAATGGAAAACACATCTACAAATCTAGATGGTATTTGATAGGATGTAAACAATGTAATACATAGGATTAATCACAGTCAGTAAATGGTAAATTAATGAAAATATAAAACAGTACAATGAATAATCACACCACACATAATATAGACTGAACATCTGTATGGAAGTTTAATCCTATCTTTAGAGTGTATATAAGGAGTACGTTTTCCAGGTCTGGGGCTTGAATTCAGGGAACAGGCCTGACTTACTGGTCTTCAAGCACGGTGAGCTTCCCCTTCACCCACAGTGCAACAGAGTTACCCAGACCCGGTGTTCAAATTCCAGGACTTGCAGGCAAAAAAAATGGCACACATTCCAAGCCAGGGAGCTTCATTGTCATTTTCAATATTTTTTTAAGTTCACATCGCCTTTATTTGATACTTACTGATTTTTATAACAAGAGAGTTTTTCAAAAAGGGGGTTTAAACTTTTACATTTCAGCATAGCACATTGGTATTTCTATTTTGACCATCTGCCCTGAAGAGTGAGAATGAAAATAAGGACATCATTTCTCCCTAGAATGTCGGGAGAGTTGAATTTATTTCTATTTAGAGTTATTTCTACAATTATAAACTCTCTACATTTGTGTCATATGAGTTTTCCTCAGTGCCTACCATGAAATACACTAGGGGAGTCCTCATAGCACAAAAGGTTGGGTTTCTGAATAAAACCTCACTTCTGTGAGGACAGTAGGTACTTCTTAGCATTTTGGGAATAAACTGGATTGAAAAATGAAAAACAAAAACAATGGGACTGTGATGTATCTCAGTTGTCGAGTACTTGCACAAAGATCATAAGACCCTGGCAGAAAAGTTTCCTAAAGCTCAGAATGTTAGAATTTTATGATCTGCATGAACAAACTTCTTTTTTCATTTATTTTTTGGTCCTGGGGCTTGAAATCAGGGGTTATCCCTGTGCTCTTCAGCTCAAGGCGAGTGATCTACTACTTGATCCACAGTGCCACCTCGGTTTTCGAGTGTTTTATTGGAGATAAGAGTCTCTAGGACTTTCCTGCCAGGGCTGACTTTGAACCACCAACCTCAGATCACAGCTTCCTGAGTAGCTAGGATTATAGGCATGAGTCACCGGTGACAGGCACATGAACAAATTTCTTAAAGATTGATTCTGAGAAAAGAAACTTGGAATACACTTTTAGTATAAATAATTTATAATGCCATGGTTAAGGCACTAATTCAGAAGTATTTATTCATTGGCTGTTTTCTTATTTTATTTAAAGATATATATATACATATATACATGTATTATTAATATATATACATATATATTTTTAAAAACATAGCTTAGAAGTGCACCTAAGAGCTTATGTGCTCATGTAAAGTTATACAACTGCACAAGCTTCATTTTTTTTCAGTTTGGTTGATACCTTAAATTTGGTGGGATTTGTGTATTGTCGTTTTGTTCTCCGTTTTTAGAGGATTTCTCTCCCTTTTGTCTCCCTACCTCCTCTCCTCACATTTGAAGTCAGCTTGCTCTTTCTTGGCTTCGTTGTTCATAGCTGATTTTCTACCACTTCAGCCATGCCTGATGATATCTCTCAGGCTTTTCTGCATTCATTGGCTTTGATATTTCATCTTCCAGTTCTCAGCCTCCTGAGTAGCTTACAGATGTGAGCCACCGTGGTGCCTAGGAATGAATTAGACTTTGGTTGGTGTATTCTTTCTGTTTTTCTAAGCATGGGATCATCTACTATAGTATTTCTGTGAATGTCCTAGATCTGAAG
The DNA here is from genome assembly GCF_019054845.1 of Dipodomys spectabilis. Classification (NCBI taxonomy): domain Eukaryota; kingdom Metazoa; phylum Chordata; class Mammalia; order Rodentia; family Heteromyidae; genus Dipodomys; species Dipodomys spectabilis. The sequence goes on along the minus strand of NW_024870734.1, from coordinate 640,787 downwards.
TAAGATATAATACATATGCAAAATCTGTATAATTATCATAAAATGTAGTAAATTTAATATGTGTTATAAGTGTAATAATAGTCAATATATATAATGAATAAATAATACAAAAAGCAATATGCAGTAAACATAAGTATGTAGATATTAATCATTTCAAATGTGGATGAAAATTAATTTATAGGGCTGGGGATTGAATTCAGGCCTGGGAGCAGGCCTGAATTGCTTGTATTCAAAGAGGGTGAGTTTCCCCATTCTCCACAGTGCATTAGAGTTTCCCCGACTCCAAGTTCAAATCTCAGGCCTGGAAGAAATACAAATGAGCATGCATTCCAAGCTAGGGATCCCAATTAGTATTTTTAATATTTTTACATTTTTAAAATTTATTTTCTATATATTTTAAAATTTTGTTGTTTTGCTTATATATTTATATATTATTTATTTATTTGCTTATTTAGACAAGCACGGAGCTTGAAGTTAGGTCGTGGCAATTCTGCCTCAGCTTCCATCACCCTAGCCTGAATTGGTGCAGCCTCTGGATCCACAGCCCATCCTGGGATCCTAGGCTTCAGGGGCTGACACGAAAAAACAGTGAAAATGGCAAGGAAAAATAGCCATGAATTGCGAACAATTAGAGGTTTCTTGGTTTTCCTTCCTTACATGTTTACTATCCCGGGTCCAAATGACACAACTGCACCTGGCATTGCTGTCAGCTGGCTGTCAGCAAAGCCATTGGCTACTGTGCACCTAGGCCCTGAGTTTGAATCCTGGTCATGACATTTACATAGGGCTGGAGAGCCTAAGAAACAATTGCCTGTCCATAGGAACACCAGAGGAATGTGGTCAATGTCATGGTTGGTTGAGTAGTTTGTCAATCAGTCCAGCAAAAATTAAATCCAGTATTCACAAGATGTGGATTGATTTTAATTTATAGTTTATTATGCATTAAAAGGATACATTGTGTGTGTGTGTGTGTGTGTGTGTGTGTGTGTTGTCAGTAGTGAGGATTGAACTCTGGGCCTGGGCGTTGTTCCTCAGCTTTTCAGCTCAGGGTTAGGGTGGGGCCATGTGAGACACAGTGCCATTCCCTGCTTTTTTTTTTTTTTTTTTTTTACCATGTGTTGCTGAGGAATCGAATCCGGGACTCTTCCATGCAAGATAAGAACTCTCCCAATGAGCCACCTTCCCATCCCCTCAAAGAATACTATTGATTAAATGGAGTCTTCACTAAATACCTGAGAATCACTAGGAAGGTAGTATATGTCATTGAATACTAGATAGACATCACTGGCAGTATCTAAATATATATTTATTTGTATACCACCATCTGCATAGAAAGGTATTGCTATTTGGCCAAACCTGTGTCTCTATCCTAGGTCCTGGGATCCACCTGGCACCTGAATCTGCTAGAGGTTGCCGTGCTGACACTCACCCATTGGTGAATTGGGCCTCTAGGCCCTGAGTTCAGGTCCCAGCATTGCTAAAATGTCTTCCTGGAGTAAGATTGCAAGTGTGATACCTGTTTTCCTTTTCTCTGCAAGTGCTGGGTGTCAGGTATGATGTTTATAATATGTCTGCAAAGCTACATGCTATGGAATAGATTTGAATGAATGTAATAAATGTTATAGGTGCACTCACAGTCCATAAAATAAATGGTAAACAAATATATAATAAAGTGTAATGAATCATTCCAACAAACAAGATATAGACTGAATGTATGGGTGTAAGTATAAATGATATAATAAAAATGTGTATAAATTTTATGTTCTCCAAGGCTAGGGCTTGAATTCAGACTTAGGGAACAGATCTGAATTCCTTGTCTTCAAGGGAGGAGAGATTCCCTTTTCTCCCATCCCCTGCCCCAAGTGCAGCAGAGTTTCCCAGATCCCAAGGTGACATCCCTGGCCTGGTAGACAACAAAATGTCACAAAATCCACCACAGGGAGCTTCAATAGTGGTGTTAATTAATTTCATACTTTCTGTTCTAACAGGTGTCTACTTGCCCTGGCCTAGATCTCTGACCTCTACATCAGCTCCCAGCAGCCCCTGACTGTGTGGAGAACATAATGCTCAAACCTGTCAGTGCATCCTATTTCTTTGTCCTCAGGGGAGGGTATGTTTCCTCTGAAGCCCGGAGGGTTAGGGGAAGGGAAGTAGGGATAGCTGTAGTTGAGTGCTCGGCTAGGAAATAGGTATTCTGTTTTATCCAAGAAGGAAAGCGTGGCCAGATGCTAATGGCTCATGGTGTCTTATTCCTTGCTCCCTCAGTGGGCTGAGATAGTAGGACTGACATTCAGATGCAGCCCAACAAGAAATGTCTGTGAGAATCTCCTCTCCCAAGAACCACTTGAAAGCTCGAAGAAAAGCTGTGGCTCAAGTGGTAGAGTGCTATCCTTGAATGAAAAACCTGAGGGACAGAACATGGGCCCTGAATTCAAGTCCTACTACTAAGGTGCACTCATGCACATGCACGCACACGCACGCGCGCACACACACACACACACACACACACACACACAGAGAAGAAGGTAGTAATGATAAGGTGAGCTAGAACTGGGGGCACTACTGAGGCATAATCATAATAAACTCTCAAGCTACATCAGTTGTTTCTCCTTAAGTCCTTCTTGGGCTGAGGAGTCTGGCCTATGGCAGCAAGTTCCATGGAACCTGCCCCTCCATCCCAGCACGGGGCCATAGAACCAAGGGAAGGAAACTATGGATGGTCCTTTTTAGTTGGCCCATAATTGCAGACCTTCATCTGCCTCTGAGCACTGGTGAGTTAAGTAGGGCTCTGAGCCCTGGAACTCCTGGGATATAGGGACTGCTACAAGTAGCATCCAGCCTGCTTTGGATTCCTCAGCCTACAAGTCTCACATGAGCCCAACTCAAAACCTGTTCAAGGTGTGCCTGAAAATTCACATTCTTGTGATTCCCTTGTGAGCTGGTGTTAACTGGTCTACCCCTTCTGGCCCAGAACTGTGGTCTGAGACATCGATTTAGTACTCAGATCCACACTGCATTCATGACAGATGCCCTTCTGATGACCCAGCCGATGACCTCCATGCCACAAGGCTTGTTCCTGATCTTGTACTGTGTCCCGCTCTGTAGGCAAAGGCCTTCAATGAGGCTGCTCTCTAGACTTGTAGGACACATAGACATTAGAAGACCATCAGGAGCCCACTGGAAAATACTCTACCTAGAGCCACAGCATGAGGTCAAAGCAGGCCAGGTATTGGTCATGGGGCTCTAACTCTGGGACTGGGCACCGTCTTTCAGCTATTCAGCTTAGCACTTCAGCCACATCACCGCTTCTGGTTTTCTGGTGGATCATTGGAAATCAGAGTCTCCCGGACATTCCTGCCCAGGCTGGCTTTGAATGGCAACCCTCACATCTCAGCATCCTGAGAATCAAGGCGGACCAGCATAAGCCATCCATAGCTGGCTGATCTGGCCTTTCACCACAGTGGACTAGGAGCTCCTGAATGCTTTCCTTTATATTTTAGGTGCCAGTACTGGGGCCTGAACTCAGGGTCTGACCTGTAGTCTCTTAGCATTTCTCTCAATGTGGACATTCTACCACTTGAGCCACAGCTCCATTCTGGCTTTTGTTAGTTCATGGTCAAGAAAGTCTCAGTAACTTTCCTTCCCCGAGATGGCTTTGACCCACGATCTCTGATCTCAGTATCCTGAGTAGCAAGGATTTACAGGGGTTGAGCCACTGGTGGGATTGAGCTAGAAGCTTTTCTTAAGCAGAAGTTCTTCCCTGCATTTGCCCTGACTCCTCCATGCAAAGAGGGCCTGAGGGTCAGGAGCTGTGAAAATAGACTTCCAGCCACAGAAATTGGCTGGGGTCTTTGGTGAAATGTCAAGCTAATCTTTCCATGGGCCCCCACTCTCTGCCCTACCTGTGACTCAAGTACTAAACTTGACCCAAACTTCAGTGTTCGGCCAGACTTGTCTGAAGCCACAGAATCTTCATTCCATCCACACCACCTGCTCTACACCACACCTCAATACCTTTGCCCATGCTGTACCTTGTGCCTGAGGCTCTCTGACCTGTTCCACATCTTAGAAATCCTGTGGGATTTTGGCACTGATTATATCACCTCCTGGAACAAGTCTTTCCTCCCCTCCTTCCTCTTTTTTTTAAATACTGAGTTTCTAGAGGTGGAGTTTTTGCAGGCTGACTGTCAAATTCTTTATCTTGGTGTGTGTGTGTGTGTGTGTGTGTGTGTGTGTGTGTGTGTGTGCGTGTGTGCATGTGTGTGTGTGTGTGTGTGTGTGTCTGTTCGTGTGTGCGTGTGCCAGTCCTGGGGTTTGAATTCAGGGCGTGGACGATATCCCTGATCTTTTGTGCTCAAGACTAGCACTATATTACTTCAACCATAGCTCTACTTTTGGCTTTTTGGGAGTTTAATTGGAGAAAAGAGTCTCATATAGATTTTCCTACTTCCATTTGGGATCCTCAGACCTCAGCCTCCTGAGTAGCTAAGGTTACAGGGGTGAGCCAACAGCACCTGTCCTCTACCTGTTACCCATAACCTCAGCCCTCTTCTAAGTCCCTTTAGAAAATGTCTCACCATGCTCACGTTTTTTTATTGGCCAGTCTTGGGGCTTGAACCCAGGGTCTAGGCATGTTCCTGAGCTTCTTTTGCTCAAGGTTAGCACTTTTATTGCTTAAACCACAGTGTCACTTTTAGCTTTTTCTGGTTCTGTGGTAGGGAGGAATCGAACTCTGGGCTTCATGTGTGCTAAGTAAGCACTCTACCATTAAGCCACATTCGAAGTCCAAGGCTTACTTCTAAAGGGAGTTATGATGGTGGGATTTATTGGATTACCCCTTTTGGCACAGAAATTGCTGCCTATTTTCTATCTTTCCCAGGATTTGGGACCAGCCTGAGACTCGGCAATGAGGAATGATGAATGAATTATGCCACCAGCCCCCAGAGGCCTAGGCTCACATCCTACAGAGGGATAGAGGATATGGAGCCACAACCTTCGACAACTCCTACAGCCTAAAAGTTGTGGTTTCCCTTGACAAGTGCCAGGACATAATTCACCCGTTTTACACACCAGTTGCACACACCAGCCCACACAAAGCTTTCCTGGCATTAGTTCTTAAACTGCAGTGAAGGATGCTTGTTCAAGCTGCCTGCTCAGACTTAGTACTCTCTGAGGGCTTGTTCCAGCTTGCCCAGTTTGGGGAGCTGGGCATGGGCAACCTGCTGAATGCCCATCATCCAGCCCCTGTCCCTGAACCCTTTTGCTCAAGGGTAGTGCTCTGCAACTTGAGCCACGGGGCCACTCACGTTTTTTTGTTATTATTTTGTTTTGATTTCCTGTAATCCCTTAAGAAATATCAATGTCGCAGTCTTTCCTACCCAGGCTGAATCCAAATTGGCATCTCAGCCTCTTGAGGATCTAGTATTACAGGCAAGAGCTACTGACACCTGGCTTCCTTTTCTTCTTGTTCTTTTTTCCGTGACAATCTGAAATCTTCACGGTGTCATTCCAATGGTTTGCATTCGAAGTAAACGTCCCAGGCCTGGAATTCGAATGCTAGGACAACCACCCACAAATGGAGGGAGATCCTCACTAACTCATTCCTATTCATGTGAATGCTAATGGAATGTTATAAAAATAATAATTAAATCTGCAGTTAATTCATGACTATTTTAGAATGCCACACAAAAATTATTGAATTTATATCTTCCATTCTAGCACCATGGTATGATTAAGGATAATATTGACTGATTTTTTATTAATGATTTTATAAGTATTAGATAATGATACTTCATTAAATGGAAGCATAATTTAATAACTAATAATTTGTAAAAATATATAATTTAATAATATCCTCACATTCCATCTGTCACTATATATATATGGCACTACTGTGGATTGATCACAGGTCCTTAGAACTTCCTGGCAGCTCAGTTTTCTGGAGGCTGGTGTGCTAAGACTGTGACCCCATTTATGGATTGGGGATTGTAGGCCATGAGTTGAAATCCCAGCATGGCCAATAATGTATTCATGGAGTAAGAAGCCAATTTTGACACATTTTTTTCCTTCTCTGTGAAAGTCCTGGGTCTCAGTATATGTGATATGCTGTAATAAAATAAATGCTTTATGTGTAATAATACTAAATAAATAAGGGTAATTAATGTCATATGGAATAAACTCATGTATGTAAATAGATCTCATATATGAGTATTATTTTTTCCAGTACTGGGACTTCAATTCAGGCTCTTGGAACTTTTCTGAACTTCTTGTCTTCAAGGACGGTGATCTTCCCCTTAACCCACAGTGCCACAGAGTTACACAGACTGATTTTAAATGCCAGGCCTGCCAGTGAAATGGTGAAAATTCCAAGACAGGGCCTTAATATTACTACTATTATTGTTATTTTTATTGCTATTGTTATCATTGTTATTGTTATTTGGTTTTAGGTCAAGCACCGGGCTTGAACTCAAGTCTTACCATCTCTGCCAAAGCCGATCCTGGGAGCCTATGTCCTGAGTTCAAATCTCAGGGCTGGCAAAAAATAGAAAAAGGAAAAGGATATAACTGGTTTTACTTTTTTTTTCCTTTTTATTGTACCATCCTGGGTCTAAATAACAATGTCCAGACAATATACATGAACTTACATTGCTGATGTTTTGTGGGCTATTAGGGAATCCAAGTAGAAATCAGCAACTTCAGCCTGAAGTTTGAATCCCGGGACTCCCACTAATGAAGGGCTGGCTGGAGATTCTAAGAAACACTTTCCAGGGCTGGGAAGGTGGCTCAGTGGTAGAGCACTTGCCGTGCATGCTAGAGGCCCTGGGTTCTATTCCTCAGCTCCACATAACCAGAAAGAAAAATGCCGCAAGTGGCACTGTGGCTCAATTGGTAGAGCGCTAGCCTTTGAGCTGAAGAGCTGATATACAGCGACCAGGCCCAAAGTTCAGGCCCCAGGACCGGACCCCAGAAAGCAAATTAAAAAAATTGAAATTTAAATTAAAAAAAGAAACGCTTTCCAGTAGACATCTGTACAAATAGAATGTTGTAAATGTAACAATTACATTAGTAGTTAGTGTACAATTATATTATAAAATTATACACAACAATTATACTACATTGACTAATTTTCAATTAATATTTCATTATGTATTCAATCATGATACTTAAAAAAGGAAAGAATAATTTAATTGGCAATATTTGGTAGAAAGATCATATATGCAATTTCATAATTTACAGATATCTCTCATTAAATATATCTAAATCTATCTATCTATCTATCTATCTATCTATCTATCTATCTATCTATCTATCTATCTATCTATCTATCTATCTATCTATCTATCTATCAATCTGTCTATCTATCTATCTGTCTGTCTGTCTGTCTGTCTGTCTGTCTGTCTGTCTGTCTGTCTGTCTACCAATCTACACATTTATCTGTTTATACACTTGTCACTACTGGGGCTCAGTGGCAGAGTGCTTGCCTAGTGAGTACGACACCCTTGTTCCGATTCCTCACAACCATGTGCATAGAAAAATCCAGAAGTTTTGCTGCTCAAACACTCGAGCACTAGCTTTGAGCATAAAGGCTTAGTGACTGTGTCTAGACACTTACTAAAGACCCAGGATTGGCACCAAAAAAAAAAAAAAAAAAAAGGAAAAGATAGAATGTTCTGACTGCAAATATATAAGGATAGGGCTGCAAATACCTCTTCACAGAGAAAGCTGGGAGTCTAGTGCTGACATTTGCCATCTAACCTGAATTAGCCAGAGGTAAACCGCTGCAACCCAGTTCCATGGACTAGATGCTGTTGGCTTGCTCACCCCTATCATCCAAGATACTCGGGGGCTGAGATCTGACACTGGTGGGTTTAAAAACCAACCCTGGAGGGAAGTCTGCAAAACTCTGAGCTGTGACTTAAAGTGGTAGAGTTCTAGCCTGATCAAAAGACCTTAGGACAGTACCCCCAACATTTCAGTGCAATCCCCGTGGCTGACTCCCCCTCAAAAAACTCATCCCTCTAAAATCTAAATTTGGACTGTTTGTGGTGTGTTTCTGAAAGAATGGTGATACTGATGAAAGCACCCTAATTCTAATGACATTATGTGGGTTACAGCTATGTGATGAGTCTTTCATGAGTTGTTGTGTGCTGAGTCCTTCATGGGGTGCATTTTTTCATTTTTTCATCTGGTTCTTGTAAGAGCTCCACAAGTAAGATGATTGTGCAGATGAGAAACTTGTGGCTCAGATATGTCCTCATGTCAGGCCAAAATTATGTATGTACCTAATTCTAGTGAGTTGTCTCCTGCAGACAATTGTCTTGTTTTATGTTTCTTGATCATGAACCTTGAACTCAGGACCTAGCCACTGACACTTACCTGTGGGGATCATGGGTAGCGCCCTACCACGTGGAGCCAAGGACCCCCTTGCAACAGAGTGTTACAGACTAGGCATAGTAGCTAAGGTCTGTCATCCTGCTTACTCAGGAAGCTGAGATCTTACGATCTGGGTTCAAAACTATCCCAGACAAAAAAAGGTCCCATGAGACTATTATCTCCTATTCACCACTTAGAAACTTGAAGTGGAAGTTAGTCGCTGCTGACCCGTGCCTGTCATCCTAGGTACTCAGGACGCTGAGAACTTAGGATCACGGTCCAAAGGCAGCCTGGACAGGAAATTCCTTGAGACGCTTCTCTCCAGTGACCCACCAAAAATCTCAAGGGGTGCTCAAGTGGTAGAGCGATTGGCTTTAGCTAAAGAGCTCAAGGACAGCACCCAGGCCTAGACTTAAATTCCTCCAACTTCCAACAAAAGAAAGAAAGAAACCTGAAGTAGAGTGCTGGGAATGTGTCTTAGGAGTAGAGTGCTTTGCATGTATGAATCCCTGGGTTTGATTCCTTAGTACTACATCACTAGAAAAAAGTCTGAAGTGGCTGTGTGCCTCAAGTGGTAGAGTGCTATCCTTGTACAGAGGAAACTCAGGTACAGTGTTCAGGTCCTGAGTTGAAGCTCCAGTACAAGTATATGAACACACATACACACAAAGATACCAGAAGTGAAGCTGTGACACCAATTAATAAGAACTGAGCTTCTGTTCTGAGCTCATGGTCAGTACCCAGGTCCTGTGTTCAACTCAGAAACCCAGCCGCCCAGAGTCCAACTAGGATAGGTCAAAGTTTCAAAATCTGATGAGTTTCACCAGCCCTAGTTGACAGGAAGCATAGTGATATTACACATGTGCTTTGATTTAGCAAGTTTCTGGAAACCAAAGGAGGCATCATTGCCAATAAGGAATCATTTAATTATGTTCAGCTTGCTAGTTGTCTGCCAGAAGGACCCTTGAATTAATTGTAGCAGGTTATTTCAACACTGGAACATAGTCTAACAAAGACAGGATAAGTGCAGGGAACTTGGGCATGGGAGGTGCACAAATGAAGTCTTCCTGTCACAACAGAGCTCTCAGCAGAGAGATAGCTTGAGGTACATAGAGACCTTTTTCTCCTGGGCTTCAGAGCCCACCCACACTCTTCACTAATTGGCCTAGAAGGAGTTTTTTAACACTCAGCTGTACAGGAGTGAGGCCTGTTCCAACAATGAGGAAGACTTCTTCCAGCAGTCCCCGATGGGGAGAAAACCTCAGGCTACAATGGGAACAGTGAGAGGAGCCCCGGAAGATGCACTGTCTTGAAAACTCTCTCTGTTCTATGAAATCATTCTATTCAAAGCAAATTTCCTAGCTGGATACCTTCCATCATAGAAACCAATAGAAATACATGCATACATACATGGGGAGACATGTTGTTACTGGCTTTTTTTTTTTTTGGCAGGTCCAGGGGTTTTATTATGAGCCTAGGCAATGTTCCTGAGCTCCTTTTGCTCAAGGGTAGCGCTCTGCTCTTGAGTCATAGCCCCATTCATGGGAATTTTTTATTCCTGTAATCCCTCAGAAATAAGGAATTTGCTGTCCTGGCTGAATTCAAACTGGTATTCTCTACCTCTCAGCCTCCTGAAGTGCTAGGATTACAGGTAGGATCCACTGACACTTGGCTTTCTTTTTTCTAATTTTTTTTCTTTCATCCTGACAGTCTGAAATCTTCACAATGTCATTTCAATGGTTTGCATTTTCAAGTAAAATACTCAGGCCTGAGTTGAAGTGCCTGAACTGCCACCTAAAAATGGAGGGAGATCTTGGGAAAATCATTCCTATCCATGGGAATGCCTAATGGAATGTTATAAGAGTAACAATTAAATGTGCAGTTAGTTCATGATTCCCTTATAGAATGCCACACAAAAAGTATTGGATAATGTCTTCCATTCTAGCATCATGGTATGATGATTCCCAATTAAGGAATACTGACTACTTTTATATTAACGCTTTAATAAGTATTCAACCATGATACTTCATTTAATTAAAAGTAGGCATAATTGAATAACTAATAATTCATAATATATATAATTTAATATCCTCACATTCTCTCTCTCATATACATAGCAAACTACACATCTATCTATCCATCCATCCATCCATCCATCCATCCATCCATCCATCCATGCATCCATCTATCTATCTATCTATCTATCTATCTATCTATCTATCTATCTATCTATCTATCTATCTATCTATCTATCTATCTATCTCTATCCACCACTACTATTGCTTGATCACAGGTCCTCAGAAATGGCTGGCAGTTCAGTCTGCCAAAGGCTTTTGTTTTACAACTGACCCATTCATGATTTGTGCATTGTGGGCTGTGAGTTCAAATCTCAGCATGGCCAAAATTTTATAGATGGAGTAAGAAGCCAATTTTGACCCATTTTTTCCTTCTCTATGAAAGTCCTGGGTCTCTGTATTATAGATGATCTATATGCAAATAAATCCATGTGATAAGATGTAATAAATGAAATAAATGTTATATATGTAATAACACTAAATAAAATAAATAAAAAATAAATGAAGGTAATAAATGTTATATGGAGTAAACACATGCATGTAAAGAGATCTCATGTATGAATATTATTTTTTCCAGTGCTGGGGCTTGAATTCAGGCCCTGGAATCTGGTCTGAAATTCTTGTCTTCAACGATGGTGGGTTCCCCCTCCCCCACAGTGCCAGAGAGTTAATCAGACCCTGAGTTGATATCTCAGGCCAGTCAGAAAAATGGTGCAAATTCGAAGCCAGGGTCTTAAATTTTTTTTGACCAGGAACATGCACTGTCTTGAAAGCACTCTCTGTGCTATGAAATCATTCTATTCAAAGCAAATTAGTTAGCTGGGTGCTATGCTTCATAATGACTATGGATGTTCACTGAAAGATATACATGCATATATACACAGACACATGCACTTAATGGCTCTTATTTTCTTAGTGCAGATCCTGAGGCTTGAACTATGAGCCTAGAAATTGCCCTGAACTCCATTTACACAAGGAAGCACTTTATTGTGCTTTAATCCATGATACTTCATTAAATGGAGGCATAATTTAATATCTAATAATTATTAGTAATATATTACATGTAATTTAATTATATATCGACATCTCACATTCTCTAAATATATATGAATATTATTTTTGCCAGTGCTAGGAACAGGCCTGTCTTTCTTGCCTTTCAGCACTTTGAGCTATCCCTTCCCCAACAGTACTGCAGATTTACCCAGACCCCGAGTTCAAATCCCAGGCCTAGCAGAAAGAAATGGCGTGAGTACAACGCCAAGTAGCCTAAAAATTGTTTAAATATATTTAATGAATATATATACGTATGCATGTATGTATTACATACTTTTATTTTGTCAACCACAGGGCTTGAACTCAGGGCATGGCAACTCTGCCTCAGCTTTGATTGCCCTAGGCTTGTTGCAGCCACTGGACCCACAGCCGAACCTAGGTTCCTGGTCCTCAAATGCTGACAGGAAAAATAAATAAATAAAAAAAACCAGTAACTTGCAGATGGCTGCCGGTTTTACATTTGTTTTCTTTTCAAGGTGACCATCTTGGGTCTGAATGACAGGGCTGAAAAGTGTTGGTAACCTGGCATTGATGAAGGCTGTCAGGCTTCCAGAGAAGCCATGGGCCAACACGACAACATAGGCCCTGTGTTTGAAGCTGGGTCCGGACCCCTACCAATGGAGGGAGATCCTAAGAGTCTCATTCCTATTCATAGGAATACCAATGGAAAGTTATGAATGTCAAGGTTGAATTACTTATTCCTGAATGATACTAGCATAAAATTAGAGAGTGATTTCAGGAGGCTGATGGATTTTAATGAATATTTTTTTTCTTTTTTAATTTAATTTTTTTTGTGTGAACATACTGTACAGAGGGGTTACAATTACATGGGCAGGATAATGCATACATTTCTTATCAAGCATTGCAGCCTCCTCCTTTGTTTACCCTTCACATCCCTTCCCTACCTCCCTCCCCACTACTTCCCCACCACCCAATCCTCCCCCCTACACACACACACCCCCGCACCAACGTTGTAAATCTCGTTTTAGACATGACAACTTGTACTTCTCATTGTTGCAACAGGTCCACCTGTATCCTTAAACGACTTGTTTTTCCCCATCTCCTCCACAAGTTATACTGACATCAAATATAGTAAAAGCAGGGTTTATAATGTGGGGGAGGGACATGCAAAACAACAAAGAAATAATCTTATAAATGCATTAGAAACAAATGCATGAAATAAAAAAAACATTAAATTACATATCTAAGGGTTCATTTTCCTAACATCACATTATCTGACCTTTTCTGCTTGACTCATACATATACTAGATATTGCAAATAAGGGAAAACATGGGACCTATGTTTCTTTGGGCCTGGCTTACTTCACTTAATATAATTTTTTCCAAGTTTTTCCATTTCCTAACAAACTACTTTGGAAAGCAGTATGGAGGTTCCTGAAAAGACTTCACATAGAGCTCCCCTATGACCCAGCAATCCCACTTTTGGGCATTTACCCAAATGTTTACTAACAAGACCACACTAAAGCTACCAGCACAACTATGTTTATTGCAGCATTTTTTACCATAGCCAAGATATGGAACCAACCCAGATGCCCCTCAGTAGATGAATGGATCAAGAAAATGTGGTATATATACACAATGGAATTCTATGCCTCCATCAGAAAGAAATTTAATGAATATTTTTGACACATTAAAAGAATACTATTAATTACATGGACACTATAGTTTCGGGAGAGTGGTCGATATAATTAATAAATCATTAAGGATGAAAACAGTAATATTAATTACATGGAGGCATAATAAATACCCAAGAATTGGTAGAAATATAACCTATATAACTAAATAATGTATAGACACCTCTGGCACTCTATAAAGATCTATATTTGTTTGTGTACTACCATCTGCATGTCCATCTGTTCTTGTTTTGTCAACCCCTGGGACTCAATCTCAGGTGTTGGGAACTGCTTGTCAGCTCCATATGCACCAGGTTGGCGTGCTGACACTCACCCATTCATGATTTGGGCCTTGTGGGCTGTGAGTTCAGATGCCAGCGCTCACAAAAATTGAATCATGGAGTAAGACTCAGGGTGATACCTGTTTTCTATTTTTGTGAAAATCCTGGATGTCAGGTGTGAAGTTTCATAAGTAGGCAATTCTATATCTTATTTAATAAATGTAGTAAATATTCCATGTGTTATAGCAGTCAATAAAATAAATGATAAATGAATAAAAAATAAAATGATTAACTACACTAAGCACAATTTGGAGTCAACATATGGGGCTCAATCTCAGGGCCTGAGCACTACCTGGCAGATGAATTGGCAAGTGGCTGCTGTGTTGGCAGTCACTCATTCATGAACTGAGCCTTCTTTGCCCTGAGTGTACATACCAGCATTCCCAAAAATGTAATATTGGAGTGAGAAACCGAGCATGACACATGTTTTCCTTTTCTGTGAAAGTGCTCGGTGTTAGGTAGTATGTATAATTTGGATGCAAATCTATATGCTATGTAATAGGATGTAATAAAGGTAAAAAACATCATCGGTAGAAGAATTGCCACTACAGTAAATGATAAGCAGATTGAATTAGTAGTGAATCATTCTAGGATAAAATTAGATGCAAGAAGTGTAGGATGTGCATTAAGTTTAATTAATATTTTATTAAACATTAACAGAATAAAAATTACATGGAGACATAATTAAATAACTAATAATTGGGAATAACACACGATGCATAATTTAATAATATATAGACATTGGTCTCATTCTATGAAATATCTAATTATATGTATGGATATATGTACATATATGATAAACAATTATAGGCTATTGAGTAATTATTAATTAATGCTTTATTAATTGTTAACTGGGACATATCACTAAATGGAGACATAATTTAATACCTAAGAATTGGTAGCAATATTATCTATAATTTAATGATATGCAGAAATCAGTTTTTCTGTATATAATATTTATATACAGCAATCTCTATATATTTATACCTCGTTCACTCCTGAGGCTCGGGGGTTGAGTGCTCTCATAGTAAGCACAAAGCCCAGGGTTCGATTCCTCAGTGCCACAAAACAAAAAACTCAGAAGTTCTGGTGTCTTTCAATCAATTGAGTGCTAGCCTTCAGCACAAACGTTTAGGGACAGTGTCTAAGCTCTTACTCAAGCCACAGGTCTGATGCCAAAAAAAGGTAGGATTTTCTAACTGCAATTATAGAAGGGCAGAACTTCAAATACCTCATTACAGAACAAGCTAGGAGTCTGGTGTTGACAGCTGCCACCTAACCTGACTTAGCCACATGTAAACCGCTACAAGCCAGGTCCACGGGTTATCCATGTCATTCTGACTTATGCCTGTCATCCTAGCTGCTCAAGGGCTTTAAAACCCAGTCCTGGGAGGAAGTCTGAGAGACACCTCAAAATGTGGCTCCAAGTGGTAGAGCTTTGGTTCAAGCCCCATGGCTAACACCCCTCCCCAGAAAAACACCCCACTAAACCATTAGATGTGAACTTGTTTGTAAAATTTTCCTCAAAGAATGGTGATACTGATGAAAGCACCCTAATTCTAATGACAGCTTGTGGAATGGAGCTATGTGATGAGTCCTCCGTAGGGTGCTCTGTTCTGAGTCCTGCACAGGGTGCTATGTGCTGAGTCTTTCACAGGATGCAGTGTGCTGAGTCCTGCATTGGGTGCTGGGTGCTGAGTCTTTCACAGGATGTTGTGTGCTGAGCGGTGCAGAGAGTGCCATGTGCTATGTCCTTAACCGGGTGCATTCTTACATCTTGTCAATGTATGAGCTCCATAACTTAGATGATTATACAGACAAGAATATTGAGGCTCAAATAGGTCCCCATGTCAGGGACAAAATTATGTATTACTGAAGACTCGTGAGTTGTCTACAGCAGACATTGGTTTGGTTTGGTTTTTCCTTGGTCATGATCCTTGAACTTGGGGCTGAGGCACTGAATCTTACCTCTTGGGCTCATGCCTAGCACTCCACCATGTGGAGCCATGGACCCCCTTGCAACAGAGTCCATGGCCAAGGGGGCAGTAGCTGAAGACTGTCATCCTGCCTTCTTGGGAAGCTGAGTTCTAAAGATCTGTGTTCCAAACTATTGCAGACAAAAAAGGTACCATGTGACTATTATCTCCAATTCACCTCAAGCTGAGTGCTTGAGGTCATGTGGGTTATCCTACTTACTCAGGAGGATGAGACATGAGGATCATGGTTCAAATCTAGCCGAGGCAGGAAAGTCCTTGAGAAACATAGCTCCAATGAACCACAGAAAACCGGAAGTAGCTCTGTGGCTCAAGTGGTAGAGCACAAGACTTGAGCTGAAGAGGTCAGGGACAGCACCAAGGCCAAGACTTCAACTCCTTCAATCGACAACAACAACAATAAAAAAAAGACAGAAATAAAGTAACAAAGCTGAAGTAGAGGGCTGGGAATGTGCCTTAGATGTAGAATGCTTTGTATATATGAAATCGTGGGCTTCATTTCTTAGGACGACATCACTAGGTCAAAGCCTGAAGTGGCTCTGTGGCTCAAGTGGGAGAGGGATATCATTATACCAGAAAAACTAGGTACAGTGCTCAGGTCCTGAGGTCAAGCTTCAGGACTCATGTATATGTGTGCATGCACACACAAACCCGCGCACACACACACCGCGGTGTGCACACATACACACACACACACACACACACACGTACATCACAGATCAGAAGTGATGTGGTTACACAAAATAGTAAAGCACTGGGCTTGTGCACTGAGCTCATGGTCAGCACCCAGCCCTGTGTTCAACCACAAAACCTAGCCACTCAGGGCCCAACTAGGAGAAGTCAAAGGTTTCAAAACCTGATGAGCTTCACCAGTCCTACATGACAGGAAGCTTTGTGATATCCAACATGTGCTTGTTTTTCCAAGCTTCTGGAAACATAAGAGAGGCATCATACGCCCAACATTGCCTGCAATGAATCGTTTCCTTATGTTCAGTGCCATAGTTGTCTGCCTGAAGGACTCCTTAATTATATTGAGCACTGTAACTGAACACTAGAATATAGTCTCACAAAGGCAGGATAAGTGCACAGAACTTGGCCTGCCATGGGAGGTGGCACAAATGAAGGTCTCCTGTTAAAACAGAGCACTGGGAAGAGAGAAAGCTAAGGCTACAAAGAGGGATTGTTTTTTGTGACCTTCAAAGCCCGCCCACACTCATCCTCACTAACTGGCCCAGGTGGAGTTGTTTGTTACCCAGCTTTACAGGAGTGAGGGCTTTTGTGTGCCTCCCAGACAATGATAGAAACTTCCTCAAGCAGGCTTGTGATGCAGAGAAACCCTTAGGTAACACTGTGAACAGTGAAGGGAGCCCCGGAACATGCACTATATTGAAAGCAGTCTCTCTGTTATGAACTCATTGTACTGAATACAAATTTCCTAGGTTGGTGCCATTTATCATAGCTACTCGGGACTTTCACCTATAAGAATACAATACATAGACAAAGACATGGAAGCACTGGCTATTTTTGAGGGGGCAGGTCCTGGGGTGGAAATATTAGCCTATGCATGGTCCCTGAGCTCCTTTTGCTCAAGGGTACTGCATTAAGCTTGAGTCACAGGTCCACTTCTGGGAATTTCTATGATCTCTTAGAAATAACTGTGTCATGGACTATCCTACACTGGCTGGATTCAAACTAAGTTTCTCTACATCTCAGCCACCTGAGGACCTGGGATTACAGACAGCAGCCACTGGCACCTTATTTCTTCTCTTCTTCATTTTTTAATCTGGACAGTCTGACTTCTTAAGAGAGTCATTCCCAAGGTTTTAATTTATAAGTAAACTACCCAATGTTCTTTATAGCTGCCCTGAGAAGGATTTTCTCTCCTCATCTTCCCCTCTGGTCACAGGTTTGAGGCCAAAAGTGAGAAATGAGTGTCACAGGATTTGGGAGAAAATATCCACAGTACATGCCAGTTCTGTCACTTAGCATTGAGCTTCTGTGAATTTACTGTCTCAGGATATGAGGACCAAAAGGTTGAGCGATCCTCATACAGTCTGCATTGCTCCTTTTGCCTATAAAATGATCTAATAATTATGAGTGTTTTGTGTCTCCAACATTAAGTGTCTAGAACACACTAGTAGCATCTTCATGTGAAGTTAAAGTTTTGAGGCAGTGATCTCAAAACTTGCTTGTTTCTAGCAGAGCAACACGTGGTGGTAATCCAAACACCTGGTTGTTTGTGTGCCTCTATAAACCCTGCAAATCTTTAGCTTGGGGTTCTCCTCCTAGGTTCTGCTGTGTTGGAGTGAAGGATGAGACCCAAGCTGCAGCCTGTTTAAATAAAACCTTAAAACAGCTGTAAAGTCTGACTCTCCATGGTCTTCTTGGTGGGGATCCTGAGACCTGGGTATAACATATTAGTGGGGGCTTGTCCGGGATCTCCCCAAAGACCCCCAATATATCAGACTCCAAAGGTAAAACAGCACTGTCTTTGTTAATTTGTCTGGTCCTGTCATTTGTCTGTTTTACTTTCATTTTGCTTTGTGAGGGTGGCCACTCTGATTCGTTGTTGAAGCAGGCACCCTTGCACCACAACTCTGGAGGAACTGGGAGATGTCCTAGATCCTCTTGTGGGGCGGGGGTCCTTGAAACCCTGCCATGTGGGACGGGGGTCATTGGAACCCCACTGTGTGGGGTGCGGGGGTGGTCCTTGGAACACCGCCATGTGAATTGTGGGGTGGGGTTCAGTTCAGTGTTGGGCCAGAACTGACCAAGAGGGCCTCCTAACAGAGGCCCAACTCGCCCACTGTGGCTCTGCTCCTTGTGCTGTGTGGCATAGGTGTGGAACCCCACCGTGACTGTAGTCAGTGGACTAATTTGGGAGATCTCCACTTTGTAAGGTTTTTTTTTATAACTTTAAGGTGTGTTTTGTTTGTACTGTTTATAGTTTTTTGGATTGTACGTCTGACGGGACTAGAAACCATAGGCACCACTCCATCTATCCCCCTAGACTTACAAAAAGAAACTGAGACAGAGGGAAAGAAAAGTTAGCCCCCAGTTTTTCAGGGAGATAACTTGGAAGAAGAAATATTTCCTCACCCATATTCTTTTTCCAGGTTCCTTTTGCAGAACCTGAGAATGATCAAGAGGAGCTATAGAACACTCGGCACCTGCCCTTAAAGTTTCTGAGGAGCCAGTCACTCGAAGATACCATGAGATCAACCCCCCTTCTAATGCAGCTGTTTTTCACTTATGCACTATATGTCCTGTGGATGCGGATGGTCAACAGCAACTCCAATATTGGCCATTTCACCAGTTACCTATACAATTGGCATACCCAAAATGCTCCGTTTTCTGAGAAACCCTAGGATTTAATTCTTCGCTTGAAATTGTTCTCTTTACACATCAGCCCACTTGGGATGATTTTAGTCAGCTTTTATAGGTCCTTTTTACCACCGAAGAGAGAGACTGTATCCAAGAGGCAGCCCGGAAACACACCCTGGCCCCGCAAGAGCACCTATCACAGATCCTGCCCTGATCACTGCCTATTTTCCTAAGATCCGACCAACATGGGACTACAATACAGTTGAAAGTAGGGAGCGACTCCTCCTCTATTGCCAGGCTCTGTTGGCAGGTCTCAAGGAGGAGGCTTGCCAACCTACTAATATGGCCAAAGTTTATGATGTTAGACAGGGAGGAAGTGAAAGTCCCACAGCATATCTTGAGCAGCTCAGGGAAGATTTTAGTCAATATATCCATATGATCTTGAGACCCAGGATTCGGCTCAGATGATTATGTTTGCCTATATGAATCAAGCTGCACCAGATATAAAGCGGAAGTTGCAGTCTCTAGACATACTTGGTGAAAAGTCTATTAGGGATCTAGTAGCTGCGGCGGAAAAGGTTTACAATAAGAGAAAGAGAGTAGCAAAGACAGGAAAGGAAGGACAGAGAACGTGAAATTGAGTGTGAAAAGAGCGACCAGGCCAAAGAAAAGAGGCCAGACTTGTTGGACTCACCCCTATCCCATGCCGAGCATACCTGGTTCACAGACAACAGCAGTTTCATTTGAGATGGCAAAAGGTACGCGGGTATAGCAGTCACCATGGACACTGAGATAGTATGGGCAGAAGCACTCCTCCAGAGAATGACTGCACAAAGAGAAGAACTAGTGGCACTAACAAAAGCCCTACAGATGGGAAAAGCGAAGAGACTAAACATTTACATGGACAGTCAGTATGCCTTTGTCATTGTACATATCCATGGAGCCATTAACCAAGAGAGGGGGCTATTGACAGCTGAGGGAAAGGCTATTAGAAACGAACAAGAAATTTTAAGCCTCATCCGGGCCTTATGGGAACCAGAAAATATTGCCATTATGCACTGTCCTGACCATCAAAAGGTAACTGATTCAATAACCAAAGGAAATAACTTGGCCGATCAGGCAGCTAAGGAGGTGGATCTCCAGCCCAGAGCGGAAGTAGACCCAGGGCCACAAGCTTTGCCTCCTGAGCCTCAGTACTCCCAAGAAGACTTGGAGTAGATAAAGAAAATTTCCATGGCCTATAAACAACCAAACAGAGAAAGAAATAAAGACTGGTGGAAAACTGGTGATGGGAAACTTTTCTTTCCACAAAGATTGGGCAAGAGGATTCTTATGAGAATCCATTGAGTCCCTCACATGGGAACTGGAAGAATGGAGGCCTTGCTCCTACACTCAGAAGTAAAAATCAAGCAAGGAAATCAACTCATTGAGGACATTGTTAAAAATTTTAAAGCCTGTCAGCTCACCAATGCCCCTAATCAACTGGTTGCAAAAGGAGCTCGCCTCCATGAAGATAGGCCAGGTGTGTATTGGGAAGTAGACTTCACAGAAATTAAAACTGGAAAATTTGGATATACATATTTGCTAGTTTTTGCAGACACTTTTTCAGGATGGGTTAAAGGCTACCCAACAAAGCATGAGACAGCCAACATCATGGCTAAGAAGATCCTGGAAGAAATCCTACCCAGATATGTCTTCCCATCCACCATCGAGTAGGGCAATGAACCGGCCTTCGTCTCAAAAGTAAGTCAGGGAATAGCCACGGCACTGGGGACAGATTGGAAAATTGCACTGTTCTTATAGACCCCAGAATTCAGGGCAGGTAGAAAGAATGAATTGGACTCTAAAATTTAGAGACCTTGAGTAAATTGGCCTTGGAGACTGGCCCAGACTGGGTATCGCTCCTTCCTTTTGCCCTGTTTAGAATAAGAAATTCACCCTATCAACTTGACTTTACTCCTTTTGAAATAATGTATGGACACCCTCCACCCATTATCCCTAGGCTTCAGACTGAATTGCTTGCTGATTTGGATGATATTGAATTGCTGTTTAAGCTTGACTATTTACAGCTGGTGCATAAGAAGATGTGGCCCCAGCTTAGAGCATTATATGATTCTGCTTCTACTCCTACCCACTATTCGTTTAAACCAGGGGACTGGGTGTTTGTTCGAAGGCACAACCTGAGATCTCTGGAGTCACAGTGGAAGAGACCTTACATGGTTCCATCCTTACATGGTGCTACTGGTGTGTAGCCCTGCTTAAGGGCGTGCTACTGCCCTTAAGGTAGATGGCATTGCTGCTTGGATCCACTGCTCCCACGCCAGACTGGCTGACCCCTTTGCCCTGGACAACCGTGGGGAAACATGGGAAGTCTCCAAGCATCCTACCCAACAACTCTGCATAAACCTCAAGAAAAGAAAAATGAACTTATTGTTATTGGTATTGTTGTTTAATAGTATGGCTATACCCGTACAAGATCAAGAGCTGTTTTGTTTGAGGCTGGAGCCACAAGATGTGTCTCAGGACCATAAATCAAGGGGGGGGGGTAATGAAGGGTTAAAGTTTTGAGGCAGTGACCACTTGTTGCTTGTTTCTAGCAGAGCAACACATGGTGGTAATCCAAACACCTGGTTGGTTGTGTGACTTATTTCCTCTACAAATCTTTACCTTGGGGCTCTCCTCCTAGGTGCTGCTGTGTCAGAGTGTAGGACAAGGCCTGAGACACAGCCCGTTTAAATAAAGCCTTAAAACAACTGTAAAGTCTGATTCTCGGTGGTCTTTTTGGTCGGGGTCCTGCGACTGGGGTATAACAATGTTTCCATTTTTCTCTAGTACTTCTCGAGATTTAGACTAAGGGTATGTGTGGAGAGGATCCTCGGTGAATCCCTAAGGAAACCACTTGAAGCCTCCTCAGGAGAAAGCCATTCAAGCCAGCTGAGCAGGAGAGTCTCTGAGACTATTTTGTCCAATAAACCACCAGAGAACGAGAAGTGGAGCAGTGGTCCAGAGGGTAGAGCTTGAGCTTTGAGAGAGAAAACTGAGCAGGAGATAAAATCCAGAGAGGCAGGAAAGCCTGGGATTTGCTTATGTCCAATTTACTACCAGCTGGCAGGAAGTGGAGCTGTGGTGGTGGTCAGCCTCAGCCTTCAGCAAATCAGCTCAGGAACACATTGATCCCTGAGTTTAAGCCCTGGGATGGCCACAAAAAATTTCAAAAAGAGAAGGCCAAGTATATGTATCAGTGCCCTACCTACTTATGTGTGTATGTATATTACCTCCCATAGTGCAAACTCTGCTTTTATTTACTGGTTTATTTTTCAGATATGCTAGCTGTGCATACTGCATCATTCTCTTCATTTCAGGCCCATTGATTTTCTCTTCCAGGGTTCTAGGCCTGTGTCTTTATATAATGCGCACTGAAGCTCTCAGCAGCCTTTATTTACATTTTATTATGAGGGCAATGCAGGAACAGTCACAAATCAGGCAGGGAAAGAGAAGATCAGGTTTCTTAGAAGTAACCAGTATTCAGAAAATTAAACTTGAGAACATAAAATAGTAGCATACTTATGTAAAAACTACCATTAAAAAAATAATAAAGGAGCTAGGAATATGGATTAATGAGAGAGTGCTTGCCTAGCATGCAAGAAGCCCTGGGTTCGATTCTTCAGGCACCCGTACACAGACAAAGCCAGAATATGTGCTGTGGCTCAAGTAGCAGAGTGCTAGAGACAGTGCCCAGGCCTTGAGTTCAACCCAACAACTGGCAAATAGATAGCTACCTACGTAGGAAGGTAGGTAGATAGATAGAAAGAAAAAAAGAGAAAGAATGAGAGAGAGAGAGAGAGAGAGAGAGAGAGAGAAAGAAAGAAAGAAAGAAAGAAAGAAAGAAAGAAAGAGAGAGAGAGAGAGAAAGAAAGAAAGAAAGAAAGAAAGAAAGAAAGAAAGAAAGAAAGAAAGAAAGAAAGAAAGAAAGAAAGAAAGAAAGAAAGAAAGAAGGAAGAAAGAAAGGAAGAAAGAAAGACAGGAAGAAAGAAAGAAAGAAAGAAAGAAAGGAAGAAAGAAAGAAAGGAAGGGAGGAAGGAAGAAAGAAAGAAAGGAAGGAAGAAAGGAAGGAAGGAAGGAAGGAAGGAAGGAAGGAAGGAAGGGAGGAAGGAAGGAAGGAAGGAAGGAAGGAAGGAAGGAAGGAAGGAAGGAAGGAAGGAAGGAAGGAAGGATGGAAAGAAAGAAGGAAGAAAGTTGATAGATGAATCTATTTTTGATGTCAGAAGGAAAGAATGGAACACTTCCCAGTGATGAGGCTTTCTGCAGTGTGCCAGGAAACCAGCATCGCCTTCACACAAACACAGAGCAGGATGACTGTCTCTGTCCCACTTCTCAGGCA
Source organism: Dipodomys spectabilis (assembly GCF_019054845.1). Lineage (NCBI taxonomy): Eukaryota > Metazoa > Chordata > Mammalia > Rodentia > Heteromyidae > Dipodomys > Dipodomys spectabilis. The sequence goes on along the minus strand of NW_024870734.1, from coordinate 617,613 downwards.
GCCAAATACACCAGAGTCAAGAGGGCAGAGCCAGGTTCTAACTCAGGTGCTTGGAGACAGAAGAGAAATGGCCCTGCCCCTCCTTGGACTGGGGATTTGCATTAATGATGTGGAGAATGTAGTAAGGAGAATGGACTGGCAGAGATAGAAGGGCCTTCAAACCTGACAAATGGAGAGTCAAAAACCCATACCTTAAGACCAGAGAGCAGGGTTTTTCTACTCTGTTCCTCCCCTCTCCCCCAATAAATTGGCTCTCTATAGATAACCTAAAGACAGCCTGAGGCTCCCTTCACCTGAGGGAGGAAGTTTAGTTAGTCATCCTTTGAAGTTTCAGGTTTCCCCCAATGCTGACTGTGCCTGGAATGAATGAAGTGGTTTTGCAGCTCACTTCCCTGTTGAGTGTGTACATTCTGCCTCCTAATCCTACAGGCCTAGTTCTCTGCACCTAGTCTGGCTTTTAAAACTGTTTTCTGTCCTTCAAATACAGGAGTTCTTCCTTCTAACATAGCTAGGGCTTGGATCCTGAGAACTTCATTTGAACCCCGAATGGGTCAATAATATTTCTTTCCTTCTTCTGTAACTCAAGAACTCCAAGAACATTTAGAGTGCAAGTAACTTCTCATCACCAAGGGAAGCACAGGAATTTCTTGAGCATCTGACCTTTCAGAACAGGAAGTCAGAATGTGCTAGACTTCCCTGCCTTGGCTGGTTTCACCCTGTGATAGAGACCTCAGCCTCCTGAGCTAGGGTGATGGGCGTGAGCTATTGGTCCTCTGCTAGGGTCAGAACTGTAATGTCATTGATAATACAAGTCAACTGCTTATCACAAAGGGCTTGGGGAGCATATTAAGCCTTTCAACAATGTGCCTTTCAGAACCCTGTAGGACACAAGTTTATAATGCTAGAATCAGAGAAGCTGGGCTTATGGATGTGCTACACGTGAACCTTGAGGTCTTACTCCAATTCTGGTGTACATTAGCATTCATTTTCCAAACAATATTCTCATAATTAGCAAATAGGAAAAGTACTTTGATTATCCCTCACTCTTTTTCCAGATGTGTGTCTCAAACTGAAGCCTGGCCGCTGTCCCTGAGCCATTCAGCTCAAGGCAAACACTCTACCAATTGACCCACAGTGCCACATGGGTTTTTTTGATGGTTCATTGGAGGAAAGAGTCTAACATGCTTTCCTTCCTTAGGCTGTCTTCAAACTGCGATCTTAAGATCTCAGCCTCCTGAGAAAGTAGGTTTCCAGAGCCACTGGAATCTGGCGTATTTTTTTTTTTTTTGCCAGACTTGGGGCTTGAAATTAGGGCCTGGGTACTGTCTTTGAGCTTCTTTTTCTCAATGCTACCACTCTAGCACTTGAACCACACCACAGCTTCTGGCTTTTTCTGAGTATGTGACACTAAGGATTCAAATCCTGGCATTCAAGCATGCTAAGCAAGTTCTCTACCACTAAGCCACATTCCCAGCCCCAACCTTACGATTTTATCCCTCAACTTGCCTATCCACAAGAAAAAGCTTCTGAGTATAAATCATCAAACAAATCCCTATAGGAAGTTGTCCAAAGATAAATAAGACAAAGCTCATACTAAGGACAGACTCTAATCATGTGATGACTTGACAAATGCCTCCATTTAATTATGTATCATGTTTCAAATCTTAATAAAGTTTTAATGAAAATGAGCCAATGTACTGAATTATTGTGTATACTTTTATAATATATGTACACAACATAAATATTATGTGTATAATACTAAATAAATAAAAAATGAAATGAATAAAATAAAAAATAAATACAAAATCAATAATAATAATAATCATAATATAAAATAAACATACATATATATGTATATATATCTTATATTCCACATGTATACAAATATTTTTTCTATTGCAGGGCCTTAATTTAGGCCCTGGGAACTCTAGCTTAAAAATCTTTTCCTTAAGGACAAGGAGCTTAGCCTTCACCCAAGGTGCAAAAGAGTTACTTGGGCAGTGAGCTCAAATCCCAGCAATGGCAGAAATACGGGCCCCAGTTCCAAGACAGTGACTTAATATTTGTAACAGAAACAGTTATGTTTACTCAGTTCCATACTGAACACTGAAAAAAATCAGTGTAGAATTTTGTACAGCTATTCAGACATTCATCCCTTACCCCCAATGTGCTTCCTGAGCACTATATAATGTTTTGTACTTTTTTTATTTTAAAAGTGTTGTACAGAGGGGTCACAGTTACTTGAGCAAAGTAATGAGTACATTTCCTATTGAGCATTGTTGCCTCCTCGTTTGTTTTTCCCCTACCATCCCTTCCCTCCCATCTTCACAATTAACTTTCCTGCTGAGGTAACTTAATTATGTATTTTTGTGTTGGCATGGGGTTTGAACTCAAGTAATGGCAACTCTGCGCCTTCCATCACATTGCTACGGATTCATCAAGACTCTGAGTTCAAATCCCAGGCTAGGAAAGAAAACTGGCAGAAATTCCAAACCAAGGAGCTTTATTATTTCTATTTCATTAGTTAGTTAGTTAATGAATTAATTAGTTAATTAATTTTGACAACCACGGGGCTTGAACTCAGGTCATGGCAACTCTGACTCAGCTTCACTCTCCCTAGGATGGGGTGCAGCCTTGGGACCCAAAGTTGATCCTGGGACCCTAGGTCCAGAGGGCCTGCAGGAAGAAAAAAAATGCAGAACAGCACAAAATGTGGGGAGCTGTAAAGGGCTCAGGGTTTTATAAGATTTTCTTTGCATGGTAACCATCCTGTTTCTGAATGACATGGTTTCAAAGTGGACCTGGCCTGCCATTGCTGATGGCTAGCAGGCTAGCAGGGAAGCCATAAGCCAACATGTCAACATAGGCCCTGGGTTCAAATCCTAATCCTTACACATACCAATGGCAGGAGATCACAAGAGACTCATTCCTATGCATAAGAATACAGATTGAAAGAGTAGTCCATGCATTTGTCTAGTCTAAAATTGGATACAATAATCCTAGGATGCTGATTGACCTTAATTAATAGTTTATTAAGCATGAAAAGAATAATATTGTTTCATGGAGATATAATAAATACCTAAGAGTTGGTAGGAACGTAGTAGATGTCATTCAGTCATAGATAGACAGCTCTGGAACTCTTCAACAATATATATTTATTTGTATACCACCCTCTGCCTATCCATATATTGCTGTTTCAGCCAAACTTGGGGCTTGATCTCAGTGCCTGGGAACCACCTGACAGCTTCATTGGCTAGAGGCTTCTGTGCTCACACTCATCCAATCATAAATTGGGCCTGTTAGGCCATGAGTTCAGATCCCAGCACTGCCAAAAATTTAATCTTTGAGTAAGAAGATGAGTGTGACATATGTTTTCCTTTTCTGGGAGTGTCCATCATGTCAGGCAGGATGGAGAACACATCTACAAATCTAGATACTATGTGATATGATGTAAACAATGTAATAAATGGTATAGGTGTCATGAAAGTCAATGAAATAAATCGTAAATAAATGAATAAAAAAGAAATAAAATGAATAACCACACTAAACATGATATGGACTGAACATCTGTATGGAAGTATAAATCCTACCACACCAAACACGGTATCTACGGAACATCTGTATAGAAGTATAAATCCTATCTTTAAAATGTATATAAGGAGTAAGTTTTTAATGTCTGAGGCTTGAATTCAGCCCACCCCCATGAGAAAACAATGGTGGGAAATCCTGAGATACTGGTTTCTGGACCAGGAAAAGTTATGGAATGCGATTGATCTCATTGAATAAGTAGTTCATGCATGATGTGACTAGGAAATGATAGGCAAGACTCATGGGGTATCTCTTATTTGTAAAGCAGTGTTGATTAAGCATGACAATAATCATCACAGTCATGAAATGAAGGCATCTGGAAAGATCCCAGAATCAGTAGACACATTGTAGATTGGATTCCATCATTGGTTATCGTCTCTCCCACTCTATACAAATGTGTAATTTGCATACTACCTTCAACTTATGAATGGATGACTGCTGTGTGCCTTCCCCCCACACCCTCACCTGGGGGTCCACCTCAGGTCCTGGGAACGGCCTTACTCCTTAGTGGCTCACAGGCTGGTGTGCTCACATGCACCCATTCGTCAATTGGGTCTGCTGGTCCCCGAGTTCAGATCCCAACAGTGCCAAAAGATTCATCCTGATGTCAGAAGCCAATTGTTTCACCTGTGTTCCTTTCCTGTGCAAGTCTTGGATCTCAGCTAGGATGAAGAATGCATGGGCCACCCTGTGGCCATGGGAATAGGTTGTTATCATGTGAGCCCAGTTATACCTGTCATCATATACTGAAGAAAATACACAATACATCCATGAATAGCATACAAAATAAAATAACTACACTAAATGCACAATGCAGTCCACACACGGATTTGAATATACATCCCATGTTTAAATGATGCATTCCGGACAATTGTGGCCCCCATGGTGCTCTACCTCTGTTCCTGGGAACCGACCAGCTCCTTAGTGGGTCATAGTCTGGTGTGATCACGTGGACCCATTGGGCAGTTGGGCCTCCTAGGCCCCAAGTTCAAATCCCAGCACTGCCAAAATTCACCCTCTTGTGAGAAGCCAGTCATTGCACCAGTTTTCCTGTGCTGTGCAAGTCCTGGGTCTCAGCTAGGATGGAGAATGCATAGGCAACTCCATACTAATGGGAATAGGTTGTCATCCAGGTCACCACAATTATATCTGTCATCCTATACTCAAGAAAATACTCGATACATCAATGAATAAGACACAAAATTAAAGAATGACTACACCGAATGCAAGATGCTGCACATCCATGTATGGAAATATAGATCCTCCATTTAAATGATGAATTTATGACTATATTGGCCCCCACCAGGGCTTCATCTCAGGTCCTTGGAATGACTTACCTCCTTAGTGCCTCATAGGCTGGTGTGTTCACCATGACCCATTCACCAATTGGGCCTGTTAGGCCTTGAGTTCAAATCCCAGCACTGCCAAAAGATTCACCTTGATTTGAGAAGCCAATTGATCCACCTGTTTTCCTGTCCAATGAAAGTCCTGGGTCTCAGCGAGGATGAAGAATTCTATATAGACAACTCTATAACCATTCGAATGGGTTGTTATCCATGTCAGCATAGTTATATCTATCACCATACTCAATAAAATACACAATACATCCATGAATAAGACAAAATAAAAAGAATAACTACACTGAATGCAAGATGCATACCACACTTGTAGGTAAAGAGAGATCTTATGTTTTAAAAGGCGGGCTTGTTATTTTGTCTAGTGCTGGGGCTTCAAATCAGGCCATGGACCAGGCCTGACATTCTAGTCTTAAGGACGGTGAGATTTCCCTTCCCCCAAAGTGCAACAGAGCTACCCAGACCTGAGTTCAAATCCCAGCACTGACAGAAGATTCATTCGGTTGTCAGAAACCAGTGGTTGAGCATGTTTTCCTCTCCTGTGAAAGTCCCGGTCTTCCACTAGGATGTAGAATGCATAGGCAACCATATAACTATGGGAACAGGTTGTCATCCATGTCAGCACAGTTATAACTGTCACCATACTCAGTAAAATACACAATAATTCCATGAATAAGACACAAATTAAGGAGAAGTGCACCAAATGCAAGATATTTTCCACACATGTATGTAAAAATAGACCCTATGTTTAAATTATGAATTTGTGACTATCTGGACCTCCCTGGGACTCGACGTCAGGTCCTGGGAATGTCCTATCTCCTTCGGTGCTCACAAGCTGGCGTCCCCACCTTGACCCTTTCCCCAATTGGGCCTGGTAGGCTCTGAGTTCAATTCCCAACACTGCCAAAAGATGAATCCTGATGTGAGAAGCCCATCGACTCACCTATTTTCTTGTCCTGTGAGAGTCCTGGATCTCAGCTTGGATGGAGAATGCATAGGAAACCCTATAGCCAGGGCAATAGGTTGTCTTCCATTTAAGCACTGTTATATCTGTTACCTTAGTAAAATACACAATACTTACATAAGACAGAAATTAAGGAGAAAAAGTACTCCAAAGGCAAGATGCTGTAAACACATATATGTAAATATTGATCCTATGTTTTAATCATTAATTTATGACTATCGCGTTCCACCCTGGGGATCAATGTCAGATCCTGGGAATGGCCTAACTCCTTTGTTGCCCACAGGCTGGTGTGGTCACCTTGAACTATTCACCAATTAGTAGTGCTAGACCCTGAGTTCAGATCACAGCATTACTAACAATTGGATCATGCAGTAAGAAGCCAAGTGTGAAACTTTTTTCCATTTCTCTGAGACTCCTGGGTATCAGGCATGATGGAGAACAAGTCTACAAATTTAGATTCCATGTGATAGGATGTCATCAATGTAATAAAGGGAATAGGTGTCATCATAGTAAAATCAACAGTAAATAAATGAATAAAACAAAAAGTACAAGGAACAACCACACCAAATATGTATGGTAAGTACAAATCATGTATTTCAATGTATATAAATAGTATGTTTTCCAAGGCTAGGGCTTGAATTTTGGTTTACAGTTCAGGCCTGACTTTCTTATCTTCAAATACGGTGAGCCTCCCCTTCTTCCACAGTGCTGCAGATTTACCCAGACTCTGAGTTCAAATCCAAAGCCTGGAAGAATAAACGGGGTGAATTGCAAGCCAGGGAGCTAACCTCTTTTAATGATTTTTTGCTCAGCAGGGTGCTTGAACTTAGGTTCTGGTAACTCTGCCTTAGCTTCCATCACCCTATGCTGAGGTGCAGCCATTGGACCCACAGGAAGTCCTGGGATCCTAGACCCCCAGGCCTTATGTAGCAATAATGTACAGAAAAAATGCAGTGAGATGGCCTTTTTATGTTTTCTTCCTTTGCACGGTGACCCTCCTGGGTCTGAATGACACTGTTGCAAAAGGTACTTCACCTTTCGTTGCTGAAGTTTCTCAGACTATTGAGGAAGTCATAGGTCCACATGGCAATGTAGGCCCCGATTTCAAATCCCAGTCCTGACACCATTCAATGGCAAGAGATACTAAGAGACTCATTCCCACCCATGGGAATAACAAGGTAATATTATCAATGCTCCTATAAAATTAGACAACATCATTTCAGGAGACTGATTTTATTTAATATTTATGAAGCATTAAAAGAATACTATTACTTACAGAATGCAATAATTTCAGGATATTGATTGATTTACTTAAGAGTTTGTTAAGAATGAAAACAATAACATTAATTACAAGTAGCATTATAAATACCCAAGAATTGGTAGGAATGTAGACTATATAACTGAATAATATATAGACATCTCTGGCACTCTATAAAGATATATATTTATTAGTGTACTACCATCTGGATGTCAATCTGTTCTTATTTTGTCAATTTCTGGGGCTCAATCTCAGGTACTCAGAACTGCCTGTCAGCTTAATTTGCCACAGGATGGCTGGCTGACACTCACCCATTCATAAATTGGGCCTTGTAGGCTTTGAGTTCAGATGCCAGCACTCCCAAAAAATGAATCGTGTAGTAAGAAGCTGATGGTGACCCATGTTTTCCTTTTTCTGTGAACATCCTGGGTGTCAGGAAGGACGTGCAATACATATGCAAACCTATATCCTATGTAATCAATGTAATCACTGTTCTATGTGTCATAATAGTCAATAAAATGAGTAGTCAATACATGAATAAAACAAGAAATAAAATAACTAACTACACTGAATGCAATATGGAATCAACATATGTATATAAACATAAATCATATATTTAAAATGTGCACAAATAGGATGTTTTCTAGTGGTGGGCATCGATTTCAGGCCAAAGGAACAGACTTGAATTTCTTGAATTCAAGGAGGCAAGCTTCCCCTTCCCACACAGTGAAACAGCAGGGTTACCTAGACCATGAGTTCAAATCCCAGTCCTGGCAGAAAAAAATGGCATCTCCATGCTATGTGATGCCCAATTCGTAGGTATTTCATTTGGCCTTCACATAATGTGATTGTTTAAATGCTTCATAAAGTATTAATTAATATCGACTAGTGTCCTATAATGTAATTGTGTATAATTTTATCCTCGAATCATTCAAGTACTGCCCATTTAATCATGACATACATCACATTCCTTTGGTAATCATATGAATAGGAAGGAGTTTCATAGGATCTCCTGCCATTTGTTGGTGGCAGGACCAGGATTCAAACTGTGGGCTCCAGCTCCTACCACTTAAACCTGAGGATAGGTAACTCACAGGTCTGTCCAAGAACATCAGCAAAACCAATGATTAGCCAGGCATCAGTGGCTCTCAGCAGTCCTCCTTAAAACTTACAAGGCTGTTAAAGGAGGATCATGGTCAAAGTCACCCTAGGCAGGAAATTCCTTGAGACTCTTGTCCAACTTGTGCCAACAAAGCCAGAAATAAAGCCGTGTGGCTCCAGTGGTAGAGAGCTAGCCTTGATCAAAAGCAACTCACAGATTGTGCCCATATCCTGAGTTCAAGGTCTGGGAACAAACAGACATACAGAACAATTTGTGCAGCCATCCGGCTAAAGCAGATCACCTACTTGTCCCCAACTGGCTTGGACAGAGTTCCGGGGAAAAGGGGCTGCCTTCATTTTGACTCCGCACATTCTTCCTGCATCACAGGATTCCAGCCACACCCCCATTGTTTCATGGTTCTTTCTGACCAATGGGATACAAGAATGGTGGCCACGCCCACATTCCATGCTGCCCAGTAGCACCTTGATTCCCTATTTGTTGACACCACTACCAGCAGTTGAGGAAGGTAGAGGTGGCTGAGTGGTGAGCAAGAGACTCTAGGCCTAGGAGGAAAGGCCTTCCTCAGGCCCATCATGTGCCTGCCTGAGCCCCGGCCCCGTCCTCCCCCCGCTTCCCCATGGAGCAGCATTTCAAACCTGGTGCTGCGTGCTCAGAACCATGGTTTCCTCAGGCAATGGTGCAATGGTGTGCCACGAGCCAGCTTGAGTCCCTGACCTGGTCCTGGCTCCCCTGCCCTCAGCTCAGGGCCTGAGTGTCTGTTATGCCTCTGCCATTGCTGCTTGCCCCACCTGGAGCTGCTGCCAACAGCTTCTGCCAGAAACACATGTGAGTGGCTGCCACACAGCCCTGCAGCCTGTGACCCCATATCCCCTCTCCTCCGACCCGGACCAGCATCTCCCCTGTGCCCCACAGTCTGGCCCACACCCTGCCACAAATGTGCCCCAGGGGTGGGGGTGGGTGTTGACCCGAGGATCCCACCCTCATCCCCAGCGGCTAGTCTCCAGGAAACGGGGAGATGGAGGTTTGGGTGAGGAGTGGGTGCCACAGATCCCCTGGCCTGGAGCAGTGGGAGCCACACTGCCGCAATCTGCGCCATTCCTCTCCCTGGTGGAAACCCGATGGCTTTAGTCAGAAGACAGACACCCTTGCTGTGTGAGCCCTTGTGTTGTGTGCTTGGTTAACCTTTCTCCTGAAAACAGAGAGACAGAGAGAGACATAGACAGAGAGACAGAGAGACAGAGAGATCATCTTTTTCCTTGTGCAGCCTGACTGTGCTCAGGTGAGTGATCAGTTGGCAATTTGCAAGTGCTGCATGGATTAGTCTTCTGTTACCGGTCTGGATGTTTGTGTGTGTGTGTATGTGTGTGTGTGTGTGTGTGTACAAGTGGGTTGTAACAAGGAGGATGAATGCTTTGGTAACTTCTACCTGCTAACTTTGGGGCATGCATGGGCTTCACAGCTGAGGTCTGGGGGCCTGGAAGGGTGAGAGGCTTGAAGGGGACACAGCACTGTTAAATTACAAGAACAATGGATCTGTGTGCAATGGAGCTGTGTACTCCCTTGGTCCTGGTTGGTGGCATTGGGAGCTTGGGAGGGCCTGGGAGTGCCGCCTACAGGGGATGGCTTCCCAGGGGGACAGAGAGCATGACCAACACTTAGTAAGGATATGAGTTCTGCTAGTATGGAGTGCAACAGCATAGGTCAGAGTCTGGGTCTTCTCATCATGATGTCTGATGGGTGAGGCCAACCCTATTTTAAATATTGAACTGTGATCTTCAGATCACAGCCTCTTGAGTACCTAGGATTATAGGCATGAGCCTCTGGCACTGGGACGCTGGTTCTTTTTGGTATATTAGGGCTAGAGCTCAAGGCCTTAGGCTTGCCAGTCAGGTCTTCTACCTTGTGAGTCAAGATTTTCTGTCTTGGGCATTTCTGAGCTAGAGAATTAATATATGCTCAGGCTGGGCTGGATCATGGTCTTCCTATCTGTGACAGGCATGAGGCACTAGGCCCGGTCTTCTGTAGTTGGGATGGTAGATATGTAGCACCACGCTCAGTCATTGGTTTAGATGGATTGTCCACGGCAGCCGATTCTTGACCAGAGGTGAAGGTCTGGGTTGGACCTCGACCATTGGACTTCAATCTCCTCATGTGACAGTTGTGAGGAAACAAGGGATTAATACAGAGGGATCTCTGGAGCAGGGACAGGCATAGAGGGAGGGGTCATCTGATACTGTTCTTGACAATTCTGTGAGCATATGATAGGAAGATACCCGGAAAGATCTCAGATGGTGTGTCTTATTAATGGTGCAACAAGTATGGGATTGTGAAAAAAAACATGGCTCTCTCTTTATTACCCTATCCCCATGAGTAATGGGATCCTTCACTTTGTTTAGTTTTGAAGATGGTGAAACTGAGGCACAGAGAAGCCAGGTGACCTACTAATGATTCCCAGCTGACAGGAAGCTCAGCCTGACATCTCTGCCATGCTCCCTAAGACAATGGGTGCAATTCAGTCCACTTCTTGTGGTGGGAAATCCACTTATTTTAAGTCATGCGGCTTGAACTTTGGGCCTGGGGCAGCTTCCCGAGCTCCTCAGCTCAAAGCTAGCACTCTACCACTTGAGTCACAGCACCACGTCCAGTTTTCTGGTGGTTTTTGGAGATAAGAGTCTCACAGGTGTTCCTGCCCCGGCTGGCTATAAACCACGATCTTCATATCTCAGCCTCCATTGTACTTAGGATTATAGGCCTGAGCCACCGGCACCTGGCTTAAGTTTAATTCTGACCTTCTTTCTTTCTCTTTCTCTCTCAGGAACTGATTCAATGGGTGCTGGAGTAGGTGACCCAGCATCCCCATGTGGTTGGAACCAAGGTGGCCCTCACATTCTTGAGGTAGGCTGTGGGTCAGGAGCTGTCTCGCTCAGTGTATTGTACCAGCTCCATGAGGTAAGTCCCTCTGTGCCCTGGTTACACTGTGACAGTTATCCATTGTCCATCTAGCCTTACTGGACTCAGTATTGTGTTCAATGCTCTTTTCTCCCAAAAATTTCTGGTTAAAATTATGATACATTGTTACAGAATGAAAATTTAATGCCATCTTAAGAAAGTCATTTAGGGTTCTGGGAATGTGGCTTCATGGTATGGTGATTGCTTAGCATCCATGAAACCCTGGGTTCAATTCCTCAGTACCACAAATTTGAAAAGGAAACACTGGAAGTGGTCCTGTGCCTCAAATGGTGGAGGGTTAGCCTTGAGGAAAAAAAAAAAAAAGCTGAGGAATAATTCCCAAGCACTGAGTTTCAGCCCCAGGACTGCCAAAACAACAACAGCAACAACAACAATGAACATTTAGTTAGTAAATGCAAAATAAAGAACCCATACTTGGAATATATAATTGCTCCTTCCATACTGATACCTGACAATAGTCCCTAATTCATGTACTTTACCTGTGTTAGGATACTGTGTTGAAAAAAAATGTTTTGTTCATTAGGTCACAGCAATTAATGCCAGGAATGTGCTTAGAAATCAGGTGAAGATTAATTCTGGGAATTCAAAGATTCCAGGCTTTTGAGTGTGGTCACTGCTAATCACAATTAGAAGGGTAGGCTAAGTGAGATTTGGAAACTCTTTTGGCAAGTCATTGCACCAAAAGGGCAGAGGCTAATTAACAGTTGTGACAGAAGAGAAGGAATAATTCCAGATGGAAAGAAAAAATGATAGTAACTAAGGTATAGGAGAAACAGTTCTAGGGAACCATTTTTGGTTATTGAAGAACTAGTTATCAACTAGACTTATTCCTCATTGCATTTAGCATTCAAAATTTCCTAGGCTTGTTCTTAATCTCTGTGTGATAAATGTATCTCCTTCTATGCTGTTCTTTCATACCTGATCTCCTTTGCTTTCTAAAAATCTGTCTTTCTATATTTTCTATGAACATTTTATGATACTAAATACACCAACAAAGATGAAAGGATGCTAATGTAAGAGTCCCATAACTCATGAGTCATTAATGTAACAAAATGGGAAAGGAGGACATATTTATTGCTACCTCAATTCTGAAAAGCTTCAATGTCACATCATTTGGTTCAGATTTCCATTCTTTGTCTACATAGTGACATTAAGTGCACATAAATGCAAATATGAGCCGGGTGCTGGTGGTTCATGCCTGTAATCCTAGCTACTCAGGAGGTTGAGACCAGAGGATTGCGATTCAAAGCCAGCCTGTTCAGGAAAGTCCATGAAGCAATTATCTTCAATTAACCCCAGAACCCCGGAAGTGGTGCTGGAGCTAAAGTGGTAGAGTGCTCAAGTTTTACTGAAGAGCTGAGAGACAGTGCCCAGGATTAATGTTCAATCCTCACAACCAACAAAAATTGCAAATATGGCTTTAAATGTCTCCCAAAGGAATGATGAAGTCAATAGTAATCTTCCCAAATGATTTAGTAGTGCACCTTCTTTTGCTGAGTTATTTGTTATAGCTTCTTTGCTAAACATATTCTCTTCTTTAAAAATTGTCAAGTAGTAGCTTTGTAATAAACTTCATCTAATATTTCTTGGTTCAAAAGAGAAGTCCATACAGTTGATATCACTGAGGTTTCTTACTGTCTTAGTTCAAAGCCAACCCAGGCAAGAGAGTCTGTCAAACTCTTATCTGTAATTAAACACCAAAAAAGCCAGAAGTGGAGTTTTGGCTCAAGCATTGGAGTACTAGCTTTGGGCCAAGTGGGAAAGAAACACAACTGTTCAGGGACAGGGGCCAGTCTCTAACTTCAAGCCCCAGAACCAGCACAAACTAAACAAACAAGCAAACAAAACAAACCCTGGGTTTTTCTTTGGGACTCTCCTTAAAATAGTGGTAGTCCGAGAAGAGGCTGCTTTTGCTGATCATACTCACTGGATCCTGCTTTTTTGGAATCCTTATTGTTATGGAAAACTCAGGACCAGACTCAAGGAATTGATAACTGATTCCTGCAACAAGAGAATCATCTCAGGAGTGAAACATCCATCCATAAGATACTTTAAAACCTCCATATCTTTGTTTCTTTGCAGTAGAACATTTTTAAAACAAAGTTACTTCCTTTTGTTCTATACTGGCCTTCAAATGACATATTGTTTCCTTTTGTAATACTCTCAACCAGAAGTTTACAGACAAGTTTTATATGAGTAAAGGACACACTCAAAAAAGTCAGGGACAGAGTTTCCTCTCAGCCTTGGATCCTTTTCTTGTACAGTAAAAAGGAAAGCAATAGTTAAATTGAACTTTGTCAATTCTCTATGTTCAATTCCTCTCCTGGGATCAGTTTCCACATCCAGTAACAGTTACTTCCACTTACTTCCAGTAACAATCTATGGTGCATCTCCAGAAAAAAATGAATGTTTTCTGGCTTCACTGAAATAGCACAAGGACACTTTTGGACATGAGGTAACACGTGTTTCAGAGACAATTTAGTAAAGAGAAATGAAATTTAAATTGCTTATAAATACATTATCCATGAGAACATTTTGTTCAAACTTCTTATGTGCTCTGTAAATTAAGGTGAATTTTAAATGGGAAGAAGGTTCTCAGATCATTTTTTGTGAGTCTATGTGCTGTGCATTAATTTCCCAAGTGTACATGAGTTAACAGTAAGAGAAACAATAGCAATTATAGGAGAAAAAGAAGTTCTGTGTTTATGTATAAGTGTTCAATACAATATAGAAGACTCTACAAATAAGAAAACATTGAAACAATAAAGCCATGTCCAGAATGTAAATTTATGGGAGTGATATAGAGAAAGATTACTGCTAAGTGGAACATGAAGCATGAGGCCAGTCCCTTTCTAAATCATGCTTGCTAATCATGTAAATGTCTAAAAATGAGAATGGAAGAATGATTCTGTTTCCAATGCAAGTCAGATATAGGAGAATAGACTTAACTGGAAAAAAAGAGTCCATCTTGAAAGAACAGGAATTATACTAGCAATGAACCTGGTGGCTAAGATCACATTTCTTTTCCTTTCCTTTCCTTATATTCTTTTTTTGTTGTTGTTGTTGTTCATGGCACTTGAAATATGGGAAAGGCGCTGTCCCTCTGAAATGCAGCCCAAGGCTAGAGCTCTTCCACTTGAGCCACAGTGCCACTTCCAGTTTTCTGGTAATTATTGGAGAAAAGAGTCTCCAGGACTTTCCTCCCCATGATGGCTTTAAACCCCAATCCTCAGAGCTCACAACAACTTGGTTTATGATCACATTTCTAACAGTGTACACTCAGGATATGTAATGTATATGTTCATCTATCTTTATATGAATTCTTGAGTTAACAATCTGGGCTACAGGTTTGACTTTATACTCACAAAAGTGTTTGAAGTTTAAAAGTTGATACTCCTGTAAAAATAAAACCTAAGAATGTAAAGGAGTCTGGGAAGTTCAATTTGCATCCAGCTTGGACAGTATAGGCTTTGAGACACTACCTATAGTTAACCAGCCAAAACCTGGAATACCAGTCAGAGCAAGATTGCTGAATAACAGCTTTAGGTTTTTGCATACATACAGACAGACATACAAATACACACAGAGGCACTTATGGGTGCACACAAAAATACACAAATGAAACAACTCTCAGAATATGTAGAAAACAATAGAAAATAGGTCCTGAGTAAGACTAGAATCAAGTGATAATTTTTAATATTAGAAAGACTTCAAGTAAACTTTCCCCCCAGAAGTTGAGAATATTACATAGGTAGTGACCAGAGATAGTAAGAGAGTCAAGCAATCATTTTTAACGGGATAGGATCCATGGTGGAATGAATCAGGGAACCCTGCAGGTACATCTGAAAATGTTCATATCCTGTGTCAAATGTTAAAACATCTTTGAAAACAGTACATAAACAGTTTGAGTATTCAGTTAGTGGATAACATCATAGGAGAAGTTCAGAATTGCTAGTCTGCTTCTAGATTAAATAAAAAACTATGGCAGGGCAATGTGCTACAAGCCTGGAATTCTAGCACTCAGACAGGAGGTTAGAAAGTGGAATTACATAATGATACCTTCCCTGGACCAAGTAGAATAATTTTATATCAGTAAAACAAACCAAACAACAAGAAAGGAATACACAGAAGTTTCGACTAATTTTGACATTGTTTTGAGAAGTCAAGTTTCCTATTGAATGCAACTCATATATATCCTCACTTGTGTTTTAAATGCTCTCATCATTACAGAACATTCCTAGATGCAAAATAGTTCATGATTCCCATCCAAAAATTTGCAAAAGTGAGTAAGCCTCATTCTGTTGGATTCCAAAAAAATGTTGAAGGATTACAAAAGCTTAAGTCTGGAGAAATAGCAAAGTTTGTCTAATGTAGGACTTTGTAGACCTTGTTAAATTAGAATGTACATTTAAAGTATATTTTTTGGATTTTTTTGTAATTTCATATTCTATAGAATACTACAAAATTCTTTTTAAGTAGAGGGATTAATTGAAAAATTCACAAATGATTCTGGCATTCTATTTGCCTAGATATTCTTTCAAGAGTGTTATAATTAGAACGTAGTTAATAGATAATTCCCACAGTTCATGTATACCATGTTAATGTGAATAATCTAGAAAGAGTTGCCAACAAATGGATGACATTAATTTATACATTTAGAAAAACCAATTTTTTAAAGGTTTGGTTTAATATGGTATGAAGAGAGTAATTGTGTGACATCTACTTTCTTCTACCAATATGTAACACAAGAAGCCATTTCCTTATTTACTTGCCTCTGTATACATGTAGAAAAATGCTAGGCTTGGGGTTTGTTTTCAGTTTTGTTTTTGTTTTATTGGTTCGTCCTAGAGCTTGAACTTTTGGCCTGGACAGTGTCTCTGAGCCTGTTTATGATCAAGGCTCATGCCCTACCACTTCATCCTCAGTGCCACTTGAATCTGGCTTTTGTGAAGAAGTTTTTTGGAGATAAGATTCTAAGAAACCTTCCTGTCTGGGTGGGCTTTGAACCATAATTTTCCTATCTTAACATCCTGAATATCTATGATAGTTAAAAAAGTATAAATATAAATAAAATTTGCAAGTTTTGTGATCTCAAGAATACCAGTGGAGGAAAAATGATGCAGGTCAGTTTATTGTGGTGTTCTTTTCAGAACAAGGAGGGCCTCACATTAGCAAAGGTGTAGTATTTTCTCAAAATAGAGATAAGGTATTCATGAAGTGAATTAAGGAATTTTAGGTGCCCCTTACAAGTTGGAAACTGTTGGGCTAGGATGACTTTATGGCATAAATCTTGAGATTGATGGTCATAGAAATAATAGCTTACTCTGATAAACAATTGCTTAATCTTGACGAATTAATTATTACACATGCTTCATAGTTTTATCCTCTATCATAATGTGGCTATTTTTCTGTTGACTTCTCAATCTGTAACACCCCATTGGAAACTACATCTATTGCAGAATTACATAACATGCAAACAGGTACTGTTTTGAATCTCTGAGGAATGTTGAGAATTTAAAAATGAGTAGTTATAAGTCATGAGAATTTTGAAGAACACATATATTCTGTCCTCTTAAAAACTTACTTACTTTTAAAAGTTATGGGTTTCCATAGCACTAAACTGTTTTCTGTTTTAGAATGAGAAAACACTAAATTTATTCTTTTTTGAAAAATTTGGTAAGTATATTGTGAAAATATTGTCTAGTTGGATAGCATGCAAGTTGCTGACCCTCTGATAAAGAAGGGGTAATTAATTCAAATTAGATGCCAAATAGTATTGATTTTTAAAATATTACTACATAAAGAATATTATTTACTGTGCCAATACAGTGAAATTATATTTTACGCAACTTATTTTTTGAATTTTATTATCAAAGTGATGTACAGTGGGGTTACAGTAATTGTAAGGTATAAATCATAACTTTTCAAACTTGTTAACCCTCTGTCATTTTTCTCACAGTTTACCTTCATCCCTTCACCCCTCACAAGTTGTAATGTACATTTCCAACATATTGTCTTGTGAGTATTGCTACTGCATTGGTTTACCTTTTGTCCTTTGTCTCACCATTATGCTTTTCCCCTTCCTTTCGCTAATTAAGGTAAATGTATATACAATACAAAATTATATACAGCAGGGATAAACCATAGGGGGAAAACCCAAAGAAAACAGAAATCACATAGTTCATCAAAAACAACAACCACAAATGAAAAAATCTGGTTCTATATCTTGGAATTCATTTTGCTTAGCATCAGCTAATATGGTTATATATACACATAACAAAGCCACTGGAAAATAATAACTGCATGGATACTATATCATGAAAACAGCATGTTAACTTTTTCATGGTAAAGGTGGAATTAAGATCCATGAATTCGCGGTTCTGATAAAGGATTTTCAAGAGTTTTAAAGTTATGACAGGTAAATTTTAATTGTTCAAAATTTTAACAGCTTAGCCTATTAAGAAAATTTAAAATTGCCTGGAAGAATAGGCTTTCATGCAAAGAAATCCAAGGAGACTTGGTAGAGAGGGAGCAATGTGGATGAAGATGGCTCTTTTTCACACTAAAAAAACAAACCTGAGAAACCTTGTTGTAAATCCTGTAGGTTCCCTTGGAATTGTCCTTACCCAGGAACTATATTCTCACGGTTTGAACCAAGGTTGTATTGGAATTTAAATTCAAAGTTCTTAAAAAAAAAAAAGGCATCAAAATTTGTGAATTTACCTTTAATTACCAAACAGTAATTCTCTGAAAATGATAATTTGAGTCAAACTATTTAGGGAGAAAGTGCCCTTCACAATGAAAGAAGGTGTTGGGATTACACATTTTTGTTTTTAACACTTTCCACAATGTCTTTGGATGTGAAGCAGTGAAACACAGAAAAAAATCTGATTTCTAAGTGGCTCACAAAAAATAATATCCTTATTAATATGAGATAGTGAAGACTTCTCTTATTACATATGCCAAAAAGTTCAGAAAAGAGTTGAGAAAATGGAAAAGTTAATTTAAAAAGTTTTCTTAGAAGACTTAGCTAAGCGTATTTTCTTCAGCAGTGAAAGGAGGCCAAAACTTTTTGATATAAATTGTGTTAGTATCTTTACTCCCTAAAGTGAGTTTACAGAGCCCATTTGGCTCATTACAATGCAGAACTGATTGAATGAAGACATGAAAAAAATTCCACATCCAAATGAGGCAATTAAAGAGTTTTAAAAGAGAAATAATGAAGATGTAGCTGTGTGGAGCCCGTATAGTCCTTCAGGTTCACTAGACATGAAGCCAAGAAGCTGTGATTAATTGGAATTCCGGCAAGAGCTAAGAGGAGGACATAGAAGTAGGACATAAAAGCATTGTCCTTTTGTAACAGACACTGTCTTCCAAGGTATGGGTGATTAAACTCTATTCTCCTCCATACATCTTGGTGAATAAATGCAAGACCAAGAGAAAAATAATCTATTGAAATAATTTTGCATAGAATAACTTCACTGTTCCTGATATGGTATCTAAGGAGAATCTTAAGAGAGAAGATAAAAGTGCAGTGTTTTTTTTGTTTTCTATAAGCATCTTGTTAGCAAAATATATCTTTGAGGTTAGACAATTCTGATTGAACCAACAAGTGATGGAGTACTTATTTTTGTGGGAACTTTAGACACAAGAAGTCTTTCAAGGTAAAAGAAAAAAAATATAGCCAAATATTTGTGATCACAGCTTCTTGGACTGTTTTCTGGAGACAAAGTTTTACATTAAATTTCTCCTCATTAACGTAGATGTTGTTTCATGGCAACCAAATGCAAGAGGGAAGTTTAATGGACTCACTTGGCCAATTAAACAGCATGAAAGAAGAAAATGGCAAATAATATTTAGTGAATTACTTTGCCAGAAGAAAGAAGGAAAAATATAATTCAAAATCAATTGACTTAAAAGAATGAAGAAAGAGTAGTGAAGAGAGATTACAGAAAATAGTATTGTTTTCTCTCCAGTGGAGTAATGGGTTCTTGATCTTGTTTCTTCCATTCTATCCTCACAAGCTACCAAATGTGTCTCAGGACTGGATGATCCATTTCACACAGAAAACTCGTAGAAGAAAGATACTATTTGCAGCAGATGTAGGTGATTTATAACCTTAGACAATCTATTTAATTCTGTTCAAAATTATCCCCTATCCCAAACTTCCCTCTTTGAACAGATTTGTTTGCTTTTCCCAAGATTGTCCTTCATTAACTGATCAAAATTTTGAGAGGTCATATTCATACTCTCTGGAGATTGCTGATGGTTGTGATTTTTGAGTGTTTTTTTGTTTCTTGTGTTTTTAAACTGAATTTTAAAAGGTTGTGCAATTGTTTCACAATTAAATATATACATCGAAGTGTCCAATGCTCCTAGATCGGAGTCACTCCTTCCATCATTCTCAACCAACCCTGTCTCCAAGATTTATTTTCAATTTACCACTTCCTTTATCATGTGTGTACATTGAGTATTCTAGCTGTACTTGCCCCTTGTTCATTTTTCATTCATTCTATGTCTTTACTATAATTCCTCTCTGGTTTCAACTTCCTGATAGTCATTCTGTTAAACTCTCTATTAATACTTTGAAAGGTTTATATACATTCCATGGACTTTCAATCATGCATATTCTTGAACTGATGTCAGCTGTTATTTCCATAATTGATTGATCTGCAGCAACAATTTGCAAGACTGGAGACGTGAAGCACCTAAACATGATTTCATTCTCATCCATTTCGAAGATTAATCTTTAGTCAAAAAGAAAGTTAAACATGGCTTAGAATGTATTCCTAACTACAAATTTTTATAAATGGCTTTGTACAATGGTGTGATTCTTTTGTTTTACGTGGAATAATATTTTCTACTACCTATAAGTTTTGGAAAAAGAAGAAAATTACAATTTATTCCGAGAGGAATATGATAGAAATAGAAGACAGATATTATGTTTGTCATATCTCTGATGAGTACACCTATTCAAGACTTAATGTTATATTTCTCACTATGTTAGACAAAGGGAAAGCATAAAATAACATATGATAAGACAACTATTTGTGACTTTTTAAAATGTACCTTATTAAATGATGAAATTTATTAGCTAACGTTTGGGTTTGAAATTTAGGAGGCTGATCTATTTAACACATTTCTGGAAGGCCCTTACTGAAAAACACAAATTGTGGGTGGTACTATTTCTACACTTTAATGAATGGTTGGACGTGTTTGGCATTAGTGCTGTGTAAATAATTGAACTCTATTGTAACTTGCTCCCTACACTTGAAAAACTTGTAATGTCACTAAGCATCATCAACTTGTCAAATGTTATTTTGGATAATGTGATTTTAAAAAGTTTATTTGAAAAGGAATACACTTTCAGGAGAGTCAATGTAGATTATCATTGGTTTGAGAGTGACATTTTTATACCACAGAACCATGTTGTACTGAAGTCCCAGTGTTTTGAAGCACTCCTTAGTGCTTCAAATGTTTTTCTGAATTACATTTGACCTCTAAGTCAAGTTTTCCGGGCTTTGGTAGACCAATTATGGATCTATCTTTCAAGGAAAAATTTTTTGACCCACTTATGTTGGAATAAAATCTTTCATTAATCATAGGGGAGGGGTATTAAATACAAGCTTAAGACACTTTGTGAACTTGTTCACTCATATGGGCTGGTCATCTATAAGTTGAATGTTTGAATTACAGTACTTTCTCTCAAATTTTGTTATCTCATCCTTCATTTTAATTTGCCTTGCATTTCACAATTGCTTACTGCTAATTCCTGCATCTCAAAGAATTGGGGCCCTGAAATATAGGAAATGAGAAATTGAGATGGTCCTTCAATTACTTTGTGTTGACATGTTGCATGGGCCTTGGTGAGAAGTCTTGCCCCTGTTATCTGGGAACCTAGGACGCATGGGTACTGCAGAAGAATAATGTGTTTTAGACATCTTAGCAAAATTTGGGTATAATCCGTAGGAATGCTTCAGAAATATGGAGAAAAACATTTTGGGACAAGCAAGTTAAAGCAATAAACAGAGCAGCACAGTAAAATCCATTATAGATTAGAGGAAAACATTGTTTTTTTTCCATGTGGATTCAGAAGACCAAGAACAGAATGTATCACAAGTTTATGCTAAAGATATTGCATTGATACTTTTTATATTCTAATATATATTTTAAACTTAATTATTTTTATTCCAATTCTATTTATTGGAATAAATTGCTGCGGACCGGCTCTGTCGGGACAACGGAGGACACCTAGTGGAGGAACTGGAATAGGTGGGGAGATGGCAAACAGACAACTCACACACAAGAGGAGTGGATGCTGAGTGCCATTTAATGCAGAGGATAACAAACTTTTATAGCAAAAAGTCTCCATAAGAAAGGGCAGAAGGTTACACAATCTTGCTGCATGGCTTCATTTTTGTTTGGTCACCAGCTGGTCACCTGATAGGCACTTGTTTCCGGCTTATCTCTAAGAAATACAATGGGTTTCGATGTTTGTCACCAATTAACCATTACCTATGTTTATACAGGCCTTAACTGTCCCATAAGATCTTTCCTGTTTCTTCTTTAATAGTAAGCGCCATGGAGGCCTAGATCTAGCAAGTCTCTTAGTAAATAAAAGAGATTAGCAGGAAACACTTTCTTCTAAATAGTTATCCCAGCAATTGCTATACATTCTTTCTGTTCTTGCCGAGCCTACAGCTTCTTGTAAATCTCTTACAAACAATTCCTTCTGCTGAAGTGATATCGTGAAACCCCCAATACTTTTGTATGTACTTATGACTTGTCTACTAGCCACCATAAGAGGGGTTTCAGGGTAGCACTTAACTCTGGTGAGTTAGTCATATTTTTAAGACACTCATCAGATATGGGGGTCGTCAACACTCTTAAGAAAGAGCTTTAAATAAAGGAATGTTGAGCATGAGTAAGTACAAAGAGCAGTAGAAACAGTAAAAGTTTAATAGGCACTCTTATACAGTGAAGAAAAGAAAAGGAGAAACACATCTTTCCCAGGGGTTTTCCAGCCTTTCCAGGAGTAGGCCTCTTTGAAGCCCTATTCTCCGAGGTAGACTTCGGTGAAGTCCCAGTACTCAGAGATAGGTTTCTGTAAAGCCCCATTTTCTGAGGTAGACTTTGGTGAAGTCCCAATACTCAGAGATAGGTCTCTTTGAAGCCTCATTCTCAGGTCTGAAAGCTGGTTTCCCATGCTAAGCAGACTCCACTGGAGTAGGTGTGGCAATAAATAAATATCAATTTATTTGTGAAATTATCAACTAATTCTAGTAAGTTTCACTGTGTGAAATATAAAATCAGCACATATAAATATAAAATATATAACTATATATACTATAATTAAAAGGCACACGTTTTGCATTGTTCTGTTGTAGTTACTGTATCAAAGGCAAATCTGTTTTTAAAGTATTAATCCATTATCTCTACCTCAGTGTTTGATAGAGTTAGACCTAAGGCTTTACCATTTGTAGATTTACAGCATGGAGGCAATAGGAAACTCTGTGATTAAAGCATTATCAATTTAATGCCTAATAACGAGGAGAAACATATGGACTTCTCCTGCAACTATGAAAATATTTGGTGATAAAAAGGCAGTAGTGTAAGTTCCTGCCTGGTTGGATGGTAGACAGGCCAGGACATTAAGTAATCATGCATACCAACAATTTTTTCACCTTCTTTGCTTCAGCTACTTTTGAAATGGAAGGTATAATAAACAATTATATTTTGATAAAATACCTTCTAGTCTGAACAGTTCTGTTTGAACTGTTCATCTCTCTATGATCTCTTGTAAACAAGATTAGTTTTGTTCCAGTAAGACAATCTATGCTGTCAGGGTAAGATATTCTGGTTGGTCTGTTCCCACATGGCAGAAGGATAAAGGCTCAGGTAGACATTTGTGCCAGTAACACCTCATTTGGGAAAATGTCAACTGAAGAAGTTTAGCTCTTAAGCAATGCTTACTTTGAATCCATTATGTCCACAGAGCTAACACAGTTGGATAAATAAGTACTTGAAAAAGCCATCACCTTTGGGCCTATCAATAAATAATTGAGTGTACGATCAAATTCCAAATCAAAAGACTTAAGATAGTCATTGACAAAAAAATTTGCAAATGTGAGCAATAGATTGATCAATATAATTTTTTCCACTATTCACAGAATTTTAAGGAAATAAGATCGATAGCATTGTTAGGAACAATAAGGTTTACTTGTTACTAGTAGGCACCCATAGATATAAGCCTGAATAAAGATTGCATCATTAACTACTTAAATTTAGAGGATACTACATGCTTCAGCAGCACGTATACTGAAATTAAAATGCAAAGATTAACATTGCACTTGCACAAGGATAATATGAAAATTTGAGTAATATTCCATATTTTCATTCTTCAGATGCAAGAAATGAAAAACAGTTATTAAAAAGTTGATTACAAAATTACAAGTATAACAATACACGTAATTCACATAATTAAATTTAGTTTGACATCAGTGTATTAAATCTTCACCACAGAAAGGCATCTACATAGCATAAACTTTACAAAACTTTTCAAATTAGACAACATTGTCATTTTATCCCAAAGAAAAATAATATTAAGACCTAGAAAAAAAAAGGAATCAAACTGTTTCTATATGGAATGCAACCGGAAAGGACACATTAAAGAACCTATATATTATTAAATAATGTAGAATACGAAGTATATCTAAGAGAAAATAAAATAAATTATGAACATTATGCAAACATAGAATATAGAATATTTTAAAATATACTTTTTCAGACAAGCACCAGAAATATTTTATCTTCTGTACTACTCATTTCAACAGATAAGTTAAAATTATTTCTGATTAAAAATCACAAACTCTGAAGAAATCATTATACAAAAAACTATTGAATACATTTTGACATCCAATGCAGACAATTCACTTGGAAGAATTCTGCAGAATCCATGAATTTTTACAGTAAAATATTGGTGTTGCCGGGCACTGGTCTCTCATGCCTATAATCCTAGCTACACAGGAGGCTGAGATCTGAGGATCATGGTTCAAATCCAGCCTGGGAAGGAAAGTCTGTGGTACTCTTCAATAAACCACTAGAAAACTGGAAGTGGAGCTGTGGCTCAATTGGTAGAGCTCTCACCTTGAGCTGAAGAGCACAGGGATAGCTCCCAGGCCCAGAGTTCAAGCCCTATGACAGACCAAAAATAAAAAAAGATATTGCTCTTATTTGGATTGTGAAAATATTTTGTAGGGACACAAAAGATGGACTTGCATTTTTGAAATTTAAGAAACATAAGCCGACCATTAGGACTTAGGTGAACAATTTGTACAGCCTTCCACAACTTCATAGAGGTAGTGATACATATTTATACTTTTGGCAATATCAAATGCAGTTTCTTCTATGTTGTACTTCAGGCCTGGTTTTATATAATGGTTCAACAAAAGGAGATCCAGCATATCTTTGCTATCTCAATTCTCAGCAGCAAGATGTAAGGGGGTCTTCAGTTTGGGCATTGGTTTCTGTATCATGATGAAGTAAGAAAGAAGCCACTCTGATATTATTCCACATATATGCACTGTGCAGGGGTGTCCAGTCATCTACAGTTATTTCATGTGCCGCTTGAGACACCAACTCACTGACAATGTCTAAGTGTCCACTGTAGGCTTCTCGATGAGGAGGGGTATACTCATAGGCATCCCTACTATTCACATGAATGGCCTTTTGGGAAAGAAATCTCTGTACTGTAGTAAGCCTAATATTTTTGGCAGCCCAATGAAGAAATTTGCTTGGATCCTTCTCCACTTTTTTTCTTGCAATTGATATCTTTCCTTACTTTTTTATCTTTTTCCTCATATTCTTAAGAATTGCCTAACCAGAGACTTTGAGTGCCAGTGGGAATGAGGTGTCCATGTATTTCCCTAATAGTTCACATTGGTTGAACTCATCAGAAATCCAGTGAATTTTCTTCATCTGTTGATTCACCATTTCTCTTTTTCCAATTTTACTATTCGAAATTATTCTAACTGGAGAGTAGGGAATTGATGGAGAGCAGAGGAAAGATGTTATTCCGTATTCAAATGTACACACTGAAAATGAGGACAAGTGATGTCTTCATGTGCAGCTTATTCTAGGAATGAGAAAATAGGAAATAATGCCTTCTATATAAATGATTTGGGAAATGGCAGAGCAAAAAGTGAAATGCAGCAACCAAAAATATAAAAGCAAAATAAATTAGGATAATTATGGAGCAATCATATTATCTATCAGAACCAAGAAAGGGAGAGACAAAGAGAGAGACAGATGTGTAATGACCTAGCTTGCCACAAAATCCATTCCTCTGATCAATTAATAGAGCAAACAAAGTATTATTTTTTTAAAAAGATGGGAGTTCAGGAAGATGGCGGAGCAGAAGCTGGAAGCTAAACAAGCTCTCGCATAGAAAGCAGTTTTAGAGTTACAGGGAACAGTCCTAAACCAGAGAATCACACCAAGTGTGCCTTCACGGACAGAGAATTAGACCAGAGAGAGAAAACACAGCCAAGGACACAGCTCTGAGCACTTGCCAGCAGCCGCTGTGGCGGCGGCAGCGGTGGTGGCAGCGACTACAGCCGCCATACTGAATCACAGAGAGTCCGGGACAAAGGAACCAGACAGGTCAGGCAAGCAGATTCCACTCAACACCAGCAAGAACCGACAAGGAGAAGAAAAATTCATCTTGCAGTTCAGAGACCAGGGACGACCCAGGAACCAAGATTTGGCGTGAGTAGAAGCCTAACATCCTCACTCCTTCTCAGGGAACAGAGTAGGGAAGGCTACCCCTCCCTCCCCTTCGGTACCGGAAATCACCATCTTGGATACCAACAAAGCTTGGCGGAGCTGCTAGCTCCAACTGAGGCCTTGGAATAAATCTAGAGTAATCTAGCAGGTCACAAGAGCCTAAACTGACCTGCCAGGCTGAGCTCCACCCAGGGAAAAGTCACCCACCTCGGGCGTGAGCCCCAGGAGTGGCTTCCTCCACTGGGTAATCAGAGCCAGAGGCTGCCCCTCCCTTTAGCAGCCTCGATGATCAATTGAAATTCAGTAAACAGAAACCCTGAGAGTGGCTCCAGGCTGGGCTCTGTGAGTTTCTCACAAACCAG
Source organism: Dipodomys spectabilis (assembly GCF_019054845.1). Lineage (NCBI taxonomy): Eukaryota > Metazoa > Chordata > Mammalia > Rodentia > Heteromyidae > Dipodomys > Dipodomys spectabilis. Next base: position 591,209 of record NW_024870734.1, on the reverse strand, counting down.
CCCCCAGAAAAAGCTACTGTTTGCTGAAAGGCCTCAACTCTACTCAGAACCTAGCCTCATCACAGCATCTCCAAACTCAAGGAAAAAGCCATCTCCCGCTTTTGTGATACTCAAAGCAGATCTCCCTCCCATTGAACTAACCTAGGAGGAGGATCGGAAAACATTGGGGAAAGCAGAGCATTTTTCTGCCTATTCAAAGAAACTGACTTAAGTAACCAACCAAGCCACAGGAACACAAGCAGACCAGAGACTCCAACAAGAGTCTGGTTACAGACACAAGGGAGATACAGGATTTTTCCCACCCCTCCCCAAAAAATAAAGAATTTTTTTGTACCTTTTAAAAAATTTTTTTTTCTAAAATTTTTTTTAATCTTTAATTTTTACCTTTTTTGAAAAAAATTTTTTTCCAGTAATTTTTTTTTCTCTTAGAATTTTATTGTAGGGGTATAAGTTTGTGTGTTTTTCTTTCTTTTTGTTTTTGTTTTTGTTATTTTTTGTTTAGTTTTGTTTTTTGTTTACTTCTACTGAACTTCTGATCTTTTTTCTTTCTTTCTTATCCTTTTTTTCCTGTTCTTCTCTTTCGTTCTTTTTTATGTGACTTATTTGCTGTTCTGCATATCCTCAAATAACCCCGTAGTGGATTATGAGACCTTATTCCCCATTGTGTGCACACTTAATAGACAAATTTATTACTCAATTCAAAACCTCTTAGACTTAAATTCCTTAATAGCAGTACTACCTCTTTATACCTATATAATATTTTAAGTATTTTTATTTTTAAGTTTTTCACATCTCCTTTATATCCCTCCCCTTCTCTCATTATATTCATGTTCTTCTCTGGATAGATTGTTTTTCAATCTGAAAAATAGTTTTAATTTTTACCTTTCTATTTTTTTCTGGTCTCTTTTTGTTGCCTTTCCCTTTCTTCTTTTTTTCTCTCTCTCTACTTTCATCCTATCCAACCTATTTCCTGCTTTGAGATTAGGACATAGTTAACACTCCCTGTGTCTTCCCACATCACTCCATTCCTATATTTTACCCACATCTCTTCCTAAACCTAATAATTTGTGGTTTACCAAATTCTTCTAAGGGGTTCGTAGCATATTAATATACAGTTGTTTGATCTTGAATAGATGTATCTGATGAACTAAATTATATCTGTATACTATTGACTGTGCAAATACAGACTTTGGTTGATGCTTGCCTTAAGGTAGTGTTCTAGCACAAAACTGGTGTTAATTTCATCACAAATGGGCACAGTAAGCCAGAAAAAACACAAGAAAAATGGCAAGTCCGGTATCTCAACTCCCACTCATGATAATCAGGGGACAGAACAGATAATGAATAATCCAGAGGAGAGTTCCTAAATAGCTCTACAAACACTGCTGGCAAACATGATAAATGAAAAGATTGAAAACATACAAAGGACACTTTATGAGCATGATAGGGAGAGAGATGAGGCAATCCAAAAGTTTATACAGGAATATCATGAGCGTGAGGAAGCTACTCAAAAACTGATACAGGATTTGTGTGAGCAGCTTGAGAATACACAAAGAGAAAGGCAGGAATGGCATGAGCAGGCTGAGAACACTCAAAGAGAACTACAGGAATGGCATGAACATGAGGAAGCTAAGCAAAGAGTAATACAGGAATTGAGAGAGCTGGAAGAGAATACACAAAGATCACTAAAGGCATTCATGGAATCCATTAACAAAGAGTTGAAGGAAGTCAGGGAGACCACAAAGGGAATGCTGAATGGAACCCAACAGAAGGAATGGGAGTCCAAGGAAACCATAACCAATCAACTACGTGATTTGAGAATAAACACTGAACACCAAATTAAGGAAGTAAAGAATTTCATACAAGATGTAAAACAAAGCAACAAAGAATTTGAAGCCATCAAAGATGACCAACTAGAAGGAACAGAAATAAAAAAAACAAAGTAGAAAGTATCGACAGCAGGTTAGACCATAAAGAAGATCGAAACTTGGGGACTGAAGACAGCCTGGGCATTATAGAGAAAGAACATACAACCAACCAAGACAAGTCCAAGAAATATGAGAGATCTATCCAACACTTGGAAGACACCATCAGAAGGCCTAATCTAAGGATAATGGGTGTAGAGGAGGACATAGAAACAGAAGTTAATGGTATAGGAAACTTGTTTAGCAGGATTCTAGCAGAGAACTTCTCAAACATGCAAAAAGATAGGCCTATTCAAGTTCAAGAAGCTTTTAGAACTCCAAATAGAACAGACCAGAATAGGACATCCAACCATCACATTATAATCCACACAGGATCAATTCAGAACAAGGAAAAGATCCTTAAAGCTGTCAAGGAGAAAAGATTAATCACCTATGAAGGGAAATCAATCAGAATGATCTCAGATTTCTCAGCAGAGACAATCAGAGCAAGAAGAGCCTGGAATGATGTATGCCATGCACTACAAACAACTATCAACCAAGAATACTGTACCCAGCTAAACTCTCCTTCATAACTGAAGGCCAACTAAAAACCTTCCATAACAAAGAAAATTTGAAACAATACATCTCCACCAAACCAGCCCTACAAAAGATTCTTAAAGACGTCCTACACATAGAAAACCAACAAGACCAAAATAAAGGCCAGGAAACTGCACCTAAACTGAGAATCCAAGAACCATAAGAAGAACCCAGTTTTTGCCATCCCCAAGAAGGTGGATAACATGGCAGGAACTCCCCAATACCTCTCAGTCTATCTCTTAACATTAACGGTCTTCACTCTCCAATTAAGTGATATTGACTGTCTTGTTGGATTAAAAAACAAGATCCTTCTATCTGCTGCCTTCAGGAGTCATATCTTGCCCCTAAAAACAAACACATTTTCAATGTTAAAGGCTGGAACAAAATTTTCCAAGCAAACGGCCCCCCTAAACAGGCGGGAGTGGCAATCCTTATAGCACACAAAATAGACTTCAAATTAAAATTCGTGAGAAGAGCTAAAGAAGGTCACTACATACTAATTAAGGGATCTCTCCTTCAGGAGGATATTACAATTCTACATATCTATTCGCAAAAAAACGGAGCACCCAAATTTATCCATGAAACACTACTTTCCCTCAAATCCCACGTATCCAAAGACATTTATTGTTGGGGATTTTAACACACCACTCTCCCCACTATATAGATCAACTCGGTAAATCTCAACAGAGAAACCGCATATCTAAACAACTGCATAGATCAACTATATTTAACAGACATCTACCGAATATTTCACCCAACAGCATCAGAATACACGTTTTTATCAGCAGCACAAGGAACATTTTCTAAAATATACCACATTTTAGGCCACAAAGGAAACTTGTCCAAATTCAGAAACATTGAAGTTATACCTTGCATTTTCTCTGACCACAAGGGAATAAAATTAGAACTCAACCCCAAAAGCCACCAACAAAGACCGGAGACACTTGGAGGCTGAACAACACACTGCTGAATCTCGAGTGGGTCAAGGAAGAGATTAGAAAGGAAATTCCAATGTTCATGCTATTCAACAAAAATGAGCACATAAATTACCAGCTCCTCTGGGACACAGCCAAGGCAGTACTCAGAGGCAAGTTTATAGCTCTCAGTACCTACATCAACAAATTGGAGAGATCTGAAACCAACAATTTAATGAGACATCTGAACCTCTTTGAAAATGAGGAGCAAGATAAACCCCAATCCAGTAGACTGAAAGAAATAATTAAAATTATATCACAATTAAATGAATTAGAATCCAAAAAATTATAGAAAGAATCAAGAAAATGAAGAGTTGGTTCTTTGAAAAAGTTAACAAAATTGACAGATCCTTAGCAAATCTTATCAGAAAAAGAAGAGAACACACCCAAATAAATAAACTCAGAGATGAGAATGGAAACAACACCACGGAATCAGCCAAGATTCAGAACATTTTAAGGGAATAATTCTCAAAACTTTAGGCTAATAACTTTGAGAACTTGGCAGAAATGGACCTATTCCTAGCAAATATTGACATGCCAAAACTAAACCAAGATGAGTTACACCAGTTTAACAGGCCCATACCAAGCATTGAAATAGAAACAGCAATAAGAGGCCTCCCAGCTAAGAAAAGTCCAGGACCAGATGTTTTTACAGCGGAATTCTACAAGGCCTTTAAAGCAGAGCTCACACCAATACTCATCCAACTCTTCAATGAAATTGAAAGAGAAAGTTCACTACCGAACACATTCTATGAAGCCATCATAATCCTTATCCCAAAACCAGGCAGGGACTCATCAAAGAAAGAGAACTATAGAACCATTTCTTTGATGAACATTGATGCAAAACTTCTCAACAAAATTTTGGCCAATCGACTTCAAAAATTCATCCAAAAAATCTTACACCATGATCAAACAGGATTCATTTCAGGGATGCAAAGCTAGTTCAATATATGCAAATCAATTAATAGTATTCATCACATCATCAGGAGCAAGGATAAGAACCACATGGTTATCTCAATAGATGCAGAAAAAGCATTCGACAAGATCCAACACCCCTTTATGATGAAGGTTTTGGAAAAATTAGGAATCCATGGAACATTCCTCAATACAATAAAGGGTGTATATGACAAACCTACAGCCAGCATTATACTTAATGGTGAAAACCTAAAGCCATTTCCTCTTAATTCAGGAACAAGACAAGTATGTCTATTCTCTCCACTTCTCTTCAACCTAGTATTAGAATGCCTAGCTACAGCAATAAGACAAGATGCAGACATAAAGGGGATCCAAACAGGGAAAGAAGAAATAAAACTATGCCTCTTTGCAGATGACATGATCTTGTATTTAAAGAATCCCACAGACTCCACTCCCAAATTGCTCAAGCTGATTCAAAACTTTGGAAAAGTGGCAGGGTATAAAATTAACCTTCAAAAATCAATGGCTTTTCTGTATGCCAACAATGAGAATAGTGGGGATGAATTTAGGAAAGCAACTCCATTTTTAATAGCCCCACAAAAAATAAAATACCTAGGAATTAACTAAACCAAAGAAGTGAAGGACTTCTATGATGAAAACTTTAAAAACTTGAAAAAGGAAATCAACACAGAACTTAGAAAATGGGAAAAACTCCCATGCTCCCGGATTGGAAAGATCAATATCTTGAAAATGGCAATACTTCCCAAGGCTATCTACTAATTCAATGCGATACCTATCAAAATTCAAACCTCATTCTTCAAGGAAATAGAACAGGCAATTCAAAAATTCATATGGAAAAAGAAAAGACTCCGAATAGCAAAAACGCTACTCAACGGAACGATCCCTGCTGGAGGAATATCAATACCAAATTTCTAACTCTTCTAGAAAGCCATAGTAATCAAAACAGTTTGGTACTGGCACAAGAACAGACCTCAGGACCAATGGAATAGAATTGAAAACCCAAAAATGATCCTACAGACCTATAGCCATCTAATCTTTGATAAGGGTGCTAAAAAAAATAGAATGGGAGAAAGACAGCCTCTTCAGTAAATGGTGCTGGCAAAATTGTTTAACTACTTGTACAAAACAAAAGCTAGATCCTTATATATCACCCTGCACAAGAATCAACTCCAAATGGATCAAAGACCTCGGAGTCAAAGCAGACACTCTGAAAACATTACAGGATGGAATAGGAGAAACTGTAGCTCTCCTTGGCGCAGGCCAAAATTTTCTTAATAGACACCCGGAAACACAACAAATCAAAGAAAGGTTGAACAAATGGGATTGCATGAAGTTGCAGAGCTTCTACATGGCAAAGGACATAGCTAGCAAGATCAATAGAAAGCCCACAGATTGGGAGAAGATCTTCACTAGCCATACAACGGACAATGGTCTCTTATATAAAATATACTTGGAATACAAAAAAATTAAATCTCCCAACAACAAATCCTCAAAGAAACAACTGCCCAATAAATAAGTTGTCTAATGACTTAAAGAGAAACTTCTCTGAAGAAGAAATAAGGATGGCCAATAGAAACATGAAGAAATGCTCAACCTCCCTAGCCATAAAAGAAATGCAAATCAAAACATTGAAATGCCACCTCACCCCATTTAGAATGGCATAAATCAAGAACTCTAATAACAATAGATGCTGGAGCAGATGTGGACAGAAGGGAACCTTACTTCATTTTTGGTGGGAGTGTAAACTTGTTCAACCACTTTGGAAATTAGTATGGAGGTCCCTCAAAAGACTCCACATAGAGCTCCCCTATGACCCAGTAGTCCCACTTTTGGGCATTTACCCAAATGTTTACAAACAAGACCATACTAAAGCTACCAGCACAACTATGCTTATTGCAGCATTATTTACTATAGCTAAGGTCTGGAACCAACTCAGATGCCCCTCAGTAGATGAATGGATCAAGAAAATGTGGTATATATACACAATGGAATTCTATGCCTCCATCAGAAAGAATGACATCGCCCCATTTGTTAAGAAACGGAAAGACTTGGAAAAATTATATTAAGTGCAGTAAGCCAAGCCCAAAGAAACATAGGTCCCATGATTTCCCTTATTTGCAATATCTAGTATATGTATGAGTTAAGCCGAAAAGGTCAGATATGGTGATGTTAGGAAAATGAACCCTAAGGTATCTATTTTAAATGTTCTTTATTCTTCATGCATTTGTTTCTAACGCAATTTTAAGATTATTTTTTTGTTGCTTTGTATGCCTCTTCCCCACAGTATAACCCCTGCTTTCACTGTATTTGATGTCGCTATAATTTGTGGAGGGGAAGGGGAAAAACAAGTCGTTTATATAAGTATACAGGTTGTCCTGTTGCAACAATAAGAAGTACAAGTTGTCATGTCGAAACGAACTTTACAATTTGGGAGGGGGGAGGGTTGGGTGGGGGGAAGAGAGGATGGGAATGGATGGGAAGGGTAAACAAAGGAGGAGGCTACAATGCTTGATAAGAAATGTACTCACTATCTTGCCCATGTAATTGTAACACACTATTTAGAGAAGAACATGAATATAATGAGAGAAGGGGAGGGATATAAAGGAGATGTGAAAAACTTAAATATAAAAATACTTAAAATATTATATAGGTATAAAGAGGTAGTACTGCTATTGAGGAATTTAATTCTAAGAGGTTTTGAATTGAGTAATAAATTGTGGATTAAGTGTGTACACAATGGGGGATAAGGTCTAATAATGGACTACGCGTTTATCTGAAGATGTGCAGAACAGCAATTAAGTCACATAAAGAAGAACGAAAGAGAAGAACAGATGAAAAGGATAAGAAAGAAAGAAAAGAGTTCAGAAGTTCAGTAGAGCTACACAAAAAAACAAAACAAAATAACAAAACAAAAAAAAAGAAAGAAAAACATACACACACTTATACCCCTAAAATAAAATTCTAAGAGGAAAAGAAAGATTACTAGAAAACATTTTTTTTTCAAAAAAGGTAAAAATTAAAGATTAAAAAACAATTTTAGAAAAAATTTTTTTTTATAAATGTTACAACAAAAAAAAATTTCTTTGATTTTTTTGGGGAGGGGTGGGAAAAATCCTGGGTCTTCCTTGTGTCCATAACCAGCCTCTAGTTGGAGTCTCTGGTCTGCTTGTGTTCCTGTGGTTTGGTTGGTTACTTAAGTCAGTTTCTTTGAACAGGCAGAAAAATGCTCTGCGATCCTCCTCCCAGGTTAGTTCAATGGGAGGGAAATCTGTTTTGAGTATCACAAAAGCGGGAGATGGCTTTTTCCTCGTGTTTGGAGATGCTGTGATGAAGCTAGGTTCTGGGTAGAGTTGAGGCCTTTCAGCAAACAGTAGCTTTTGCTGGGGGCTGGTTTGTGAGAAACTCACAGAGCCCAGCCTGGAGCCACTCTCAGGGTTTCTGTTTACTGAATTTCAATTGATCATCGAGGCTGCTAAAGGGAGGGGCAGCCTCTGGCTCTGATTACCCGGTGGAGAAAGCCACACCTGGGGCTGGCACCAGAGGTGGATGACTTTTCCCTGGGTGGAGCTCAGCCTGGCAGGTCAGTTTAGGCTCTTGTGACCTGCTAGATGACTCTAGATTTATTCCAAAGCCTGAGTTGGAGCTAGCAGCTCCGCCGAGCTTTGTCGGTATCCAAGATGGTGATCTCTGGTATGGAGGTGGGGGAGGGGTGGCCTTCCCTCCTCTGTTCCCTGAGAAAGAGTGAGGACTTTAGGCTTCTACTCACGCCGAGTCTTTGTTCTTGGGTCATCTCTGGTCTGCGAACTGCAGGATGAATTGGTCTTCTCCTTGTTGGTTCTTGCTGGTGTTGAGTGGAATCTGCTTGCCTGCCCTGTCTGGTTACTTCGTCCCGGACTCTCTGTGATTCAGGTATGGTGGCAGCAATTGCCGCCGCCACCACTGCCACAGCCATGGAGGATGCTGGCAAGTGCTTAGGGCTGTCTCCTTGCCTGTATTTTCTCTCTCTGGCCTAATTCTCTGTCCGTGAAGGCACATGTGGTGTGATTCTCTGGCTTAGGACTGTTCACTGTAACTCTGAAACTGCTTTCTATGCGAGAGCTTGTTGTGTCTCCAGCTTTTCCGCTGCTATCTTCCTGCAACTCTGCATATTTGCTTTTTTATGAATCATTTTATGAAAACCCAGTTTTTATGAAAGTAAATGGAATAGAATAAAAGAATGTAAGTGAATTGGGTAAGCTAATTATTAGTATAACTTTGTTTTCTATTAAAAGTCCATTGAATGTATATGATGCAGTTAAATTATTTCCTTTGTGTCTAACTTCAGTTAGTATTAGAATCTTTATAGTTATGAGTGAACGTTTAGTATAAATAAAGATCTTTTTAAATGATTAGAATTAACCTTGTGTTTTGTGTCCTACTCCCAAGAAAATGAGTTATTTTTAAGTGTTGATAGTTTATCATTATCATTATCAAAGGGAATCTTTATTATCCTAGGGAATTAAAAAATGCAGTATTATTTATGTCTTTTTAAACCAACTGTATTCACAAGTTGGAGAGTCTTTAATTCATACTTAGGTCTTGGTGTCTGTGATTTTTAACCTCTCGTTCCTAACATTAATGAGAGGTCAGACTGGATTTTTGGGTATATGAATGATGAAATATTTATCTGGGGTCAAAGGTGATTTTTATATCAGTCTTTCTTTAATAACATTTTAAAGTAGTACATTTCTCTCAAAATGTTGGGCATAAAAAGCAATCAAAATACTTCTAATGGTAAAAAATTTAGGTGAGCTATAATGTGAAACGATTGCTCCAAAAGACCTGCAGTCCGTTTCCATCAGGAATTGGGCGGGTCATTCTTTCAGTAAGACTGTGTTATCCAGAGATGGGGTCCCCAGGCAGTTCAGTGTTGAGTGAAGGGATAAAATATGATTTCTACTATTTTGAGCTAGAAATCAAGAATGTTATAGTTTTGCAGTTCCTTTCACAAGTGAGGTATAAATTTATTTTGAATTGGGAGTTTTCATATTTCAGTTACTTATTTTCTTTTATTTGTTGTTGTTGGTCATGGGGCTTGACCTCTGGGCTTGGGTGCTGTCCCTGTGCTCTTCCACTGAAGGCGAGCGCTCTACTACTTGGACCACAGGGCCACTTCCAGTTTACTAGTGGTTTATTAGAGATAAGAGTGTCACAGTCTGTCCTGCCCGAGCTGGCTTTGAACCACAATCCTCAGATCTCAGCCTCCTGAGTAGCTAGCATTATAGGCGTGAGCCACCGGTGTCCGGCTTAGTTACCTATTTTCTAACAAAGACAAAGTGAAATATTATTAGAGTGTGCAAAATAATTTTAGGAAATTTTCTTAGAATTAGTAGACTGAGTGCTGGTATTTAGTTATAAAATATAATGAGGTTATTTGATATGGTGGGAATGGACTTCAGGCTAACACTTACCATGTGTGCAATGTTGTACTAGTAATTCCAACTCTGAAGACTTAAATATCATCATCTTAGAATTAAAAATAGAAGTAGTTCCACTTTATGGGATTATTGTGAGGATTAAATTAGATACCAAAGGTAAAGTACTTGGAAAAACAATCAGAGTTTGATACTTTCTACCTGTTATTTTATCATGTGATATATTCTAATATTTTATTGTGATTTATATATTGTGTCTATTTAGGATATGCAAATTGATGTATTGATATTCATTGCGTTGTTCACTTTTCTGTCATTACGAGGATAATACCTGCAAAGAAAATTTCTCAGAAGGAAATTATCATATTGACTCATGGTTTAAGATCAAATGTCTCCATTGTTTTTAATTATATTTGTATTAAATAGTTGTATGAAGGGTTTTCCATTCAAGGAATCAGTTTATAAGTATGATGGATCTTTACATAACTTTCTCATATCCTTCCAAACCTCACCCCAATTTCATTTTTTCTAGTTTCATACTATTTGCATTGAATATTATGGCTTCACTCTCTACTTCCTTAAGGCTCTTTATTCCTTCCCTTTGATTTCCCCTCACAATTTCCAAGTGATAGTTTCCTGGTATTCATTTTGTTGGATTAAAAGTTCAATTTTATAAGAAATTACACCTTTTAAATACTCCTTTGCAAATAGCATGCTTTGATTAATACTGTTGTTTAACTTGCATAAAATTCTGGCTTCCAAATACGCGTCCTTTGTGTGTTTGGCTCTGATGTCGTTTACTTAACATAATTTTAGATCTATCCATTTCTTTGCAAATGCTGTAACGGTCTTTATAATGGATGGGTGCAATCCAATTGTGCATATGTGCAAAACTTTCTCCAACCATCCCTACGCTAAAGGGCATCTGGGCTGTTTCCATAAGTTCTCTACGGTGAATAGTACAGTAGAGACCATGATTGTGAGAGTGATTTTACTGTAACCTTTTGGAAGAATTCACCACTATTTTAATGGGAGCAATCCTCTAGCCAATTTTCCAGAATAAGTACATCCCTTCCTTCATCTCCATCACAACGTTTTTCAAGTCCTCAAAAACACACTACCCCCTACAGGTGTCAACCAGCTAAACCCACACTGTGCCCATATTCTTTGTTGTTGTTGTTGTTGTTTTTTCTGTCCAGTCTAGGGGCCTGAATTCTGGGCCTGGGTGCTGTCTCTCAGCTTTTCTGCTCAAGGCTAGCAGTCTACCACTGGAGCCACCGTGCCACTTCCAGCTTTCTTCTTTTTGCTTATGTGGTGCTGAGGAATCAAACCCAGGGCCTCATGCATGCAAGGCAAGAGCTCTTCCACTGAGCAACTTTCCCAGCCCCAATGAGCCTATATTCTTTTAATACATTTTTTCATAATTTTACACATAATTTAGTGAGAATCTTCTATGTACTTTCCTAATGTAAGAATGAGGGATAAGACAATAGAGTAAAAGTAAAGATATGGAATTTAATTAGCTATTATATTTAAAATAATCTTCAGTTCTCATAGCCTTACTTACTATTTTAATCTTTATTTGATTACTTCACCTACCCCCTAAATTATAACATGTGATTTATATACAAAGGCAAAAAAGTGTGGTTTGACTTTGACACTCATGTGCGAGGATTCACAATATGGACAAATAAAGGGATTGGAATTAATAGCCATTATCCATTTTGTTAAATGGTTTTCTCAAACTGATTCTCACAATTCATATTTCACTCAACAACAAGAAATGTGACTATTCCCTTTGCTTTGCTCCTCATGAAACTTGTTTCCATGTTATTTTGTAATGAAGGATGATTTCATAAACCTACTGTAGATACAAAAATACATTAGAATATTTCTATATGTATGCATTGATATAAATATACACACATATATTATAAAGGTTATAATGATAAATTATAACTTCTGTAACTGTACAATTTACTAAATTATTAAAAACCTAGATGGCTCAGGCATGGAATCCTGGTTACTCAGGAGGCTTGAGATCTGAGGATCATGGTTTGAAGCCATCCTGGGCAGGAAAGTCCATGATCCTCTTATCTCCAAACAACCAACAGAAAATCAGAATTGGAACTCTGGCTCAAAGTAGTAGAGTGATAGCCTTGAGAGAAAAGACTCAGAGATATCACCCAGGCTCTTAGTTCAAGAGCTAAAATCTACCCCAAAAAAGGATTTAATTTACACCTTTGTAAGAAGAGTATTTCCTTCACCCAAATGCACATCCATGCTCATTTGCAAGGTAACTGTTGTGTCTGGAGTACCACATAATATTATCACTTAAGTTCAAAGCATTGCAAAATGGGTAAACTCTATCTCTCTCATGGATTTTTCTCCACTCAAATATTCAAATCTTGCAATTATTCCCATTATTTAAAGTCATAGCTTTTTTTCTTTAATACCATAATATTAGAATTTGAATTGAATGTCTTGTTTCTCCTAATTGGATGTTCTTACCACTTTGGCATGCCCCCAGCCCTAAATTATCCTGATTAACTTTCAGATAGAATTTCGCTTCCTATTTCTGAATGATCGTGGACTCAGTCTACTTCATGTTATTCTTCCTGGAATTTAGAATAACAGGTGTCTGGCATTGTGTACAGATCTTTCTTTCCAGTCTGAGCTTTAACCACTATCCTCACAACAGTAGACTCCCATGTAGTCAGGATTTTCATAAGCTTATCATAGCTATTTTTAAAAAACTTTTGCATTTCCTGCAGGTTCTTAAGTACTGAGTTAATTTGTGTTTTCTTGGGTTGGCTTGTTTCTTTTGAATGTATGTGTTGAATTGTTCCTCATTTTTCCTTTTGTTTCTTTCACACAAGTTCTTACCTATAGTGTTGAGAAACCAAATCTTCTTTCTCAAGATAGTCAAGGTAAACAATATTTATTCCAAAACAATTCCAGTAATATTTAAACACCTTCAGGAATTTCGAGAAGATGGCAGAGGAGAACCTGGTGGTTAAACAAGCTCTCGCATAGAAAGCAGTTCTAGTGTTTCAGTGAACAGTCCTAGGCACACCAAGTGTGCCATCACAGTACAGAGAGTTTGGCCAGAGAGGGAAAATCCAGGTAAGGAGACAGATCTGAGCATTTTCCAGCAGCCATGGCTGAGGTGGCTGTGGCAGGTGTGGTGGCGTCCATAGCCACGATACCTACAACCCAGAGAGTCTGGGACAAATGTGCCAGATGCAGCGGGTGAGCAGATTTTACTCAACACCAACAAGAACTGACAAGTAGCAGATATCTTCATCCTGCAGATAGTAGACAATAGGCTACCCAAGAACCAACACTCCAGCGTGAGTACAAAACTGACATCCTCACTGCTTCTCAAAGGGAGCAGAGGAGGGAAGGACACCCCTCCCCCCAACACCGGAGATATTCATCTTTGATACAGACAAAGGCCTGGCTAAGTAGCTAGCTCCAACTCAGTCCTTTGATGAAAACAAAAGAGTCATTTAGCGAGTCACAAGTACCTACCCTGACCTGCCATTCTCCACTCCACAACCAGGCAGAGAGAGCTACACTCCCGAAGGAGTGGCTTTCTTCACTGGGTAAACAGAGCCAGAGGCTGCCCCTCCCTACAGCAGCCCTGACAATCAATTGAAACTCAGTAAACATAAGCCCTGAGAATGGCTCCAGGCTGGGCTCTGTGAATGTCTCAGAAGCTAGCCCCTCAGGGAAAAGCTACTGTTTGCTGAAAAGCCTCAACTTTACCCAGAACCCAGCCTTTTCACAGCAACTCCAAACTAGAGGAAACAGCCATCTCCCTCTTTTGTGATACTCAAAACAGATCTCCCTCCCTCTGAACTAGCCTGGGAGGACGATCACAAACTTCTGCGTAAACCAACAGAATTTTTTCTGCCTGCTCAGACAAACTGACTTAAAAAAAACAATCAAGCCAAGAAAATGAAACACCACAAGCAAACCAGAGACTCCACCAAGAGACTGGTTACTGACAAAAGGGAGATACAGGATCTTCCCATCAACCCCCCCAAAAACAAAATCAAAGACTTTTTTTTCTATCTTTTTACAATTTTTAATTTTAATTATAAAAAATTGTTTTTATTAATCTTTTTTTCTTCCTCTTATAACTTTTATTTTAGGTGTATATGTGTGTGCGTGTGCTTTTTAAAAAAATCTCTACTGACCTTTGGGTCCTTTTTGTTCTTTCTTTCTCATTCGTTTTACTTTTTCATCTTTTGTCTTTTTGCATGAATTATTTGTTGTCCTGCTCATCCTCATATATACCTGTCATTGATTATAAGACCTTATCCCACATTGTGTACATACTTAATCCAAAAATGTATTACACACTTCAAAACCTTTTAGGATTAAATTCCTTAATAGCAGTATTATCTATTTATACCTATACAATATTTGAAGTATTTTTTAAATTTATTTTTTATTGTGAAAATACTGTACAGAGGTTTACAATTACATGGGCAGGATAATAAATACATTTCTTATCAAGCATTGTAGCCTCCTCCTTTGTTTCCACTTCCCATCCCTTCCAAGCCTTCCCCCCAAATCCTCCTCCCCCCCACAAAAGTTGTAAAGTTCGATTTTGACATGACAACTTGTACTTCTCATTGTTGCAACGGGTCCACTTGTATCCTTATTTAAATGACTTGTTTTTCCCCTTCCCCTCCACAAATTATTATTTTTTACTTTTTCAGGTCTCCTTTTTATCCCTCCCCTCCTCTCATCCTATCCCCGTTCATCTCTCAATATTACCTCTTTAAATTTTCATTACTTTTAAGAGTTTCACTTTTTAAATTTAAATATTTGTCTTTACATTTTTTTCTTGTCTCTTTTTAAAATTTTTTCTTCTTTCTCTCCTTTCATTCTTTTCAATCCATTTCTTTCTGTGAGATTAGGACTTGTTTAATTTCACTCTTCTTTTACCTTTCCACATCCCTCTAACCTTATTTTTCCCCACCTTTCTCCCTAAACATAATAATTTCTGGTTTGTCAAATTCTTCTTTGCTATTCTTAGCCCAATAATACATAATTGTTTAATGTTGAATAGACTGTATCTCTTGAACTAGATTGTATCTGCAGACTTTTGACTATGCAATTACAGGACTTTGGTTGATACTTGCCTTAAAAGTGTGTTCTAGAACAAAACTGGCTTTACTTTCATCCCAAATGGGCAGAACAAGCAAGAAAAACACAAGGAAAATGGCAAGTTCAGGTATCTCAATTCCCATTCAAGATAATCAGGTGACAGAACAGATAATGAATAATCCAGAGGAGAGTTACCAAAAAGCTCTACACACACTACTGGTAAACATGGTGAATGAAATGATTGAAACCCTACAAAGGACTCAGTGTGAGTGTGAAAGGGAGAGAGAGGAGGCAAACCAAAGGTCAAAACAGGAAGCTCATGGGCTTGAGGAATCTACTCAAAGATTGGTAGTGGAAATGTGTGAGCAGGTTGAGAACACTCAAAGAGAAATAAAGGAATTGCGTGAGCAGGCTGAGATCAGTCAAAGAGAACTACAGAAGTTGCATGAACGTGAGAAATCTAATCAAAGAGTAATAGAAGAATTGCAAGAGTGGGATGAGCATAGACAAAGATCAATAGAGGCATTTATGGAATCCATAAACAGACACCTGAAAGGATTCAGGGAGACCACAAAGGAAATGCGGAATGGAGTCCAACAGAAGGAATGGGAGTCCAGGAAACAATAACCAATCAACCAAGTGATTTGAGAATAAACACTGAACACCAAATTAAGGAGGTAAAGAATTTCATACAAGATCTAAAACAAAGCTCCAACAAAGAATTTGAAGCCATAAAATCTGACCAATTCGAAGCAAAGAAATGAAAAATAAAGTAGAAAGTCTTGACAGTAGGTTAGACCATGCAGAAGATTGAATCTCCGGGATTGAAGACAGCCTAGGTATTATAGAGAAAGAACATACAACTATCCAAGACAAATTCAAGAAATATGTTAGATCTATTCAACACTTGGAAGACACCATCAGAAGGTCTTATGTGAGGGAAATGGGTATAGAGGAGCACATAGAGATAGAAGTTAATGGTCTAGAATATTTGTTTAACAGGATCCCAGCAGAGAACTTCCCAACATGCAAAAAGATAGGCATATTCAGATACAAGAAGCTTTTATAACTCCAAATAGACCAGACAAGAACATCTCATCGTCACATTATAATCCACACAGGATCAATTTAGACCAAGGAAAAGATCCTTAAAGCTGTCAAGGAGAAAAGATCAGTCATCTATAAAGAAAAACCAATTAGAATCACCTCAGATTTCTCAACAAAGACAATTAAAGCAAGAAGAGCCTTGAATGATGTATGCCATGCCCTAAAGACAAACATCTATCAACCAAGAAGAGATAAAGAAGGTTACTACATACTAATTAAGGGATCTCTCCTTCAGGAGGATATTAAAATTCTAAATATTTGCCAAACAATAGTGCACCCAAATTTATCCAAGAAATACTACTTTAAATCTCACATAGATCCAAAGCCATTAATTGGTGGGGACTTTAACACAACACAATCTCCACTAAATAGATCAACTCGGCAGAGAAACTGCCGATATAAACAAGTGCATACATCAACTGATTTAGCAGACATCTAGCGAATATTCATACAGCAGCAACAAGTACACTTTTTACTCAGCAGCACATGGAACATTTTCCAAAATACACATTTTAGGTCACAAATGAAACTTGTCAAAATTCAGAAACATTGAATTCACATCTTGCATTCTCTCAGACCAAAAGGGAATAAAATTAGAACTCAACACAAAAAGCTACCAAAGAAAGTCCAGTAACACATAGAGGCTGAAAAACACACTGTTGAAACACCAGTGTGTCATGGAAGAGCTTAGAAACGAAGTTCAAATGTTCATGATATGCAACAAAAATTACCACGGAGATTATCTGCTCCTCTGGGACACAGCAAAGGCATGATTCAGAGGCAAGTTTATAGCTCTCAATTCCTACGTCAACAAATTGGAGAGATCTGAAACAACAATTTAATGAGATCTGACACTCCTTGAAAAAGAGCATCAGGATAAACCCCCATCCAGCTGATGGAAAGAAATAATTAAAATTAAATCAGAATTAAATGAATTAGAATAAAAAAAAAAACCCATAGGAAAAATCAACAAAATGACAAGGTTCTTCGAAAAAATTAACAAAATTGACAGTCCCTTAAAAAATCTTATCAGAAAAAGAAGAGAACACACCCAAATAAATAAACTGAGAGAAGAGAATGGAAACATCACTACAGAAACAACCAAGATTCAGAACATTATAAAGGAATACTGCTCAAAACTTTATGCTAATATGTTTGAGAACTTGGCAGAAATGGACCTTTTCCTGGCAAATATTGACATGCCAAAACTAAACCAAGATGAATTAAACTATCTTAACAGGCCCATATCAAGCATTGAAATAGAAACAGCAATGAGAGACCTCCCATCTAAGAAAAGCCCAGGAACAGATGGTTTTACAGCAGAATTCTATAAGGCCTTCAAAGCAGAGCTCACAGCAATCCTCCTCTAACTCTTCAATGAAATTGAAAGAGAAAGTTCACTACCGAACGCTTTCTATGAAACCATCATAACCCTCATCCCAAAACCCTCATCAAAGAAAGAGCACTATAGACACTTTTCTTTGATGAACATTGATGCAAACACTCTCAACAAAATTTTGGCTAATTGATTTCAACAATTCATCCAAAAAATCATACACCATGAGCAATGAGAATTCATTTCAGGGATGCAAAGCTGCTTCAATATATGCAAATCAATTAACATAATTCATCACATCAAAAAGAGCAAGGATAAGAACCACATGGTTATCTCAATAGATGCAGAAAAAGCCTTTGACAAGATCAAATACCCCTTTATGGTGAAGGTCCTGGGAAAATTAGGAATGTTCCATGGGACATTCCTCAATACAAAAAAGGCTGTGTATGACAAAACTACAGAAAGCATTATACTCAATGGTGAAAAACTGAAGCTATTTCCTCTAAACTCAGGAACGAGACAAGGATGCCCACTTTGACTGCTCTTCAGTCTAGTATTAGAATGCCTATCTACAGCAATAAGACAAGATGCGAACATAATAAGGAAAGAAGAAGCAAAACTCTCCCTCTTTGCAGATGACATGATCTTGTATTTAAAGACTCCACTCCCAAGTAACTCATGGTGACTCAAAACTTTGGCAAAGTAGCAGGGTATGAAATTAACCCTCAGAAATGAATGGTTTCTCTATATGCTAACAATGAGAAAATTGTGGCTGAATTTCGGAAAACAACTCCATTTGTAATAGCCCCACAATAAATAAAATACCTAGGAATTAACTTAACCAAAGGAGTGAAGGACCGCTATGATGAAAACTTTAAATACCTGAAAAAGGAAATCAAAACAGACTTAGAAAGTGGCAAAAACTCCCATGTTCCTAGATTGGAAAGATCAACATTGGGAAAATGACAATACTTCCCAATGCTATCTATAAATTGAATGTAACACCTATCAATATTCCAACCTCATTCTTCAAGGAAATAGAAAAGGGAATCCAAAAAATTCATATGGAACAATAAAAGACCCCGTATAGCAAAAATGATCCTTAACAGAAAGAACAGTGCTGGAGGAAAATCAATACCAAATTTCAAACTCTTCTAGAAAGCCATAGTAATCAAAAAAGCTTGGTACTGGCACAAGAACAGACCTCAAGACCAATGGAATAGAACTGAAAACCCAGAAATGAACCTAGACGTACAGCCATCTAATCTTTGATAAGGGAGCTAAAAAAAATAGAATGGAAGAAAGACAGCCTCTTCAGTAAATGGTGCTCTGAAAATTGGTTAACTACTTGTAGAAAACTAAATCTAGATACTTATATATCACCCTGTACCAGAATCAACTTCAAATGGATCAAAGACCTCGGAGTCAAAGCAAACACTCAGAAAACATTACAAGATGGAATAGGAGAAACCCTAGATCTCCTTGGCACAGGCTGAAACTTTCTTAATAGAGACCCAGAAACACAAAATATAGAAAGTTTGGACAAATGGAATTGCATGAAATTGCAGTGCTTCTGTGTGGCAAAGGACATAGCTTGCAAGATCCATAAAAAGCCCGCAAATTGGGAGAAGATCTTCACTAGCCATACAATGGACAAGGGTCTCATATCTAAAATATATCTGGAACTCCAAAAAATTAAATCCCCCAACAACAAATCCTCAAAGAAACAACTGGCCAATAAATAAGTGGACTAAAGACTTAAAGAGAAACTTCTCTGAAGAGGAAAGAAAGATGACCAATAGACACATGAAGAAATGCTCAACCTCCCTTGCCATAAAAAATGCAAATCAAAACAACATTGAGATACCACCTCACCCCAATTACAATGGCTATAATCAAGAACTCTAAATAACAACAGATGCAGGAGGAGATGAGGATAGGGGAACCCTACTGCATTGTTGGTGGTAGTATAAACTTGTCCAACCACTTTGGAAAGTGGTATGGAGTTTCCTCAAAAGAGTCCACATAGAGCTCCCCAATGACCCAGCAATCCCACTTTTGGGCATTTACACAAATGATCACAAAAAGACCAAACTAAAGCTCCCAGCACAACTATGTTCATGGCAACATTATTTACCATAGCTAAATTGGAACCAACCCAGATGCCCCTCAGTAGATGAATGGATCAAGAAATTGTGGTATGTATACACAATGGAACTCCTTGCATCCATCAGAAAGAATGACATTTCCCCATTGTTAGGAAAATGAAAGTCTTGGAAAAAATTATATTAAGTGAAGTAAACCAGGTCCAAATACACATAGGCCCCATGGTTTCTCTTATTGGTAATAAATAGTATATGTCTGAGACAAGCAGAAAAGGTAAGATTCGTTGATGTTATGTGAAATGTACCCCAAGATAAGTATTCAAATAATTTTTTCTTTCATGCAATTGTTTCTAACATATTTATAAGATAATATAACTCTTGTTTTCACTGTATTTTATGTTGGTATAATTTGTGGAGGGGAAGGGAAAAAACAAATCGTTTAAAAATGAATAGAGTTGGACCCATTATAACAATGACATGTACAAGATGTTATGTCGAAAAATGAACTTTAAAACTTTCCAACGAGGGGTTATATTGGGGGTGGCAGGAGCGGTGAGATGGAAAGGGATAGAAAGGGGAAACAAAGGAGGAGGCAACAATGCTTGATAAGAAATGTACTCATTATCTTGCCCATGTAATTGTAACTCCTCTGTATGGTATTTTCAGAATAATAAAAGAAACCTTCATACATATTAATGGTATACGAATTCTATGCGCTTAGAGGGGTCTTTTTATTTTCACAGCCGTCTTTGGCATACACAGACAGATCATGGATTATATGAAGATAATAAATTTCCAGATGCTTGCCAGGAGGAGTAAAACCTATAGTTTTTTTTTCCCCCGCAGAGGTTTCCCTTTTCATGAAAGAAATATGCTGCTTGATGCAGGATTTCATAAAATTACATTGAAAGGAAGAACTTAAACAATCATCCAACATTACAGATTTGAGGTAGATGAATTGATCTCCTGAAAAATTTACTTTTGTGTCAAATAAATGCAGGCTGCCATAAAGAGGGTAGACTTTAGAGAAACATGGTGAGTTGTATGTAAATAGGTGATTAGTTGATTTTGTTAATTGTGAACTAATACAGGGAAATAAAGTACAGCAAGGTAAAAAAATAAAGAACTCTGCATTGAAATACTCATTTGTGAGTGTGCACACACGTGCCTGTACACACACGTGCATGTTCATGTGCTCATGCATTCATCATTCTTGCTCTAAGCATCTGTGCCCAAGGATAGTGGTCTACCACTTGAGCCACTGCTGCACTTCTGTTTTTTTGGAGATAATCACATGTTTTTTCATGATTGGAGTGGCTTTGAACAGTGGTCTTCAGATCTCGGCCTTCCGAGTTGCTAGCTAAGCTAATTCACCCTGTGAGTAGCTAGATAAATTCTGTCTGTCCTCTATGCTTCACTGCTCTTTTATTCTTTTTCTGAGGTAATCACAAACCTGTCATATATATGTCTAATTGCTTTAAAAATACTGTTACTGCTTGGCACCATGGGCTCCAATCTGTACTCTTAACTACTTAGGAGTCTTGAGAACAAATACCAGGACAAATTTTAGGGGAGTTCCTTCTCAATCATTGGATCATTTCCACCATCCTGCACTATCTAAAGACTAAGATTAGAAGGACTGCAGGATCCAGGAAGCTAGATAAGTTGGTGTGCAACTCTGGTGCCATTGATGATGGGAAGGATAAAAGGACAGATCAGGTGCATGTTCTTGTGGAAAGGGAACCTCTATCCTAAAATTTACCACTGATATAATGCCAGCCTAGCAAGAACAATACCCCAAGTTGAAATCCTCACAATTTTCCAAAACTAAAATAAGTACATACATTAACATCCCAAAACTTAGTACAATCTGTTCTTTGTTCTAATATCATCTTTATCTGATTATCATATGATGTGACAGAATAGTTTCTTCATTAAACTTATGATATATTTTAAAAGACCTAGAAAATTCTTTCTCACTTATTAAGTGCAAACGAATGGCATATTGCCTCTTCTCTTACATATTTGACTGCCACTAAAAATCCATCCAATGATTATTATACTAATATATTCTGATTCATTACTTTAATTGTAACAGATTTTAAACATTTTGCTTTTCTGCTGAAGTTTAAGTATTTAAATGGTATCATCAAAATATATTCCTTGGTTACTTGGGGCAGTTTTTTTATAAAGTTTTTAACTAATGGCTTCTAAGAATTCTTAATTGCTATATTATTTGTTTTATTTTTAATTTCAATATAATTTTATTGTTAAGGTAAAGTACAGAGGGGTTACAGTTACATAAATAAGGTAATAAGTACATTTCTTTTGGAAGGAACATGATTACCCCCACCATCGATTTTTTTTTTGTACACTCAAACAATTACTGATACTTTTGCTGTTGGTATTTTTCAAATGTACTTTTGCTTTCTTTGTTCATGCATTTTAATTACAAAATTGATATAAAAAGGGTTTACAGTTACTTAAGTAAACTAAAGAGTACACTTGATTTTATTTTCCATATTTCAAATTTGATCTTAATTACTTATTTTCTTGTTTTTTTAAGATAATTCTTTTTTCAGAGTTATAGGATTAGTTAATTTAATTTTGCATGATTTTTACACATGTAAATTATTCACATATATGTTACTTTTAAAATATTTAACATGTGAACATTTAGAATTATTTTCTTAATTTTTATATGGTTGGTGAATTTAAATAAATTGATTTCCTTATAATTCTAAACATATTTTTCCAGGTAACAAATAATTACTGTATTTTCAAGAAGCACATACTATATTAAGAGAGGATTCATTTCCTGGTCACTTTTTTGTAAATATTTGAATTAAAAAAATACTTGAAAATTAAAAAAAAATACTTGTAAATACTTGAATTAAAAAAAAGGTTGAGGTAGGCATGGTGATTTGTCACTTCCATTTTCTACCTATGGTAGGAACTGCAATTAGGTTTGTAATTCAGGAGAGCCTGAGAAACTATGAGACCTTATCAAAAAATATCCAGAGTGAAATCGTAAGAGATATAGCCACCCATAGCAAGATATAGAGCACCTGGTTATCATATTCTAAATCTTGAGGTTTAAACACCAGTAACATTAATCTTTTGTCAAAATTAAAGGATACATGTTTCAAAATGTTTATTATTTAAAACTTATTTGCAAAGGTTCTCATGTCTTCTATTTCTTAATTTTCAACCTACTTAATCTAAAAGAATCCAAATATATTGTGACTATTTGATTTCTACTAAACGTTTAAATAGTACAAGCAATGTTATGATTTCATATATTAACCTATTTTTGTTATTTGTGATAATTTCCTCTATTTAATATTATAATATCAATATTCCAAATGTGTGTATGTGGTATGTGTGTGTATGTGTGTGTGTGTGTGTATATGGTTTTTTTGTGTGTGTGCTTTGTGTGTACTTTGTAATGCTTGGGAGATCACACCATTATTTCACATATGCTAGGCAAGATTTTACTACTGAACTATACTGTGTAGTTATAATGTAAATAGTGTTTTAAATTATGACTTTTAAATATTCATTCCTAGTATGTTTTTTCAAAATTATATATGATTTAATATAATCCATTTTCTATCCACATTAGCAATTTTTATTGTTATTTTATTGTTATTTAGAATATTTCCACTGCTTTTTCACTTCCAAATTCTTGTGTTTTGTATTGATAAAAGTTTTACTTTGCTTCTTTTCTCTCTTCATTCTCTTTGCCTTTAGAGTTTAGCTTTTGTTTTCTTTATTTCTTTGGAAATTAATTATCATATTCCTATTACAATTTTACATTGTAAGAGGTCTATATAATGCTTTATTTTCTATTTTATTTTTCCCATCTTCTCTGATTCTCAGTCCACACTATTAGGTGGATTAAAAAGATACTTGATTAAGGACACTTTGATTATTTTCCTCCTTCTCTTCTCTGAAGTCTTTCTGTTTTTGAAACAGTAACAATGACATACAGCTCATAGGTGGTCCACCATTCTATCCCCTCTCACTCTCCTCTTTAGTACTGCTCAAGTCATTATCACTCAATTTGATTATGCTATTGTATTATCTAAATATTAACTCATTCCTAAATTAATTTTAGTTGTTTTAAGCATTCCCTAAAGACATTTCTCCCTATATAATATCTGGGGTCTTGTGTTTTCACAAGGTGCAAAATATGAGTGACTATCAAGCATCTAGATATCTGTAGAATATTGGTCCACCTGCTAAATAAACTTGTATGTAAATTCAAGGAATACAGTTCAGTCAGAACAATCTTGTAAAATGGTGTAGCTTGAGCCCTTATACTAGATTTCAATCTTATTACCGTGTTTATTAGTGAAAGAACTGACACATAGAAGAATGTAACAGATTTATCAAAAATAAACTCTTAGTTTTATTGTCAATTGATTTTGAAAAGGATGCCATGACTTAATGAAATAAAAATCGAATCTTAAATGGGTGTATTGGCACTATTGCCTTTCTAGTTTTAAAGAATGATCTTAGACTACTACCTCAAACCTTATACAAAACTTTAAAATAAAAAATAATTATCAACTAAATGTGAGTTGTAAAAACCTACATAACATAAATGTAAAAATTCATGACAATGGATCAGTAAAGGTTTCCAAAAATTTGACATGGAAAGCATTATTGGCCAAAGAAAAGCAAGAATAAACTAATACCAACTGAAAACCTTTCTTAATTCTATGAAAGTAGTGAGAACATATCCAGCAGATAGAGGACACATATTTGTTAATGCTACAATGTTAATGCTACAATGATCCTGAACCTTAAGTACTTTTATATCTTCCAATTCTGTATAAATTTTTCCTGAACAAGATATTTCTATAAAGAACATATGTAAATAGTCAATAGAAGGAGCATATGAATTAAACTCCTCTTTAGTATCTAAGAAAAAAGAAAAAGAAAACTCACTAGTATGACCATAATATAAAAAGATGACACAAAATATAGTAATGTATTTGTGGAGAAATTGATATATTCCGTAAAGCAGAATGATTGATGTAATACTGTAGTCATTTTAGCAAGCAAGTTTTCAAGTCTTCAAAAGGTCAAAGAGAATTATATATGTTCTAGCCATTACACTTCTATGTATGTATTAAAGAGAAGTAAAAAAAACTTGTATAGATCAGGAATGTAGTTCATTGACAGTGCACTTGGACAGTATGAGTGAGAACCTGGAAATAATTCCCCAAAACAAATTTTGAAAAGACACCCTATACAAGATGTATGCAGGACAAATTGCTGTAACTCAATTTTATATCTATTTTAATATCTGTCCTAAAATTTATAGCATTTCTATTTGAAGAAATGCAAGTTTGTGAAAATTAGGCTTGGAAAACCTATGATTGTACAATTCACTTCCAAAGCACTAAAATGTATACAATGAAAGGAGATAATATATTGCATGTGAATTTCATGTCAGCAAAAAATAAAACCATAATTAAAAATTCTTCACACAATATGCAAAATACCTAAAAATATGTTTAGGGTGTTGGCTAAAAATTCTTTGTAAACTACAGCTTCTAAAACAAAGATGTGATTTCTGTTTTTTTTGAGGTTTTTTTTGTCTGTTTTTTGAGTTTATGCAGAGATAATCCAATCAAAAAATGTATGTGATAACTGGAATATCTAGGAATTATACATTACTTATACATAATTCATAAACTTTTCTGGAAGAAACTTTTAGCAAATGATAGAAAACACAAATCTATGCATCTGCATTTTATGATAGCCATATGTTACTTGCTCAATCCAATTGCTTTTCTCTACTTTGCTAGAAAAAAGTATTCTCAGGATAAGAGCCAATAATGTGAAAAGAAAGAAAATACACAATTATCTTGATTTATTTGTGACAAAAACAAATGAAATAAAACATTTCCACTTAAGTGATTCCATTATTAGTATCTATGAAGATGATCCTGAATGCCAACATCCATTGAATTTTTGGAATTTTAATTTTTACGAATGTATGAAAATTACAACAAGAAAACAAATATAGTTTTAGAGCAAACCAGCCTTGGAATAATTTTCTTAATTGTTTTGAAATTACAAAAGAATTAATACCATTAAAATTATCCTTTCTTATGGAAATCATTTTAAAATGTTTATGACTTATTTTAATTCAAATACCAAGCAAGAGTAATTTTACAGAATAATTACAAATATTATTTTATTACTATCAAAAAATAGAATAAAAGACCAGTCCCAATATATTATCATTATTCTTAATTTTGAATCATTACCTAAATATCTTAAACAATCTAAATAGTCATGTCTTTAACATAGACGTAAATATTCTATACTTTTTACCTAACATTTTCCATGGGCATGTATTCATGTTTATAAGAAATGTTCACAGCAGGTAAAAGATGCTTCTGTGAAATTAATGTGATATATTTTGTTGTTGTTCTTGATGTTGTTTACAAGGTTAGGCATTGTCCCTTAGCCATTTTGTGCTCAAAGCCAGCACTCTACAACTTGAGGCAAAGAGCTAATTCCTGTTTTTAGTGGTTAATTGGAGATAAGAATCTAACAAGTACTTTTCTGTCTGGGCTAGTTTCGAACACAATTCTAAGACTTCATTACCCAGAATAGCTCAAGTTATAGGTATGAGTCACTGGCACTTGGTTTAATGTATTTTTTAAATTTTAATTATGTTTCAAGATTTTTGTTTCAGTATAATGTACATCGTTCTACACATAAATTTAGATATATGTATATATTTCTGATGACAAATAATCTCTAAAAATGTATGTCTTTCTACACATAATATATATATATATATATATACATATATATATATATATATACAAATATATTTCTGAATACAGACTCCGTCTAAAACTTTTTATGCTACTATTTTCTACCTTTTTATTTTAAAGATATACAGTCTATTTTTCCAAAATTTCCTAGAATAAAGTAACTAATATTTCAATAGAATGTAGCGTTTATTACTTTTAAGGGAATTTTAGATATACACATTATATTATATTAATACTTATAGTATATTACTTGAAATAATTCTGTCCAAACTCTTAAATATTTGTGTGTAGTGGTGGGGAGAGAGGAAGTTAATTCATACTGGTTAGGAAATTGCAATACTTCAAAAATCTATTATATAATTTGTTTTAAGCACATAGTCAAGATACCTGTTATGGTTTAGTTTTTTTTACTTCTTTGTTCAAAATTTTAATATGGATACATGCACAGTGATAACATTAAAATTATTAATCAAAAGACAAATAATCACAAAATCATAGATACATATCAGAGTTTCAATAGCACTTATGATGCTAATAATAATTTTGATGAGGATGATGAACACAGTGTACCCTGATAATGACAATATTGTGATTGAAAAGGAAAAAAATTTATACATTTTTGATGCTATATTTCCCACATTGAATATATAGTACTAAATAGCATTGGATTAAATACAATAAGAATATCAAGAGGAGAGTTTCAATATCAAGAAATACTACCACATAAACAGGTAGAGACAGTAAAAACCCTAATGTTATTCCTGCAGTCTCTCTAATGTATACACACTTTTCTTGGTCGTATTAATTTCTTATAAATAAAATTATTTATTTCCACATTTTGATGGACTAAGATGTAGTTTTCAGCTTAGTGTGATTAGTTCAAAAACATTCTTATATAGATACTATTCAATAACCAATGTTTCCAATGATATATTAAGTGTATGTTCTTCAATATATCTGAAAATACATGACACTATTTACATAGTGCCATTTACATATCTGTAGTTACCTTAAAAGGACATAGACCTTAGAGCCAGGAGGTGAAATTTATTTTTATTTCTGCAGGAAACAATTTGTGACTTTATACCAACAAACTGAATTTGACTCTTTCCTTATTTGTAAACTAACGTGGAAAATGTAAGAACTCTTTACTTTTCTTTTTTCTTGCTCTAGAAGTCAACACATATATTATTCATTATTTCTGGTAGATTACATCCATTTATAGATGAGAAATGTAAGGCCAACAGTTAATGTAGTGAGTAAATACTGATACCTGAATTTGTGTCTGAGCTCTTCACTCTGTGTGCTTACAAAGAGATTGATTTGCTGATGGAGAAGACCTATATGAAAAGACTATGGGGAAAAAGCATACTTTGGAAATGTTTGCTTTAGAACTAAGTGACAGTGTTGAGTAAATGAAACAGGCTGGTGTCAGGGGCATAAAAAGGAGTATATAGAAATCATTTGAGTGGGGGCTGGGAAGGTGGCTCAGTGGTAGAGCGTTTGCCTTGCATGCATGAGGCCCTGGGTTCGATTTCTCAGCACCACATAAGCAGAGAAAAAAAAAGCTGGAAGTGGTGCTGTGGCTCAAGTGGTAGAGTGCTAGTCTTGAGCTGAAGAACTGAGGGACAGCGCCCAGGCCCAGAGTTCAGGCCCCATGACCAGACCCACCCAAAAAATAGAAATCATTTGAGTGACAGAATCTGAGAGAATCTTGATCATTCATCTTATCTAATGGGAGGGAGTAAGGTAAGAAGAAATCTAATGTGCTTCCACACGTTTGCCTGGCAACTGTATTAGTGCTATTCTTAGTTATAAGGACCACAGGTGGAAATGATGGATTTGGGGGAAAAATCTGATAGTTCTAAATCTGATAGATGCAAAGATGGGTCTGTTTGGACATCATCAAAATATCCACGACCATGAATATGAAAAAGAATAATGAAATTGGGGGCATTATTGAAGGGGAAAGAAAAAGGAAAGTTCTGACACACGTGTGAGTAATGTGGGCACCACTGTAGACAAGATTGGAAGAAAGCAATAAATAAGGAAATAAAAATTAATAAACACAAATTTACAGAAGTAAAGGAAGGAATTTGCAAGAAGATATGGAAAGAAATATGCTATTTGGATTTGAAAAGTAAAAGGACATAGACAAGTTCCATAAGAACATTGTTTTGGTGAAAGTCATATTGATAAAATTTTGGGATATGAATATGAAGCCATAAAATTCTGGATCCATAAATTCAACAGGTCCTCTTGATTTTAAATGTTGGGAACCAATGCTTTTATCCTGACATTAGAAGAATTATACAGATATAACTGTCATAAACTTTACTCATAGGTATTTTATGAATATTTTTGAAGACTTTGTTTATTCAGAAGTTTATAGATTGAACTACAGCACAGACAAGCCTAATTTGTCCTACAGTTCCAACGTGTGGCCCATGTATCCACATCAGTTTGGGGCTTTATTGAAATATCTTTAGATATATTTGGATGTCTTATCAGCCTTTTCATTATAAATGTAGGACAAGTAACACCAAGTATTAGGTTGAACATACAGCATTACTGATGTGACTAAAGACTCCTCGAATTGATTCTTCTTTAGAATAGAAAATGCCTCAATAGCCATTGACACATCATAACTGCCATATATTCTATTTAACTCTAGTTCTTGTTAGGGATATCTCCATCATGAAATAATCCTGTCAATCAGCCTGCCACAAATTCTTATATGTAGGGAATGCTTTTTATAAACTTCAAGCTTTTGTTGAATGGAAGAGTTCAGACTTTACCCTCACCAGTACGACTGAATGCCTAAAAAGATAAGACATTTTGTTTTAATGCCTTTCTTTCATTTTCTCATACCCATTGGCAAGTAGGGAAGTATTCTGATGTAACAATAATACAATGGTGACTTGTACTAACACAACATCTAGGATCTAGTGTTAATTCGGATACTTACTAATTAGCTCTAGATTTTGTGGTTATTTATATTTCTCATGGGAAAACTAATGAGCTCCACGGAAACTGACCTAAGGAGACTTTCAATTCTAGTATCATTTTGTCTCAAAATGCTTTAAATTCTACATCCTCTAATATAGGCATATGGTTACACAGTGGAACTTTTCTCCTCAAAGAGTGAGTACTACCCTATTGCTTAATATGGACAAAGTATTTTCATACATAGACTGGTCTTGTGCAAACAAGAAGTTGTAGTTGAACAATGTTCTTAGCAGTTTGTATAGATGAAATGGAAAGAGAGCAACTATGAACTCAAAAGGAATGTGCAAAAAAGTGAAAGGCGCAAAGTAGAATGTGCCAAGGAAATGCTGAAGTATAATTTCAAATTATGTGCTCAGGTGTGAGGGTGTGTTCAAAGTACAGCTTAAGAAAATGTAGTTGGGTATCTTGGGGAAAAACTGCTTTAAACTTTTGTGGGATAATTGTACAAGTAGAAGCCCCTAACTCTGACTCTAATCAGCCACATCATCATCAATTTAGGGACTATTTTCCAAGTGCAAAGTGAGAAAAAGAGGGCTCATCACAGTTAGTGTTCAGGTTGAAGTAATGGAAATAATGTAATTTTTCTTATAAGACTTAACTTATTTTGGAGGGTTAAAGTAGGAAAAACCCAAGTAAATATTTTGCATGTACTTAAATTAAGTGGGACATAGTATATTACTCTCTTTTTAACTAGGAAGTTGTAGGTTATGTCTTTTTATACTCTAACTTGGGACAATGATCTGCTGTCAGTCATTTTCTTCCCCCTCCCCATCTTTTACCCTAATAATTACATAATTTTTATTTAAAGAGACATACTTGAGCTTGCCTTTCTAAATCCTTCAAAATTATCTGAACTAATTCATACTTCTGGAAGCCTCCTATATCTTTCTCAAGGGAACATTTTGTCACTACCATTTTAACCCATATGATATTGGATATCTTCCTGCATAATTCAGTGCAAGATATACATTAGACTCATCCAGATATCAAAACACTTGTACCACCATGAAATACTATCTTCAGAAAAATCATGATTTTAGAATATCTGGGGAGGTGATATCTGTCATTTTTGAATGACCCTAAGTGATACTTACATGCAATCATGTTTTAAATCAATATGCCTCTCAGTAGATGAACGAATTGACAAAATGTGATAAATATATCCACTGTGGAATTCTATGCTTCCAATTCATATGGAAATGGATAAATCCTACAAAGTAAAATAAACAAGACACAAAGAAAGAGATTCCATGGTTTCCCTAATTTGTAAAAAGTAGGAAAGATCTAGGATAGTCCTAGCAGATGAGCAGAATGGCTCAGTAGCACTGTATAAGATGATGATGAACAAAATGAACTCCTACATATGGAAACAAAAGTTTTCTTTGTGGTTGTGGTTTTTCATGTACTCTGTGATTCTTTTATCTTTTGTGTTTTCCCCTATGGTTTGTCCCCTGCTCTATTTGATTTCAGCATCATATGTTATTGTGTATATATTTATCTTAATTAGGGAAGGGAAGAGGAACAACAAAATGGCGTGAAAAAGGACAAAGTACAAACCAATGTAATAGCAATGCTCACAAGACAACATAATGGAAATTTACATTACAACTTGTGAAGAGTATTGAGGTGAAGGAAAACTGCGAGAAAAGTGAGGTAGTGGGTAAAAAGTTCGACATGTTATGTATTCACCATCCTACAATTACTACAACCCCTTCTATATATCACCTTGACAATAAATTAAATTAAAAAATAACTTACATAAAATATAATTTCACTGTATTGGCATAGTAAATACCATTCTATTCCCCCTTTCTTTATCAGAGCATCATCAACTTGAATGTAATCAAACTATACAATATCTTCACAATATATTTGCCTTTATGTTGAAAAAAACCATTATCTCATACTAAAACAGAAAACAGTTCACTTCTACGGAAACTCCTAACTTTTAAATTTGAATAATTGTTAAGATGACAGAATAAATGTATTCTTCAAAATTCAGATGACTACTAACTAATCATTTTCAAATTCTGATCATGCCATACCAGAGACATTTAAAATAGTATCTGTTTGCATTTTAATTATTTCTGCAATAGATGACATTTCCAATGTGATGTTACATATTTAAAAGTCAATAGAAAAAAATAGCCACATTCTGGTAGAAGATAAAACTATGACCAACCTACAATAATTAATTCCTGAAGAGTAAACATTTGTTCATCAGAGTAAGCTATTATTTCTATTACAATCAATCCCAAGTGTTTATGCTGTAAAGTCATCCTAGCCCAACAGTTTGCAACTTGTAAGGTGCACCTTAAAATTGCCTGAATTCACATCATGACTAGCTTATCACTATTTTGAAAAAAAATACTGCACTTCTGCTGTGATGCCTTCCCAATTGTGCAAAGAACACTACACTAAACTTTTCTGCATCATTTTCCTTCCAGTGGTATTCTTGAGATCAGAACACTTGCGAATAGTATTTATATTATTATTTAATATTAATTTTATTATATATTATTTTTATCTATCATAGATATTCAGGAGATCTGAATATCTGAATATTAAGATCTGAAGATTATGGTTCAAACCCACCCAGGTAGCAAGGTTCCTTAGATTCTTATTTCCAATAAACTCATAAGGAATAGCCAGACACAAGTGGCACTGAGGTTCAAGTGGTAGAGCAGTAGCCTTGAGCAAAAACAGGCTCAGGGACAGTGCCCAGACCCAGAGGTCAAGCCCTAGCATAAACTAAGCAACAAAAACAAAATAAAAACAAACATTAAACCTAACTTTTTTTTTCCCTCATTGTATGAGTAATTAAGAGGTACGTAAGGAAATTTCTTCCTGTGTTATATATAGGTAGAAGAAAAAAGATGTAATACATTACTCTCTTCATACCATATTACACCAAATCCTCAAAAAATACTCTTTTTCTAAATTTATAAATTAATAGCATCCATTTGTTATACACGAACTGTTGCAATTATCTATTAACTAATTTCTAATTATACCTCACCTGAAAGAATATTCTAAGCAAATAGAATGCCAGAATCATTTGTGAATTTCTAAATTAAATCTTCTACTTGAAAAGAATTTTGTATTATCCTAGAGAATATGACATTACAAACAAAAAAACATTTATTTCAAATCGAAATTCTAATTTTGGCAGGTCTCCAGAGTCCTACATTAGATGAACTTTGCTATTTCTCTAGGCTTAAGCTTTGTAATCCTTCATCATTTCTTTGGAATCCAACAGAATGATGCTTACTTTTTCAAATTTTTGATTGTGAATCATGAGCTATTTTACATCTACCAATGTTCTGTAATGAAGAGAGCATGTAAAACACAAGTGAGGATTAGCTATGAGTTGCATTTCAATAGGAAACTTGACTTATCAAAACATAGTGAAAAAATTAGCACAAACTTCCAACTGTGTATTCCTTTCTTGTTGTTTGGCTTGTTTTATTGAGACAAAATTATACTACCTGGTCCAGGGAAGGTATCGCTATGTAATTCCACTCTCTAATCTCCTATCTTAGTCTGAGTGCTAGAATTCCAGGCTTGTATCACATTGCCTTGCCATAGTTTGTTGGTTTATTTAATCTAGAAACAGGCTAGCAATTCTGAACTTCTCCGATGATCTTATTCACTAGACTGACTGCTCTCACTGTTTATGTACAATTTTCAAAGACTTTCTAACATTTGACACAGGATATGAACATTTTCAGATGCACCTGCAGGCTTCTCTGATTCATTCCTCCATGGATTTGATCCTTTTAATAATGATTACTTGACTTTCTTAATATCTCTGGTCCCTGTCTTTGTAATATTCTCAAAGTATTTTTTGGGAAAGTTCACTTGAGGACTTTCTAATATTAAAAATTATCACTTGTTGTAGTCTTACTCAGGACATATTTTCTATTATTTTCCAACGTTTTCTACACATTGTGAGAGTTGTTTCATATGTGTGTTTGCACATATAAGTGCTGTGTATGTGCATCCTTGCGTGTATGTATGCCAAAACCTCAAGCTCTTATTCAACAGTCTTGCTCATACCTAGTATTCCATCACTTCAGCCATTCTTACAATGCAGGTTTAGGCTGGTTAATTATAGGTATTGTCGCAAATACTTTTTTTTCCTAGGCTGGATGCAAACTGAACTTCCCAGAATCCTTTACATTCTTAGGTTTTATCTTTCCAGGAGTATCAATTTTTAAACTTGAAACAGTTTTTTGAGTGTAAAGTCTAACCTGTATCCCATATTTTTAACGTAAGAATTCATATAAAGTTAGATGAACATACACATTACATATATTTAGTGTACACTGTTAGATATGTGATCTTTAGCCGGATGACAGTGGCTCACGCCTATAATCCTAGCTACTCAGGAGGCTGAGATCTGAGGACTGCAGTACAAATCCTGGACAAGTAGGAAAGTTTCTGAAACACTTATCTCTAATTAACAACCAGAAAACTGAAAGTGGCACTGTGGAGCAAATGGTAGAGTGCTAGCCTTAAGCTGAAAAGTAGAGGAAGAGTGCCCAGGCCCAGACTTCAAGCCCCACAAATACCAAAGAAAAAGAAAAGGAAGGAAATAAAAAGATATGTGAACTTAGCCACCAGTTCATTGCTAGTATAATTCCTGCTCTCTCAACATGGCTTTTTTTTCCAGTTAAGTCCATGCTCTTATATCTGACTTGTTTTGAAACTAGAATTATTCTTCCATTCTAGTTTTTACAAAGTTGCATGATTAGTTGCCATGATTTAGAGCTAGAAGAAGAAACAGAGTGGCCTCATCCTTCATGTTCTACTTAGTAGTAATGCTTTCTGTATATCACTCTTGTAGATCAACATACTGGCCTTGGCTTTATTGTTTCAAATTTGTCTTATTTGCAGAGTCTTCTATATTGTATTGAACAACCATATGTAAACACAGAACTTCTTTTTCTCCTATTATTCATATTGTTTCTCCTACTGTTAACATATACACTTGTGAAATAATGCACAACACACACACAAATATTTCTGAGAAGCTTCTTCTCGCTTAAAATTGGTCATAATTTATAGAGCACTTAGGAAATTTGAACTTAATGTACTACAGGATAATGGACTTTTCATGTTTTTTATTGTAAAGATGTTGTACAGAGGGGTTAGAGTTATATATGTAAATTAATTAGTACATAATCTATCAAGCATTGTTACCTCTTCTTTTGTTTTTCCCCTGCCTTCCCTTTCCTCCTCGCCACCCCAAGTGCCCCCTCCTCTCCCCAAGTTGTAAAGTTCATTTTCTACATAGTGTCTTGTAGAACTCATTGTTACACTGGGTCATACTGTATCCTTGTTTCAGCATTTTGTTATTTCCCTTCCTCTCCCCACATTAGAAAAAAGTATATGCAAGATGCAGATGACTGACATCAAATACAGTAAAAACAGGGGTTTTACCGTGGAGGTAGAAAATAGAAGAGAAACAAAAAAATCACATAGTACCTGTTAGGTAACAATAAAGAAAAATCAAGTTATGTCCTATCTTTGAGTCCATTTCACTTAACATCATTTTATGTGGCCATATATATATGTATAATGTTTTATAAGCAATTTAAATTTCATATTTTCTCATGACTAAGTTGTTTCTGAAGCACATGTTACCTCATGTACAAAGATGTACTTGTGCTATTTCAATGAAGTCACAAAACGTTCATTTTACTTGGAGCAGCATCATAGATTGTCACTTGAAGTAACTGGAAGGAACTGTTACTGGAAGTGGAAACTGATTCCAAGAGAGGAATTGAACATAGAGAAATGACAAGTTCAACTTAATTTGTGTGCTCGTTTTACTGTACAAGAAAAGAATTCAAAGCTTGAAGGAAACTCTGTCCCTGATTTTTCGAGTGTGTTCTTTACTCACATAAAACTTGTCTGTAAATTTCTAGTTGAGAGTATTACAAAAGAAAACAATATGCCATTTGAAGGCCAACATAGATAAAAAGGAAATAACGTTGTTTTAAAAGTGTTCTACTGCAAAGAAACAAAGACATGTAGGTTTGAAGGTAACTTATGCCTAGATATTTCACTCCTGACATGATTCTCTTGTTGCAGGAGTCAGTTATCCATTACTTTAATCTGGTCCTGAGTTCACCATAGCAATAAGGATTCCAAAAAGCAAGATCCAATGAGTATGATCAGCAAAAGGAGCCTCTTTTCAAACCAGTGCTTTAAGGACGGTCCAAAAGAAATATATGGGTTTTTTTGCTTGCTTGTTTGTTTAGTTTGTGCTGGTTCTGGGGCTTGAACTCAGAGTCTGGACCCTGTCCCTGAACAGTTGTCTTTCTTGCCCTCCTGCCACCATAGGTAGTACTCTACTGCTTGAGCCAAAACTCCACTTCTGGCTTTTTTGGTGTTTAATTACAGATAAGAGTTTGACAGACTCTTCTGCCTGTTGGCTTTGAGATTGTAATAAATCCAAGTGACATCAACTGTATGGATTTTTGTTTTGAACCAAGACATGTTAGATGAAGTTTATTATAAAGCTTGTATTCGACAATTTTTTAAAAGAAGAAAATATGTTCAGCAAAGAAACCATAACTTAACTCAGCAAAAGTAGGTGCACTGAATTATTTTGGAATTATGTTCTCTGCTTGGGAAGATTAGTATTGACTTCCTCGTTCCTTTTGAGGAACTTTTTCTGTTGGTCATGGGGCTTGAATTCTGATCCTGGGCGCTGTCCCTCAGCATTTCAGCTTCTTAGGTGCTCTACAACTTTAGTTACAACAGCACTTCCGGATTTCTGGTGGTAATTGAAGATAAGATTCTCATGGATTTCCCTGACCAGGCTAGCTTTGAACCACCATCCTCTGGTTTCAACCTCCTGAGCAGCTAGTATTACAAATGTGAGTCACCAGCACCCAGCTCGTATTTGCATTTATGTGCACATAATGACACTATGTTGACAAAGAATGGAAATTTGAATCAAATGGTGTGACATTGCAGCTTTTCAATAAAATGGAGGTAGCAATAAATATGTCCTCCTTTTCCATGTTCTTACATTAATGACTCATGAGCTATGGGACTCTTACATTAGCATCCTCTGTTGTCTGCGTATGTGGACTTAGTATCAGAAATTGTTCATAGAGAAATAGAGAAAGACAGATTTGTAGAAAGCAAAGGAGATCAGGTATGAAAGAGCAGCATAGAAGTATATACAACTTATCACACTGAGATTATGAACTAGCCTAAGTTATTTGGTTATTGATAATCAAAAATGGTTCTCTAGAACAGTTTATGGTATAACTTAGTTATTATTATCATTTATTCCTTCCATCTGGAGTTATTCCTTCTGTCAAAATTATTAATTAACCTCTGCCTTTTTGGTGCCATAACTTACCAAAAAGATTTCCAAATTTCACTTATACTATCCTTCTGATTGTGATTAGCAGTGGCCACTCAAGAGCCTGGAATCTTTGAATTTCCAGGATTAATCTTCACTGATATCTAAGCACATTCTTGGTATTAATTGCCATGACCTATTAACAAAACGTTTTTTTTTCCAACACAGTATTCTAATATAGATAAAGTACATGAATTAAGGACTATTGATAGGTATCAGTTGGAAGGAGCAATTATATATTCCAAGTATGCATTCTTTCTGTTGCATTTCCTGGCTAAATGACTCTTTTGCCAGTCCTGGGGCTTGAACTCGGGGCCAGGAAACTGTTCCTGAGCTTTTTTTTTTTTTTTTTTTTGATTGAGGGTAGCATTATACCACTTGAGGCAAAACACCACTTCCATTGTTTCTTTTTCTGTTTATGTGGTACTGAGTAATTGAACCCAGAGTTTCATGCATGCTAAGCAGTAACTGTTCCATGAAACCACATTCCCAGAGCCCTAAATGACTTTCTTTTTTATATTAATAAGATTTTTTTGTGAAAATACAGTACAGAGGGGTTATAATTACATGTACAAGGTAATGAGTGCATTTCTTATCAAGTATTTTTGCCTCCTCTTTTGTTTCCCCTTACCATCCTTGCCCACCTTTCCCCCCCCACCGCCAAATTTGTAAAGTTCTTTTTTCGACATAATGTCTTGTTGCAATGGGAATTTCTTAAATGGCATTACTTTTTCATTCCATTAATATGTATTACAATTTAGGCCAGGTGTTAGAAAAGGAATTGGAAAACAATACTAAGTCCAGTAAGGCTGGCATTCCTATCACATCACTAAGGAAGTAGTGTTAAGACCTGCAGGACTCTTAGGGCTGTTGTATGTGACATTATTATGTAAAACACTATTAACTGTCATCTCCGACATCCATAATATTCTGCTTCCACTTTCCAGGTCAAGAACCAAATATCTATGCTATTTTATTGATTGGGTGTGTTTTCTAGGAATGAAGAAGGAGGATGTAATAGATGATGGTGGAAAAATATGTATATTGGCTCCCTGTCCACATTTTTTGCATTTTTAAAAAGTGCTACTGATGAACTCCCACTTACAACTATTTGACTTGCTGTTTGCACAAGATGCAGATAAATGAAGACATTTATTCTGGTGGATAGTCACATATATTAACAAAATCCATTTCTGGAAAAATAAGATACTAGGTAAGAAATTATAAATTATCGTGTATAAAATGATTTCTTTTCTTGGAGAACAAAAGGTAGTATTGAAATGATTACTCCAACATTCTTTGAGATTTTATGCTGTCTTAGTTTCAAAATATTCTCTAATTTCTGTAACATCCAAACATAAAAGACATGATTTGAAAATCTCAGTATTTTAGAAAATAAGGAACGTAATAGCAAACTTCCTGCAGAGACATGTGATGGCAAGTATGATTGATTGTATTATGGTTCTCTTTTTTTTCCTCTTTATCTCAAGTGTTGCATATCTTGGCATATTACTCTATGTCCTGAATCAGCTTCTTGTAGGTGAGATTTACCTCTACTCTTCAGTGTCAAGATGGGTTATGTGACTTACTTCAGCTTACAAAAGTGAAGCAAAAGTGGTGAAAGGCTATTTCTAGGGGAAGTTTTCTATCTCATTATCTGTGTCTTTATCTCCTTAGCTATAAAAATAGCATATTTCCAGAGGGAGTCTTCTTTCAAAGTATATGTTGGAAGAATATAGCATGTGAAATTGAGGCAAAACTCAAATACAGTCTCATACATATAACACAGGCAGAACTAAGCTAATATTAGAATATGATATTAAGATGCTAGTATCTTACCATTCTTTTATATCTTTATGATAGCTGACTATAGCACACCAGAATTTAACAAATCCTAAACAAGAACTAAACAAATTGAATGCATTTCCTATTGGAAGATCTTACAATTTTTTTTTTCAGGTAAGGGGTAGGTTTATTCAGTAGACCTGCTGGGACCAGGCAAGGTTGGCACTCCACGTGGCTGGGAAAGAGAGAGGAAAGAACTAGAGCAGAGAGAGAGCAGAGAGAGCTAGAAAAGAAGAGCAAGAGCTAGAAACGAACAGAGAGAGTAGAGAGCTAGAAAAGAAGAGCAAGAGCAGATCTTACAATTTTTTTTCAGGTAAGGAGGAGGTTTATTCAGTAGACCTGCTGAGACCAGCAAGGTTGGCACTCCACGTGGCTGGGAAAGGCCTGGGAAAGAGCGAGAGCTGGGAAAGAGAGGAAAGAGAGAGGAAAGAGTGAGAAAAGAGCAGAAAGAGAGCACGTCTGGGAAAGGTGGGAAAGAGAGAGAGCTAGGAAAGAGAAGGGAGCTAGAAAAAAAGAGAGGAAAGGGCAAGAAAAGAGCAGAGAGCAGAGAGAGATAGAAAAGAGCAGAGTGAGCAGAGAGTGCAGAGAGAGAGCAGAGAGAGCTAGTAAAGAGCAGAGAGAGAGCAGAGAGCAGAGAGAGCTAGAAAAGAACAGAGAGAGAACAGAGATCAGAGAGAGCTAGAAAAGAGCAGAGAGAGAGCGTCTGGGCCTGGACTAGGCCTTACGGGTGGAGAAAGGTATGGCCACATCAAATTCAGATGTGACCTCTTCCAGGTGTCCCAGTTGCCTAAGTAACGCAGGTACTAGGTGGAGCATTCCGGCTGGCACCAGGCCATCTTGGTCCTCCATGCGGTGGGGAAAGGCCTGGGAAAGAGATCTGGGAGAGCTGGGAAAGAGAGAGCGCTGGGAAAGAGAGAGAGAAGAGCTAGAAAAGAACAGAGAGAGAGCAGAGAGCAGAAAGAGCTAGAAAAGAGCAGAGAGAGAGCAGAGAGAGCTAGAAAAGGGCAGAGAGAGCTAGGAAAGAGCAGAGAGAGCAGAGAGTGCTAGAGCAGAGAGAGAGCAGAGAGCAGAGAGAGCTAGAAAAGAGCAGAGAGCGATATTACAATTTTTTATAAATAAGCATTCTCCATGTGATCACTTGTGGGATTATCTATTTCTATAGATGTGTTTAATCACTCAAGAGCACTGTTTCTAATATCCACAATCATTATCCAGACCTTGTGATTGAAATGAGGAAGAAAAAAATATCTAGATTTCTCCTTCTCTTTTCCTCTTCTCCTTTTTCTAGTGTGGATTCTCATCTTTTCTCCAAATTCTCCTATTAACAATGGAAGAAAGACACATTGTGGATATGAAGCAAAAGGCTTCAAAGCCAGAAATTTATTCTTTCAGAAATAGATGAAGTAAATCAGAGTGGCTCAAGGAAGAATAAAGACATGATTATTTTCCCTTTCTGGATTTCACCATAGACTCTGAACATGACTATAAATAGCTAGTGAACCATTTGTCTTGGCTACCTTTTTTTAAAATTTTTATTTATTTTTTATTGTGAAAATACTGTACAGAGGGGTAACAATTACATGGGAAAGATAATGAGTATATTTCTTATCAAGCATTGTTGCCTTCTCCTTTGTTTCCCCTTCCCATCCTTTCCCAGCCTCCCCTCACCCCCCCAACCACTCCTCCCACCCCCCACCAAAGTTGTAAAGTTCATTTTCGCATGACAACTTGTACATCTCATTGTTGCAACGGGTGCACCTGTATCCTTATTTAAATGACTTGTTTTTCCCCTTCCCGTCCACAAATTATACCGACATCAAATAGATAAGTGCATAGGACCATATATAATGAAATGTATCAACATTAACGCCAAGAATTGTAAACAAGAGGTTATTATGTCCTGTATGTAGTTATTAATTTTTTCTACTTATTCTTTTTCTGTTTTTTTCTTTTCATTAAAGATAAAAAATAAAAATAGTAGATAAAAAATAAATATTAAAAATGAAATTTGAAATCTGAAAAAATGTTAAAATAGTTTCTTTGGTCAACATTCCTGCATACAGTTCACTGTCTTAAAATATATATTACTTCCTAGAATCAGAATAGATTTTTCTTATATTTTTATTTTATTTTATTTTTTTCCAATCTAATATTTACTTATTTCTCTTTTTTGTATTGTGAAAATACTGTACAGAGTGGTTACAATTACATGGGCAAGATAGTGAGTACATATCTTATCAAGCATTGTAGCCTCCTCTTTGTTTACCTTTCCCATCCCTTCCCATCCTCCTTCCACACCACCAAATCCTCCCGCCCCCCAAGTTGTAAAGTTCGTTTCTGACATGACAACTTGTACTTCTCATTGTTGCAACAGGGCCACCTGTATCCTTATGTAAACGACTTGTTTTTCCCCTTCCCCTCCACAAATTATACCAGCATCAAATATAGTGAAAGCAGGGTTATATTGTGGTGGAGGGACATACAAAGCAACAAAGAAATAATATTATAATTGTGTTAGAAATAAATGCATAAAAGAAAAAAACAATTTAAAATACATATCTTAGGGTTCATTTTCCTAACATCACCTTATCTGACCTTTTCTGCTCGACTCATACATATACTAGATATTGCAAATAAGGGAAATCATGGGACCTATGTTTCTTTGGGCTTGGCTTACTTCGCTTAATATAATTTTTTCCAAGTCTTTCCATTTCCTAACAAATGGGGCAATGTCATTCTTTCTGATGGAGGCATAGAATTCCATTGTGCATATATACCACATTTTCTTGATCCATTCATCTACTGAGGGGCATCTGGGTTGGTTCCATATCTTAGGTATGGTAAATAATGCTGCAATAAACATAGTTGTGCTGGTAGCTTTAGTGTGGTCTTGTTTGTAAACATTTGGGTAAATGCCCAAAAGTGGGACTGCTGGGTCATAGGGGAGCTCTATGTGGAGTCTTTTGAGGAACCTCCATACTACTTTCAAAAGTGGTTGAACAAGTTTATACTCCCACCAACAATGAAGAAGGTTCCCTTCTGTCCATATCCCCTCCAGCATCTGTTGTTATTAGAGTTTTTGATTTTTGCCAATCTAACTGGGATGAGGTGGTATCTCAATGTTGTTTTGATTTGCATTTCTTTTATGGCTAGGGAGGTTGAGTATTTCTTCATGTGTCTATTGGCCATCCTTCTTTCTTCTTCAGAGAAGTTTCTCTTTAAGTCATTAGTCCACTTATTTATTGGGCAGTTGTTTCCTTGAGGATTTGTTGTTGGGGGATTTAATTTTTTGAGACCGTTGTCCGTTGTATGGCTAGTGAAGATCTTCTCCCAATCCGTGGGCTTTCTATTGATCTCGCTAGCTATGTCCTTTGCCATGCAGAAGCTCTGCAACATCATGCAATCCCATTTGTGCAACCTTTCTTTGATTTGTTGTGTTTCCCGGTCTCTATTAAGAAAATTTCGGCCTGCGCCAAGGAGAGCTACAGTTTCTCCTATTCCATCCTGTAATGTTTTCAGAGTGTCTGCTTTGAGTAGAGGTCTTTGATCCATTTGGAGTTGATTCTTGTGCAGGGTGATATATACGGATCTAGCTTTAGTTTTCTACAAGTAGTTATTCAATTGTGCCAGCACCATTTACTGAAGAGGCTGTCTTTCTTCCATTCTATTATTTTAGCTCCCTTATCAAAGATTACATGGCTATAGGTCTGTAAGTTCATTTCTGGGTTTTGAATTCTATTCCATTGTTCCTGGGGTCTGTTCTTGTGCCAGTACCAAGCTGTTTTGATTACTATGGCTTTCTAGAAGAGTTCGAAATTTGGTATTGATATTCCTCCAGCAGGGTTCTTTCCGGTGAGGAGCGTTTTTGTTATTCGGGGTCTTTTACTGTTACATATGAATTTTTGGGTTGCCTGGTCTCTTTCCTTGAAGATGAGGTTGGAATTTTGATAGGTATCACATTAAATTTGTAGATAGCCTTGGGAATTACTGTCATTTTCCCGATGTTGATCTTTCCAATCCAGGAGAATGGGAGTTTTTCCCATTTTTTTTTTAAATTTAATTTTATTTTATTTGTGAACATACTGTGCAGAAGAGTTACAATTACATGGGCAGGATAATGTGTACATTTCTTACCAAGCATTGCAGCCTCCTCCTTTGTTTACCCTTCACATCCCTTCCCAGCCTCCCCCCCCCCCCCCCGCCCCCATCCCTACCCTTCTCCTTCCCCCCCCCCCACCGCACCTACATTGTAAAGCTCGTTTTGGACATGACAACTTGTACTTCTCATTGTTGCAACAGGTCCACCTGTATCCTTAAACAACTGGTTTTTCCCCATCTCCTCGACAAGTTATACTGACATCAAATATAGTGAAAGCAGGGGTTATACTGTGGGGGAGGGACATACAAAGCAACAAAGAGATAATCTTATAAATGCATTAGAAACACATGCATGAAAGAAGAAAACATTAAAATACACATCTAAGGGTTCATTTTCCTGACATCACATTATCTGACCTTTTCCGCTTGACTCATACATATACTAGATATTACAAATAAGGGAAACCATGGGACCAATGTTTCTTTGGGCCTGGCTTACTTCACTTAATATAATTTTTTCCAAGTCTTTCCATTTCCTAACAAATGGGGCAATGTCATTCTTTCTGATGGAGGCATAGAATTCCATTGTGTATATATACCACATTTTCTTGATCCATTCATCTACTGAGGGGCATCTGGGTTGGTTCCATATCTTAGCTATGGTTAATAATGCTGCAATAAACATAGTTGTGCTGGTAGCTTTAGTGTGGTCTTGTTTGTAAACAATAGGGTAAATGCCCAAAAGTGGGATTGCTGGGTCATAGGGGAGTTCTATGTAAAGTCTTTTGAGGAACCTCCATACTGCTTTCCAAAGTGGTTGAACAAGTTTACATTCCCACCAACAATGAAGTAAAGTTCCTTTCTGTCCACATCCCCTCCAGCATCTGTTGTTGTTAGAGTTCTTGATTTTTGCCGTTCTAACTGGAGTGAGGTGATATCTCAATGTTGTTTTGATTTGCATTTCTTTTATGGCGAAGGATGTTGAACATTTCTTCATGTGTCTATTAGCCATCCTTCTTTCTTCTTCAGAGAAGTTTCTCTTTAAGTCTTTCGCCCACTTATTTATTGGGCAGTTGTTTCTTTGAGGATTTATTGTTGGGTGGTTTAATTTTTTGAGTTCCAAGTATATTTTAGATATGAGACCCTTGTCCGTTGTATGGCTAGTAAAGATCTTCTCCCAATCCGTGGGCTTTCTATTGATCTTGCTAGCTATGTCATTTGCCCTGCAGAAGCTCTGCAACTTTATGCAATCCCATTTGTCCAACCTTTCTTTGATTTGTTGTGTTTCCGGGTCTCTATTCAGAAAATTTCGGCCTGAGTCAAGGAGACCTAGGGTTTCTCCTATTCCATCCTGTAATGTTTTCAGAGTGTCTGCTTTGAGTTCAAGCTCTTTGATCCATTTGGAGTTGATTCTGGTGCAGGGTGATATATAAGGATCTAGCTTTAGTTTTCTACATGTAGTTAACCAAATTTGCCAGCACCATTTACTGAAGAGGTTGTCTTTCTTCCATTCTATTGTTTTAGCTCCCGTATCGAAGATTAGATGGCTATAGGTCTGTAGGTTCATTTCTGGGTTTTCAATTCTATTCCATTGGTCCTGAGGTCTGTTCTTATGCCAATACCAAGCTGTTTTGATTACTATGGCTTTATAGTAGAGTTTGAAGTTTGGTATTG
This sequence comes from Dipodomys spectabilis, assembly GCF_019054845.1. Taxonomy (NCBI): domain Eukaryota; kingdom Metazoa; phylum Chordata; class Mammalia; order Rodentia; family Heteromyidae; genus Dipodomys; species Dipodomys spectabilis. The sequence goes on along the minus strand of NW_024870734.1, from coordinate 546,893 downwards.
ATATTCCTCCAGCAGTGTTCTTTCCGTTGAGGAGCGTTTTTGCTATTCGGGGTCTTTTATTGTTCCATATGAATTTTTCGGTTGTCTTTTCTATTTCCTTGAAGAATGAGGTTGGGATTTTGATAGGTATTGCATTGAATTTGTAGATAGCCTTGGGAAGAATTGCCATTTTCACGATGTTAATCTTTCCAATCCAGGAGCATGGGAGGTTTTGCCATTTTTTAAGTTCTGTGTTGATTTCCTTTTTTAAGATTTTAAAGTTTTCATCATAGAGGTCCTTCACTTCTTTAGTTAAGTTAATTCCTAGGTATTTTATTTTTTGTGGGGCTATTACAAATGGAGTTGCTTTCCTAATTTCAGCCACACTTTTCTCATTGTTGGCACACAGAAAGGATTAATTTTACACCCTGCTACTTTGCCAAAATTTTGAATCAGCTTGAGTAGTTTGGGAGTGGAGTCTATGGGTTTCTTTAAGTACAAGATCATGTCATCTGCAAAGAGGGAGAGTTTTATTTCTTCTTTCCCTATTTGGATCCGCTTTATGTCTGCATCTTGTCTTATTGCTGTAACTAGGCATTCTAATACTAGGTTGAAGAGAAGTGGAGAGAATAGACATCCTTGTCTTGTTTCTGACTTAAGCGGAAAAGGCTTTAGTTTTTCTCCATTAAGTATAATGCTGGCTATAAGTTTGTCATATACACCCTTTATTGTATTGAGGAATGTTCCATGGATTCCTAATTTTTCCAAAACCTTCATCATAAAGGGGTGTTGGATCTTGTCAAAGGCTTTTTCTGCATCTATTGAGATAACCATGTGGTTCTTATCCTTGCTCATGTTGATGTGATGAATACTATTAATTGATTTGCATATATTGAACTAGCCTTGCATCCCTGAAATGAATCCTGTTTCATCATGGTGTATGATTTTTTGGATGAATTGTTGAAGTCGATTGGCCAAAATTTTGTTGAGAAGTTTTGCATCAATGTTCATCAAAGAAATGGGTCTATAGTACTTTCTTTGTGGAGTCCATGCCTGGTTTTGGGATAAGGGTTATGATGGCTTCACAGAATGTGTTCAGTAATGAACTTTCTCTTTCAATTTCATTGAAGAGTTGAAGCAGTATTGGTTTGACCTCAGCTTTGAAGCCTTGTAGAATTCCACTGTAAAAACATCTGGTCCTGGACTTTTCTTAGCTATGCGGTCTCTTATTGCTCTTTCTATTTCAATGCTTGATATGGGCCTGTTAACATGATTTAACTCATCTTGGTTTAATATTGGCATGTCAATATTTGCTAGGAAAAGGTCATTTTCTGCCAATTTCTCAAAATTATTAGTATAAAGTTTTGGGAAGTATTCCCTTAAAATGTTTTGAATCTTGGTTGTTTCCATGGTGATGTTTTCATTCTCCTCTCTGAGTTTATTTATTTCACTGTGTTCTCTTCTTTTTCTGATAAGATTTGCTAAGGGTCTGTCAATTTTGTTAATTTTTTCGAAGAACTAACTCTTTGTTTTGTTGATTCTTTCTATAGTTTTTTTGGATTCTAATTTATTTAATTTTGATTTAATATTTATTATTTCTTTCTGCCTACTGGATTGGGGTTTATCTTGCTGCTCTTTTTCAAGGAGGTTCAGATGTCTCATTAAATTGTTAGTTTCAGATCTCTCCAATTTGTTGATGTAGGAGCTCAGAGCTATAAACTTGCCTCTGAGTATTGCCTTTCCTGTGTCCCAGAGGAGCTGGTAATTTGTGTGTTCATTTTTGTTCAATAGCATGCACATTTGATTTTCCTTTCTAATCTCTTTCTTGACCCACTCGAGATTCAGCAGTGTGTTATTCAGACACCATTTGTTACCGGACTTTGTTTGGTGGTTTTTGGGGTTGAGTGCTAATTTTATTCCCTTGTGGTCTGAGAGCAAACAAGGTATAACTTCAATGTTTCTGAATTTGGACAAGTTTGCTTTGTGACCAAAATATAGTCTATTTTAGGAAATGTTCCATGTGCTGCTGAGAAAAACGTGTATTCTGATGCTGCTGGGTGACATATTCGGTTGATGTTTGTTAAATCTTGTTGATCTATGCAGTTGTTTAGATCTGCGGTTTCTCTGTTGAGTTTTTGCCAAGTTGATCTATCTAATGGGGAGAGTTGTGTGTTAAAATCCCCAACAATTAATGTCTTTGCATCTATGTGGGATTTGAGGGAAAGTAGTGTTTCTTGGATAAATTTGGGTCCTCCATTGTTTGGCGAATAGATATTTAGAATTGTAATATCCTCCAGAAGGAAAGATCCCTTAATTAGTATGTAGCGACCTTCTTTATCTCTTCTCACAAATTTTAATTTAAAGTCTATTTTATCTGATATTAGGATTGCAACTCCTGCCTGTTTATGGGGGCCGTTTGCTTGGTAGATTTTGTTCCAGCCTTTAACATTAAAAATGTGTTTGTTTTTATGAGCAAGATGTGACTCCTGAAGGCAGCAGATAGAAGGATTTTGTTTTATAAACGAACTAGACAGTCTATGTCGCTTAATTGGACATTTAAGACCATTAATATTAAGAGATAGGACTGAGAGGTATTTGGGAGTTCCTGCCATGTTATCCACCTTCTTGGGGACTGAGAAAACTGGGTTCTTCCTATGGTTCTTGGATTCTCAGTTTGGGTGCAGTTTCTTGGCCTTTATTGTGGTCTTGTTGGTTTTCTATTTGTAGGACGTCTTTAAGAATCTTTTGTAGGGCTGGTTTGTTGGAGATGTACTGTTTCAATTTTTCTTTGTTATGGAAGGTTTTTATTTGACCTTCAGTTATGGTGGAGCGTTTAGCTGGGTACAGTATTCTTGGTTGATAGCTGTTTGTTTTTAGGGCACGGCATGCATCATTCCAGGCTCTTCTTGCTTTGATTGTCTCTGCTGAGAAATCTGAGGTGATTCTAATTGGTTTCCCTTTATAGATGATTAATCTTTTCTCCTTGACAGCTTTAAGGATCTTTTCCTTGGTCTGAATTGATCCTGTGTGGATTATAATGTGACGGTGGGATATCTTATTCTGGTCTGTTCTATTTGGAGTTCTAAATGCTTCTTGTACTTGAATAGGCCTATCTTTTTGCATGTTTGGGAAGTTCTCTGCTAGGATCCTGTTTAAAAAATTTTCTAGACCATTAACTTCTGTTTCTAGGTGCTCCTCTACATCCATTATCCTTAGATTAGGCTTTGTGATAGTGTCTTCCAAGTGTTGGATAGATCTATCATATTTCTTGGATTTGTCTTGGATGGTTGTGTATTCTTTCTCTATAATGTCTAGGCTGTCCTCAATCCCTGAGATTCGATTTTCTGCATGTTCTAACCTGCTGTGGAGGCTTTCTACTTTGTTTTTTATTTCTTTTCCTTCTAGTTTGTCAGCTTTAATGCCTTCAAATTCTTTGTTGAAGCTTTTGTTTTAGATCTTGTATGAACTTCTTTACTTCCTTAATTTGGTGTTCAGTGTTTGTTCTCAAATCACTTAGTTTATTGGTTATGGTTTCCTTGGACTCCCATTCCTTCTGCTGGTTTCCATTCAGCATTCCCTTGGTGGTCTCCCTGACTTCCTTCAGGTCTTTGTTAATGGATTCCATGAATGCCTTTAGTGATCTTAGTGCATTCTCATCCTGCTCTCTCAATGGCTGTATGACTCTTTGATTAGCTTCCTCCCGTTCATGCCATTCCTGTAGTTCTCTGTGAGTGTTCTCAGCCTGCTCATGCCATTCCTGCCTTTCTCTTTGAGTATTCTCAAGCTGCTCATGCAAATCCTGTATCAGTTTTTGAGTAGCTTCCTCACGCTCATGATATTCCTGTATAAAATTTTGGATTGCCTCCTCTCTCTCCCTATCATGCTCATACTGATTTTGTTGTATGTTTTCATTTATCATGTTTGCCAGCAGTGTTTGTAGAGCGATTTGGGAACTCTCCTCTGGATTATTCATTATGTTCTGTCCAATGGTTATCAAGAGTGGGAGTTGAAATACCTAGACTTGCCATTTTTCTTCTGTTTTTTCGGTTTACTCTGCACATTTAGGATGAAATTAACACCAGTTTTGTACTAGAACACTATCTTAAGGCAAGCATCAATCAGAGTCTGTTTTTGCACAATGAATAGTCTGCAGATACAATCTAGTTCAACAGATACGTCTATTCAACATCAAACAACTATATATTAATGGGCTATGAACCACAAAGAAAACAAACTATTCAGAGAAGAACATGAATAAAATGAGAGAAGGGGATGGATATAAAGGAGATGTGAAAATTTAACAATAAAAATACTTAAAATATTATATATGTATAAAGAGGTAGTACTGCTATTAACGAATTTAAGTCTAAGAGGTTTTGAATTAAGTAATAAATTTGTGGATTAATTGTGTACACAATGGGGAATAAGGTCTAATAATCGACTACAGGTTTATCTGAGGATGTGCAGAACAGCAATTAATTCACATAAAGAACGAAAGAGAAGAACAGGTGTAAAGGCTCAGGAAGAAAGAAAAAAGATCAGAAGTTCAGTCGAGCTAAACAAAAAACAAAACAAAACAAAAAAAAAAAGGGAGAAAAAAACGCACAATCACTTATACACCTAAAATAAATTCTAAGAAGAAAAAAAAATTACTAGAGAACAATTTTTTTTCAAAAAAGGTAAAATTTAAAGATTAAAAAAAAATTTTAGAAAAAAAATTTTTTTATAAAAGGTACAACAAAAAAAATTCTTTGATTTTTTGTGTAGAGGTGGGAAAAACCCTGTGTCTCCCTTGTGTCTGTAACCAGCCTCTAGTTGGAGTCTCTGCTCTGCTTGTGTTCCTGTGGCTTGGTTGGTTACTTAAGTCAGTTTCTTTGAATAGGCAGAAAAATGCTCTGTGATCCTCCTCCCAGGTTACTTCAATGGGAGGAGATGGCTTTTTCCTCGTGTTTGGACATGCTGTGATTAGGCTAGGTTCTGGGTAGAGTTGAGGCCTTTCAGCAAACAGTAACTTTTCCCCGTGGCTGGTTTGTGAGAAACTCTCAGAGAGTGGCCTGGAGCCACTCTCAGGGTTGCTGTTTACTGAATTTCAGTTTATAGTCGAGGCTGCTAAAGGGAGGGGCAGCCTCTGGCTCTGATTACCTGGTGAAGAAAGTCACTCTTTGGGCTGGCACCCGAGCTGGGTGACTTTTCCCTGGGTGGAGCTGAGTCTGGCAGGTCAGGTTAGGCTCTTGTGACCTGCTAGATGACTCTAGATTTATTCCAGGGCCTGAGTTGGAGCTAGCAGCTTCTCCAAGCTTTGTCGGTATCCAAGATGGAGATCTCCGGTACTGGGTGGGGGAGGGCTGGCCTTCCCTCCTCTGTTCCCTGAGAAGCAGTGAGGATGTCAGGGTTCTACTCACACAGAGTCTTGGTTTCTGGGTCGTCTCTGGTCTGGGAACTGCAGGATGAAGTTGTCCGCTCCTTGTCGGTTCTGAAATAATTAGTCTCTTGTTGACCTATGTTAATATTCTTTACAATGTGAATGAAATGTTTAAAAAGTAGTATTTGTTTTAGCTTAATTGCTCTGAAGAGACAATAAATGATATTATCAAAACTTAAAAATGATTTGATTTAAAATTTAGAATTCAGGAAATGGTTTTGACTACTCTGGTTACTGGAGCCTTCACTACAACCTCATGAGACAATTTATATTGATGAAGCAAAAATCTGACTTTAGATATTTATGAATAAAAAATCGTCATTCTGAATATGTAGAGCTACATATAAAACATAGAAAATTTAGCTTCTTAATACCGGAATATGCTAGTACATTTAATTGCAGGGTAAGTACTTGTTCTGAAAGAAGATAAAATTGCACTTATTTGAAATGTAAACCTAAGTATTTATTTGAATAAAAGACAATGATTATCACTCATTCAAGAAACAAGACGTACAATTAGTTCTTTTTCATGCCAATTATGTTCTCTAAACTTACTACAAATACTAGATTAGTAAACATAATTCATTGCTTTGTAGGGAAATAGCAATTCCGTTTCTTAAAACTCATGACAGTAACTTTTTCTCAAACAATTGTTAAGTAACTGTTTTATATATTTTGTCATGGAACCTTATTCGAAAAATTTTTATTCATCAAGTTAAATAATTGGCAAACAATATAAAATATGCATGGACAAAGTTTATCTAACACGAGTTTTTTTTTTTTCAGAAGACAGATCATGGCTCTCTTAATGAATACTAGAAGGCAGTGTGTTCTTTATCAATTTTTAGTTATTTTGTTAATAGATATTAATTGTCAGAAGTGACAATTCCATAATATATTTAATGTATTTGATTATACTCCCTCTATTTCCTTCTCATTACCCCTTCCTCCAAAGATCTTCTGTTTTTCACATAAAATTACATCTTTATATATGCGCATATAAACTAATTTGGAACATTTAAGCTAAACTGCAAGTTAATTCAAGATGTACAGTGAATTAATACAATGAATAAAAACCTGAATATTTTTGTTAACTTTTGAATTGAGCTATCATTATTATTATGGTTAGGGTTAGGATCTCAGACAGAATTAGAATTAGGATTAGAGAAATAGAAAATTTAGGTTCATCACAGGATGACCCATTGCAACCATGATACTCACAAGACACTATGTTGAAAATGGAGCATGACCCATTGCAACAATGATACTCACAAGACACTATGTTGAAAATGAAGTTTACACCATGGGGAGGGAGGGTATGAGAAGTGGGGAGGGACGGGATAGTGTGAGAACAAGAAAGAAGTGGGTAACAATGCTCAACAAAAAACGTACTCCTTACCTTACACATGTAACTAATCCCTCTTTAAAGCATATTTTCAACAAAATAAAATTTTTAAAAAATAATGAAAAATAAAACCTGACAGGAAATAGAAAAAGACTTAAACATTTATGTTCAAAATGCAAGTAAAATTTAGACCTACACGCTGAGCAAGAGTTAGGATAAATATGAAAAAAGTGGCTTGCTATTAACATGATGATTTGGTTATACGTAGGTTTAGGATTAGGCAAGGTGTGCCAGTTAGAGCGGGGTTAGGATGAGAAAAAAATGTAAGACATTGTGTAAAATGATTAGGCAAGTTGTGCCAGTTAGAGCGGGGTTAGGATGAGAAAAACATGTAAGACATTGTGTAAAACTGCCACACATTTTAAGAAGAAAGAATAGCAAGAATGAATGAAAACCACTCTGTGTTACTTTAAACATTCAGATATAATTTGGTTTAAAGTGTGAGATACTTTTTTGTTCTGGTTAGGGTTAGGGAAAGATAAGCGTTAAGGTAAATTTTAGTTTTCCAATAAGAAGTAGAAGCCAAAAAAAAATGTGCGATTGAACGGAATCTAGACGATTTTCCTTACATTAACCATTTTGTGTAAAATCAAAATGTGATTAACATATTGTACGTCTCATAGTAGATTTATATTTATAGATTTTCTTTCCTTGGAGACAAGGTTCTGCAGTGTAAATCTGGCTTTCCTCAACTCCTAATTCTGTCTGGCATTACCATGTGGATGTATAGTACCATGTCCAGCTATAGTATTCACATTTTGTACAGTAGAATATTAATATGAACAGCTTTAAGTTACATATCTTCATGAGTATGAATGAATTTCTTGCAAAAAAATGTTATAGATAGAGTTACTGAGTGAAGCCAATTATGGTAGACATGCCTGTAATCACAGCACCCAGGAGGATTGTAAGCTTAAGTGCAGCCTGAGCTACACAGCAAGTCCCTTTTAAAACAAAACAAAACAACAACAACTGGTGAGCTTGGAAGTGGGAAAGTATTTTTAAGTGGGGTTATAGGAACATACAAAATTGTGTGTGTGTTTGTGTGTGTGTGTTTGTGTGGTGTGTGTGAGTGCCTGTGTGTGTGTGTGTGTGTGTGTGTGTGTGTGTGTGTGTGTGCTTGTGCTGGTCCTAGGGCTTGAACTCAGGGCCTGGACATTGTTCCTGAGATTTTTGCTCAAGTCTAGCACTCTACAACTTGAACCAAACACCACCTCAAGCTTCTTTAGAGGTCAATGGAGATGAGTCTGATCCATTTTCTTGTTCAGGCTTAGAACCTTGATCCTCTTTTCTCTGCCTCTTTTATAAGATAACAGGCATGAGCTGTATAGTTGCTGTATTACTGTTATGTAATATAGTAAACATCATGCTAGTTTATACTCCTTCCAGCAGTGTTTGAGTGTTGCACACACACCTAAGATAAAACCCACTCCAGGTTTGATGACATCCAGATCTCATAATGTGAGATATGTATTGTTATGCTCACTTTAACTATGAAGACTTTGAGCTCCAGAGAGTTTTGTTAATTTTGAGTCCCTATCTGGTATACAGTGGAGCCTGTATTCAAGTTCAACTAGGTCTGCTTATTTCAGAAAACATGGAGTCATCATCTGTTCTAGTCAACACGTGTTCTAGCAAGTACTGCTCCTTAAAAGCACAGTTCTGTGGCTGACAGCTTACTTTTCTCTCTCTTTATCTGTTTGCACCCCTGTTCATGAGCTAGGGAAAGCACACATGATGAGAAGAGCCATTTTTGAAGGGGAAAGATAATGGGTTTTGAACTTGGTATCACATACATATTAGTCAGATAGTCCATTTGAGTTATGCCTCCAGCACTATATTTCTGTTTTTTTTCTTTTGTATTATTATTACAAAGATGAGTTACACAGAGTTTATAGTCATATAAGTGAGGTATGCATATATATTTCTTTTTTGAAATGTCACCCCTTCTCTTGCTGTCTCAATTTTTCTCTCTCACTGGTTTGGTTTTATTAACTTCCTCCTCCTCCTGTCCTCCTGCTCCTGCTCCTGCTGCTCCTGCTGCTCCTGCTGCTCCTCCTCCTCCTCTGCCTCCTCCTCCTCCTCCTCCTCCGTCTTCTTCTTATTATTATCATTATCATTATTTTGCTTTAGAGAGGATAGTTACATACGTTTGGTAATGACTACATTTCTTTTGTATTTGTTTTTGTTTCAGTCAGTAATTAGGCTTGAACCAAGGGCCTGAGCACTGTCTTTGAGCTCTTTTGCTGAAGAATGGCACTCGTATTGAGCCACAGCTCTACTTCCCTGAGTGCATTTCTTTTTGGACAATGTTAACCTTTCACTTCATCTCTTAGTTTTCCTGTCCTTCCCCACAAATAAATTGCATAGGTCATTTTCAATATAGTACCAATTGAATACCACTGTTTCACATATTCATCATTTGTCTCTCTTTTAATATGACCCCTTTAACTTCTCAAAGAGAGATAAATGAAAAACATGACAAAAATGAAAGAAAACAAAGAAAATATCGTCTTATTTCTGTTTCCTGGTCACTGGCAATTTTGAGATAAAATGTGTTTGCGTGTGTTTGTGTGTGTGTGTGTGGGTGTGGGTGTGTGTGTGTTTGTGTGTGGGTGTAAATACTTGGGCTTGAAATCAGGGAGTTGACTTTTAGCTTTTTATTCAAGGGTAACTGTGTGTGTGTGTGTGTGTGTGTGTGTGTGTGTGTGTGTGTGTGTGTGTGTGTATGTGTGAATAATGGAGCTTGAACTCAGGAGGCTGACCTTTAGTTTTTTAACTCAAGGGTAGCCGTATACGAGTTGAAGCAACCTTCACTTCTTGATTTTGAATGGTTAATTGGAGATCAAAATTTCACAGATTTTTCTAACCTGGTCTAGCTATAATCCACTTTCCTCAGATCTCAGCTAGAGTTACAAGTGTGAACCACTGGCCATGATTGGCCTACATTCTTTTTGTTAAGTAGTTGAAATGTAAAAGACAGTTGCAACCATAGTAAAAAAGAAATCCATTTAACTTTCCCAGCTTAAATAACTTTTAATACTTTGTCACATATGATATGTACAGAAAAACATTTTTAGTTTTTTTCTGGTTTTTTTCCTCATGATGAACTTGATTTTATATAGCTTTTAACCTAGTAAATATTGATGAGAATATGTCAGATGGCATTAATGACCTTTTGTTGTCTTTCATAAGGAATGGTGCAAACTAACACTTGTGATAAATGTGTGTGCAGGACCCTGATAATATATCCACATTCTTAGCCAGAAGACAGTAGTGACTGTTACAAATCATCTAGATCTGACAAAACCCTGACTCAGGCCTTATTACCACATTCCTGTATGTCCTGTTAGAGTGTAATCCTGACTCTCCAGTGAACATTACAGAGCCTTGCTGGACCTTCTCAGGACACAGCTAAAGTCACCAGTCAGGCGTGGCACCTACAGTGTGATGGGAGACTGGTGACAGCTTCCTAAGATGGAACGACACAGGAAATGTTACGTCCTTAAGCTGTCATTAGTCCATAGGGTTCCTTATTGAGCATTTGACCCTAAGATTTAAGGAGAAATCAAACTCTCACTTCCTTGTGCCACTTGTTGATCTGTATATCTTCTGCTGCTTTCATCTTCTGTGGAAAGTAATGATCTGAGCTCTAAAAGCCATTTTGCTTTTTCTAGGTCCTTAGGGTAAGTCTGGCTTCTATATTTAGACGAAAAGAAATGTAGTGATATAAAATAGCAAACTTAACCTTTTTATATTCTATTTAATACCCAAATATTTTTTCAGATTCTACCAATACTTATTATTAGTAAGAGGCACTAAATTACAGTCATTTTCTCAAACTCCTAAGTTCTTCAGTAAGCTGTGCGAGAGAAACAAAAGCAAGTGTGAAGGGTTTTCCAGTCAAATTCTTGACCTGGGAGGAGTGTCTCCAAATTGAACAAAGAATACTACTTATATCTCAGATTACATGTCCAAGTTATACATACCAAAGAAAGTTAAGGACAAGAGATTAGTCTGACTTGGGAACAGCGCAGATAACAAACACATATTCTGTGTTAACAGAAACAAAAACATATTTTCCTTTATTCATCTAACAAAGTAAAAAGTGCTACTTTTCTCATTATCTCTTAATTGTAGTTGTATGTACTTAGTACTAGCTTCTTGAAAGTTCTGAAAAACTCTTTGACACGAACTCAGAAGTTCCATTGGTATCAGCTTGAGATTTTATGAAAAAAATTAATTTTTATATTTTTAAAAATCTATTTTATTATAAGGATGCTGTATAGAGGGGTTACATTTACATGAGTAAGTTACATTTCTCATTGAACATTGTTACCTACTCCAGTGCTTATCTCCCTCTGTCCCTTCCTTCCAATCCCCCCTCCGTTGTGAAGTTAATTTCCGCCATAGTGTCCTGTGAATATCATTGTTGCAATGAATCACCATTTAAACTTCTTTTAGCATTTTGTTATTTCCCTTCCCTTCCCCCAATCAGATAAATGAATATACAGAATGCAGGGTATCAGAATCACAGATGGGACTTGTCATGGATAAAACCAATAGGAGAAGAAAAATAACATAAAGTAAGAAAAATGAACTGTCTACAGTACATTGGTTACATCAACCTTAGCAACTAAACAAAAGAAGACCTGCCGTTTCTATGTATTAGCATTCATTTCAGTTAGCATCATTTTATATGGTTATGTATATATTCATAACTCCTGCGCTACTATGATCCACTTTCAGGAGTAATAGGCTAATGCTAATCATTGCAAGTGAGGGAAATCATAGGGCTCATGTTTCTTTCGGACTGGCTTGATTAACTTAGCATGATTTCTTCCAAGTCTTTTCATTTTCTTTCAAAAAGGATGATGCCATTCTTTCTGATAGAAGCATAAAATTCCATTCTGTAAATATACCATATTTTCTTGATCCATTCATCTATTGAGGGGCAACTGGGTTGGCTCCATATCTTAACTATGGTAAACAATGCTGCAATGAACATAGTTGTGCTGGTAGTTTATTGTGCCCTAGTTTGAGATCATTTGGATAACTGTGAGGAGTGGGATTGCTGGATTTTAAGGGAGTTCTATATTTAGTCTTTTGAGTAACCTCCATACTGCCTTCCAGAGTGGTTAAACCAGCTTACATTCCTACCATAAGTGTAGTAGGGTTCTCATTTAGGCATATCCACCCCAGCATCTGTTATTTTTTTTTGATAATGGCCATTCTAACTGGGGTGAGTGGGATCTAAATGTGATTTTGGTTTTGATTTGCATTTCTTTTATGACCAGTGATGCTGAGCGTCCCCCTTCTCTCTCCAAGAGGCCACACTATAACAAGTTTATAGTGTCTCAACAGAGGCATAGAAATTTGTAATATTGTATGGTTTTTGTTGTACATTCACTTCACTTGGAGTTTCCAATGACTCCTATAACTTACAGTAAAGGTTTATACTATTTACCTTACTGAATAAAACACCAATTTTCTAAAAGCATAGAAAAAGGTCTCTTTTTCAGGGGTCCCAGTGAATACTAAGGAAGTTTCGTAAAGAAATTTGGGAAATTTTACTTGGTTGCTTGTTCGTTATGTCATTTGAACACATGTTGAATTTTGGGTTTCCCTGCCAACTCTTCAACAAACTAGTAACTATGTTGCCTTATTGGATTTTGCTTTCACAGGATACAAAATATTTTGACATATTTTTGGTTTGGTGTTTGGGGGGAGGTTGGCTTTTGAAGTACTAGTGGGCCAGTACTCAGGCTTGAACTGAGGGTTTGCAGCTCTTGCTTAGATTGCTTTACTCAATGCTGTCACTGTGCCACTCGAACCACATCTCCACTTCTGGCTTTTTCTACTTAATTGAAGATAAGAATTTGATGATTTATTAGCTTGGGTTAACATCAAACTGTGATCCTCAGATACCATCATTGTGAACAGCTAAGATTACAAGAATGATCCAGAGGCTGGATATATTTTGCTCCCTATGAAACCTAAACAAGGGCACATAATTCTGAAGCATGTGTGTAAGATAATGCATTTCTCTGTACAGTATTTTCACAATAAAAAAGAAAATTAGTTAGAAAATATAGCCCTTATATGTGTGTATACATAATAAAAATGTGCAGAGGGAAATGAGGATGTATCTGCTGATTTTGAGGAAAGATTTCACCTATGGCTTTTCACAGACTGGGATAAGCTGTACACTAAAGGTGAGGTAATTGATGTCATCATTACATTCATCTACATCCCTTGTTAACATGTGCATATACTGTGGTGTAATCATGATTATTTTGTGTATGAGAGGCAGTACTGGGGTTAATTGGGGTTAATTCAGGACCTAGGTACTGTTGCTTAGCTTTTATATGCGATGCTATCACTGTACCATTTGAAGCACAGCTCAGCTTTCTGTATTTACTGTTTAAATGGAGGTAAGAGTCTTCTTTGCTCAGTTGGCTTTGAACTTAGTTCCTCATAACTCAGGGTTCTGAGTAGATAGTTTTACAGGCCTGAGCTTCCAATGCCTAGCTTTTCATTATTACTTTTACAAGTTATATGCTCACACACATTCCTTGCATTCAAAAGTCTCACTGTTCAGGCTGACAAGATGTGAAGAAAGATGGTTGAGTGGATAAGTTTCCAAATGGGCCTCTAGCCCCATTAATATCATTCTGGCAGTAACTTACATTTCAGTCAGTGAGTACATATTTCCAATTTCACTCTGCTTTTTTTTAAATGCCTTTTTGAACTGTCTTTGATACATTTTTTAAACATTATCTCCCAAACAGAAGATATTATGTGAATGCATTTGATAATATTTCAAATAGGGGTGTTGTATGTCTGGATGTCTGTTGTCAGAGGCGTACATCTGGGCTTCAGGAACAGAGCTAATGCTTCCTGTGTGCTGGTTGCAGACAGGAAGGATTTTCCTGGCCAAGCTTTGACTTGGGATCCATTCATCTTAGACTTCTAAGTAGGTAGGATAACAAGCATGAACCACCACCAACTGGCTTGTTTTAGAAGCATTGCTTTTCATTGACTGATTTTTTTTTCCTTGGAAGGTTGATCTAGACAACTGCGTGTACCTCATGATAATGTGATTTGAATAATACCCTTTGCCTCTGGCATTTCTGAAACTGATTTCCACAGTTCTAGACAAATGAATTTGTTCTAAAGCCTATAGCATTTTCCTTCTGAGATGTTAGGTCGCTTATTTAAATCTCTTATCATTTCCTTTGGCAAAACAATCAGGGTGTTTCTGTAAAACCTTATTTCTTGAGATTATTAGAGATAGAAGATATCATGTATACACTTTCAAATAGTCTCTCCTTTTATAAAAATATGTTACAAGATTGGGTGGAAGAATGATGACTATTGAATTAATTTGATTACCATTCTCAAATTTTTAAGCTTTAATATTTATTAACTCAAAGGAGGATTATAACCATTCAGAATAGTGGAATGTGGCTACTACTCATTTGATGTATGTGGAAAGATGATCAGAATTCTCATAGTAAATAAAATATATCTTCAAATTTCCAATTGTTGACTGCTATGCTAACTGGGAGGAGACATTGGTGCTGCCAGGGGTTTGAAAGTTGGTAATGAAGCAAAATATCTGGGAGAGAATTTGCTAAGGGTATAATTTCCAAGACTCATACCAAATACATTGATCTAGAATGCTAAGTGATGAATGACTGAGCACCAAATTTTATTTGTTTGCTTCTTTGTTTTTGACGTCCTGGGTTTTGGTCCTAAGGCCTCGGTGCTGTTTCTTAGTTTTTTCCTCAAGGCTAGTGATCCTCCAGTTCAACCATAGCTTCATATCCATATTTTTGGTGTTTAATTGGACATGTTTTACCAAATTTCCCCTTTGGGCTTCCTTAAAACTCATCCTCAGATATCAGCCTCCTGAGTAAATAGGATTCCAATTGTAAGCCACCAGAGCCCGGCAAGAATCACATTTTAGAAATATTATTTCGGTGAATCAGATGTGTCTGACTGCTAATTTAGCACTTTGTTTCCAGTGGGTCATGTCAGTTTTATACTAAAATCAGAACTTTTCTTCTTGTAATCCACAGTATCCCATATCTATCTATTTTATTCATATCTTCAATTCTGAACTCTTTTTTCTTCATTGTACATTTCCATTCTTACTTCACAAGCAAGCATGTCAGTGCGGTTTTTCTTTTTTGAATTAAGTCAGGTCCATTCCCATCAATGGGGGATGTACTCGCTGTTGTTACTGCCTGGAGTACCTGCTCCTAGATAATTGCCTGGATGATGGCTCTCATATCAACTATCTCTTGTTCAGGGTTTTCTCTTCCCATCCTCACTATGAAGTTGTTGCTGCAAAATCACCAATGTCATGTCTCTGATTTATAGGAATTATCATTATGATTTCTGGTTTTCGTTTCAGCATGAAATTGGTGAGGAGAGAGCCACATTCACTTCTGTTTCTCCAATACCTATAATAGTGCCTAATCCTTAGTGTTCAGGAGTCTTACATGGAGATCAGCCTTCCCCAGCTCAATTTATCCTAGCTTCTGGTCAGGACAGCTCTTCAAGCTGAAGTCTGGTGGCTAGTAGTCATTCCCTCACATTCTTTGTGCCTGTTGGTGTGGTTGAGTCCACTTCAGGGAAAAACCAGTGACTGACACCTATTTGTTTCTATGGCAAAGGTGGCTGTGACCTCATAGAAGGTATAGTCATTATTTTGTGAAGCTGTGTGAGGATATTCACCCCCACATAATTTCTTCCATATATGTGTCTCCTTTGCCCAGGAGTGCATTCAACAATTCAGCAACCAAACTGTCATTCAGTCCCTGATACATTCAGAGTATGTTTCCATTTCCTTTAAAAAAAAAGAAAAATTCAAGACATGCTTTGGTGATTTGTCATTGAATTACTGAAACAGAGTATATAATTTTATGTATTTGTAAGTCTTTGTCCATCTCTCTTGAGCCCTTGCCATATTTCTATGTGTTTGCAGCTTGGGAAGGGAAATAAGGTTTAATTCAGTATAGTCAGAGATTATAGTTCAGAAGGCTCTTTTTAGACCCTTTTGGAAGAAATGCCTACTTTCTCTCTGATGTTCTACAGATGGCCATCTTGGTACAGAAACTGAGTAGAGTGTCATAAGAGGCTTGTCCTGATTTCTACTTACTTTCCTCTGGGTTTGGGGAGTGTGATCCCACTGCATATGTGTCTCTTTGCTACACTGAAGGGCCCAGACCTCCTCTGAAAATCTAAGGCCTTCGTGGTAAGAGAGACTAAACCTCAGAACCCAGCTTCCCACATCGCTAGGATTACAGGCCTGAGTCTCTTGGACTCAACTCATACCTGCATTTTTATACATAGTGTAGTCAGTTTCATTATATTCACTTCATAGACAGATATATACAAATATATGTATATGTTTATTCATCTATTAATAATCAGTGTTACATCTAGAAACACACAAATATATATTCATATAATCATATAATTAGAATCAAATTATAGCTGTATTTCCCCAAAAATATTTTATAATAATATTTTGTGAAATAATTACTTAAGACTAAAAATTTAAATGCCTTTGTAGTTTGAAAACTCATATTCAATTTTATATATTATATAATATACTATATATAACATCAAGAATATAACATGTATTTACATACAACTTATTTAATTGTGTTATTTTCCTTCCTGATTTTGTGTTTGTTCATCTATGTAACCTTCTTTCTTCTATTGATGATGGTTTTTACTTTCCAGTATACATATTTCCTATATATTTTGTCAAATATGCACCGTAAGTAGATTTGTATATTATTGGAGTCAAATTTTTCTTCCATATTTACCCATAGCACAAAGAAAATGTATACAGATTTGAACTCACTTTTGGAAGAGTGTCCCACATACCACCATAAGTATTATGTCATTTGTCCCAATTGACAGGATAGCTTTCTAGGATATCTTATCTGCTGTCCAAGACCTTTTCTAGCCACCTTATCACCCCAGCCAGGCATGGCCTGGCTTCTTTGCTGCTTCCTGTGCATTTAACAGTTCCATTTATACACAGTAGGCTCTCTTGTACAGCCCCCTGTCACTCTGTGTTTTCCACCCAACAGCACACGTATGCACGATGCTTCAGATTGTAGGCTTAAAAAGAAACATATTTAGGATTCATGAGTCTACAATATATGAAAAACATTGACATTTTAATAAAGTTAGACAATTAAATAGAATTAACACTTTACAACAATCAGAACAAAAAGAAGAATAAAGATTTTTTTCAGGAAGGGGGAATGAAATTTCTAAATCTAGATTGGTCTCTAAGTTGCCTTCAGGCAGAAATTCTGCCTCTGAGTCCTCAAAGGGATTTACTTCCTCATTAAAGACAGGATTTTCTTTCTGAGTCCAGGGAGGGACAGATTCTAATTTCTTAATTGGAAATTGGATCCCCTGCAGGAAGACAAGTTGGTCTGGGTATTCTGTGAGGAAAGATTGTCTTTCCTCAACTGAATCTAGATTTTGGACCTCTCTTATTGGTTTTCCTGAACATAGACTGGGGTCATTTTCCATTAGAACACATTTACCCGGCACATGAAGACGAGTCTTTTTGACTGGTTTGGTGCTGATCTAGGTGGATTGTGAATATCAATGGGAGACATTCTGGATCATATTCTTCCTTGGTTGTATGTACAAGTGCACCTGCATCACATGTCGTGTTCAGAACCAGTGAGATGTCCACAAGACTCAAAACTTGCTTGGGCCTTTCCACAAATTAATAAAAAGCCCTCTATGTTCACATGCTTTGTGGAGATTAGTGATGGCTTCCTATGTCTATCAGTCAACATAGATGACATCACTGATGGGTTCTTTATCTGGAGTTCTGCAGGAGTTGTTCTACGGTGATGAAAACCTAAGCATGGAAATAGGTTCAGGAGTCTTAGAACTATAGAAGTTAAGGTGTGACTAAACTTTCATGAGGATCTAATGGGGGAAGCTGTAGAACTTGAGTTTGGACTGAACACTGATGAGAAGGTAGGGTGTTTCTAATGAGTGATTACTTCCACGTTCTTTCAAAAGGAGAACAGATATTACCTGGCAAAGAATATCAATAAAAGGACATTTTGCCAAGCTGGGGTGTACTAAGGGCTCTTGTCCAATCAGGCGCAGACCTAGAGACCCAGCTTCCATCCGTACTCACCAGCTCTAAGGCATCTAAACAAGGACTTCTTCCTCTTTTTTTGGTCTGAAGGATCATGCGTACCTCCAGCTGCTCCAGAAGAATATGTGAGCAGAAGAGCAAGTCTGAAGAGGGCATGTTGAGCTTGACATACTGTGTAAGTTCTTTCATGGTTTCATGGTCCTTGTGCTCATAGAAATCATCATTGTAGAAGTCCATCCACATAGGAAAAATGGAACAAACCATGCTGTGGGCAGACAAGGAAAATGAGAGCCCGCCCTCCACATCCTGAGCCTATAGCGTTTTTCTGGACATGCATGTTGGGAGATGGGAAGAGACTCCTGCAAGCAGGATGCTCTTCACAATTTCTCAAATACAATACTCTAAAATTCTCCCCGTGATAGGGGGAGAAATTTGTTTCCCCACTGAATCTGACTTGTTATACACAGACCTCCTTGTCATCCATGAGAGTCCAAAACAGCAACCGCATCCACAATGTGTAATCTGCTATCCACTGAAGTGCCGAGCCTCAACCCCCTGGTGAAAATCACAACTGGTGTGCAAAGAAGAATGTTGACTTTGAATCAGAAACCTCAAAGATACCCATTTTGCAAGGACAGAAATTCTCTTTGTCCCAACATCCACTTTCTTTTTCATCTTGTTCATCTTCCTCCTAGTTTTGGTAGAAGGATCTGTACCAATGGGAGGAGAGAATGAGAATAACTCTGTGCTTCTCCTTGTTCTGAACTAACAGGACACACATGGGACTGGTTAAGTCCCACATAGTAATGTAAACATGACAGACAAAAAGTGGAGATATGTCTACACAATTTCAAGGAAATTCTGTGAGGATGCTTATATGCATCTGTCCAAATAAGTGCACAATGGCTCATGCCTCTAATCCTACTAACCAGGAGGGTGAGATCTGAGGATCACAGTTCGAACACAGTCTAATTTGTAAAATTCTAAATATACTTCAATTAACGAGCGAAAGGCCAGACCTGGACCTGGGGATCAAATTATAGAGTGCTACGAACAGGGAGGCACTCAGGCCCTGAATTCAAGCTCAAGTTGCATTCTTTCTTCTGTCTATATTCCTTCAAAGGCCTACAAGATAGTGGTTTCCTAGGTGAGGGTGGACGTTGTGTGCCACTGTCTCATTCCTTTAATCCTAGTCTCTCAGCAAGCAAACTGCTAAGGCTCCCCTAGCTTCTGTGGCAAATGAAATGTTCTGGCAGCCCAGTCCTAAAGAGTTAGCCAGGGAGTGAACTTCTTTATCTCAAGACAAGCTCCTGTGGTCAGACCCCAGTGAAAGAGTCTCAGAGAGGTACCAAGTACTCCAATCATCTGCCAGGTTGTTTCATCAGCCCTGTTTGAAAGAGGAGCACTCACTTTTTAAACAATATCCAGCAACTGCTCCATTGTCTCCTACTCTATAGTGGTGAAGGATGTTTCCAACATAGAAAAGATTACCATTCTGGTAAGCAGGGACCAGGTCCATTAGCAGCATTTCAAACAAGCCTGAGTCCAAGCTCCCTATATTATATGTCACATTCAGGGTTTGGGCTGACTCATTGTAACACTGAGGTGGTGAAAATAATGGATTTTTGAAACATGGAATTGGGAGTACACTTTAAAATAAGTAATAGAGTGGATTGAAAAGTACACAGTAAATATTTTCTCAGTATACACACATAAAAGCACACAATAAGAAGGTTGTACTGTGGGTTAGGATGAGATTAAATAGGTTTCCTGTCAGTTATAACTGGCCTGAGTTGCTTTGCGATTTCCTTGGTTTCTTCGTATAAAAAGGCCCGAGAATATGGATTCGTGTTTTGGCACTGATCCAATGTCTGCAGCATTGAGTGAGGCACTCACACCTCTCATGCCTGAGACCTGAGTCTCTTGAACTTTGAAAACAACACAGGAATGTCTTTCTTGTTCCTGAGCTACAAGCCACTTGAGCTGGCTTGAGCTGACTGTCAGTTACAGTTGCCTGGCTCTCAGAATTCCATATTCTATTCCATTGTGAGGTAGAGAGTGTCATCTCTCAGAGCCGAATGATCTAAGTTGCTTGCTCACATAAGACCATCCCATGACATACTGGAGACTGAAATCTTCCTTCATACATCACTCTATACACATGTGAACATTGTCAAATCCCAACATCCTCTGCTAGGTCTGGGAATCAACATGCTCTCAACCTCAAGGAACACTTCTTAGGTCAGATCCATGCCTTATTTGTCACTATTCCTCTCATCCTGCAGAAATCATTTTGCCTCTCAGGGCCCTCTCAGCCTGCCATGTACTTCTTGCACCTATTTTTGATATCTACATCTTAGGATTTTGTTAGTTTTTTGTTTCCTAGTCTTTTTTGCCCTTGAAGCCCCAATGTGCTGTCATCTGGAAAAAACGTAAGTTCTTAGAGGTGGGAAAATCATACAAGTATTGAAAAATAAACCTTACACATATTGTCAGACATTTTTTAGATGTACATTCTTGTAAGATGAGAGTATTTTTGATACTTTTGTCATATTTTATGACAGAGGGGAGGGGGAGGAGGGAGGAGGTGCTGCATTGTCTTCTCATAATTCAATGATTATTATAGAAAAATACTATAGTTGAAGGAATGTAAGCTTTAAATATGAAAACTGTGCTCCTGGTTTTTTTTTTTTTTATAAGCTAGTCGTTTATAAAGAATTCCTCACTAAAGTCTTGTCATCTTTGTCCCATGAACTATCCTCCTCCTTCAAAATAATCAGGAACAAAACCTTCACAAATGAGTGGGCTGTTGCCCAATCTCTGGATAAGAATTTATGATACAACATTGCCAGCGAATCTGTGTGTGTACATCTGTGTTGAGTGTGTGTGTGTATGTGTGTGAGGGTATGTTGTGCATATCTGTGTTTTAGGTCTTGAATTCAGGGGCTATACGACAAGCCCGAGTATCTTTCTAGTGACTGTAGTGATCTACCAATTGTGCCACAGTTCCACTGCAAGCTTTCTGTAGTGAACTGGAGAGGAGAGACTCATAAAATTTCATGTTCAGGCTGTCTGAACTAAATCTCAGGTCTCAAACTCCTGATTAGTTAGAGTTATACTTATCAGTCTCCATAACCTGGTGACAAAACTGTTACTGGAGGCAGTGGGGTTGCAAGTTTCAGTCAAGCTTCACAAAAGTTTATATCATAAAATAGCAACAGTAGAACCCTATATAAAAAATAAAATAATAAGATGTAATTAGAATAAAATTTAGTGATATAGTCTGTTAGCATAAATTTCAGGAAACAATGGTCTTAATGATTTAGCATCACAAATCCAAACAAAAAGAAATAATTTCAGTAGACTCTACACATTTTTAATTACATCATATAATAATTTCAAAACATTATAATAAACAGGAAAACATTCATACTTATAATGTAAAAAGATGTAATAAGACGAAGATGGCAGATTATGAAATGGGAAATTCTACATTGCAGGAAAATTATTGTCATGGTGAATATATGGTGGTATTGTCATGGTGAATATATGATAATATTCTTCAGAGGAGCAATAGATAAATGTATATTTACTACACATAGTCTAACTTGCCTCTATCTCTATCAACTTCCAATATTCTGCACATTGTCAGTGTATTCGTGTTTATGGTATATTGCCAAATAGCTAGCAGAGTCAGGAGGTTACCAAACTACATTAGCTTGAATGTTTTAGGAGATAAACCTGCTAATTATATTGACTATTTTATATGTTTAACATGTAGTGTGTTATCATTGTACTGTCTAAGTATATACATAAGCTATCCAAAGTGAAATGGAATATAACATTGTTTTGCCTGTAAAGGTAGGTATTTGGGACATCAGTTCCAGACCAGTGTAGAGTTACCTGCAATGCTCCCCAACCCCTGGATATGCATGATGGAATACTTCTGTCATCCCAAGCCCATGAGGAGCTGAGAACAGGAGGATTTCAATTCCATGCCATTCTAGGAAAGATCGTCCACATGGCTCCATCTCAACCAAAGAAAGTTCAACACTGGCTAGCACTTATCACCCCCACCTAGGTGAAAATAAAAATAAGAGTATTGTAGTATAAGAAACAAACAATATTAAAGCATGGCAATACAAACCATCATGAACAACACTTAACTAGTGTTTGTTTCTCATAACTGTAATCCTAACTATAGCTAGGATTATATATGTGAACCAGAGGCACCAAGCAGTTCATTTTAAACATGACTATTTGAAGCCAGGTGCCAGTCTCTCATGCCTGTAATCCCAGCTAGTCATGAGGCTGAGATCTGAGGATCGCAGTTCAAAGCCAGCCCAGGAAGAAAAGTCCCCATAAGACTCTTATCTCCAATTAACAATTCAAAAAACAGAAGTGACTCTGTGGCTCAATTGGTAGAATGCTAACTAACTTGAGTACAGAGTCTCAGGGACAGTGCCCAGGCCCTGAGTCCAAGCCCCACAACTGTCAAAAAAATAAATAAACATTTTAAAGTCTGAATTTTCTGTAAATTAAAATGACAGCTGTGGTATACAATTCTACAGAAAACTACAGATTTCATTATATTTGTAGTTAGAAAAAGTAGCAGCACTTGAATAAAGGACATTTTTTCATAAACTAGGGCAGATTAGTCTATAATTCGATGAAATTGCTGGACTCATACGTAATATTTTTTGGTGGCTTTTTTTTTGTTTTTAGAACAGGATGAGAAACCTTATTTCTGACAATGGCCATTTGGGTGTCTCTAAAATCATTCACAGGCCATGCAAAATTAACAGTAAAGACAGGACACAGTCAACTGACAATAAATTTACTTGTCTTTATGCCATATTCCAAATGATTTGTTTAGCTTATTTGTCCCTATGGCCTATAGTTTCTTACTCCTGCCTTCCTCAAAATACAAGTATGTTCCTTCAATTCAGATTTGAGCCAGGCAATATGTAGTATTAGTGCCAAGTGTCGACGAAAATTGTAACACAACCAGGGAAGCATGAAACCAACACGTTAGTAGCTGGACACTAGGGACTCAGGCCTATAATCCTAGCTACTCAGGAGGCTGATGATCACAGTTCAAAGACAGCAGGAGTGAGAAAATCTGTGACTCGTCTCTCCAATTAACAACCAAAAAGCCGTAAAGGGAGCTGGGACTCCAGAGGTAGAGTAGCCTTGATTACAAAAACTCAGGTGCAGGAACCAATCCTGAGTTGAAGCTGACGGTTAGGCACAAAAACAAAAACAAACTACAACAAAACAAACAAAAGCTGGGAGAAAGCTCAGGAAGGGATGGCATTGTCTACAAGGCAAATGTACACATTACATGAATTGTGATATGGTAAACTCACTCTACACACCTTAGTAACAATTACATTTAAAAAAGAATCTGAGAAATCCCAAAGCCATGGACCTTATGATGTGCATCTGCTTTCTAGTATTTCAAAGTCCCATCATCTGACTTGGTAGCACACAGGTTGTAGCCCAGGGTGATTAGAAAATATGACGGCAGAGATCTTTTCAGATTATCCCACCAAATCTTTGATTACTTTATGTTAAAAACAAAACAAAGCAAAGCAAACAAAATAGACTTTAAGGTTAATTAGGCTGTTATGAAAAATTCAGATGTTAGTAGTCTTTGTGGAAGGGAGGGGAAAAACCAAATATGTAAATAGGGATACAGGTGGATCCATAGCAACAATGAGATGTACAACACATTATGTCAAAAAATGAACTTTACACCTTTGGAGGAGGAAGTGGGAGATGGGAAGGGATGAAAAGGGAAAAAAAGGAGGAGGCACCAATGCTTAATAAGAGATGTACTCCTTACGTTGCAAATGTAATTGCAAATTCTCTGTACATTATTTTCAAAATTAAAAAAAAAAGACTCCAGCCAGAATTACACTGCTAAATGATGAGCTAGTTCATATGTTTTGTAGATACTGATCTCACATATGTCAGGAGAATATCCATTAATTCATAACTAGAAACTATACAGTGTAAGGTATATTAATTCTGTAAGTTTCATTAGGTAACCCATGAAGAGAACACCACATGGTATTCTGCCATGTAACTCCTGACTCCAAACCGTTCATTCTCAATCATTATCTTTCTTTTCTTTTCTTTTCTTTTTTCTTTCTTTCTCTCTTTCTCTCTCTCTCTCTCTTTCTTTCTTTCTTTCTTTTCTTTCTTTCTTTCTTTCTTTCTTTCTTTCTTTCTTTCTTTCTTTCTTCCTTTCCTTCCATCCTTCTATCTTCTTTCCTACCTTCTTTCCTTCCTTCCTTCCTTCCTTCCTTCCTTCCTTCCTTCCTTCCTTCCTTCCTTCCTTCCTTCCTTCCTTCCTTCCTTCCTTTCTGTTCTCTCTCCCTCTATCTATCTCTCCTCTCTTTCACTCACCCTCCCTCTCTCCCTTACCTCAGTATTCTCAACTCTCAAAAAATGGACAATTGGTGAGTTGAACTCACAGGCTGTGAAGAACAGCTCAATTGGCAAATGTGACATTTAATTTACTGTTACCTTATACCTCTACCACAGGTCACTGGAATCAAATAATGAGCACTCTGCAGCATGGCTTCTCAAACCATTTGGAGGAGGAAAGCAAGCACATTCACTGCATTCTGGAGGTCCACCCTGGGAAGGTGGGGGAGACTCCCCCCACCTCTTGGCTAAATCTCAGCCCAGTTTCTGCATCAGGACAGGTGACTGCCTCCAAGTGAGCCAGTTACCTAAGTGACACAGGTACTGGGCAGAGACTTAGCCTCTTGTGGTATTGAGACTAATGGCATGATTCAACATGATCCACTAGATTGTTGAGATTGAGACTTCCTAAATTTTTGGTTAGGCTATGTTCAAATTGTAATCTATTTATTTCTGAATGCTAACCATGATTATAGATGTGACCCAGCACATAAGACCATTCAAAGATCTTTACCATGCATGGAAGACATTAAGTTTATTTTCCCAAATGACATACAAGTTGACAGACAGCAATATAAGTCCTGAATTCTGGTCGAGGTGTTTTTTTAATGTGAAGCAAAATTTACTTAGCAAATTATCTGACTACTGTGATTGTACTTTCATACTTACCTTATATTTTAATATCAAATCACCTATGAGCCAATGATTCACTCAAATTACCTGTAATCATTAATTCCTGTCATATCTTCTAGAGGTAGGCAGAACTGGAGCACACACTACTAACTAAAGTGGTAGAAATTTGAGAGGTTTACAGTTCTGAATCAGCCTAGGAAGGAAAGTATCACCCATATCAACCTACTAGGTAGGTATATTGGAATGAAATCATGGTCCCTGCTTTAGGGGCTGGGTGCAAAAATTGCTACTCTATGAGTAAAGTAACTTAAACAAGAAAGGATTGGTGGAGTGACTCCAGTGGTGGAATACCTGTCTGGCAAACACTACATCAAAACTGAAATCAATTTCCTAAAGATAAAATAAGAAAAGGAAAGAAAGAACAACTCATACTGAACATGTGTTCAATGTAAAGATTTACACTAACTTATTGTAGTTATAATGCCATCATTTATTTCTAGGGCAAACACATTTTGTGTCAAGCCTAAATGAAAAAATTAACACACGATATACAAAGCTTTGGTAAAACACAGGTCTGGCTTACAATTGTGAACACTTAAGTTTGCATGTGCAGAGGTGTTGCAGGGTTTTTAAGGTTTATGGAAATCCATCCCTTTGATGAACTTGACATGATGAAATTACCTAACCATGCAGTTCCCTGGACAGATATTGCTGATATATATATGCATATATATATGTATATATACACACATACATATATATGCATACATATGTATATATATACATATATATATGCATATATATCTTCACACTTGTATGTATTTATATATTAAGTGACATGTAAATAAAATAAAATTTACAATGAATAAATTTGGTGAACAGATATCTTTCCTAGATAATTATTTAATGAATAATTTCATGTCTTATAGTCTCCAATGCTATATCACACTTAAATGGTTGCTGATCCGCTTCAGCTTTTTTATGATATTTTTTTCAGATGAAAAAGCCTGCCAATAAATGTACTTGTATGACATTCTTTTCTTTATGAAATGAAAAGAAGCTGTGTAATATGGCTCTTTATGTTTCATCAACATTTTTTTATAGTTTCAAGTACATATTGCCTTATACTTAGATTTCACTCATCTTCCAATAATACCTATGGGAAGGAGAAAATGAAGGATCATTCTGTTACTTTGGGAGCTTCTGTTATTAATCACTGCAATAAATATTATGAAAATGAAACTCTGAAATTATTTGGAGAGATGACTTGAAAGTTTCCTTTCTACACACTCATGCTACTCCCTCAACTAAATCATAGAACTTAAAATAAGTAACATTATAGCTGGGAGCCAGTTGTCCATGCTGGTAATCCTAGCTGTGCAAGAGCTGAGATCTGAAGATGTTAGTTCAAAGCTAGCCCTTGCAGGAAATCTGTGACACTCTTTCCTCCAATTAAACACCAGAAAACTGGAAGAGGCACTGTGGCTCAATATTTGGAAAGCTAGTTTTTGGACATGTTGTTGGAGTGACAATTGCTGCAGTTGGTTCAAGTGTGAGTAAAAGGGTACAGTTTTAGCACAATGATAGAAATCTTTCCGGGATCTGGTAGATTTTCCCACTGTCTTCAATTTCCCTTTTTTCTGAGAACTAAAATGTCATTAAGTTATCAGATATTCAGTCTATCACATGTCTAAATAATAGAGAATGGGACCAGATCTACATTGAGCACTCACAGTAGACAGGTTTCTGGACATTCTCAGGAAGAGGCTTCTGCAATTGTGGGATTGAGAGTGTTGCATAATTTACAAAACAGCCATCATAGATGGAAGGTATTCTGCTAATTTGACCCCTGAGATATTGGATGTTTCATCGGCATTGTATTGATTTTTATGAATCTGTTAATCAGATTCTTTATACTATATGATGTTACTAAATTGTGAAATGCATGTTTATTGCATTTCCTTTGTATAACATATAGTATGTTTTGAAATTTGGTATAAATCATTCATGTTTTTATTTTTTCCAATATGGATTACTCCTAGTTCTCAAGAGTGGGGAAATGCTTTGTAACTTTGTAACTAGAAGTCATATGTTGCCATGTGTCATATCCTATTTTCCTTGTACAGAGTTGGTAATAAATTATATGTAATTTATTTTTTATTTTTATTTATTGTCTATTGCAGAGTTTGAACTTGGGTCCTGGGCACTGTTCCTGAGGTCTTTGGCTCAAGGTTATCTCTAGTCTTGATTGATTAATTGTAGATAAGTGTCTCATGGCAACTTTTCTGCCCAAGATGGCTTTGAACTGTGATTCTCAGAAATCAACCTCCAGATTAGCCAAGATTACAGGCATGAGCTACCAGCACCTAGCTATATGTAATTTCAACTGTAGTTTTCTTCAAGTATTTCTTCCCACACTGAAGTTTATTTTTCTGACAAACTTTCTAACAAATATGCAATCTATTTAATTTTGAAAAGTACTGCTGTACCTCCTACTTATTTGTGGCATTTCTAAATTCCAAGTTCCTCTGTGTTCCAGGGTAGATACTTTTGCTTGTAAGAAGTATTGTTGCTGAACACATGACATATGGTTAGTAAGAGAACAAAGGATGTGAAGCTACAGCAGCCAGATAAAGATCTCCCAGGACAATTCAAGTGCAACTCATGTACTCTCTGTGTAGGTGCATAGGGAACATACAAAAGACATTCGTTTTTTGGTGGGTCCGGTCATGGGGCCTGAACTCTGGGCCTGGGTGCTGTCCCTCAGCTCTTCAACTCAAGGCTAGTGCTCTACCACTTGAGACACTGCGCCACTTCTGGCTTTTTTCTTTTTGCTTATGTGGTGCTGAGGAATTGAACCCAGGGCCTCATGCATGCAAGGCAAGCTATATACCACTGATCCATCTTCCCAGCCCGAAAAGAAATTCTTATACTTGAAAGTGATTGAGTGTGTGTGCACATAGATGTTGACTTAATTATCTGTTGCTATAGTTTTACACATTCAATAGTATAAAACAATATTTCATATATATATGTGCAGATCACAGTTTCCCGACTCCAGAGAACCACCTCCATGGGCACCACTTGCCTATGTTGCTCTTTGGGTAATAAGAATGAAACCTGGAATTGTCCAGTGGTAGAGAAATTACTCAGAGATTCAAGCATTTGTCTTTCAATATGTTACTTGTTCCTAACTCTAAAATTAGGAAGTCTGTTAATATATAATATATGTTATATTATAATATATTTATTATACTATATAATGTATAATATATTATACAATATATATATGTATATTACATGTAATATCTGACAGAATTATATATTTATAAGGAAAAATGTAATAAACACATCAATGTCCATACTTTCCTAGTCATGATTAAGTACATCAGAGTTAGGTGCATTATATCTCAACAGGTAAACTCTACTGAAGTTCTGATGACCTTGAACTAGATAAGAATTCCTGTTCAAAAAAAAAACCCTCTCCTCAATTATGAGAAAAGATAAGTTTGGAAGTTTTTTTGTTTTGTTTTTTGGGTTTTTTTGGCAGGTCATGGGGCCTGAACTCTGGGCCTGGGTCCTGTCCCTCACCTCTTCACCTCAAGGCTAGTGCTCTAACACTCGAGCCATAGCAACACTTCTGGCTGAGGAATTGAACCCAGGGTGTCAAGCCTGCAAGGCAAGCACTCAACCAATGAGCCATGTTCTGAGCCCAGGTTTGGAAGTTTTGGGGAAGAGGGATTTGGCATTTGCTTTGGATCCTTGATTAGTAGTGAATAGGTATCATTTTGCTCCAAATTTTATCTCCTTTTATGTTCCCTAGACAGTTACACAGGATCATCATTCCATCGCATATCTTTAAGTCCTTCTTTTATTTCTTTTTATCATTATTGTTTTTTGATGTTTTGATGATCCTGAAGCTTGAACTCTGGGCATAGGTAGTGTCTCTGAGCTTCAGGCTAGTGCTCTACCACTTGAGCCACAGCACTACTTCTGGCTTTTTCTGCCTGGGCTTGCTTTGAATCATAATACTCTGATCTCACCCTCCTGGGTAGCTAGGATTACAGGTGTGAGCCAGTAGTGCCCAGCAAGTCCCTCTCTTTTAGATATTATTCTAAAAGCCTCCTATCCAAGGTCACTCCTCAGATAGCAAATGGACCTATGCCAACAATTCCTTCACACTCTCATCTCCTGTTATGGCTATTATGTGTCTTTTCCATGTTATCTTGAACCTACTTCACTGTTTTCTTCCTAATCCATGATTGTATATGGGTCACTAATAATTACCTAAATTTAGTGGCTATACACCCTAAATTACTCAACCATTAATTTCATTTACTTATTTTTTTTTCAATATGATTGTTCTTCAGTACCAAACTGAGCTTATACTCACCTTCTCTACCTCTTGGCATGTGTGAAGCCTGGGCCTTTTCTACCTCCAATGCAAGAGGTTAGCCAAAGAATAGCCTACAATATTCCTGCTTAGGATTCAGGACAAGTAGTTTAGTGCCTGAAAGTAGCAACGCATTCTTGGCATGGGAAGAGGTGGGAGAGACAACAGCCTATAGAGTAAACTGGTAGACACAACATTTAACAACTTCTTTGAGGAAACTGACCTCCTGCACAGTGGTAGTGAGATAACTCACCTAGTGAATATTCATATATAAATGAAGTTGTCATGTCTCACTGCACAACTCACTTTTAGTCAAAGAGAGGGTCATTCTTTTGTGTACTCCTTATGCCCAGTCTCACTTTATCTCCATCGTAGACTTTGCCCAGACTCTGTTCCTCCCAGAAAGGTGCCTGATGAGTAGGAAAATGTGATCTCTTGGTTTCTGACTGGCCCTATGAGAAATGAGGTCACTTTTAGTTTTGAACCTATTCCTCCTGACAAAGCTGTGGTGAATGGTGGGAAAGCTCATTCTCTTAATTGTGCCCTAGTACCAAATCTCTTCAGAAAAAGTCAAGGAATGATAGATCCTGCCTGAGGGATTGAGTTTCTCTATTTCCAAAGAGGTCAATTAATATCTGATTCTGAGTTCCAGGTGAAGGTCTTTTACCAGATCCTCCAAGCTGGAGTGGATGTTCCTCAGATTCCAGACCATCCTCATATTTCTCAAGCTCTTTCCCATAAACCAAAAGGTCACAGGAGTTGAGTTTAGAAACAAGGAGAAATGAGAATAGCAGAAGAATCATTGTCAGGGGAAGGAATTAGAAATTTTGGGTTAAAAAAGGCCCATAAAATCTAGGATCACTCAATCATTTGGGAATCATATCTTAAGATTAGGGAATAAAAGTAATAAATTACTGCCTAAATTAGTAACTCCACTGTTCTGACTACATCACAAGTGTTCTGTCAAAAGTAGCTGTCCTAGCTCAATGTTGATGAGCAAAATGGAACACATGTTTTCCTCACAAAGTTCTACTGAGTATCTTCATCTATGGCCCAGGTTGTTCTTACTCTCTACTTCTCTGTTACTTTCCTTTGCTGGATTCAATCAATGATACTTGAATGTGTTATCATCTTCAGACATGTAATCACATTTTCTTTTAATCCATTTGTTATAAATTAAAACAAATTATGGGGAAACATATATCTATGGTACATTTTCTTCCATGGCATACTTATTTGATGTTATTAAGTATTATTTTAATTGTTTCATTTTTAAAACTTGAGGAAAATATTTTGTTAGTATTGGCACTAATCAGTTGCACACTTTTAAAAAATGTTCCATGTCTGTGTTTTTGTTATTAAGTTTCTAATATTGTCTTGTCCCCCAACTGTTGCCTTCTTAAAATTGGATCAAAATGCAAACTGTATATGATGGTCCTTTATGTGTTCATTGATATATTTAAATTTCTTCTAATAGCCACATATTTTAGGATATCTTCAACCTATTATAACTCCTCTAAAAATGAATATGGAGGTCCCTTTTAAAGAAAAACACGAAGCCACAAAACCTGTGAAATTAAGATTAGGTATATATCCAAAAATATTTAGCAGTGATATTGGAGAAATTTACTTCTCTTATATACCGGAAGATGTTTATAGTTATGAATAGCATATTTCCTTTATTTCCTCTTTTTTGTGCATCTAGGTTGATTACATAGCTTTCTTTCTTGCTGCCATGCACATGGATGTTGATGTTGATTTATATTCCTTCTTTATGTAGTAAGGTTGCAGTAAAGGTCATCAACACATGTGTCTTTTTGGTATTGTCTAATCTTCCATTATGATCTTCTTATGGGTTGCACTAGTTTACAATATCACAAAACCGAATACAGTTCCTGATTTATTTCAACCTCCCAGATGTTTATTTATTTGAGTGGTGATAGCTATTCTGGTGTGTAAGATGGGATTTCAGTGACTTTCCTATTTATTTTCCTTTGTATTTCCTATGTGGATAAGAATCTCAAACATTTCATTTATTTATTAAACACTTACATTTGTACTGCATGCCGGATCAGTGTCTTTGCTTTTCTTTTGGTATTCGATCAGTTTTTAAGTTCTATAATAATTGATTTTTTTCATATTCTAAATACTCACTTTAGTAAGAAGATTTTTTTTCATTGCTGTGGTGCACAATTAACTAAAATCAACAGAGTGTACATTTATACCACTGGAATTATTGTTTGTTTTACAGCCAGGAAATTGTTTCAATAAAGATGCTGAACTTTTTCACTAGATAGACTCAAATGATAGTATCTCATATTAGCCTAAACTAATCTACTAACTAACAGTCACAGCCTGGGCCACAACAGTCTGGGCTAAGTAAAACCACTAACACAGCACATGATCCATTTAAATACAGCAAAGGGCTTCATAAAAGTAAGAAGAAAGACACCCCCTTTATGAAGCAAATTCTGAAGTTCACAAGCAGATATTAGGAATCTGAATATTAAGAAGATCTAAGGATAAAACTATATAGAAGAAGAAATTTAGAATTCATCATTCAGGAGGAGGAAAAACCACTAGATACCAAAACTCAATGCTGAAGGGAAGAAGTATTTTACACCAAACCTCAGCTGTGTCTGACTCGCTCACACCAAACACACACACAGACACACACACACACACAGACACACACACACACACACCTAGTGAAAGACCTTAGCCAAAGTATAGCCATTCTGGATTAATCCATTTTGAAGGCCTATAATAAAAGTATCCATTGTGAAGGCATTTACTGAAAGTATCCATTGTAAAGACTTTTACTGAAAGTTAGGACTCAGGTTCCTGGAAAAACCATGAAATGTCCCAATAACACTCTTCCCGTAACTCTCCTAGCAATAGCCATAAGCAGATGACAGGAAGGTACCTATAGCTACAGATGTTTCTTAAGATTCCAAAGTTATCATAATTTGCTTCTTACTGCTAAGCCTGCACATGTTAGCCAATAAGATTGTTACAATATTAACTCATTAAATGTCAGCTAATCATGTAACTGACAAGCTATGAACCCACTTACCTCAGCTCTATGCCCTATAAAAACCCTGTTAACTGAAGGTTCAGAGCTCTCAACTCTGACCCACTGCGATGCTGACAGTTGTGAGTCCAGGCTCGAGCTTGCAATAAATGACCCTCGTGTGCTCACATCGGAAATGGCTTGGTGGTCTTTGGGGATCATTATCTCAGCACAAGACTAGTGTACACAGAGAACTCCAAGGGCAGCTGTATCTGAGACAATGAAGCTTTTCCCTCTCCCAAGCTGAAATGGGGGTACGCTTTGCCTGGAGGATGGCACCCTGTGAGCCCTGCATGAATGGTGAACCAGACATGGGAAGCCCTGTAAGCATCTACGGGGTGGCCTCTTAGAGGCTGGAGAAGTTTACACCTATAGTTGGACATGGCATGAGGCAGGAGGACAGAGGGAATCCAGAAGATGGGAGACGCACCGGAGCAAATATGCCTATCCGTGGAGACTCCTTGGCCATGTTAAGGAATTTCCAAGCCCACACATAGCAGCCACCACGCAAGTCCCCAGAGGCCACTTGTCTGAAGGGCAGTCCCTGGTCCTGATCCAGAGCCTGAACTTCCCCAGTGGCCCTGTGCCTGGCTAGGGTGGAGCAGTGGCCACCAGCCATTCTTCCTCTGCTCTGCTGCCCATAACCTCCCAGCAGCTGCCTGGTCCCCAACTCTCATGGCAAGCCAGTTCTGTGGGGCAGGCTGAGGCTGTGTCTGAGATTTCTGGTGCCTGCTTCAAGGCGAGAGTGAGTACTAGTGCACAGCAGAGCTGGTCCTCACTCACTTCAAGGTATGACCATCACTGGTTCAGCACTGCTGCCCTTCCCACCCCCAGAGTTTACCTACAAGTCCCTGCCTTCTTTACTTGAAATTCTTCAGCCAATGGTTGTCTCATTTCTCATTGCCTGTTTGGGTTGGATTTGAGACTCCTTCCTCTTCTCACCCATCCACGAGGCCCCAGGGGCCTAACTCCGCACCTCACAGACACTACCCAGAACCCAGCTGCTTTTGGGGCTGCTGCTTCCTGAGCCATTGGCCTACTGCCTCCTTCCTCCCTTCACCAGCCTCTGCCAGGGCCTCCCATATTCTCCCTACTACCCCCATCCCCAACCCCAGCTCGGCCTCCCCCTAGGCCTCCCCTCCTCTCCACACAGCTCCCAGTGCCAACCCCAGCAGGGCCACTGCTCTGGGGAAGACAACTGTGGGCCTGGCCCAGCAGAATCAAAGGTTCCACAATGTGCAGCCAGCTTAGAAATGAAGGTAGCATATGTCACTGATCAGTGTCTTTCACTTCGCTTACACAAGTATTAGTTGTATTAATTTGGTATTTAATTTTGGATTTTGTTACCTCTTATTAAGCCTTTGAAGAATAGCTGGTAGAAATACAGTTCCAAAATTCGGATTGACTCTTGTTTAATTCTTTCGAGATTTAAAGATTTTTAAGTAGTTATAACCATCATGAACTCTCATTTCTATAGCAGACTCTATTCAGAAAATAATTGCTTATGCATCTGTTATCAATTACTTACAAGACTTGAGACTTTTAAATTTCAAATATTACAGGAAGATCTTTGATTCATGTTGAATGGAAATGAGTAGGTTGAGCTGTTGCATATATTCTTGTGTGTTCGTGTGTGTGTGTGTGTGTGTGTGTGTGTGTGTGTGTGTGTGTGTGTGTGTGTGTATGTGTGTGTGTGTGCATTTGTGTGTAGGGGGGTATATGTGTATCATTGAAATCAAGGATAAGGATGTTGAGCCCGGGTCTTTACTTGTTTCCTTTTTCTAAGATATACACTATGGCCTTTCTTTGTTGGTGGTATGCTCTGATTGCTTGCTTTTACCTGATGTGCACATTCCAGCTCAATTTTTCAATTAAAGCTTCTTTTTTTATAATTCAGCATAAAGGGCTCTGATAGTGTTTTGTCTTTAGTCTGCCATCTAAGATCTTCTTTTCCTCTTCAAAAATTAACTTTCAATATAAATTTTACCTCCTGACTGATTTTTCCTTTAATTTGCATTTTGAAATAAGTATTATAAGTCCTTTAATCTCTGTATTTATGAAGAAAATCATTTTGAATTCTCTGTTTAGTGTAATAACACCTGGACAGATTTGTTAGCACCAAGACCTTAAAATTACTTTTGTAGTTTTAGTTTAAAATACCTCCTCCATGTTTACAGCATAGGGAGACAAATAATTCCTATTAACAATGATAACAGTTTTATTCATTAAAATATCAGATAATTTATAATTTTGATTATGTCTAGTGGCAAATGAATACATTTGCTCAATAGATTTGCTTGATAGACCCTTGCACGAAAATACCACTTATGGGGGCTGAGAAGGTGGATCAGTGGTAGACAGCTTATCTTGAATGCATGAGACCCTAGGTTTGATTCCACAGCACCACCTAACCAGAAACAGCTAGAAGAGGTATTTTGGCTCAAGTGGTAGAGCACTAGTTTTGAGCTGAAGAGCTGAAGGACAGCGACAGTTCACCACCATCAGCAAATTAAATAAATAAAACTCATACTCAAGTACATGAATTTCAAAGGTTGATTACCATTTTAGTTAGGGGCAGGGTGCCAAGATACAGCAGAACTCTGTTGCAAAACTTTAAGAAGAATTTCAACACCTAACAAATATGAAAACCAGAAAGTAAAACATTAGCTCTGTCAACAACATATAGAATTGTTACTCAAAGAGAAACCATACTAAGAATGAACTACTTGTTATAAAATTTCTTAAGAGAATATGGCTTTATATTAATTATCATATAAATTGATCCATTCATTGACCTTCAAAACTCCATCGACGGGCCTGAGTCTTAAGGGCACCTACACAAACTGGAGTAGATAATCATCAATCTGGACTTTTAAAATTGTTATTGCATTTTTAAAGTTGTTATACGGATAACCATTTTGTAAGTCAGGTAATGAGTTCATTTCCTGTTTGACAATCCCATCTCTCCTGTCCTGTCCACAGTCATATAGCTCGTTGTGAACACAATAGCTACAGTGTACAAGTGCTGCATTTGTTTCCCTGTTCTCCTTGACTATCTCTGGTTCCCTCAATGCCCTAAATGGATAAACTAGAACAGAAAAATCCCTCTTGTTTCCAATTCCTGGAATACATTTCAATGTAAACATCAGTAATTTTATGAGAGTGTCAGGCTCCGTACACACATCCCAAACACGTATACTTCCTATACCCAGTCATAACTCCCACCTAATTCTAAGGTCCACACAGTAATTCTTTTCACTTTGCACACAGGAAGTAACTGAGATTCAGAAAGATTATGTAAGTCACTGGAAATACTGGGCTGGGCATAGTGGCTCACTCTTATACCTTACCTACTCCAGAGAGTAAGATCTGAAGATCATAGTTTGAAACCAACGCAGGTTGACATATCCATTACATGTTTATCTCCATTTAACCAGAAGAAAGCGAGAATTGTGTGTTTCACTTGGTAGACCTAGAACGCCACCAGACATGAGTGGGAAACCTAAAGAATATTGACAATATGATGATTTTTAAGAACTAATGTTGTCACATAAATAATCTCAGACACCACACACACACACACACACACACACATACACACACACACACCCCACAACCACACTCCTTAAAACAGATATTAGTACTGAAAGCCAAATAGTTTTTTTTTTATTTTATAAGTTTTATTTTTAGCTTTAGTGAGGTTTGACTTGATAGTTTCTACTGATGAGCCACAACTTAGAACTTTGTTATAATTATACCCATATCTGTATTCAGAAGAACATTCTCCTAGTTAAGTCTTCCTCCTTTTTCAGCAATTATAAGTTTTCTTTTCTTGGTCCAGTTTCTTTTTGGGATCTCAATCTCTTAGAATTTTCTGTTTTGCATGGTCTGTAAGTTCATTGATCCAGTAGATCTCAGCCATCCTAATAACCTGGACAGAACCTGCCTTGGGAAAAATGTTCCAAGCTCACCATTCAGTGGATGTTGTAAGTACTCACCCATAATCACGTTCTCTTCAGAATTGGGAACTTGTTTGGTCCAGGAGTTCAGGGAATGCATGCACTGTGTGCTATTTCATGCTTTTTTAAAATGGCAGCTTCCACCTATTGTCTATTTTAAGCATGGTATGAACAGAAGGATTGCCCCTAAGAGACAGAAGCACTGTACTAACTGTGGCTCTCAAAACATAGAAGGAGGGAAAGAAGTTCTGAAGGAACCATGGAGCCTAGAAACTGATTTCGTGAAAACTCAAACTTCCATTTATCTTACCTTCAAAATAGAAAGTCAGAGACTGCAGTTACTTGTATGCTCCATTTATATTCCTGAGCAAAGGGCTCCCTTCCCCTTTGCCCTTCTGACAATTTACATCAGGGGCAGAAAGGAAGATGTAACAAGAACACCTAGAGTTTGGGTCTGGGATTAAAAACTCCTTTTTGTGATCAAAAACATTCCACCACCTCCTGAATTGGATCTGAAGGGCAGAAGGAAAAAAGGTTAGAAATTCAGAAACTTATAATTACTTCTAGGTTTGCGATCTAAACTCATCCCTTCCCACCCCTCTGAATCCTATTTCCCAACTGTGTAGACACCCTTATACTCTGTTCTCATGGAGCATTTGAGTGTGGGGCATCATCTCCTTCTTATGTGTACTGTTTTACAAATGGAGATTTTCTCCTAGGCTCAAAATGATTTCATTGATTGGGGCATTGTGTAATATGCTAAACAGAGAGTTACCTGGAAGGAAGGTCCTAGAAGGCAAAACATCTACTAGGAAAATGGAAACCCATGGTTTGGCATGCTTAATGTTTTAACTTGTGCACTGAACTAACAGGAGAAAATGACACACTAAGAAATCTGCCAATTATGCCAAATAAAGAGATATGATGAAGGTCAGAGAAAGGACATTGGTTTCATGGTGGTCATGACAAGACAACACCTTACCACACCTTCAAAATACTAATCCATACTCACCTACTTTTTTATTCACCCATGTCATTAGGTCTGAGTTGTATGTAGGATTCCTCAGGGCCTTCAGAACAGGAAGATCTCAGGGAGAGATTAACACTGGTCTGCATTTGGGGTATAAAATAATCAGTTTGATGAAAGCTCTTAGTAATATCCTACAAATATGGGCATTTATCCTACTACACTTGGTAAGTATCCCCTCAATAAATTATCTTTGGTTTCATCACTTGCTGACATAGAAGCTGTCTGGTAGCTCCATTGTGAATTCACTTTATTCTGCTGAACCAGAAATGGAGAAGGAGAGACTGACCAGAACACATTTGCATCTTTCTCAATGAGCAGTGAATGGCTGGGGAGTATTTAAGAAGCTCCCCATGTTCTCAGTTAGCTAGTACCATCTTGGATTCCGCCTCAAATCTTGATAAACAGATACAGAAATTAGCTTGTTGTACCAGATTCGCAGCTAGAGAGGTAGATGAGAAAATGGAAGTGTTTGGTGTGAAAGCCACGAGTTGATATGAAGCACAATTCAAAAGATGTGGAGATGAAGCGAGCTACCCTGGAGGGAAATGGAGAGGCAGCTGAAACAGAAGAGCACCTGGAGAGAAGATGGAGAAAGTTTGATGCTACCTGGACATCAAAGTAATCCACCTGAGGTACAACAATCTTGTTTTGCAGAGCCACAGAGAGAAGTTGGAAGAACATCAGCAAGTGCTCTTGCCCATTTCTAGGGAGCTCCCCAATTGCGATGGTAAGAATTGGTAGCTTCTAAGAGCACTGCTGTTGAGCACATCTCAGATCCCTTGCTACCATGATAATTGACAATGGAGAGGAGCAGCAAGAGATGTATGAGGTGATTGCAGCTCACTATGTGGAGCCTGTTCTGTAGCATTGTGGAGTGTGGTCTCTCAGGATGCTTACAGCAAAGACCCTATAGCTGGTGTCAAAGAATGCAATCTACTTGGAGTAGACTTTTATAGATGGCACGTGCTTGAACACAACAAGCTGATAATGAGCTGCTAGAGGTAGTTTCCCTAAAGATCTAACAGCCAAAACTGGACAGGCAAACCCAGAGCTATGCACCACATTAGGCCACCATGCCAATTGCTACTCCCATAGTACTGGCTACCCACTTTGCACACCCATGACCTTGTTACCCTGATTGTGCCCCACAATCCCTCACAACTTTTATTCTTTCACTTTGTCTGTGCTTCCTTGTCCCTGCTAAACAGTTCTGGATACCTGTGTTAGCTATCCCAACCCCTGCAAAGCTGTTGCTGCTAACCAATTTCCTTACACTGGAACTCAGCAATTACAGTCACAGTTAACCTTTACCTGGTATCCTACTCTCTACTACTCTTTTCTGCTACCCATAATTCATAACACCATGGATCCAGCCACCTGAACCCTGACACCTCTGTCTCCCCTGTCTCTGTTACCCCATTCCCCCCAAAAAAGCAAGGGAAGAGTGGGCACAGACAGTTGACTTGGATACTCCTCTTGCAGGCATATTGGGACAAGTTATTCCTGAGGTATTTAACGCGAGGGACTAACTGGTGGTGGAAAGAAAATAGCTTACTCAAAGTTGACTAAAATCCAAAGACATGACTTATAAGTTATTGTTAGGGAAAGAAGGTCCTGCAGTGAAAGTTACTGAGAAAGAAAATTTAACAAATAGTATTGGGAACGATGCAAAAGGTTGAGCTTAGTCTCTTCTACCAGTTGTCTGAATTATTTTATGACATATGATAAGTAACTACATTGCATTTTAAAAATTATATGAAGATGCACATTTATGTGGTATTTATGTTAATTGATGGAATAGTTGCTTAGGATCACGTTAATGATATTCAATAGTTTATGCTCTATGATATGCCCATGAATCTGCCTTTGGCAATATGTATTGACCTCTCTAACAACAAATGGAATTTCATTGTCAAATACTAAAAGGACATTATTCGTGCTAGTACCAAAATGAAAGCAGGAACAAGAAAACTGAATAAAGCTACAAGTTTGAAGGGAGGGGGTCAATGGTAAGGGTTATGATAAAAGAGAAATTCTTCACCATGGAATCTTGGAAGAATAGAATGTGTTTTCTTGAATTACTAGCTTTTAAAACATTCTTAGAAAGCAAAACATTGTTTTTTATTCTTGCTATTTGGAACCTCTTTAATGAATATTTTAACCAAAAATTATCAATACAACTTTGAAAATTCAATAATGTGAATTATAAGATTAACATTATACTCAAAGTTGCCTTGAGATGCAGGAAGGCTGCATTTCTTTTCTATTAAATTAATGGAATAAGCTTCCTTTTGAATGGTTGGACAGTCCATGACACTTGTTCCAAAACAAGGAAATATACTGGAGAGAAAAAAAAAGAGGAGTAGTTCCAGGAAGATGGTAGAGGAGAACCTGTAGGCTAAACAAGCTCTCACCTAGAAAGCAGTTTTAGTGTAACAGTGAACAGTCTTAGGTGGGAGAATTACACCAAGTGTGCCATCCCAGTACAGAGACTTTTGCTAGAAAGGGAAAATCCAGGCAAGGAAACAGATCTGAGCACTTGCTGGAAGCTGTGGCCATGGTAGCTACGCCGGTAGCAGTGGCCATTGTTGCCATACCTACAACACAGGGAGTACTGGACGAATGTGCCAGACACAGCGAGTGATAGGATTCTACCCAACACCAGCAAGAACTGACAAGGTGCAGGTATCTTCATCCTGCAGATCACAGACCAGAGATAACCCAGGAACCAAGACATAATAACACCTTCTCAGGGAGCAGAGTGGGCAAGGTCACCCTTTCCCCTCCCCCTCCCCACTGTGCCACTACCTGAAATCTCCATCTTTGATACTGGCAAAGGCCTGGCTGAGAATATAGCTCCAACCCAGGACTTGGAGCAAAACAAAAGAGTCATTTAGCAGGTCACAGGAACCTGACCTACTTGCTAGGCTCAGCTCCACCCAAGAGAAAGTCACCCAGCCAGTGAAAACTCAGCCCCCAGAGGAATGTCTTTCTTCACTGGGTAAACAGAGCCAGAGGCTTCCCCTCCTTATAGCAGCCTAGAAAATCAATTGAAACTCAGTAAACATAAACCCTGAGAATGGCTCCATGCTGGGCTCTGTGAGTGTCTCAGAAGATAGCCTCTCAGGGAAAAGCTACTGTTTGCTGAAAGGCCTCAGCTCTACCAAGAAACTAGCCTCATCACAGCATCTCCAAACAAGAGGAAACTGCCAACTCCCTCTTTTGTGAGAAACAAAGCAGATCTCCCTCCCACTGAACTAGCCTGGGAGGAGGATCACAAATTTCTGGGTAAAGCAGACCATTTTTCTGCCTGCCAAAGAAACTAATTTAAGAAAACAATCAAGCCACAGGAAAACCAACCACCAAAAGCAGACCAGAGATTCCACCAAGAGACTAGTTATGGACACAAGGGAGATACAGGATCTTCCCATTCACCCCCCCAAAGAACCCCTTCTTTTTACCTTATCATTAACTTGTATTTTTAAAAAAAAATTGTTTTCTATTAATTTTTTTTCCTCTTATAATTTTTATTGTAGGTGTATATGTGTGTGCACTTTTGTATTTTTATTTTATCTCTACTGAATTTTGATCCTTTTCCTTTCTTTCTTTCTCATCCTTTCACTTTTTCTTCACTTCATTCTTTTTTAGGTGACTTAATTGCTGTTCTCCTCATCCTCAGATATACCCTTCATTGATTATTAGACCTTATTCCACATTCTTTACACACTTAATCCAGAAATTTATTACTTATTTCAAAAACTCTTAGGCTTAAATTCCTTAGTAACAGTATTATCTAATAATACCTATATAATATTATAATTATTTTTAATTTTTGTTCTTATCATAAGTATTTTTAGTTCTTCACATCTCCTTTCTACACCTTCCCTCCTCTCATCCTATTCCTGTTCTTCTCTCAATATTTCTTTTTTTTTTTTTTTTTTAAATTTTATTTTATTTTATTTGAGAACATACTGTACAGAGGGGTTACAATTACATGGGCAGGATAATGCATACATTTCTTACCAAGCATTGCATCCTCCTCCTTTGTTTACCCTTCACCTCCCTTCCCAGCCTCCCCCCTCCCTCCCACCCAATCATACCCCCCCTCCCCCCC
The DNA here is from genome assembly GCF_019054845.1 of Dipodomys spectabilis. Classification (NCBI taxonomy): domain Eukaryota; kingdom Metazoa; phylum Chordata; class Mammalia; order Rodentia; family Heteromyidae; genus Dipodomys; species Dipodomys spectabilis. The sequence goes on along the minus strand of NW_024870734.1, from coordinate 505,292 downwards.
CCCACCGACATTGTAAAGCTGGTTTTGACATGACATTTTGTACTTCTCATTGTTGCAACAGGTCCACCTGAATCCTTAAACGACTTGTTTGTCCCCGTCTCCTCCACATGTTATACTGACATCAAATATAGTGAAAGCAGGGGTTACACTGTGGGGGAGGGACACACAAAGCAACAAAGAAATAATCTTATAAATGCATTAGAAACACATGCATGAAAGAAACAAAAACATTAAAATACATATTTGAGGTTTTGTTTTCCTAACATCACATTATCTGACTTTTTCCGCTTGACTCATACCTATACTAGATATTGCAAATAAGGGAAACCATGGGACCTATGTTTCTTTGGGCCTGGCTTACTTCACTTAATATAATTTTTTCCAAGCCTTTCCATTTCCTAACAAATGGGGCAATGTCATTCTTTCTGATGGAGGCATAGAATTCCATTGTGTATATATACCACATCTTCTTGATCCATTCATCTACTGAGGGGCATCTGGGTTGGTTCCATGTCTTAGCTATGGTAAATAATGCTGCAATAAACATAGTTGTGCTGGTAGCTTTAGTGTGGCCTTGTTTGTGATCATTTGGGTAAATGCCCAAAAGTGGGATTGCTGGGTCGTTGGGGAGCTCTATGTGGAGTCTTTTGAGGAACCTCCATACTGCTTTCCAAAGTGGTTGAACAAGTTTACATTCCCACCAACAATGAAGTAAGGTTCCTTTCTGTCCACATCCCCTCCAGCATCTGTTGTTGTTAGAGTTCTTGATTTTTGCTGTTCTAACTGGAGTGAGGTGATATCTCAATGTTGTTTTGATTTGCATTTCTTTTATGGCTAGGGATGTTGAACATTTCTTCATGTGTCTATTGGCCATCCTTCTTTCTTCTTCAGAGAAGCTTCTCTTTAAGTCTTTCGCCCACTTACTTATTGGGCAGTTGTTTCTTTGAGGATTTGTTGTTGGGTGGTTTAATTTTTTGAGTTCCAAGTATATTTTAGATATGAGACCCTTGTCCGTTGTATGGCTAGTAAAGATCTTCTCCCAGTCCGTGGGCTTTCTATTGATCTTGCTAGCTATGTCATTTGCCCTGCAGAAGCTCTGCAACCTTATACAATCCCATTTGTCCAGCCTTTCTTTGATTTGTTGTGTTTCCGGGTCTCTATTCAGAAAATTTCGGCCTGAGCCAAGGAGACCCAGGGTTTCTCCTATTCCATCCTGTAATGTTTTCAGAGTGTCTGCTTTGAGTTCAAGGTCTTTGATCCATTTGGAGTTGATTCTGGTGCAGGGTGATATATAAGGATCTAGCTTTAGTTTTCTACATGTAGTTAACCAGTTTTGCCAGCACCATTTACTGAAGAGGCTGTCTGTCTTCCATTCTATTGTTTTAGCTCCCTTATCGAAGATTAGATGGCTATAGGTCTGTAGGTTCATTTCTGGGTTTTCAATTCTATTCCATTGGTCCTGAGGTCTGTTCTTATGCCAATACCAAGCTGTTTTGATTACTATGGCTTTATAGTAGAGTTTGAAATTTGGTATTGATATTCCTCCAGCAGTATTCTTTCCGTTGAGGAGTGTTTTTGCTATTCGGGGTCTTTTATTGTTCCATATGAATTTTTGGATTGCCTCTTCTATTTCCTTGAAGAATGAGGGTGGAGTTTTGATAGGTATTGCGTTGAATTTGTAGATAGCCTTGGGCAGTATTGCCATTTTCACGATGTTAATCTTTCCAATCCAGGAGCATGGGAGGTTTTGCCATTTTTTAAGTTCTGTGTTGATTTCCTTTTTCAAGATTTTAAAGTTTTCATCATAGAGGTCCTTCACTTCTTTAGTTAAGTTAATTCCTAGGTATTTTATTTTTTGTGAGGCTATTACAAATGGAGTTGCTTTCCTAATTTCAGCCACACTTTTCTCATTGTTGGCATACAGAAAAGCCATTGATTTTTGGGGGTTAATTTTATAACCTGCTACTTTGCCAAAGTTTTGAATCAGCTTGAGTAATTTGGGAGTGGAGTCTATGGGATTCTTTAAATACAAGATCATGTCATCTGCAAAGAGGGAGAGTTTTATTTCTTCTTTCCCTATTTGGATCCCCTTTATGTCTGCATCTTGTCTTATTGCTGTAGCTAGGCATTCTAATACTAGATTGAAGAGAAGTGGAGAGAGTGGGCATCCTTGTCTTGTTCCTGAGTTAAGAGGAAATGGCTTTAGTTTTTCACCATTGAGTATAATGCTGGCTGTAGGTTTGTCATATACAGCCTTTATTGTATTGAGGAATGTTCCATGGATTCCTAATTTTTCCAAAACCTTCATCATAAAGGGGTGTTGGATCTTGTCAAATGCTTTTTCTGCGTCTATTGAGATAACCATGTGGTTCTTATTCTTGCTCCTGTTGATGTGATGAATAATATTAATTGATTTGCGTATATTGAACCAGCTTTGCATCCCTGAAATGAATCCTGTTTGATCGTGGTGTATGATTTTTTGGATGAATTGTTGAAGTCGGTTGGCCAAAATTTTGTTGAGAAGTTTCGCATCAATGTTCATCAAAGAAATGGGTCTATAGTTCTCTTTCTTTGATGAGTCCCTACCTGGTTTTGGGATGAGGGTTATGATGGCTTCATAGAATGTGTTCGGTAGTGAGCTTTCTCTTTCAATTTCATTGAAGAGTTGGAGGAGAATTGGTGTGAGCTCTGCTTTGAAGGCCTTGTAAAATTCCGCTGTAAAACCATCTGGTCCTGGACTTTTCTTAGCTGGGAGGTCTCTTATTGCTGTTTCTATTTCAATGCTTGATATGGGCCTGTTAAGATAGTTTACCTCATCTTGGTTTAGTTTTGGCATGTCAATATTTGCTAGGAAGAGGTCCATTTCTGTCAAGTTCTCAAACTTATTAGCATAAAGTTTTGAGAAGTATTCCCTTATAATGTTCTGAATCTTGCTTGTTTCCGTGGTGATGTTTCCATTCTCATCTCTGAGTTTATTAATTTGGGTGTGTTCTCTTCTTTTTCTGATAAGATTTGCTAAGGGTCTGTCAATTTTGTTAAGTTTTTCGAAGAACCAACTCTTTGTTTTGTTGATTCTTTCTATAGTTTTTTTGGATTCTAATTCATTTAATTCTGATTTAATTTTGATTATTTCTTTCCGTCTACTGGATTGGGGTTTATCTTGCTGCTCTTTTTCAAGGAGGTTTAGATGTGTCATTAAATTGTTAGTTTCAGATCTCTCCAATTTGTTGATGTAGGAGCTCAGAGCTATAAACTTGCCTCTGAGTACTGCCTTTGCTGTGTCCCAGAGGAGCTGGTATTTTGTGTGTTCATTTTTGTTGAATAGCATGAACATTTGAATTTCCTTTCTAATCTCTTCCATGACCCACTCATGATTCAGCAGTGTGTTGTTCAGCCTCCATGTGATACCGGACTTTCTTTGGTGGCTTTTGGTGTTGAGTTCTAACTTTATTCCCTTGTGGTCAGAGAGAATGCAAGGTATAACTTCAATGTTTCTGAATTTAGACAAGTTTGCTTTGTGGCCTAAAATGTGGTCTATTTTAGAAAACGTTCCATGTGCTGCTGAGAAAAACGTGTATTCTGATGCTGCTGGGTGAAATGTTCGGTAAATGTCTGTTAAGTCTAGTTGATCTATGCAGCTGTTTAGATCTGCGGTTTCTCTGTTGAGTTTTTGCCGAGTTGATCTATCTAGTGGGGAGAGTGGTGTGTTAAAATCCCCAACGATTAATGTCTTTGGATCTATATGGGATTTGAGGGAAAGTAGTGTTTCTTTGATAAATTTGGGTGCTCCATTGTTTGGCGAATAGATATTTAGAATTGTAATATCCTCCTGAAGGAGAGATCCTTTAATTAGTATGTAGCGACCTTCTTTATCTCTTTTCATGAATTTTAATTTGAAGTCTATTTTATCTGATATTAGGATTGCAACTCCCGCCTGTTTATGCGGTCCGTTTGCTTGGTAGATTTTGTTCCAGCCTTTAACATTGAAAATGTGTTTGTTTTTATGGGCAAGATGTGACTCCTGCAGGCAGCAGATAGAAGGGTCTTGTTTTTTAATCCAACTAGACAGTCTATGTCGCTTAATTGGAGAGTTCAGTCCGTTAACATTAAGAGATAGGACTGAGAGGTATTTGGGAGTTCCTGCCATGTTATCTACCTTCTTGGGGGCTGCGAAAACTGGGTTCTTCCTATGGTTCTTGGATTCTCAGTTTGGGTGCAGTTTCTTGGCCTTTATTGCGGTCTTGTTGGTTTTCTATGTGTAGGACATCTTCAAGAATCTTTTGTAGGGCTGGTTTGGTGGAGATGTATTGTTTCAATTTTTCTTTGCTATGGAAGGTTTTTATTTGGCCTTCAGTTATGAAGGAGAGTTTAGCTGGGTACAGTATTCTTGGTTGATAGTTGTTTGTTTTTAGGGCATGGCATACATCATTCCAGGCTCTTCTTGCTTTGATTGTCTCTGCTGAGAAATCTGAGGTGATTCTAATTGGTTTCCTTTATAAGTGATTACCCTTTTCTCCCTGACAGCTTTAAGGATCTTTTCCTTGTTCTGAGTTGATCCTGTGTGGATTATAATGTGACGGTGGGATGTCCTATTCTGGTCTGGTCTATTTGGGGTTCTAAAGGCTTCTTGTATCTGGACAGGCCTATCTTTTTGCATGTTTGGGAAGTTCTCTGCTAGGATCCTGTTAAACAGATTTCCTAGACCATTAACTTCTGTTTCTAGGTGTTCCTCTACACCCATTATCCTTAGATTAGGCCTTCTGATGGTGTCTTCCAGGTGTTGGATAGATCTATCATATTTCTTGGACTTGTCTTGGATGGTTGTATGTTCTTTCTCTATAATATCTAGGCTGTCTTCAATCCCTGAGATTCGATCTTCTGCATGGTCTAACCTGCTGTCAAGACTCTCTACTTTGTTTTTTATCTCTTTTCCTTCTAGTTGGTCAGCTTTGATGGCTTCAAGTTCTTTGTTGAAGCTCTGTTTTAGGTCTTGTATGAATTTCTTTACTTCCTTAATTTGGTGTTCAGTGTTTGTCCTCAAATCACTTAGTTGATTGGTTATGGTTTCTTTGGGCTCCCATTCCTTCTGTTGGGTTCCATTCAGCATTCCCTTTGTGGTCTCCCTGACTTCCTTCAGCTCTTTGTTAATGGATTCCATGAATGCCTTTAGTGATCTTTGTGTGTTCTCTACCTGGTCTCTCAATTCCTGTATTACTCTTTGATTAGCTTCCTCCCGTTCGTGGGATTCCTGCAGATCTCTTTGAGTGTTCTCAGCCTGCTCACGCCATTCCTCCCTTTCTCTTTGAGTATTCTCAAGTTGTTCACGCAAATCCTGTATCAGTTTTTGAGTAGCTTCCTCACGCTTATGATATTCCTGTATAAACTTCTGGGATGCCTCCTCTCTCTCCCTATCACGCTCATACAGAGTCCTTTGTACGTTGTCAAACTTTTCATTTATCATGTTTGCCACCAGTGTTTGTAGAGCTGTTTGGGAACTCTCCTCTGGATTATTCATTATCTGTTCTAACCCCTGATTATCAGGATTGGGAATTGAGATACCCGAATTTGCCATTTTTCTTGTGTTTTTCCGGCTTACTCTGCCCATTTGAGATGAAGATAGCACCAGTTTTGTGCTAGAACACTATCTTAAGGCAACCATCAACCAAAGTTTGCATTTGTACAGTCAATAGTCTACAGATACAATCTAGTTCAACAGATACATCTATTCGACATCAAACAACTATATGTTAAAGAACTTCGAACCGCAGAGAAGAATTTGGAAAGCCAGAAATTATTAGGGTTAGGAAGAGATGTGGGTAAAAAATAGGAATAGATTGGTGTGGGGAGGCACAGGGAGAGTTAACTATGTCCTAATCACAATGCAGGAAATAGGTTGGGTAGGATGTAAGTAGAGAGAGAGAGAAAAAGAATAAGGGAAAGGGGAATGAAAAGAGACCAGAAAAAAATAGAAACGTAAAAATTAATGTTATTTTAGAGATTAAAAGACCATCTATTTATAGAGGAATATGAATATGTTGAGAGAAAGGGAGGGACATAGAGGAGATGAGAAAAACTTTAAAAAAATGCTTAAAATATTGTATAGGTATAAAGTACTGCTATTAGTGAATTTAAGTCTCAGAGGTTTTGAATTGAGTAATAAGTTTGTGGATTAAGTGTGTACACAATGGGGGATAGGGTCTACTGGTTAACTACGGGTTTATCTGAGGATGTGCAGGACAAGAGTTAAGTCACATAAAGATGAACAAAGAGGAAAAGATGGAAAGGATAGGAAAGTGAGAAGAAAAGATCAGAAGTTCAGTAGAGCTAGAAAAAAAAACAAAAAGATAATTAAGAATGAAAGAAAAAGAGAAAGAAGACAAGAAAAGAAAAGAAAACACACATTCACGTATTCCTAAAATAAAAATTATAAGAGGAGAAAAAAAAAAAGTTAATGGAAAACAATTATTTTTTCAGAAGAGGCAAAAATTAAAGATTAATAAAAGTTTTAGAAAAGCAAAAAAAAATTTTTATATATATATAAGGTAACAAAAAACGAAAAGAAACAAAACAAGAAAAAGAAAAAAAGAAAAGAAGAAGAAGAAGAAAAAAGTTCTTTGATTTTTTTTTTTTTTTTTGGGAGGGGTGGGAAGTGTCCTGTATCTCCCTTTTGTCTGTAACCAGAGTCTGGTTGGAGTCTCTGGTCAGCTTGAGGTCCTGTGGCTTGATTGGTTTCTTAAGTCAGTTTGTTGGAACAGGCAGGAAAATGCTCTGCTTTACCCAAGATTTTGAGATCCCCCTCCCAGGTTAGTTTACTGGGAGGGTGATCTGCTTTGAGAATCACAAAAGAGGGGGATGCAGTGATGAGGCTAGGTTCTGGGTAGAGTTGAGGCCTTTCAACGAACAGTAGCTTTTCCCTGGGGCTATTTTGTGAAAAAAAACTCACAGCACCCAGCCTGGAGCCATTCTCAGGGTTTCTGTTTTTCAATTGATTGTGGTGGCTGCTAGAGGGAGGGGCAGCCTCTGGCTCTGGCCACCCAGCGAGGAGAGCCACTCCAGTGGCTGGTGCCTGAGCTGGGCGACCCCTCCCTGGATGGAACTGAGTCTGTGAGGTCACCTGGCCGCCAAGTTCCTGTGACCTGCCAAATGACTAGCTCTATTCCAAGGCCTGAGCTGTAGCTAGCCGCTCCTCCGAGCTTTGTCGGTATCCAAGATGGAGATCACCGGTGCTGGGGGGGGAGGGGTGGCCTTCCCTCCTCTGCTCCCAGAGGAGTGAGGAAGTGGGGCTTCTACTCACGCGGAGTCTTGGATCTCGGGTCGTCTCTGGTCTGCAAAGTGCAGGATGAAGTTGTCCGCTCCTTGTCGGTTCTTGCTGGTGTTGAGTAGAATCCGCTCGTCCGCTGCGTCTGGCTCCTTCGTCCCGGACTGCGTCTCAGGTATGCCTCCGCGGCGGTGGTCGCCGCTGCGACCCTGCCGCCGCAGCGGCAGCTGCTCAGATGTGTCTGCTTGGCTTCCCCTCTCTTGACTAACTCTCTGTCCTGTGATGGCACACTTGGTGTGATTCTCTGGCTTGGGACTGTTCACTGGAACTCTGAAACTGTTTTCTATGCAAGAGCTTGTTCAGATTCCAGCTTCTCCTCCGCCATCTTCCCGGAACTCTCCTCAATATTTCTTCTTTAAACATGCATCAATTTTGCGTTTCACTTTTTAAATTTAAATTTTTGTTTTTCTATTTTTTCTTGCCTCTTTTATTTTCTCTCCTATTTCTCCTATCATTTTTCCAATCCATATTCCTCTTTGAGATTAAGACTTGGTTAATTTCACTGTCCTTTTACCTTTCCACATCTCTCTAATCCTATTTTTCCTCACTTTTCTCCCTAAAACTAATAATTTCTGGTTTTCCAAATTCTACTTTGCTGTTCTTAACTCATTAGTACATTGTTGTTTTACGTTGAATAGGTAGCACCTGTTGAAATAGATTGTATTTGTCGAACTTTTGATTGTGCAACTACAGGACTTTGGTTGATGCTTGCCTTAAAATAGTGTTCTAGCACAAAACTGGTGTTACTTTCATACCAAATAGAGGCTTTTATGGAATCCATTAAAAGACAGCTGAAAGAAGTCTTGGAGACCCGAAAGGGAATGTTGAATGGAGCCCAACAGAAAGAATGGGAGTCCAAGGAAACCATAACCAATCAACTAAGTGATTTGAGAATAAACACTGAACAGGAAATTAAGGAAGTAAACAAATTCATACAAGATCTAAACCAAAGCTCCAACAAAGAATTTGAAGCCATCAAAGCCGACCTATTATAAGGAAAAGAAATTAAAAAAAAAAACAAAGTAGAAATTATTTTATTTATTTATTTTTTTATTTATTTTTTGGGTCCGGTCCTGGGACCTGAACCTTGGGCCTGGGCGCTGTCCCTCGGCTCTTCAGCTCAAGGCTAGCGCTCTACCACTTGAGCCACTGTGCCACTTCCGGCTTTTTTATTTTGCTTGTGTGGTGCTGAGGAATTGAACCCAGGGCCTCATGCATGCAAGGCAAGCGCTCTACCACTGAGCCACCTTCCCAGCCCTCAAAGTAGAAATTCTTGACAGTAAGTTAGACCCTACAGAAGACTGAAACTCAGGGATTGAAGACAGCCTATATATTATAGAGGAAGAACATACAACTATCTAAGACAAATCCAAGAAATATGATAGATCTATTCAACATTTGGAAGACACCATCAGAAAGCCTAATCTGAAGATAATAGGTGTAGAGGAGCACCTAGAAACAGAAGGTCTAGGAAATTTGTTTCACAGGATCCTAGCAGAAAACTTCCCAAACATGCAAAAAGATAGGCCTATTAAATACAAGAAGCTTTTAGAACCACAAATAGACCAGACCAGAACAAGACATCACAACTCCATATTATAATATTCACAGGATCAATTCAGACCAAGGAAAACATCCTCAAAGTTGTCAAGGAGAAAAGATCAATCACGTATAAGGGAAACCAATTAGAATCACCTCAGATTTCTCAGCAGAGACAATTAAAGCAAGAAGAGCATGGAATGATGTAGGCCATGCCCTAAAGACAAACAACTATCAACCAAGAAAACTATACCCAGTTATATTCTCTTTCATGACTGAAGGACAAATAATAACTTTCCATACCAAAGAAAAAGTGAAACAATATATCTTTACCAAACCAGCCCTACAAAAGTTACTTAAAGATGTTCTACACAGAGAAAACCAACAGGACCAAAATAAAGGGTAAGAAACTGCACCCAAATTGAGAATCCAAGAACCATAGGAAGAACGCAGTTGGCGCAGCCCTCAAGAAGGTGCATAAAATGGCAGGAACGCCCAAATATCTCTCAGTACTATCTCCCAACATTAGCAAGCTTAACAATACAATTAAGCAACATAGATTGTCTAGTTGGATTAAAAAAAGATCCTTCTGTCTGCTGCATTCAGGAGTCACAAGTTTCTCATAAAAACAAACACATGTTGAAAGTGAAAGGCTGGAACAAAATCTAACAAGCAAACAGCCTCATAAACAGGAAGGAGTTGCAATCCTAATATCAGATAAAATAGATTTCAAATTAAAATTAGTGAGAAGAGATAAAGAAGGTCGCTATATACTTCTTAAGGGATCTCTCCTTCAGGAGGATATTAAAATTCTAAGTATCTATTCCTCATAAGAGCACCCAAGTTTATCCAAGAAACTCGACTTTTTCTCACACCTCTCATAGATGCAAAGATATTAATTGTTGGGGACTTTAACACACTCTCCCCACTAGATTTTTCAACTCGGCAAAAAATCAACAGAGAAACCACGGATATAAAAAACTGCATAGATCACCTAGATTTAACAGACATCTACCGAATATTTCACCCAGCAGCATCAGAATGCACGTTTTTCTCAGCACACAGGGAACTTTTTCCAAAAGAGACCACATTTAGGTCACAAAGTAAACTTGTCCAAATCCAAAAACATTGAAGTTATACCTTGCATTCTCTCAGACCACAAAGGAATAAAATTAGGACTCAACACCAAAAGCCACTAATGAAAGTCCTGTAAAACATGGAGGCTGAGCAACAAACTGTTGAATCACCAATGGGTCATGGAAGAGATCAGAAACGAAATTTAAATATTTATAATATTCAACAAAAATGAACATTCAAATCAACAGCTCCTCTGGGACAGAGCAAATGCAGTACTCAGAAGCAAGTTTATAGCTCTGACTTCCTACATCAACAAATTGGAGTGACCTGAAACCAACAATTTAATGAGACATCTGAGCCTCCTTGAAAAAGAGCAGCAGGATAAACCCCAATCCAGTAGATGGAAAGAAATAATTAAAATTAAATCAAAACTAAATGAATTAGAATCCAAAAAATCTTAGAAAGAATCAACAAAACAGAGTTGGCTCTTTGAAAAATTAACAAATTGACAGATCCTTAACAAATCTTATTAGAAGAACAAGAGAACACATTCAAATAAATAAACATAGAGATGAGAATGGAAACATCACCACAGACTCAACCAAGATTCAGTACATTATAAGGAATATTTCTCAAATTTTTATGCTAATAAGTTTGAGAACTTGTCAGAAATGTATCATTTCCTAGTAAGTATAGACATGCCGAAACTAAACCAAGATGAGTTAAACCATCTTAACTGGCCCATATTAAGCAATGAAATAGAAATAGCAATGAGGCCTCCCATCTAAGAAAAGTCCGGGACTAGATAGTTTTACAGGGGAAATCTGCAAGAACCATAAACCTCATCCCCAAACAAAGCAGGGACTCATCAAAGAAAGAGAACTATAGATCCATTTCTTTGATGAACATTGATGCAAAACTTCTCAACAAAATTTTGGTCAATCGACTTTCACATTTCATCCGAAAAATCATACTTCATGATCAAACAGGATTCATTTCAGGGATATAAAGCTGCTTCAATATATGCAAATCAATTAAAACAACAACTCACATCAACAAGAGCAAGGACAAGAACCACATAGTTACCTCAATAGATGCAGAAAAAGGATTTGACAAGATCCAACACCCCTTTATTATGAAGGTTCTGGAAAAATTAGGAATTCAGGGAACATTCCTCAATACAATAAAGGATGTATATGACAAATCTACATCCATTTTACTTAATGGTAAAAAAAAAAGGTATTTCCTTTTAACTAAGGAATGAGATAAGGATATCTACTCACTCCACTTCTCTTCAAACTAGTATTAGAATGGCTAGGTACAGCAATAAGATAAGATTCAAATATAAAAGGGAATCCAAATAGGGAAAGAAGAAGCTCTCCCTCTTGGCAGATGACATGAACTTGGATTTAAAGAATCCCATGGACTCCACTCCTAAATTATTCAAGCTGATTCAAAACTTTGACAAAGTAGCAGTGTATAAAATTAACCCTCAAAAAACAATGGCTTTTCTGTATGCCAAAAATGAGAAAAGTATGGCTGAAAACAGGAAAGCAACTCCATTCGTAATAGCCACACAAAAAATAAAATACCTTGGACTTAACAAAGAAAAGAAGGACCTCTATGATGAAAACTTTAAAAACCTGAAAAAGGAAATCAAAATAGAACTTAGAAAGTGGCAAAAACTCCCATGCTCCTGGATTGGAAATATCAACATCATGAAAATGGCAATACTTCCCAAGGCTATCTACAAATTCAATATGATACCTATCAATATTCCAGCCTCATTCTTTCAGTAAAAAGAAGAGGCAATCCAAAAATTCATATGGAACAATAAAAGACCCCGAATAGCAAAAACGATATTTAACGGAAACAACAGAGGTGGAGGAATATCAATACCAAATTTCAAATTCTTCTACAAAGCCATAGTAATTAAAACAGCTTGGTACTGTCACAAGAACAGACCGACCATAGGACCAATGGAATAGAAATGAAAACCCAGAAATGAACCTATATACCTATAGACATCTAATGTTCGATAAGGGAGCTAAAAAATTAGAATGGAAGAAACTCAACCTCTTCAGTAAACGATGCTGGCAAAATTGGTTAACTAGTTGTCGAAAACTAAAGCTAGATCTTTATATATCATCTTGCACCAGAATGAACTACAAATGGATTAAAGACCTTGGAGTCAAACAGACACTCTGAAAACATTAAAGAATGGAATAGGAGAAAGAGTAGGTCTCTTTTGCACAGGCTGAAATTTTCTTAATAGAGACCCAGAATTACAACAAATCAAAGAAAAGTTGGACAAATTGGATTGCAGAGCTTCTGCATGGCAAATGACATAGCTAGCAAGATCAATTGAAAGCCCATTGATTGGGAGAAGCTCTTCACTACCATACAACAGACAAGGGTCTCATATCTAAAATATACCTTGAACTCAAAAAAATTAAATCCCCCAACAACAAATCCTCAATAAAACAACTGCCCAATAAATAAGTGGGCTAAAGACTTAAAGAGAAACTTCTCTGAAAATGAAAGAAGCATGGTCAATAAACACATGAAGAAATGCTCAACCTCTTTAGCCATAACACAAATGCAAATCAAAACAGCATTGAGATACCACCTTACCCCAGTTAGAATGGCTAAAATCAAGAACTCTAATAACAACAGATGCTAGAGAGGATGTGGGCATAAGGGAAATTTATTGCATTGTTGATGGGCATGTGAACTTGTTCAACCATTTTGGAAAGTAGTATGGAGGTTCCTCAAAAGATTCCACATAGAGCTCCCCTATGACCCAGCAATCCGGCTTTTGGGCCTTTACCCAAATGGTCACAAACAAGACCATATTAAAGCTACCAGCACAATTATGTTTATTAACCATTATTTACCATAGCTAAGATATGGAACCAACCCAGATGCCCCTCAGTAGATGCATGGATCAATAAAATTTGGTATATATATATATATATATATATATATATACACACACACACACACACACACACACACACACACACACACACACAAGAGAATTCTATGCCTCCATCAGAAAAAAGTAACATTGTCCCACTTATTAGGAAATGGAAAGACTTGGAAAAATTTATATTAAGTGAAGTAAACAAGTCCCAAAGAAACATAGGTCCCATGGTTTCCCTTATTTGCAATATCTAGTATATGTCTGAGACAAGCAGAAAAGGTCACACAAGTTGGTGTTAGGTGAAATGAACCACAAGATAAGGATTCAATGCTTTATTTTCATGCGATTGTTTCTAACATATTTATAAGATGATTTCTATATTGCTTTGTATGTCCCTCCCCCACAGTATAGCCCCTGCTTTCACGGTATTTGATGTTGGTATAATTTGTGGAGAGGAAGGGAAAAAAACTAATCTTTTATCTAGGGATACAGGTGGACCTATTGCAACAATGAGATATACAAGTTGTTAGGTCGAAAAATGAACTTTACAACTTTGATGGGGGGTGGGGTGAGAATCGGGTGGGGAGAGGGGGGTAGTATGGAATGGTATAGGAAGGGGAAACAAAGAGACGGCAACAATGCTTGATAAGAAATGTACTCATTTTCTTGCCCATGTAATTGTAACTCGTCTGTTTGGTAGTCTCACTATAAAAAAATAAACAAATAAAAAATAAAAGAAAAATGAACTTTACAACTTGGCAGGCGAGGGAGGGGAATGGGCAAAGGGGTGACTGAAGAGCACGGGGGCGGGAGAGGGGCAGATGAGAACAGATGGGAAGGGGAAACAAAGGAGGAGGCAACAATGCTTGATGAATAATGTACTCATTATCTTGTCCTTATAATTGTTACCCCTCTGTATGGTATTTTCATAAATAAATAAATAAATTCGAAGGAGACTCAAAGCTGCTGAAATGAGCATATTTCCCATTTGGACTTTAATGGGATTTTTCTACAAACAAGATTTTCATCTTAACACAATAATTTCAAAATGCATTGCTACAGAATAGATTGTAAATGTAATATTTAATACTATTGTATACTTGAAGATAAAGTTTTACAGAAACCTTTAATTTCAGATAAACTAGAATATTCCAATAAATACATAGAAGAAATATAATTTAAAAATTCACTGGTCAAAGCAAACCCTGGCAGGAATGTCTGAAAGATGCTTATCTGAAAACAGGAATTGGCACTGTGGCTCAATTGGTAAAGGGTTCCACTTGAGCTGAAGAACTGAAGGATATGTTAACACTCTGAGATTAAACCCCAGGACTGACAAAAATAAAATTTAAAGAATTGAAGCATTAAGGCTGGGAAGGAGACTCAGTGATAGAGTGCTATTCCTGAATGCATGAGGTCTTGGGTTTAATTCCTCATTACCACATAAGCAGAAAAATGTGGAAATGGCTCTGTGGCTCAAGTGGTAGAACACTAGCCTTGAGCTGAAAAGCTCATCAGGTACAGCAACCAGACCCAGAGTTTAGGCCCTCCTACCACCACCAACAACAACAAATTAAAGCATCAAAAACCTGAAGTTGTTGTCCAGCATAATGAGTGCAACATTATCCGTTTACATGACTTAGTGACTTTAAACCTAGTTTAAAAGGGGAGGTGGTGGGCAATTTGTGTGTTTGCCAAAACCTGCAAAATTATTATGTACTTTCCCAAGGAGGAAGAAAGGAGGAAATGGGGGGAAGAGGGGAGGTGTTTGGTGACCTTGCCTTTTGGTTCAGTGATTGTGTTCTGGAGTCAAATTCAGAGAAATTCTGCTTGCAATCCTAGTTCCATGGGGGGGGGGGCAATGAAGAATCCATGCCCTGGAATTGGTTTTGTCCTGTCCTTGGCCTAGCTCCATCCATCACTGGATAATCCAAGTCCCACTTCAGGACCAAGAAGCCTTGAAGACTACTGATCCACTAGGCAGATGGACCTAACCACAACCAGAAAAGGCAAAAAATGCGATGCCGAGGACAACACTGGAAATCTATACCAGAAAGAGAGTTTTATATTGTTTATTTTAAAAATACTATACAGAGGGTTTACAGTTTCATGAGTAGGGTAATAAGTACATTTCCTATTGAGCATTGTTACCTCCTCCTTTGTTTTTCCCTACTATCCTTTCCCTCTCCAACTCTCCAACTCCTTCCTCCTTTACCCCTACCCGACATTGTAAATTCATTTTCGACATACTGTCCTGTATATCTCATCATCCCAATGGGTCAACCTGCATCCCCATTTCAGCATTCTGCTGTAACGTTTCCACTCCCCAAATTACAAAAATGTATATAAAAATGCAGAACACTGGAATCAAATAAACTGAAAACAGGGATTATACCATGGGGGGATGAACCTACAAAAGAATCATATACTGCATTATAAGTATACTAAAAACAAAAACAAGAAAGAAAAAATCACTTGTGTGTCTGACTTGGGGTACCTTTCACTTAATGTCATCTTATATGGTTATACGTCCATAGCATTTGACCTTCTCTGTTTGTCCTAGACATATCCTAGTCCTTGCAAACCAGGGAAACCATGGGACCTATGTTTCTTTGGGCCTGGCTTACTTCACTTAATGTAATATTTACCAAGTCTTTCCATTTCCTAACAAATGTGACAATTTCATTCTTTCTAATGGAGGAATAGCATTCCTCTGTGTGTGTGTGTGTGTGTGTGTGTGTGTGTGTGTGTGTGTATCACATTTTCTTGATCCATTCATGAACTGAGGAGCATCGAGGTTGGTTCCATATCTTAGCTCTTAGCTATGGTGAATAATCCTGCAATAAACATGGTTGCACAGGCAACTTTGGTATGACCTTGTTTGTGATCATTAGGGTAAATGCCTAAATGCCCGAAAATGGGATTGCTGGGACATAGGGGAACTTTACATGGAGTCTTTTGATGAACTTCCACACTGCTTTCCAAAGTGGTTAAACAAGATTACACTCCCATCATCAATGAAATAGGGTTCCGTTTTAGCCACATCCCCTCCAAAATGTTATTAAATTTCTTGATTATAGCCATTCTAACTAGAGTAAGGTGCATTCACAATGTTGTCTTGATTTGCATTTCTTTTGTGGCTAGAATAGTTGAGCATTTCTTCATTTGTCTAATGGTAATTTTTATTTCCTCTTCAGAGAAGTCTCTCTTTAAGTTTTTAGCCCACTTAATCATCGAGCAGTTGTTTCATTGAAGATTTGCTGTTTGGGGATATAGTTTTTTGAGTCCTAAGTATATTTTAGATATAAGACCTTGTCCGTTTTATACCTCGTGAAGATCTTCTCCCAGAACGTGTGCTTTCTATTGATATTGCTATCTATGACCTTTGCCTTGCAGAAGCTCTCATGTTTCATGCAATCCCATTTGTCCAACCTTTCTTTGATTTCTTTTTATTAACTATTGTAATATGTTTATTAAATACAGACTGCATCAGCACTTGGAATTTATAATTCCATCGCATCTTGTAATAGTAAATTACTTGTTTCATAAAGAGATGAATTAAGGAATGAATTTCTTCACTGATTTTTCTTTGCTCTATGTTTCTGGCTCTCTACTAAGAAAATTTCAGTATGTGCTAAAAAGCCCTAGAGTTTATCCTATTCCTTCATGTAATGTTTTCATGCTGTCCTCTTTTATTTTAAGGTCTTTCATCCATTTGGAGTTGATTCTTGTGTAGGATGTTATATATGGATCCAGCTTTAGTTTAACAGGTGTTTAACCAATTTTGCCCACACCATTTACTCAAAAGGCTGTCTTTCTTCCATTCTCTTTTTTTAGATCCCTTGACAAAGATTAGGTGGCTATTGGTCAGGGGGTTCATTTCTGAGTCTTCAGTCCTACTCCATTGGTCCTCAGGTCTGTTCTTGTGCCAGAACCAAGCTGTTCTTATCACTATCTCTTTTTAGTAGCATTTGAAATTTGGAACTGATATTGCTCTAGTGTTGTTCTTTCTGCTAAGAATTGACAAACCTACAAACAGCATTATACTTAATGGTGAGAAGTTAAACCCATTTCTTATAAATTCAGGAATGAGATAAGGATGTCTGCTTTCTCCACTCCTTTTCAACTTAGTATTAGAATGCTAGCTGGGGCAATAATATAAGATGCAATCTTAAAGGCATCCAAATAGCAAAAGATGAAATAAAACTCTCCCTCTTTGTAGATGACATGGTCTTGTATATAATGAAACCCATGGACTCCATTCCCAAGTTACTCGAGCTGATCAGAAACTTTGGCAAACTAGCAGAGTATAAAATTAACCCTCAGAAAATAAAGGCTTTTAATTTAATAACGATAAGAGTGCAGCTGAAATTAAGAAAGCAACCCATTTTTACTAGCCACACAAAAAATAAAATACCTAGGAGTTAATTTAAGAGGTGAAGGACCTCTATGATGGGAAGTTTAAAAACCTGAAAAAGAAAATTAAAGCAGAGCTATGGAAGTGAAAAACTTCCCATTCTCCTGGATTGGGAGGATTAACATCATGATAATAGCAATACTGCCAAAGGCTATATCCAAATTCAATGTGATACCTACCAATATCCCAATTTCATTCTTCAATGATATAGAAGAAGCAATCCAAAAATTCATATGGAACAATAAAAGACCCCGAATAGCAAAGAAGTTTATTGTGACACTCATTTTGTATTGCCACCTTGATTCTACAAAGTTATTTATGAATTTTAACTTTCTTCCCTCCCTTTGGATAAAGCTCACAAACACCCTGCCTCTAGCTCCCAGACACTTAACTCTTAGCTCTGGACAATTGTTCCTAAATAATGTGTTACTTAATTGTATTTTGTGTGCATAAAATATGCATATAAAACTAGCATATTTTGATCTTATGAGAAAGCAGCCTTTTTCCCCCTCTCAAATTTATTTCCTGATAGACATTTTTATAGAGAGTCTGTTTTCTTTTTTAAATGAAAGACTGGTAGGAAACTATGTTCATAATCTGGTTCCTTCTCTCGCAACTCAACACCTAAAACGCAAATTTCACAAAGCATTTACAAGAAACAATGAAAACCAAACATTGGGAATGATCAGATGCAGAACGTTTTACCAAACCCAGAATAACTCTGCTGTCTGAGGGAGGGGCTGTCTGTATAAATTAACAAACAAACCCAAAAGGGCAGCCAGGAGTACCAGACATTAGTGTCCCTGGCTGCTACTTCATGGACAAGGAGCATGGAAGGGCTTCCTGAGCCTGCTGGAGAGGGCATGGAGGAAAGTTTCCTTGCCAGCTTGAGTACAAAAAGATGGCTTCACCCACCTGTGACTGTCTTCCTTGTTTTCTCCTCACAGCAGAGCAGAATTGTCCCCTGCTCTAAGAAGAATAAATATTGTAACAGCCAATCTGCAGAGTGGCTTCTGTTTGGTCTGCACACCTTCCTAGGTAGGTGCCCCTTGCCCCGCGGTGTATGTGGCTCCCAGGGGCTGATCCTCAGGGCCCAAGTCCACGGGGCAGGCATGTGTTAGATGTGAGTCAGTGACACTGTCATGCACACAGCAGCTGCAGTGTTGCTGCCCTAGCTGAACAGCAGTTGTACCCTGATCTTCTCCCACAGTCCCAGGGGAGGTGCCTGCAATGGCCCGATATGGGCAGGCTGCCACTAGGATCCTACTTCACCAGACAGACCAGCATGCCAGATGAAGTGGCTGCCACCTGAATTATTAATTATTTTATGGATCAGTATTAAACAAAGTGATACACATTACTGTATGATATGTAATGCTATATCCTTGAGTCTATAGTCCATAATCATTGAACTTTATAATAGCAAGAATAGATTTTTTTTGTTTGTATTCATAAGGCCATAATGGAAAACTGAAATAAAAGTACAACAAAACTCTTATCCATAAACACTTGATTAAATCTCAGAATTTGAAATAAAATTGTTTGTAAGTAGTCCAAATGAAATTAAACTACAATAGTAAAATACACACAAAATACATTACATTAGTTACGTTCAAATGTAAAATAAGTAATTACAGACAGAATTCCTACTGGATATGAAAAATATTACAATGGTTTAAAACGTTGAAGTGATATAGGTTATATATTTGTTTTTATAAAACTTATTTAAATCTCTAAGTTCTGTTTATCTCAGTGAAGGAAAATGTTAGAAAGTAGAAATTATTTGTGGCACCTCTTGCTTGCAGTACCACGAAGGGGAGTGGCACATCCTAATGGGAGTCCTGAGATGAAACGCATACCCCGCCCAAGTAGACACATCAGAGGTCCATGTGGTGACCCTAAGGGGGTCCAGGACACCACATTGCTGCTGCAGCAGGTGCAGGACCTTTGCGGTGGGCTGTAGCCAACAAGGTTCCATTAGTGACCAAACCAAGCAACCCAGACTCAAGTGCCAAAGCCAGAAGGGAAGGCAGGGCAGCTGCCAAGTCCTGGCTACCATCCTGGCTACCATCAGTGCAGCCTACATTTCCAAGGCCAAGCCCTTTCTCCTGCTTTGGAGAACAACAAGGGTAGGGTGTGAGCCCATTGCCTCCAAATGGAGTATCCCTAGAATGGCACCCAGAGCTGGGCCCATGTGGGCCAGAAGGGCGACAGAGGAGGCTACACAGCAAAGCAAGAGGGGATTCATTCCCCCGGTGCTGCAGCTGGTGTGCTGCAAGTCCAGGCTTCTCTGGCACTGATTGGCATATATAGGGTTGGCCCTGTACCGAGTCCACAAGGACCAGAAAATGGAGGTCCACAGAGATGCTGAAGGGGCTCCAGGTTGTTGAGCTGCTGCAGCTGTCACAAGCCAGCTGGCAGAGGGGCCAACACATGGCTCCAGTACCCAGACCCCCTTAAAAACTGATGAGGTGAACCAAGGTTGGGCTGCCTGGCTCCAAGGGGGCAGACTTCATGCCCAGCCTTCCTTTACCCATGGACTGTGCAGTGTACAAACATGGTATCCCCCACCCCGCACTCATGGGGGCAGGCAGTGACCCCAGAACAGAGTCTCCGTAGGATGGGCCACGCACTCAGGAGCACAGAAGACCAGTACCAGCACAGCTGGCGGAGGAGAGGGCAGCAGTGGTCTCAACTACAGACCCAAGGCTGCCAGCTCCTGGGTGAAATGGAGCAACTGAGACTGGGAAGTTAGGTGGGAAGGGTGGGCAGGGCTCATCTGGCAATGTTGGGGAGCATGCACACACATCCACTCACTGCACATCCACCGTAAAGGAGTTGGCCACACATCTCAACGGGTGACCTGAGGAGGCACCCACACCCACAGGGACTACAGAAATGGAGCTTCACGTGGTGACTTGGAAAGGGCTCCAGGGCACAGCCTTGGAGCAATGAACAACTGGTGAAAACAGAAACAAAAACAAAACAAAAAGAAAAACGAAAAATGTCCAGTAAAACTTTTCATCAATAACCTATTATACTTTAAAAACAGTTTTGCTTTCCTCTTGTCCTATATTTTTCATGGGGCCCTCTGAATTAACCAGAAATCTTCAGGATTTCTTCATGCATAGTAATACAAATAAATATAGCTTCTATTCTTTTTTAATTAAGGGAAGTTGCATTTAGTTCTTTCCCTTGTTTGAATCATGAAAAAGAATTCCTGAAGTATATCTGTAAAACACCGAACTCAGCATTTCTTCTGAACTCCTCACTGAAGAAAGAGAATAAAATGACTGAGCAACAGGTATCACCCATATTGTCACTGTGCTAGCTGTCTCTCTGATTAGAAAATAATCCTGCCATGCATATGCAGATCGCTTATGCAAAATGTTTTCCAACAACTCTTGGTGTTATATTGCATTTATTTTCCTCTTCCTGCCTCCTTTCCTGCTCCTCTTCTCCAGGGTCCTGTTTCCCTCTTCCTTCTCTCCTACCTCTACTTTCTCCCTGTCTGATCCTCTTCTCCCTCCTGTTATGCCCTTTCTTCTTTCTTACCACTTCCTCCTCCTTTCCTTTCCTCTTTCTCTTGCACTTTCTCTTCTACTTTTTTATGGTCCTGGGGGTTGGACACACACTAAGCAGATGCTCTCCTGCTCACTACAGGCCTCCAGTCTTGACTTCATTTCAATGACACTCTATTTCTTTGGTGCAAACCCAACAAAGTCTTTTGATTCAGGATTTAATTCATTGTACATATTCTACACCACGAATATGTGCTACTTCATACAGTGTGGCTAATAGGTTTGGATTATGCTTTGGCCTTCAGTTAAACTCATCAGAAATAATGTGTTTGAAGGCAATCTAATGTGATCCTGTTACTCCCACATTAATGAACTGGTTACTACATATATTGCATGAGTACTTCCATATTGGTCCCAGTTTAATGAACTGTCACTTTGTGGTAGCACCCACAGTAACACTAACCCAAGGATTGCTGGAGATCAGAAGATTAAGTCCAGACAGGAGAATCCATGAGATATGTATCTCAAAATAACTACTAAAAAGCCAGAAGAAAGACTGTGGCTATGTGGTTTAGTGCCATACTTCCACAGAATAAGCTAATGACAGGGCCCAGGCCTCATTTGAAGACCTGTGGTGGGTGCACACACACACACACACACACACACACACACACACACACACACACACACAAAATTTCCCAGCAAGAGCAAGTATTTGTTTTCCCAATAACATATCTGAGTTCCAATTTATGTGTTTGGATATTTTTGAAAGTTTTATCATCAACTTACCTAATTTTAATGAATGACACCCTATTCACTATTATTTAATCCTGGTTGGAAAATATTTTAAGACACATTTTCATGTAGAAAATTGTTTTTTTCCGCAAATTGTGACTGTCTTGGTTTGTAAGAATATCCTGTATATGTATGAGTCAAGCGGAAAAAGACAGATAATGTGATGTTAGGAAAATGAACCCTTAGATAGGTATTTTAATGTTTTTTTTTCTTTCATGCATGTGTTTCTAACGCATTTATAAGATTATTTCTTTGTTGCTTTGTATGTCCCTCCCCCACAGTATAACCCCCACTTTCAATATATTTGATGTCAGTATAACTTGTGGAGGAGATGGGGAAAAACAAGTCATTTAAGGATTCAGGCGGACCTGTTGCAACAATGAGAAGTACAAATTGTCATGTCAAAAACGAGCTTTACAATGTCGGTGGGGGGGAGGGGGGGAAGTATTGGGTGGGGGGGAGGGGGGAGGCTGGGAAGGGAGGTGAAGGGTAAACAAAGGAGGAGGCTGCAATGCTTGGTAAGAAATGTATGCATTATCCTGCCCATGTAATTGTAACCCCTCTGTACAGTATGTTCACAAATAAAATAAAATTAAAAAAAAAATAATCCATATGCAAATATAATCTAGGTGATATAATGTAATAAATGAAGTGTTATATGTATATTACTAAATAAATAAGGATAATAAACCTTATACGCATTAAAAAAAAAAGAATTGTGCCTTTAATACATTAGTTCATTAATTAGAAAAGTAACCCTAACCCTAGAACCAATTGCCTTTGGATTCTAAAAACTACAAAAGTACATTAAATTTATACATCCTGTCTTTGATTCAACTCATCTTTCTTAAAATAGTTTCTAGTTTTACTCAACATCGTGCCATTTTTCTAACACAACATTCATGCTTACCCTCACACTAATCATACCCTAATTCTAATATTATTAGGAGTTTCCTATTTCATATTCATCCTAATTCTATCTTGACTTGTTAGTCACAGATTTACTTTCAGTTTGACCCTAAATTTTCCATTTCCTAATGCTAACAGTAAGCCCAGCTGGAACTGAAACCTAATTTTCAACCTACTGATAGTCTAAAATTAACATTAAAAATACTCTAGTTTTTTATTAATTGTAATGAATATTCCAGTTTGCACTCTGGAAATGAGTTTCAATTTTCCCTAATTCCAACAAATTTCCTGACTCTACTTCTGAAGTGATCTTGTTCCCTAACATGAACCATTATATTACTTGTCCTCACATTCTCTTACCAGGAAAAATACTGTAGTTTCCATTAGTCCTACCTTTTCCTGAACCACTGTATCCTAAAACAATTTCAGATTTACATATCATCTAGTCCTTTACTTAATGCTAACTCTCAACCTATACCTGGCTGGAAAACCCTCATTAATCATTACAAGAATGGTCACTGAGAAATAAATATAATGTTAATGCTCTAGTTATTATTCACGCTCATATTTTTGCTTCTACTTGCTAGTGAAAACTCAATTTTATAGTAAAACTTTCCTATTCATAACAGTGATCATAATCAGAACAAAATACTGACCCTGATTTTAATCCAAATTTTATGTTAATACTAACACTAACTAGTTAGTGTTACACTAGTTTTCATTCATCCTAACTTGATTCAAATAAGCCTTCCAAACATAGGTTTCAATTTTTTTCCAATATCTTAGTCATTTTCTAACTCTAAACTTAATCCTAACTGGTATATTGAATATTGCAAGTAGATTCTAATATTAATAGCAATACTCTAGTTCACATTCATTCTAATTCTTACCAGGCTTATATTAAAATTTACCTTCAATTTGACCCTCATTTTTTTTTCTCCTTCACTCTAACCCTAACTATGGCTGGAATCCTAACCATGTCCTTGCCACTAATTGTATCCCAATTCTCAAATTTATGAAAAATGCTCGTTTTGTGCAATCCTAATTGAAATTTCACTGTAATCCTCGAAATAAATTGCAGGTTTTCCTAAACCCTACAGATTTTCCAACTCTTGTCTCTGAACCTATCTTGTTCCATAAGAGGAATCATTATACCCATTGATCTCAAATCCTGATATTACGAAATACACTGTACTTCCAATATCCCAGATTTTCCTGAATTCCTAGAACCTAAAAAAGTTCAGCTTTACATAATATTTAACACACTTCTTTCTTTTTTTTTTTTTTGTCGGTCGTGGGGCTTGAACTCTGGGCCTGGACACAATCCCTGAGTTCCTTAGCTCAAGGTATGCGCTTGTACCACTTGAGCCACAGCACCACTTTCTGGTTTCCGGGTAGTTAATTGGAGATAAAATTCTCACAGACTTTCCTGCCAGGGCTGGCTTTGAACTGCGGTCCTCAGAAATCAGCTTCCTGAGTAGGTAATGAGGCTGACAGAAGGATTACAGTTAAATGTGCAAGGTAATGAGTACATTTCTTGTTGACCATTGTTACTCCCTTCTTTGTTGTTGTCCAACTATCCCTTCCCTCTCCCATCTCCATCACTCTTCTCTCCCCAAGCTGTAAAGTTCATTTTCAGTACAATGTGCTGTGCGTATTATTGTTGCAATAGGTCATCCTGTGTTGAACCTAAATTTGCTATTTCTCTAACCCTCATTCTAATTCTGTCTGGTTTCCTAACCCTAACCATAATAATAATGAGAGTTCAATTCAGAAGTTAACAAAAAATACTCGTTTTGTTCATCCTGATAATCCTCTGTACATCTTTAATTAAGTTGCAGTTTACCTTAAATCCTCCAAATGAGTTTATATGTGCATATATAAAGATATAATTTTATGTAAAAAACAAGATTTTAGGAGGAAGGAGTAACAAAAAGGAAATAGAGGGAGTATATTAGTGAAAGAGAATAACCAAACTGCCACTTCTGAAAATTAATAACCCCTAAAAATAACCAATTAGAAGACAGGGAAATCAAAAACAAAGTAGAAAGTCTCCACAGCAAATTGATGACATAGAAGATAATCTCAGGGTCAAAGACAGAATAGATATAATAAGAAAGAGGAAATAATAATTTAGAACAAATCCAAGAAATAAGAAATGATCTTGCCAGAACTTCAAGACTCAGTGAGAAGATCATATTTCGGGGAGATATGGATCAAGAAGGAGAAGAGCAAAAAACTAAATGGATGGGAAGCATATTGCAGAATTCTAGCAGAGAACATGCCAAACATGAGATAGGCTCATTCAGAGAAGAGAAGTCTATAGAAACCAAACAGAATTCTAGAACTGAACAATCCACCATGACATCATAATCCATTAGAGGATTATTAAAAATCGAGGAAAGGATTCTTAAAGATGCCATAGAGAAAAGATTGATTATTTATAAAGGATATACAGTCAGAATAAATACAGATTTGTTAGCTGATATTGTAAAAAGGAAAGCCTGGCATTATATATGACAAACATTAAAGGTAAACAACTAGCATCATGAATACAGTCCCAAGCCAAACTCTCCTTTACATTTAAAGGATATATAAACATATTTCATGACAAAGGAAACTTGAAACAACGTATTTCCATCAAATTATCAGGATAAAATATAATCAAATATATCCTACATAGAGGAGATCAAGAAGAAGAGGAACTGGTTATATAAAATGCTCCCTACCAGAGAACAAGGTAAATATGTTAAGAGTAGATGAGGCACAGCTCCTAACAACAGGTGTATAACATAACAGAACTTATCAGATATTTCTGTCTGAACTCTCAATATCAATGGACTTAAATTTCCAAATAGAAGACATAGATTAGATAGTAGTATCAAAAACCAAGATGCGTCCATCTAGTATCTATGAGAGACACATTATCAAACACATTCTAAGAAGCTAGAATTAGACTCCTCCTCAAATCACATAGGGACTCACCACAGAAAGAGAACTATGAACCAAACTCTTTGATAAGCATTAATGCTTATCAGTATTTCTGGTTGGAGGAATTAACATTTTGAAAACTGCAATACTTCCCCTAAACAATTGGCAATGCAATACTCATCAAAATCCTAACAATATTCTTCACTGTAGAAGAGAAAGCAATGCAACTATAATATGGAATTACAAAATTACAGATGAAACAGCATGCTTAGAAATGAATTCATTGGCCTATAGTCATCTTGCACACACACACACACACACACACACACACACACACACACACACATTCACACAATGGAATTATATTCACCCATCAGAAAGATTACTTTTCACCAGTGGTAAGAAAAATGAAAGGTTTGGGAAAATTATATTAAGAGAAAAGAGAAAGGAATGCAGAATCAGAGCAATATAGTTTTCATGGATTCATTCGTTTATTGTAGCTAGAAGATGCATAAAAATCTATAAGTAAACAAGACAGATTCTACCTTGTCCGTTAGAATGGCCATTACTAAGAAAACTAAGAATAGCAAATGCTGGCATGGATGTAGTCAATTGGGAACTCCATTACACTGTTGGTGGGAAATTAAACATGTTCAACCACTGTGGAATGCAGTACGGAGTTTCGTGAAAAGAATAAATATAGATCTCCCTTAAGACCCAGTAATTCCCCTCATGGGCAGTAATCCAATAAATAACAAACAAGCTCACATGAAAGCTACCAGCATAACCATGTTCAGGGCTCAGGCCCAGAGTTCAAGGACTGGAAAAAAGTTACCACTCCTGGTATTTGTTTCCGCAAATATGAACCATTTTATATAAGATACCAAATCAATCTATTTGCAGTAGCTAGATTAGGACTTAAATGTAATGGGTGATAAATGGCTCCTTTGTTGAATCTTAGGAAGAGATGAAGGTAGTCCATAAAGGGGAGATTTTTGGTTGTTGTTGTTTGAGGGGCTTGAAGTCTGGGCTTGGGCACTGTCCCTGAACTCTTCACCTCAAGCTGAGTGCTCTACCACTTGAGCGACAGTGCCACTTCTGGTTTTCTGGTGGTTAAATGGAAATAAGAGTCTCAGGGTCTTTCTTGCCCACGCTGGCTTTGAACCGTAGTCCTCAGATCTCAGTTTCCTAAGTAGCTAGGATTACAGCTGTGAGCAACTGCACCAGGTAAAAATGGGGGCTTTTTAGAAAAGAAAATCCACCTCTTCACCAGTGTCTAAACCTCAGATATTACTATTAGAACACTTCATCTTCACCTCATTTCATCAGACATTTGTAAATTTTCTCTTTTCCTTCATGTGGGAATACTGCAGTAAATTATCAACTCACCTGGGGGACTGGATCAATTGCATGATAATTCCTAGCACCTAATTTAAGAACTTTTACTTCAAAAGAAATGAAACCCTCATTTGGAATAATTGTTTTCTCTTTTTATTACAAATCTGTGCTTGATTACTTCCTAATGTGATATTGGACTTCCTAATAGAGTGATGAAATTTTCTTTCTTTTCAACCTCTCCCACATGTGGTCAAATATTTAAGAATTCAAAGATTTGCACTGATAATTGATTAAGCTGACTTCTAAGAAAATGTGCATTTCTGGAATTTGGTCTTCTGTCTTGTTCTTACATACACAAGCTTTCTATGATTTATTTGTTCTACAAGGAATTCTACTTTCCAATCTTTGTGTGACCAATTTTAGTCTCTCTGATCAGTCTTTCTGATCCTCTCTTTGGAGTCTCATTTGAGTCTACCTCATAAAAAATATATTAGTTATCAGCTAAATGACTCTCAGCTTCTGTTTTTTGCCTGATTTCATCTAGGCTGTGATAGCAACCCTGCCTGGCTGTGCTTAATGGAGTGTGTGTGTGTGTTGTGTGTGTGTGTGTGTGTGTGTGTGTGTGTGTGTGTGTGTGTGTGTGTGTGTTGTTTTAGATGTCAAGGATTACTATTCAAGATAGTATTTTCTCTGGGCCCCTGTGATCCCCTGGCCTAGAGTCAATGGGTTTTTCTCCTAAAGATACAAAGAACAACTGACTAAATTCCTGTTAATTGTCTCAAAATGAGGCAATCAGGCATCCTTGCAAAGCCATCAACAATGCTTTGTAACCACTTACAGAAGTCGTCTATCAAAATGGCTTTTCAAGGTTGACTGTGAAAAATGTTCATTTCCAAGTAGGCACCATAAAGTAGATCACATTCCTGGGATCAGACTTTTGGAAGGAAGCTTCCCCTTCCTTCCTTCTCTTATGATAGATCAAACCATAATATTTTTCAGTTGTGGCCAGCCTGGAGCACATATTCCCAAGAATATTCTGTAGTGTAAAACAAGACCAACTTTCAAAATAACGGTGTAAATACTTGTCTACTACAGACTGATTTATCTTGCTTTTATCTGTTGTTATTTTCATTACTTCAAACAGACGGATAATTTATATAGGGATCAGACAAAGGATTAATGGAATAAACATTCAGTTTACTTTCATGGATCCAATATAATACACTTAACCCGTAATGGACAAATAAATCCAACTCTAGAAACAATGTCATGAATATAAAATAAGCCTTAACACGTATATTCTGGCACACATACACCATCGTCTACTCAAAAATTCAGTCTCTCTGTAAATATTTATTTGGTATGAAATAATAAAAATTTAATTAATGAATTTGACTTTTAAGTATTATCTGAAATAGTCCTCATCTATATAATTGTAAATAATTTTATAGATGTCACCTAGACAAGAATTTAACATGCATGTAGAAATCAAATTTCCTCAATTTAAGCTATATGAGAGGGGTCATACCCTCGTGTACTATGTGGTGTGAATTTTACCACAGTGATGAACCCTTCCAACTAATACCAAGAGTCATGTGCAATAATTTATTATTTGATGTTAAGATGAGTGCTAAGTGTAGAATACACTTTGAATTATTACATTAACTCACAGAAATGAAGCAATAATGATATGTTATTTGTTTAAATTCTAATGCTTCTCAATTTTACAATTCATTAAATATATTATTAAAATTATTTTCACTTTCTTCTTTTCTATAGCTGCTGAAATGAAAATTATATATTAAACATTCAATATTAAGAAATCAATAATAAGTAAACTATTATTAAAATGACATACTATTAAACTGTGATTTGAATTATACTTCTAACAAATTGTGATGTAAGCAAGTCAATAGAATTAAGGGTGATCATTTTTAAACTTAGCAGCTTGTTTTTTTTTATTTTTTATTTTTGGGTCCGATCGTGGGGACTGAACTCTGGGCCTGGGTGCTGTGCCTCACCATTTCAGCTCAAGGCTAGTGCTCTACCACTTGAGACACAGTACTACTTCTGGCTTTTTTCTTTTTGCTTATGTGGTGCTGAGGAATCGAACACAGGGCCTCAGGCATGCAAGGTAAGCACTCTACCACTGAGCCACCCTCCCAGCCCAGCAGCTTGTTATTTGTTTCCTAATTGTGTCATTTGTTATTCTTGGTCCAAGTCATCGCTTCATCTTAATTGTTTAGTTTTCTATTTTATCTCTATTGGTATGCTGATTGTGCATTTTGTTTTCCCTTTTTAATGATTGACATGAAGCTGAAAATCTGTATGCTAGTTTATTACTTGCTATGTTAATGTAAAATTACTGCTTTCCACAGCTGTTCTGCTCTATGATACTACAGTATTTCCCCCACTCCCATCTCCTGTATTGCTGCTCTCATATATTTTATTTTATTTTTATTTAAATTTTATTGTCAAGGTAATATACAGATAGGATATAGTTACATAAGTAAGGTAATTAATTTATTTCTTTTCTAAATTACCCCTATTTTTCTCCCTCTTCACTCCCAATGCCCTCCCCCAAGTTTACTTACAAAATATTTTCTTTTGAGTACTACTGTTGCATAGGTTCCCCCTTTGTCCTTTGTCTCACCATTTAGTTTGTTTTTTCCTTTCCCTTCCCTAGTTCAGATCAACATATTGAAAATACCCAGGGTATCAAAATCCAATACAGTGACTACAGGGGATTAATCATAGGTGGGGAAAACACAAAAGGATAAAAAGAAATCACATAGTACATTAAGAACAACAATAACAAAGAACATGTCTTGGAGTTCATTTAACTTGGAATCACCTTATATGATCATATGTATATAGCTATTGAGCTATTCTGCTCATCTAATAAGATTATCCTTGATGTACACAATAATGCTCCCCTATTATCCAGTAATCCCACTTCTGGGCATATAACCAGGTGATCACAAACAAGGCCACAGTAAAGATACTACTATGTATCACAGTAATACTTACCAAAAATGACACACACACACATACACACGTACACACTTACAGATAAACACACGTGGAAAAATATGCTTGCATCACAAAGAATGTGACCACCTCATTTGTAAGGAAATGGAAGATCTTTGAAAAAATCATATTAAGTGAAGTAAGCCAGACTTAAAGAAACATAGGTCCCATGATTTCCCTTATTTGTATTAATTAGTTTACATCAAGGATAATCTCATGTATTTTAATTTGACATTTTGTTCTATGTTGAGTGTGCAACATTATTGCTATATTGTTTGTTATTATTTCTGAAAATAGGCAGGTATACTTAAAGAATTACATTCATCTCATCCATTATTGAAGGAAGAACAACTAAAAGAGTAACCACTACTAGGAAGAACAACTCCTACTTACTTAGCTTCATTCCTATGTAAGGCCAATGTTGTCCCCTGTATCCTCATGTTGTACACTACAACTCTATACCTGGTCATAATGTATATCTAGTATCTTATGCATTTTGAACTAAATGCCCCAGAAGTTCCACTTTGCTTTACTTTTTAAAAAAAAATTCTGTCTTAATGTTTGAGGATTGTGTGTGTGTGTGTGTGTGTGTGTGTGTGTGTGTGTGTGTGTGTGTGTGTGTGTGTTTACAAAGATCAGAACATAACATTTTTCTTCATTTCGAATCCATCTTTCATGTCATTGTAAGTTGTGGCTAATGGGAGAAGTCTCTTGTTTTTTTAAGGATGAAACAGAAAAAGATATTTGTGCATGTACCAGAGTTGCTTTATTAGTGTAGTTGAACACTGAACTTCGATTTATATCTTGGCTGTTGTTGTGAATAATGTGAATAACAATGAACTACAGATATATTACGAGTTACCCGGAGAGAAATAATCACATGATTGGTGGGTCAGATGGTATTTCAACTATGATTTCTTTAAAAAACTTCATACTACTTTCTACAAGGAGAATACTAACCTGTATTTTGACCAAGAGTGTAGAAAATTTCCTTTTCCTCACACTCTCACCAACATTATTACCTTTTATTTAAAAGGTAATAAAGGGCAAATTTTTACTATCTTCAGTACCCCAGACTGGCTTAAGACTGAAATCCAACCTCCTAAATGCTTGGAATTACAAACCTTTACCACCACACCTGGTTCCTTTGATTTTTTTTGATAAGAGTTATAATAATTATAAAGTAGTATCATAGTAATTTTGAATTACATTTCTCTAATGACTTCTGCTCACAATGCATTAAGCCAGCACAGAAGTTATATTAAACACAACTGTGTAAACCCACTGGTGATATAGAGGGGTTTATGGAAAACATGTCTATTCAAACTTTTGTCCATTTTTAATCAAGTATCTTGTTAATCTCATTTTTAATCTCTCTATACAAAAATAATTAATTCAAGGTAGTAAAAAGGAAAAAATTAAGCAACTCCTAACATTTTCAATAACTTGATATTGCTTAAATCATTTTCTGTTTATGCTTGAAACTATATAACAATTTAGTTAGGCCTTTTACATAGCTATATGTATTTCTTTTATTTTACATTGATTGCTCTTTCCAAAGCCTGCCTGTCTAATTTTGGTTTCTTTCGGTTTTAAGTAGTTCAGATTTCAAACTGAAGAATAAATGAAAGTAAGCAAACAAAAATACAGTTCCTCTCATCTGATAATGCCTCTACAAGAATGAGAAAAGAGTTCATCATCCTAAGGACCCTTAATTCTTAAGATAATATTTGCTATAATGCTAATGTTATTACCATTTTAGTGTTTGGAAAAATTGTAATTAAAGGCACTAAGAGCATGGCCCATGACACACAGTGAGGAAGGAAATGAGTCAAATTTCCAAAAGTCTTTCAGCTATACACAAAGGTAAATAAATTCTCTCCATTCTCTGGTACTCTCAATTCAATATTCATATTGTCCAAGAAATAATTGCATAGCAATTATTTTCCATGGTGATTGTTTTCTGTTACATTTTGTCTTCAACACAGACTGTGTTTGTGACATTGGGTTATTATGCACAGAGCTAAGCTTATAAATTATGGTCCAAAGAGAGGCAAATTCTTCTGTCCCATAGTTCCAGTATAGGTTTTACAAAGTACTAAGTCTTTTAAATATCATCACTTACTGTATTTTAAGAATTCAAGAATGAAAAAATTCACATATAATCACTCCAAAATGCTTTAAAACTAGGAGATGATAAGACAGGCCTCTGTGAAGTAAATTTTCTTCTACTTTTAAAATTATTCTGAAAGCCTTGTGCTGGTTTGTCACACCTGTAATCCTAACTACTCGAGATACCTACTCAAGAGGCTAACATCTGTGGATAACATTTGGAAGCCAATCAGGGCAAAATAAATTCATGAGATTATTTTCAAAAATTTTAATGAACTAGCAAAGTGCCAGGAATGGAGATGTAGCTTATATAGTAGCTCACCAATCTAGAGAGCAAGACGTAGCGAGATCTTGAGGCCCTGATTTCAAACTCTGAGCATGCTAACACGCAGGAATTCACACACACTCACTTTTTTAAAAAATATCTTCATATCAGTGTTTTGCATTAATTTCTTTGTTAATGATAATATATGGGTAAAATAGGCAAAATAAACTCTTCCATCTCAAAACATTTTTATACATTTTTTTGTAAAAATAATGTACAAAAGGGGTTACAGTAACATGTTCAAAGTAATAAGTACATTTCCTGTCAAGCTTTGTTACATCCTCCTTTGTTTTTCCCCCACCATTCCTTCCCTTCCACCTCCACAAGTACACTCCTCACAACCCCAAGCCCCACCCAATGTCCCCAGCCTAAATTGTAAAGTTCGTTTTTCAAAATAATGTCTTGTGCATCTATTGTTATACAATGGGTCAAACTGTATTCCTATTTAAGCATGTTGTTTTTTTCCCTTTCCCTCCCCAAATTAGAGAAGTGTATATACAAGATGCAGGTGCACCAACATCAAATAAAGTGAAAACGAGGGTTATACTGTTGGGGAGGAACGTATAAAAAACAAAAAAAAATCACGTTGTACATTATAAATATGTAAGAAACAACAGCAAGAAAGAAAAAAAATTGTGTCTCTATCTTGGGGGTCACTTAGCTTAACATCAACTTACTTAGTCATATACACAAAGCTTTTCAACATTTCTGCTTATCCCAGACATATACTAGTTATTGCAAATAAGGGATACCATGGGACCAATGTTTCTTTGGACTTGGCTTACATCAGTTAATATAATTTTTTCCAAGACTTTCCATTTCCTAACAAATTTGGCTATGTCATTCTTTCTGGTGGAGGCATAGAATTAATATATAGACATATATATGTGTATATATATATATATATAGTATATGTGTGAGTGTGTGTTTGTACACACATATACACACAGAACATTTTCCTTTTTTGTTTTTTAGAGCAACTTAGTTTTCCACCTACATCATTTTTTCAAATGTTTTCATTGTGATTACATGGTTACATAAGTTCCCAAATTTCACAATATTGTGGGATAGTGATGCTTAGTTAAAGTCACAAACACATTCTAACTTTGATGGAGCAAATTGTCTATCATAGTCTACAACATTTATGAGTTCTATGAGCTTTGCAATAGAGTTATTTCACACACATATATATATATATATATATATATATACATATATATATATATATATACTTCTTTTGTTTTGAAATATGTATATTTTTTGTTTTGTATAGCGTCAGCTATTCCCTCTTTCCCATTTGTTCCCTCCCTCCCTTCAGTGACATGGAGTTGCTTAGTTTATTTTGGTCAATGTCCAGTGCAGCTGATAGATCCCACTATTGTATGTTTTTCCCTGATTCTCTCTAGTCTTGTGTCGTCCTCTGGTTTCCCTTCAGTGTGCACATATGATCAGCAAAATGTGGTTATTTAGTAGTGATTCGACCAGATGAGTGGAAGTTCTTGGTTTCTTAAGTGTTGTTAATTTTTTCATATCACCTTACATTTTGGATTTAACATCCACTTATCATGGAGACCATGTGCCGTTCGTCTCTTTGCTTTTGGCTTACCTCGCTCAACAAGATTTCCTGTAGCTTGATTGATTTCCTTAATAATGCCATTATTTTGTCCTTTCTAATGGCTGGAAAATATTCCATTGTGTATAGTTACCACAGTTTTTGGATCTACTCATCTCTGGTGGTACATGTGGTTTTTTTTCATATCCTGGCTATTGTGAACAGTGCTGCAATAAGCATGGAGGTGCATGTGTCCTTGAATATTAGTACCTGTTGTTCAGAATAGATGCCTAGAAGTGGTATGAATGGGCCATAAGGAAGGTCAATATTTAGCTTTCTGAGGACTCACCAGACTGATTTCCAAAGTGGTTGTGTAAGTGTACATTCTCTCTCTCTCTCTCTCTCTCTCTCTCTCACACACACACACACATACACACAGAATGTTTTCTTGATCATTCTTCTACTGAGGGGAATCAGAGTTGGTTTCATATCTTAGCTATGGCAAATAATGCTACAATAAACATTGTTGTGGTGGTAGTTTTAGTATGGACTTGTTTCTGATCATTTAGGGGAATGCCCAAAAGTGGGATTGCTGTGTAATAGGGGAGCTCTTTGTGGAGTCTTTTGAGGAACCTGCAAACTGCTTTCCAAAGTGGATGAACAAGTTTACACTCCCACCAAGAATGCAGTAGGCTTCCCTTCTGGCCACATCCCTTCCAGCATCTGTTGTTGTAAAAGTATGGAACGATTCACTAATTTGCGTGTCATCCTTTTGCAGGGACTATGTTAATCTTCTCTGTATGTTCCAATTTTAATGTATGTGCAGTCAAATTGAACACAGAACATTATTGTATATATAAAGTGTAATTGATTTTCTTAAACTAGACAATTCAACAAAAAGTAAGTTCAAAAGAATTGTGAAATTTTAGAACCATTTATTTCTTACATAAGCACACATTTAAGAGTAAAGTCAAGATTGACATGGCAAAAACAAAATAATTCCAGGTATTTGTTGTTCATGAGATGTGTAGGAAGAGGAATTCAATTATTCTACACAAGGCACCTGTCATAGTGATCATTGCAGCAAATGTTAAGGTTTGTTAAAAGTTTTAATGATTTAAATATGTTTATTTTTGGGATTTGCTTATATATGATAAAATTAAGACTGTTTGGCAGGTCATAAAATTTTTTGATAAAGTATATAATATTTCTAGTAGCATGTACTAGTAAGTATGTACATTTCAGAGTTTATAGAAACTTTACTAATGAGAAGTTGCAAAGAATGTTTAAAGAAGCAGAGTGAAGAGTTAAGATTTAAAGTACACAGTTTCTGTTAAATCTTTAGGGCTCCCTTACGTTATATGTTAATGATGAACAAATAATTATAAAAGCCACATATAAATGATGAGATGAACTATAAATAGTAATCTTAGTGGGTAAATTTAAAGGCTACTCATAGCTTTACCCAGTTTTACATGTACAGGAATATGAGAAAATAGTAAAATCTACTGTGTACACTTCAAATACTGAAAACCATGGTAATTGTTTTGTTTTTTATTTTAGTAATCATTAATATTTAATTATTTTTTTCTTCATAGCATTTTTTCCTTGTAATATAATAAAACATTTTGTGAGTCATCATTAAGAGGTACTTTGAGAATATTATTGGGATGGCCACACCATTTTTCATAGGTGCATGTGAATTTACAAAGAGCAAAACTAAAAACAAAATATTGATTAAAATTTTTATCAAGTAGAGTCTGAATCAGTAGTGTTGATAAATGTCCACACCTAAAATCTTAACCCTAGTCTGAAGTAGTGGTATTACAGAATTGAGGCCACAAAATTGAGAAACTGTGTTTTGTTTTGTTTTTGTTTTTTTTGCTTTGGTTTTGTTGGTTGTGGGGCTTGAACTCTGGGTCTTGGGTACTGTCCCTCAGTTCTTCAGCTCACGGCTAGTGTTACCACTTGAGCCACAGCACCACTTTCTTTTTTTCTGCTTATGTCGTGCTAAGGAATGTAATTCAGGACCTCATTCATGCAAGTCAAGCACTCTACCACTGAGCCACCTTCCCAGCACCTGAGAAACTGTGATTTAAAAAATCATGTGAACAATATTTGCTTTCTCCTTTGGGTTATATAATGAAATATGTAAACATATTTTTATATTTTTGTGAATTGTCATACTTCTAAATTTATACTAACTGCAGCCAATTTATCCTTTTCAAAGTCAAGAAATATTTCTGAGAGTTTGCTTCTGTGAAGACTGTTTTTGCATTTATAATTTCTTCTGAGTCATTTTTATTTTTTATCAAAATCACTTAATATTTTATGTTGATGAGTTATCATACATCAACTACCTTCAAATGTACACGTAGAGTCTCAATATAGCAATATGAATATTCTCATAAAACTCGTTTATCTGTTACGCACTTTAAATATTATGATATTTTTCCCTTTCTTGCACTCTCTCATTTCTGCTCTTTCTCTTTCATGCTCTATGTCTGCTACTTAGATTTTCTGCTGGTCTACTATTATCCGTCATTATCCACTGGTTTTGTGGGGACATGATAGGGACCATCACTTACCCTTGCATTCTTTAAGAGTTATAACAGTGACGTGAAATTATTCTTTGCCATTCTAAATGCCAAAACAACAGATCTAGGAATTCCTTTCCACTTTAAGTACTATTATAAATTTTATCTCATATGAATCATTGAGACTGATAAGATACTTTTAGCTTGGGACCTAGAAGTTCTTTTTCTTTACAAGCAACCTTTTACTTTTATTATCAGTAAGTAACAAAAAAAAAGCTATCCTATGGAAAGTAGGCTGAAGTTGTTCACAGGGATGAAAAACAAGGTAATGGGGGAAGTAAGTACAAAGGATATCCCTCATATAGCACAGATCCTTAAGAGCAGTTTATGATGTACACTTTGTGATAAGCACAATGTGCTGGGAACTGTAGATTAAATCACTGAACACCTGATATTTATTTACATATGCATATATGCGTATATAGGCCCATATATGTACACATGAATGTTACTGTACACACAAATACATACATATGTACACACATGTA
This sequence comes from Dipodomys spectabilis, assembly GCF_019054845.1. Classification (NCBI taxonomy): domain Eukaryota; kingdom Metazoa; phylum Chordata; class Mammalia; order Rodentia; family Heteromyidae; genus Dipodomys; species Dipodomys spectabilis. The sequence goes on along the minus strand of NW_024870734.1, from coordinate 468,417 downwards.
CACATGCACAAATGGAGAAAGACACATAGATATAGCCAACAAAAGTTTCACTAGTTGTTGAATATGCCTTTGACAGAATGCTTGGTAACAAATGTGTTGAAGATATATTTGTCTCTAAGAGTTCTTTTACCACTCCTCTTATCTCTTACAACTGGTAGGTTTAGAGAGATTCGACTTGAAAAAAATGCAGTACAAGTGATAGCAAGTCACTCAGAAATCTAAATAAGTATAGGTCATATGGTGTCTCCCTGCTCCCCATGGAATGCTTGCTCTTGTAGTCACTCTCAACTGCCAAAGTAGTAGGATTATTAAGAATAAAGTTATAAGGCTTTAAATGGCATCCTTCCTTGGGCTCTTTTCCAACAGCCAGCATCAATTCTTAAGCAGATGAGTGACTCCCCAGAAGACGGGAGCACAGGTCAAAATTTAACTAACCCATATGAAAAGTTTAAAGTGAGAAATGCTGACTGAGGTCGTGCTGATGTCCTGGCCACTAAAATAAGAAACAAAGAAAGTTTTTTTATGTATTAAAATTTAAGAATAATTTGTAACCTGTCAATAAATGTGTAGAACACAATTATATCAACTAACAAAAGATGATGTGCATTTCATTTATGTGATTTTGGACTTGGAAAGTGTTTTTAAGTGTGTCTACACAAGTAGAATCAGCATGATACAACCCAGCATTTCTTCATTTAAGACACAAGGAAAGGATACAGGTTGTCCCATTGTAACAATGAGATTTGCAAGATACTATTAGAGGGAGGTGGACGGAGGTGTTGTGGATGTGTGAAGGTAAGGAATAGTAGGGGAAATACAAAGGAGGTGGTAACAATGCTCAATAAGAAATGTACTCATTACCTTACTTATGCAACTGTAACCCCTCTGTACAGTATCTTTACAATAAAATATATATTAAAAACATACTAGGAAAACTGTACATATAGCAAGTTGTATTTGTCACTCAATATAAGTAAAGTATTAGTTTTAGGACCACAGGCATACTAAAATTTTGGATGCTCAAATTCTCTACATAAACACAGTATATTATTTTCATTAGAATCTGCCCACAACCTAGTGCAGTGTGATTTCTGTGAAAATTTTTACTACATTCTATGTTTGTAGTGGAAAATAAAATATATTCACTATCAACAGATACAAATTTATTTCAGATAATTTTTGTCTGCATTTTGTGGATGGAATTGCGAGAGCTTATTTGAAAAGCACAAATTTAATCACCAAGAGCTATCTTCAAGATGTAAAAAATATATAATACAGCATCATTGAATGGTATGGGACTCTAAGGAGAAGTACTTCAATTGAAACATTATCAGAAATTGTAAGCAAGCAAAGACTATTTAGAAATGCAGCTGCTAGATTTCTCATGGAGAGCTTTTATAACATTTGAAACACAAGTCAGAACCTCATGGAAGTGTAGACAATTTTCCTTCACCTTTCTGTCAATCTTGGTCATTATCAATCATAATATAGCTAATCTAGAATAATCTTGTAATAAGAAAATGTTTATGAGAAGTGGAGGAGGATGGTGGAGGAGAACCTGGAGGCTAAACAATCTCTCTCACAGAAAGCAGTTTTAGTGTTCCAGCGAACAGTACTAGGCTAGAGTATCACACTGTGTGCCATCACAGTACAGAGTTTGGCTAGAGAGGGAAAATCCAGGGAAGGAGACAGATCTGAGCAGTTGCTGTAGCCATGGCTGAGGCAGCTTTGGTGGGGGCCATAGTCACTCCACCATACATACAACAGAGGGGGTCCAGGACAAAGGCACCAGACACAGTGGGTGAGCAGATTCTACTCAACACCAGCAACAACTGAAAAGGAGCAAATGAGTTAAACCATCTTAACAGGCCCATATCAAGCATTGAAATAGAAAAAGCAGTAAGAGACCTCTGTTCTTAGAAAAGCCCAGAACCACATTGATTTACAGCAGAATTCTACAAGGTTTTCAAAGCGGAACTCATCAAAGAAAGAGAATTACACACCCATTACTTTGATGAACATTGATGCCAAACTTCTCAACAAAATTTTCGCCAAACAATTCAACAATTCATCCAAAAAATTACATACCATGATCAAACAAGATTCAGTTCAGGGAAGCAAAGCTGGTTCAATATACGCAAATCAATTAATTAACACCATTTTATGATGAAGTTTCTGCATAAACTAGGAATCCAGGGCATATTCCTCAAAAAAATAAAGGCTGTATATGACAAACCTGCAGCCAGAATTATACTAAATTGTCAAAAAGTAAAGACATTTCCTCATAACTCAGAAACGAGACAAGGACGTCCACTCTCTCCACTTCTCTTCAATTTACTATTAGCATGCCTAGCTACAGCAATAAGAAAAGATGAAAACATAAAAGGAATCCAAACAGTGGAAGATGAAGTAAAACTCTCTCTTTTTGCAGATGACATGATCTTGTATTTAAAGAATCCCATGGACTCCAGTCCCAAATTACTCATGCTGATTCAAAACTATGGCAATGTATCAGGGTATAAAATTAACCCTCAAAAATCAATGGCTTTTCTGTATGCCAACAATGAGAAAAAAGTGGCTGAAATCAGAAAAGCAACTTCATTCTTAATAACCCCACAAAAAATAGAATAGCAATGAATTAACTTAACCAAAGAAGTAAAGGATCTCCATGATGAAAACTTTAAAAACCTGAAAAAGGAAATCAAAACAGAACTTAGAGAGTGAAAAACCTCCCTTGATCCTGGATTGGAAGAATTAACATCGTGAAAATGGCAACACTTCCCAAGGCTATCTACAAATTCAATGAAATACCAATCAATATTTCAATCTCATTCTTCAAGGAAATAGAAGAGGCAATCCAAAAAGTCATATGGAAGGATAAAAGGCAATGAATACCATAAACAATCCTTAACAGAAAAAACAGTGCTGGAGTAATATCAATACCAAATTTCAAACTCTACTACAAAGCATTAGCAAACAAAACAGCTTGGCACTGGCACAAGAACAGAACTCAGGACCAATGGAATAGAATTGAAAACCCAGAAATGAGCCTACAGACCAATAGGCACCTAATCTTTGATAAAGGAGATAAAAAATAGAATGGAAGAAAGACAGCCTCTTCAGTAAAATGCTGGCAAAACTGGTTAATCACTCATAGAAAACTAAAGCTCGATACTTATCTATCATCCTGTACCGAATCAGAAAAAAATGAAAAGAATACTTAAAAAGACCAAAAGTTCAGAAGAGATAAACACACACACACACACACACACACACACACACACACACACACACACACACACACACACAAACACACACACACTCACACGTATACACCTAAAATAAAAATTATTGGAGGAAAATAAAATTAATAGAAAACAATTTTAAAAATTAAAAATTTTTTAAAAAGGTTCAAATAAGAGTTCTTTGATTGCAACAATGAGATGTACAATTCATTATGTCGAAAAACGAACTTAACACCTTTGGTGGGGGGTAGGGGAGGATAGGTGAAGGGAGGGGAGAAGTATGGGAAGGGATGGGAAGGGTAAACAAGGAGGCAACAATGCTTGATAAGAAATATACTCGTTATCTTGCCCATGTAATTGTAACTCCTCTGTACTGTATTCTCACTATAAAAAATAAAATTAAATTAAAAAAAAGAGTTCTTTGATTTTTTTTTAGTGGGGGGATGGGGGCAATGGTACGATTGTGTATCTCCCCTGTCCATTACCAGTCTCTTGGTGGAGTCTCTGGTCTGCTTGTGGTGTGTGGTTTTCCTGTGGCTTGATTGTTTTCTTAAGTCAGTTTGTTTGAACAGGCAGAAAAATGCTTTGCCTAACCCATTGTTTTGTGATCCTCCTCCCAGGTTAGTTCAGTGGCAGGTAGATTTGCTTTAAGTATCCCAAAAGAGGGAGATGGGAGTTTACTCTAGATTGGAGACGCTGTGATAAGACTAGGTTATGGGTAGAGTTGAGGCCTTTCAGCAATCAGTAGCTTTTCCTTGTTGGGCTAGCTCCTGAGACTCTCAGAGAGCCCAGCTTGGAGCCATTCTCAGGGTTTATGTTTACTGAGTTTTAATTGTTGTCTAGGCTGCTGTAGGGAGGGGCAGCCTCTGGCTCTGTTTACCCAGTGATGAAAGTCACTCCTCAGGGGGCAGATTTTTCTCTGTCTGGGCTAGTTGACTTTCCCATGGGTGGAGCTGAACCTGGCAGGTCAGGTAAGGTTCCTGTGACCTGCTAAATGACTCTTTTGTTTTCTTCCAAGGCCTGAGTTGGAGCTAGTTGCTCAGCCTGGCCTTTGTTAGTATCAAAGACAGAGATCTCCAGTGGTAGGGAACATGCAGCCTTCCCTCCTCTGCTCCCTGAGAAGGAATGAGGAGATGAGGGTTCTACTCATGCTAGAGTATTGTTCCTGGGCAGTTTCTGGTCTGTGATCTGCAGGATGAAGATATCTGCTCCTTATCAGTTCTTGCTTGTGTTGGGTAGAATCCGCTTGTCCGCCACATCTGGTGCCTTTGTCCGCTATTCCCTCTGTAGTTATGGCTGCCAAGATTGTCTCTGCTACCAACTCTGCCACTGCAGCCATGGCTAGCTGCATGTGTTCAGATTTGTTTCCTTGCTTGGATTTTCCTTCTCTGTCCAAACTCTCTGTATTGAGATGAAATACTTGGTGTGTCTCTGTAGCCGAAGACTGTTCACTGGAATACTTAAATGCTTTCTATGGGAGAGCTTGTTTAGCCTTCAGCTTCTCCTCTGCCATCTTCCCCCGAATCTCATGATTTTTTTATGTGTTTTTTTTAGGGAAAAATGTCATTGGTGTTTATATTTTGTGTTGGCATAAAATGAGCCTACTATTGTCTTAATTTAATAAAATAAAACTCTCTGAGCAGTGGTGGCTCATGCTTGTAATCCTAGCTACTCAGGAGGCAGAGATATGAGGACCTCAGTTCAAAGACAGCCCAGGCAGAAAAGTCGGTGAGACTCTTATCTCCAATAAGCCACTAGAAAACCAGAATTGGCACTTTGGCTCAAGTGGTAGAGCACTCACCTTGAGCTGAAGAGTGTAGGACCAGTGCCGAGGCCCAGAGTTCAAGCCCCATGAATGACCAAATAAACAAAATAAAACAACAACAACAAAAAAACTCTCTGATTCTATGACAGCAAAAATTTTGTGGGTAATGGTTAAGAGCAGGTTGCCATTCCAAAAAAAAAAAAAAAAAAAAAAATATATATATATATATATATATATATATATATATATATATATATAATCACCCACCAAAAAAGAGGAACAATAGGAAATATATAGCAGGAAACTTATAAATCTTAATGGACGAACAGTCTGTCAGTTTGTTTTAACTTTTTATCAAAAATGAAAGTAATACTTGATAATATTTTATTAAGGCATTTAAATTTCTTTGACCTTGACATTTAACATTCGTTTTAAAAAGAAATTCAACAGTGTTTTCTCCTTACTTTTCCAAAGAAATGATTATTTCATCATTATAGTGTATAGCACAATATAACCAGAAAGCATTTGTTAAGGAAAAAAAAATTCCCATTATTTGTTTTGCTTGTCTGTATTTAAAGCTGCATACCACATCTTATCCATCCTATTGTCTGTTTTCTCATTTGAAACATTTCAGTAAATGTGTCAGCCAGCAAAGTTTTACAAAATAGCCTGCTTTCATTCATTGTGCTTTCCAAAATATATCTCACAAATGTTAACAACAAAACACTAGAAACATCTGTGGATTTTTCTACTTATGGTGCAAAGTAATCACATTCCATAATCCCTAGAATCAGCTCTTCACAGGCATTAAATGGTCTTTCACTTCCATGTTTTAGAACAGCAGCATGTAACAATGGTGTACATGTTAATTTGTTCACCACATCTGGTTTGTTTACAGCAAGGACTGACTTCATGGAAGATGGTAATAGATGAGTTGTGCAATTATGTAGTTTAAAAAGGCTCTGAGTTAGGGATAAAGAATATCCATTTATGTGATTAATATTTAAATTTAGTTCTATAATGTATACACCTTCAATTTTCTGGCTAACATGTTCTACATACTAAGTATTTTTAAAAGAAATATTGTACGTTGTTTCCTTGGTGACAACGTAATTGGAAGACTTAAAATTTTCCTATACCATGGCCATCTGAAATGAGATGGAAGTAGTTAGGTTAGCATAAACAAATTTATGACAGCATTAATGTTTGAATCTTGGATGGGATTTGATTGGGAATTGTGAAAGGCTTTCATAGTATGAGAAGAAAAACAAAAGGCCATACTAATACTTTTATTTGCCACATTGTTTTATTAGTATATTGAAACACACACATATAAACACACAGATACACATTATGAAGACCCAGTCAGTCTGAAAGAAAAAATTTTAATAGGAATTCCCTAAAATATTTAGTCTGCTGAGATCTGGTTAGAATTTACAGAAATATCTGTTGGCTTCCACTCCTAGACAAGTTATTATCATTGATGAAGATGTTGCCATTTGAATTTAGAATACCCCAGAAAGACCTATGTGTTAAAGAAAAATGACATTCCAATTCCTCCCAGACTGTGGAGCATACCTGAATAGTTCTTCTGTAGATTAAGTTATTCAGAGTGAAACTCATGAGAAAATAGACTCTCATCTTCTTTCTTCTTCTATCTTTTAATCATTCTCTTTGACATACTCCCCTCCTTGACATTGTCTTGTCACTGGCCCCCAAAGCAATAAAACCAGCTGAACATACACCGAAACATTCAATCTTGTACGTCTGAGTAAGCCTTTCTGCTTAATAAGTGGACAATATCACTTATGATGGTATGTTATCAAACTAACCCAAAGTTCTAGTCTTTCTAACAATGTGGAGTATATTAAAATGTGCTTCATTATAAAATATCTAACTCCACGTTGTATATTGTGTTTTTTTTTCTGTTGATCCTAGCGCTTACAATCAGGGCCTAACTGTAAAACAGTTTGCAATAAATAATCACATTACTTTTATGATTCCATAATTTTACTTGTTTTCCTACAAATTTATAGAATAGTGTAGCTATAGAAATCAATAAATATTGAATTTTGATATCAGATTATCTATCACTGCAAGTGTTGTCAAAATTTATCTACACTGAAATGATTGCCATTGATATCTTTCTCAAGATTCCAAATGTTTATACTTTCAGCTGACCTTTTACAAAACTCATACCCCAAACATAATTTTTAGTTTGTTCATGCAATCATAAATATATGGCACAAAAAGTTAATTAACTTTATTTGCTGTCACTAATGGAGTATACCTAATAGAATTAAGTATATACCCTCAGGGAAATAAGATATTTCCTTCTAAATCCAGACTTGCAGGCAGACAGACAGACACCCACACCCACACACATACACACACCCACACTCTCTCTCTCTCTCTCTCACACACACACACACACACATACTTACCACTCTGACTCAGGTTAGGTTCCAGACATTGGGTATCAGACAATGATCTATTAATCAAACTTTCTTGTCCAGACATAAAATACATTAATAATTCCACACATATAGAAACACCAGATCATTCAAAATAATGAGAGTATTTAACAGAACCACCCCGCTCTGAGCCATCTATTCCCTGACTTCATTCACTCATGTCGATGCATTTTTCATATCATAATTAAAAATCTTTTTGTATCTCTCTGATTAGCAGAAAATATGTTATCATATAAGAGAAAATGTAGGTAAAATTACTTTTTGCATATGAAATAATGACATTCCTGAGGATAAAACATGCCTGTTTTTCAGTTTGGTTGCCAAAATGGAACTATTAGATCTTCTGAGTATTTAACTTTATACCTGAACCTTCAAATTTCACTAGGATTTGAATTGTGTTACTTACAACATTAATGTAAAATAAAAGCATTACTAAATATAAAGAAAATTATAATTTTATCACACTTTAATCCCTGAATTGACTTTATTATAAAAACAATTACATTTATATAACAAGATAAACATCCTGAAACAAATTATGAGGTATGGAAACAGAAGAGTCCGTTTTTTGTTTACTGTATGTTGTTGTTATTTATAGTTTGTGATGATTCTGTCTTCTTTACCTTATGCATGGTATATTCATTCTATGTCTTCAGGAAGGTGGGGGTGGGCACAAAGCTTTAGGGAAAGGGGGAAAAAATGAAGCAGTGAAGTTCCTTGAACATTGATGAAAGTGAACTATTTAACACATAGGTGGGGAAAGAAGTGAGGGAATGGGAAAATATGAGGGAACTGAAGACATTTCATAAAAGGAAATGTACACATTACTTGACTCATGTAATTGTAATACCTCTATAAATCAATTTAATAACAGGGTAAATTTATTTTAAAAAGGCAAACAAAATATTGTTTCTTAGAATCTTACAAGTATGTTTTGTTCACTGGTTTGAGCTGGTTGAGTCTATCTCTGAAAATAGCTACATTTACATTCATTGGGCGAATTTTTGAGCTACTGGTATATAAAAGTCAATTATGATTGTATGTTTTTTGAGACTGATTCATTTATTTCTTTATCTAATTTGTATAATTTCTATCTATCAGTTTTTGAATTGGCTTGTTCCTCTTTTTCAAGGACCTAGTGGTGCATTATTAGTACTGATTTAAGATTGTTCTAATTTGTTGATGTACATACTCAAATCTATAAATTTTCCTGAGTATTGCTGTGTTCTTGTGTCCCATAGGAGGTAGTATTTTGTCTGTTCACTTCCACTGAATTCCATAAACGTTGGAACTTCCCTCCATATGTCTTCAGTGACTCACTGATGATTTGGAAATGTGTTACTCAGTCTCTGTGAGTTTCAGAATTTTTTGTGATGCCTTTTGATGATGAGATCTAATTTGGTCCCATTGTCGTCTAACAGGATATAGAGAGTAATTTCATTTTTGTGTTTGAATTTTCACAGATTTTCTTTCTGATCTAAGATATGATCTATTTTGGAGAACGTTCCATGAGCTGTTAGGTATAGCTTGTCAAAACAAGTATTTGGTTTTGATTTTTTGCTAGATTTTGACCTGGATGGCCCGTCCAGAGGTAAGAATGATGTGTTCAAGCAACCAACAATGTGTTTGGATGTATGCATATTTTTAAGGCAAGTAGTATTTGTCTGATTAATTTGAGAGATCTAGGATTCAGGGCATTGATATCTAGCATTGTTATATCCCCCTGATGGAGAGTTTCCTTCATCAACATTTAATGTCCTTTTTAGTCTCTTTTTACCTTTATACCAATTTTAATTTAAAGCCAATCTTGTCTAATATTAATATAACTACTCTGGCCTGTTATTGAGGTCCATTTTTAGTTTGTAAAGGTGATATACAGAAGGGATCCAATTACATAAGTCAGATAATGAGCACATTTCTTTTTCAACAATGTCACCTCTTCCCACATGTTGTCCCAGTTTTTCCCTTTCAACCCCCCTCCCACCTAAGTTGTATAGTTCATTTACAAGGTAGTGTCTATTGAGTGGCACTGCTACATTTGTTTACACTTTGTCCCACCATTTCTGTGTTTCCCTTGCCCTTTCCAAACTTATATATAAGACCAAAGGTGCAGAAATTAAAACAAAATAACAGCATCCGAATTCAGATGGAAAAAGCAAAATAATAAAAAAAAACTCTCATTATCATTTCTTGGAGATCAATTTGATGAACATTATTTTATATGATAATATTCATATAGCTATTGATCCTTTGTGATCCTCTCCAAAGGGCATCCTCCTTTGATCTCACTGTATAAATGTTTAGAATCCCATGTAATTTATCATGTCCAAATGTAATGTTTTCTCTTTTACCATCCAAGTGTGTTAAGTTGTAGAATTAGAAGCACATTCTAATACAACAAATGAGGGAAATCGGGCAACCTATATTTCTTTGAGTCTGACATTCTTCACTTAATATAGGTTTGTTCCAAGTCTTTCCATTTCCTTATGAATGGTGTAATATCACTTTTTCTGGGTGAATAGAGTTGCATCATACTTAAGAGTTTCTTCATGGCAAAGGAAAAAATTAGCAGGATATATAGAAAGAGAATAGAATGGAAGGAGATATTTACTAACTAAGCATTAGACCAGGGTTTACATAACTAACCCATATTTAGAGATCAAATAAACGCTCAAATCAACAAGAGCCCTATTAATATATGGGATAATGACTTAAAGAGAACTTCTTAGAAGAAAAGTAAAAATGACAAATAGACATATCTCTCTCCATGAAAGAAATGCAAATCCAAACAACACCGAGATTCTTCTCACCCCTGTTACAATGTCATTATGAAAAAAACAAACAATCACATTTACTAATAGGGATGTGGTCCAAAGGAAACTCTATTACATTGTTGGTGGAAATGTAATCTTGTTCAACGACTTTGGAAAACATTATGGAGGTTGCTCAAAAACTGAATAGAAAGCTACCTATGATGCAGCAATTCCACTTATGGGCATTTATCCAATAGAGCAGAAACAAGGCCACACTGAAGCTGCCAGCACAATCATGTTCATTGTTGCATTATTTTCTGTAGCCAACATATGGAATCAGCCTAGATGCCGCTCACTGCAAAAAGGGATCAAGAATTGTGTGCTTGTCTGTATATGAATTATATATATATATATATATATATATATATGTATATATATATAATTTCATTGGTCCCTATTTACAAATATGTATGTATACATACATACATAATCAAATTTTATTAATCAATCAGAAAGAATCATATTGCACCATTCTTTTTTGGGGGGTGGGGGGGTCCAGTCGTGGGAACTGAGCTCTAGGGCTTGGGCACTGTCCCTCAGCTCTTCAGCTCAAGGCTAGCGCTCTACCACTTGAGCCAGAGTGCCACTTCCGGCTTTTTTTCTTTTTGCTTATGTGGTGCTGAGAAATCGAACCCAGGGCCTCATGCATGCAAGGCAAGCGCTCTACCACTGAGCCACCTTCTCAGCCCCTACTGCCCCATCTTAAGGAAAATGAAAGACTTAGAAATAATCATATTAAGTGAAATTAACTGGACCCAGAGAAAGTTAGGTTGTATGACTTTCCTTATGTTTGGTAGACAGAAGGTGCATATAAATGTAAAGTTAAACATACTGGATGATATCCAAGGAGATAAATGAATTATCTGAAGTGTCAGAGTCCATAGAAAGTGTAAATAGTATAGTTCTCTTCAAAGATTAAGTCAAAACCCAACAAAATAAATACCAGTAAATGCGGACTACAAGAGAGGACAGTGGGGGGCAAGGTGAGAGGGGTAGGAAATTGAAAAGGATAGAGTACAGGCAAGAATCTATTGCATACTTCCCAGAATTGAAATAAACAAAATAATGGATAGTATGAAATGGGGGTGAAGATGTTGAAATGGTAACACAATTCCAGGTGTACTGTATACACAAAATGATTTGTTAAATAGCAAGTAATTCCATACATAACATAATGTTGAGATAAGTATGGACTTTGTTGATTGGGAGGGGTGGATGAGAATGTTGAATGGAGTGACATTAATCAAGATGAATTGTATTCATAAACTGTTTCAGTGAATGGCAACTCCTTTGTACAAATACTTAAAGATAATAAAAGTATTCAAAAGGTTAATTATGATAGTTGAATAGAGCGTTGAACCTCAATTCAATTCCCATTTAATAATATTTGTAACTTGTAGGTTTTGAGAATAAAGTTCAAATAATAAAACATTTTGAATAGTTTTTTTCAAAAATTTGAAATTTAAATCAATACTACTTTGCTTTTTGTCCACTATTGGGCTGTTATAAGAAAATACTTCAAAGTAAGTTGATTAAAAACATCAGGACTATATTACCCATACTCTAGAAGCTTGAACATTGATTATAAAAATGATTATTCAAAGCAAATCTTTGTCTTATGGGGGTCTACTCTCTGGTTCATTATAATCTGTTTGCTGGACATTCACATGGCAGACTAGTTATATTGGGCTTCATTTATCAGGATCATTATTGCAGGGTAATCTCTGAAAGGCTGATTCTAATGTCATCAGACAGGGGAGTAGAATTTCAATACGTGTATTTGGAAGGAGTTACAGTGTCCAATACTTTTTGCAACTTTTTCTTTAACTCAGTGTAGTGTATCATTTGGATATTATTTCATAGAAAATAATAACTTAAGGACAAACCTATATCGTGTAAATTATGTGAATGATTCTTCTTATAATGGGAATAATTGTAGTGATGACAAAGTGAAGTATGATTGTTTTGTGGCTCTTGAATCACATCATAGGTAATCATGTAAACATGTTCAGCTTTTCTAAGGCCCTTCTGATGTATTTGAACAATCTCCAATGAGTTAACTGATTTCAGAAATACAGATCTCCTTAGATTTTCATTGCTGTCTGCTATTAAGTCTCCCACAGACACCAAAATCAGAGTATGATAATTTCTCTGATAAAACATATAAGTGGTTATAATTAATATAATACGAAGACTGTAATATTAATAGCATTATAAATATTAGTGCTCACATTATATAATATATTGACATCCTTTGGTAACATCAATTTTTAAAATATTTATAACAATGTAAATAGTTTGCAAATAGTTATTTGATGATGTATAGAAAATGAGAAAAAGATTTGTGTACATATTTACTTGAGATGCAAACAGATTCTTCTGGTTATTTCTGATCCTTCCTTTGTTGGTTTCATTCATGCATGGAGAACATGCAGCAAAGTGACAATTGTAACCTTGTGTTTACAAAAGGGTTAACTTACATTAAGTTTATGTTGGGCTAAATAACAGATTTTATAAATTAAATTGGTTTTGTCCCTTCCTTCCTTCGTTCCTTCCTTCGTTCGTTCGTTCCTTCCTTCCTTCCTTCTTTCCTTCTTCCTTCCTTCCTTCCTGCTGTCTTTCCTTCCTCCTTCCTTCCCTCCATCCCTACCTCTCTCTTTTGCTCTCTTCTTTTTTCTTTCCTTCTTTCCTCGTTTCTTTCTTTCTCTCTTTCTTTCTTGCTTTTCTTCTATTCTTCCTTTCTTTCTTTTACAAATAATATTTCTTAAGTGTATACATAAAATACCAATGTGTTATGAGTAATTAAAAATATTAACTAGATTAATATTAATTTTAATGACCTATGTTATATCTTAAAGCAAATTGTACTAAAAACCACTTCATAAAAGTTGCAGGATATGAAACAAATATTACTATTCATGATATTGTGTATTTCTTTAAACTAAAATAAGTATCTAGACATAATATGCATGTGTGTGCATGTGGGTGTGTGTTATTCTTGTGATTTGAACTCAAGGTCTATGCCTTAGTTTTTTTCACTCAAGGTTAGTTTGACCCACAACTCCACTTCTGGCTTTGTGTGTGTGTGTGTGTGTGTGTGTGTGTGTGTGTGTGTGTGTGTGTGTGTGTGTGTGTGTGTGTGATTAATTGAGATTTGTCTCACAAACTTTCTTGCCAAAGCTGGCTTTGGTCCCCAGCTTCCTGAGTAGCAAGGATTACAAGCTTTAGACACTCATATTCAGCATAGATATATCTAAGAATAAAATAAATTTATTATTTGAATTATAGAGGCTCAATTTAATTAATTAACATTTAGATATTTATTTAGTTGTTAAATCTGAACCTGCACTGCAGAAAAATACTGTTCATTTTTATGACAAAATATACACTTGAAGGTTTAAATTACAGAATCTTTGGACAAATTGAAATACTCTATTATTCAAAAGCGACAAAGAGATCATTAATCAAATTTCTCATGTAAGATAAAATCAATAGGCTCTGTCAGGATGAATGAAGCAATTTGTCATTAACTTTGATTATTATCTACTGAAGTTACATGATTTTCTGTTTTTTTACCCTAAATTTTTGACATAAAAATGCAGATTCATACATTTTTTGAGTGTGTAGAAATCATAGTTACTGGTCATGTATTTCTCAGGTTTGAGTACCAAGTCATTTCAGAGAAAAATTGAATTTCATGCATTTTATGTCAACAGTCATTTTTAGAAATTGAATCAATCTTAATATAAGATAACTAAAGCAAGATATTCCATGACTTTTCCAATTATTCTTATAGACTTGAATATAACTTATTTTTGAATGGCAGGAAATTCATATTATACCTACTTTCTATAGAATAATTAAGAAATAAATGATCGTGATAGCATTCATTTTTCCTTCACTAGAAAGAATGAAACTTGCTATAGACGACAAAATACTTCAATGGAAATGCCAGAAAATTATGAAAAGTTCAAGTCACTATAAGTTGAATGAAATAGTCATTTTTGAAGGTAACAAATTGTAATCTCTTGAAGCTTCTTTATCTGTTAAATAAAATGTATTTGCATTCAAAATATTTCATTCATCTCTCCAACAGTGGTATAACCAAACCAACTCCATGCCAAATAGCTTATCTGATTAATTCAAGTAAATATTTAGGAAGAGAAGTTATCACAATTGTATAGAAATATCTACCCACCATTCTAGAAATTAAATCTGAAATCATAAAAGATTGGGATTAATAATTAGCTTTCACTATGTTGCCATAAAGAGGTGGTGAACCTTTTCGAGTGGGCACAGTTGTAGAGGTATGGTCACTGAGAACTTGTGATCAATGAAGATGTTAAGATAAATGTCCTTTCTTTCTCTTCCTTCTTTTCCTTCTCTGTCTCCTTCTCCTTTTCCTTCTTGCTCTTCTCCTCTTTCTCTCTCTCCTACACCTATTCCTCCTCTTCTTTACTTTCTGTCTTCCATGAAAACACATACTCCATCAGATGTTCCTGACATTGGGTTCTGTGCCACCACCAACCCAAAACAATGAGGATAAGAAACATAAACTGAAATGTATAAAATCAGATGCCAAAATTAATCTATCCCCCTTATTAATTAATTTTATAAAATATTTTGTCATATGAATAGGAGACTGACACAGCATGCTCTCATTTATTATAAGGGATAGGATTTACTGGAAAAAAATCTGACTAACATCACCCTAGTGAAATGATTGATTTAATAAATATTACATTAGGACAAATCTACTTTAAAATATCAGATATACTTCAACAAGAGGCAAAAAATTCACCTCTATGGTGAATTCAATCTGTTCCTCAAGGAAATTGACCTATAATTGGCAGTATTGTCAATTTCATAAATGATTTAAGAAGACTAAAGAACAAATTTCAACTCTAACTAAGAGATAAAATTTACTTTGTCCCTGTAAACAACCTTTGTATTCTATTTATGTTTGGTCCACAAAATGACTTGTATTCTATTTTAATCATATTTTAATTGACTTTGAGTAGTTGCATGGGAGTTGCTGTTTGACCATGCAATTTATGAATAGTGTTTAGTGAGTTATTTTCTTGTCTTTCTTCTCTCCTGAGGTTTGAACTCTGGGTCTGGGCGGTGTGCGTGACCTCCTTTCGATGAACAGTAGAAGTCTATCACTTGAGGTACAGCAGGACTTTGATTTTTCTGACATTTAATTGGGGATAAAATCTCACAGACATTCCTACCTGGGCTGGTTTCAAATCTCCATCCTCAGTCTCCTGAGTATCTAGGATTACAGGCATGAGCCGTTAGTGCCTATCTTAATACAATGCATCTTTTTCTTTTTGACCCTCCTGGGCTTGAACTCAGGGCCTTGGCAATGTCCACGAACTTCTTTTCCTCACATTGGCACTTTATGACTTCTGTCACAGTGCCAATTCCAGCTTTTTTTGTTAATGTAGAACTGAGGAATCAAACCCAGGGCTTCACACTATTCCCCTAAGACTACTACTAAGCCATATTCCCAGCTCAATACAATGCATCTCGATGATCATTATCCCTCATTCTTTTCAGCCCTATCTCATTCCTCAATTTACATAATTTTGTAGAGTATTCACTGACTTGCAGTGTCATATACAGTCACGCAGAGGATATATCACCGATCATATTTTATTGACAGTCTTATTCATCAACATATTAAACGTGTGCATTATAGAATTCTGTGATTTTAAATTCTAAATTATTACTCAGATTCACCCATTACTATTCTAAAATTTTTCTTAAGGTTAATGCAAATGCAATCTGTAATTCTTCGATAAAGTACAATGATTAATAGAATGTTAAAGAGTTGGACTATGAATATCATCTTCAGTTCTAGAACATTTTATCATAGCTACACTCTCAAAGTACTCCAATATCTATTATTCAACACTTCCTGTCATCATTTCAACCTACCCTACACTTGACCAACCATTACTTCATAGTCTACCACTACGTCTGTGTCCATTTTAAAAAGCTGATATAATTAGAAATTGAAGTCTATTTTATCCATTCTTCCCAAGTAAAATTAGCTTCCAAACCAAGTCCATATAAATTTTTCCCAGGGATATACCATATTGATTTGTATGTGTGTGTATAATTCTATAATCCCCTCAATGGGCATTTCAATATTTTATTATATGTTATTATAAAAGGTTTTCTTATGTATATAATTGTACATGTGTTTCATTGGACATATGTTGAAATATATTTTGTATAGAAAATTATGATTCAAGGGCTGAGAAGTTGGCTCAGTGGTAGAGCGCTTGCCTTGCATGCCTGAGGCCCTGGGTTTGATTCCTTAGCACCACATAAGCAAAAAGAAAAAAGCCGGAAGTGGCACTGTGGCTCAAGTGGTAGAGCATTAGTCTTGAGCTGAAGAGCTGAGGGACAGAGCTCAGGCCGAGTTCAGGCCCCACGACCGGACCCAAAAATAAAAAATAAAAAAAATTATGATTCAAAATGCTGGATCATAGAGGCAATTCTATGTGTAATATCTTAGATTTCCAGTATTTATAACAAACTGACTATATCACTTTAAGTGCCAAGCACCAATATATAAGGATTCCAATTTCTACATATTGATTGTGCACTGCTATTCTATTGTTTTTTCTATTTCCACTAATCTCTATATGTATGCAGTGTATAGGTATGGTATGATTTTTCTATATATTATTTGGATTTTGGTATATCATTATAAAGATATGTATTTGGATTTTTTGATAACATATTCAGGATAGTTTCAGCTTTTCATAGGCAGGATGGTTAAGGTTTTTCATAGGCATTAATATATTTCTTATTCAAGTCTCTTTAAATAAATATATATGTATACACACTATGTGCATATGCATTTATTCATACTTATATGTGTACATACACAAATACCTATACATGTATACATATATATCAATATACAGATGTATATATACATGTATATAGACATACCTGTTTATTATTATCTTCATTTGTCTGTAAGTTAGCATTTTACTTTATTTGCCAAACTTGTCATTTATTGATTTTACTTAATTTTATTTTATTGTTAAAATGTTGCACAGAGGGATTACAATTACATAAGTAAGGCAATGAGTATATTACTTGTTGATCATTATTACCCCTTTCCTTCCTTGTTGTTATCCCACGATCCCTTCCCTCCCACAGCTCCCACATTCCTTTCTCCCCACTCTTCGAAGCATGAAGTGGTAAGGTTCATTTCCAATATAGTCTTATTGGTATCTGTGTTGCAGTAGGTCATCCTGTTTCCTTGTTTCAGCGTTTTGTAATTCCCATTACCCTCCCCAGATTAGACATGTATATACAAGATGCAAGGTATCAAAATCGAGAAAAGTGACAACAGGGGATATTCCATAGAGGAAAGAACATACTAAGGAAACAACAACAACAAAAATGAATAAAATGACATTGTACATTTACAACAGTAACAATACAGACAGAACTCCTAAACATGTCCCTTATTACCAAGCTAGTTATTGCAATTAATGTCCTTATCATTTTTGGAACTTCACTAAAATGTATTGTAGCCTTCCATATGGACTTATATGTTTAATTTTTCCTAAATCTATCTACTCATATGATACCAGGCAGCTCTCTTCTGAAGCCAAAAAGGCAGCCTTCTACAGCTTGGTTCCAAATCACTTGTATTTTTTCTTTGTACTAAGAATACTGATTAAAGCCTAGTGCCGGTGGCTCATTTTATAATTGTAGCTACTCAGGAAGCTGAAATGAGGATCGTGGTTCAAAGCCAGCCTGGGCAGAAAAAGTCCATGAGACTCTTATCTCCAATAAACCCCCAGAAAACCAGAAGTGGCGCTATGGCTCAAGTGGTAGAGACCTAGCCTTGAGCTGAATAGATGAGGGACAGCGCCCAGTCCCAGAGTTCAAGGCCCATGACCACCCCCAGCAATAACAACAACAATAAAGAGAATATTTACTCAAAAGGCAATACCATTAAGCAGTCTTAAAGATAGGCTGAAGTCTTACATTTTAGTCTTATCTTAGATACCAAGGGCCTTCTATTCTAATGAGCCATGAGCCCTCAGAATGTTGACCAAATTCTTAGTTTATTTACACAATTACTATAAGTATGTATTTTCTCATTTATCTTTCATTTCACCACAAAATCTGTATTTATCCTTTATGACATACTTGAATACCAATGCCTTTGGAAGATATTTATTAATTGGTGTACATTAATTGTACAAAGAAATCTTATTGAAATATCTTACACACTCACATATTGATCAAGGGCTTGATTAATCCATTTCTGTCTGTCTCCATTCCCATTGCCCCTTATTTTTCATCTGTTTTCTGTGAATTTCTTTGTGTCATCTCCACATATTGTCAAAATGTATTGTTGACTTTCCCTCAATGAAAATTATGCAATGTTGAATATAAAAGCAAAAATATAAGTAAATGGAGACTTATACTTTTTATTTATTGGAGGACACAATTGAGCAAAGATATTAATTGTCCCCACCCCCCTTTTTGGGGGGTCATACATGGGGCTTGATATCTGGGCTTGGGCACTGTTCCTCAGCTCTTCAGCTCTAAGTGAGTGCTGTACCCTTTGAGCAACTGTGCCACTTCTGGTTTTCTGGTGGTTAATTGCGGATAAGAGTCTCATAGACATTCATATTCCAGCTGCCTTGAACCACAATCCTCAGATCTCAGCCTCCTATCCAGCTATTATAATAATCGTGAGCTAACTGTGCCAAGCTTCACAGTTTTATTTATAAGATTATGAAAATTTCTAAAAAAACCTGACAATCACTCTTTGACTCATGGACAAAGGAAAATAAACTTGAATATATTTCTCTATCCAATATTAAAGCTGCTAGTGTAAAATTGTTATATTTGTAGAGGAAAGATTATACAGCTCAATGTGTCTGTAGGACACCAGATTAGAGCCACATAATTATTATCAAGGAATATTTAATAAGAGTGTAAAACCAAACACTTGTGGAGTGACATTCTCTTTAATAAGTGGTGATAGATTAGACAATCTTGGGGAGAATTAAAAAGTGAACATTGACTTAAAATAATTTATTCAAATATTAACTTCAAGCAGGATTTGAAGGTGGCCTATAAAACAAAAAGAGGGATGTAAATGTATAACATAGGAAGATGCCTTGACAATTTTGGAGATGAAGCATACCTAAATTTGGCATTAAAATTATAGGAAAGGAAAACTTGATATAGTAGAACTCAAAAATGTATAAAATAATTTATACTGTGAAAGTTCATATGCAGGGGACTCATGTATCTCAACCTAACTACTTGTTAGGCTGTGATGTGAGTATTGCTGATGGATGGCAGCCCACAAAATAATGTCCCTGAAAATCTTATCTCTGATTAATCAGCAAAAAAGCCAGAAGTGAGGCATGACTGAAATGGTATATTATTAACAAGTTGCGACTAATCTCAGGGGTCCTGTGTTCATGTCCCAGGACCATACATACATGTACAAAACTAATGGTAGTAATACTAATAGTGATGATGATGATGATGATGATGATGATGATGGTGATGATTATTGTAGGGCACATGGGCAGCAAAGATGGTGCTGAGAGGGAGTTGAGTGGGCAGAGCTCAATTTGCTTTATGTTAAGTGTATAACCAGCCCATGGAAGCTTAGGTTCATGATAGAGTGTGACCTTGACAGTGATTGGTTTCTCTTCCTCCCTTGTCATGCCACCTGCTCTTTTTTGCTTTAAAAAGTGCTGTTCTTTGTTAATAAACGAGTTTCTTCCTGCTTGACTTGACCTCCTGCTGCGTCTGATTTTTTTTCCCGGCTGAGGGAGGCTGGGTAAAGGGCCAGCGGCCGCACTTACCTTTCCTCAGACCTCGTCCATCTTTCATGGGATGGACAAAGACCCAACAGATGATGATAATGATAATGATAATGATGATGAAGATAATGTTGATGAAGTGTACCCATAGTCAAGGATAAAATATTTGCAAATCCTATACCTGAAGAATGTCTCAAATTTTACTCTACCTAGAACTCTCAAAAACTAATGTTAAAAAGAACATCAACTAGAAACTAGCAAAATACATCTTGTGAAAAATAAGCCCAAGAAAGGCATCATCAGTCACTAAATAAAGGTACATTAAAACAAAAATGACATCATAAAACATGTATGAGAATTACTGCACATAATACAATATTGACCATACTAAATGCTATCAAGAAACAGAGAAACTGGATGCTGGCAGGAATCTCAAATGGGAAAGCCACTTCTGAAAACATTTTGACAGGTTCCTAGAATATGAAATATGCAACCACCTAGAGTATAGCACAGGAATTGAGCTCTTCAGGTTTGTCTCATAGAAATAAGCTGTAACATTCACCCAAAGGCCAAAACACAGAGGATTATAGCAGCATTATTTCCTCTAGTTAAAGAAATGGAAATCAATTCAGGCTTTCTTCAGGTGAATGGGAAACGAATTGTGCTACATTCTCTAATAACAGAACCAAAAGGCTAATCGAGTGAATACAATACAATATTACGGCATACAACAACAGGGAATAATCTACCATAGATTTGAGGGCAATCCTAAAAGCTTATTTATTGCATGACCTAGAAATCGGAGAAAAAATGTGTTTTGGTTTCCAGGATGAAACAGGTTTGGGATGGGACCAAGGGAAGTAGTGGGTTTAATTATAAAAGAGAAGCATGAGACAGACTTAAAGAAACGTGTCTGTAACTATTCATATAGAGTTGATAAAATTATATTGAACTTAATGTGTGCACAAAATCATTAAAACAATTGAAGTCTACATAAGGTACTTGTGAAATATTAATGTCCTACTTTTAATATCATACTATAAATATTTAAAGAAACTGAAAAAACTATTCAAGGGATTCTCTATGTTCTTCTTATAACATCATAAAGATCCATACTAACCTCAATTGAATTTAAAGATATCTAGAAAACAGAAGTCAATATTGAATGTTTACAATGAAAAATAATATGGGTCCAAGCTTTAGATGAACTACGCCATGCTAATTAGAAGGCAGAGATTTAGAAGACATATCCAGGGCCAGTTCTGACCAAAAAAATCGTGAGAAAATCCAAAAAAGAAAGCAAGATATAGGGTAATTTCCCTGTTATCTCTCGTTTGTGGAAACCATAGGTAAGAGATTATTGCTCAAGGGAGGCTTGGCCAAAAAGTAATACCTCATCTGAAAAATAATCTAAAGTGGTCAGAGCCTTAGCAACTTCAAGCACCAGTAGTGCCAAAGGAAAAAAGAAAAGAAGAAAACAAGAAAGGAAAAGAAAGGAGAGAAAAGGTAAACTATTTCCTCTTCATTCTTGTATTTTCATGTCATTGGATACAAGAATTGAGGGTATTTTTTTGCTGTTTTAGGATTCAGGCTTCTCTAATATGAAAGCATTTATTTCAAGTAATTATTTTATTATTACTATTTATTAACTTATTATTAGGTCTTCTTTGAGATTGAACCCATGGCTTTGTATATATTAGTCTAGTCCTACAACTGAGCTTTACCCCAGCTCCCTTGTATAGTTTTGGTAATTGTTTATGAGTTCTTCAATTTATAGCTACTCTACTTTTCATCTTATCTTTTCTCTCCCACATTTTTTTCTATATATTATAATTTATGTGTTCAAAACTTACCTCAATTTTGTATTCTAAACTTATAATTTTGCTTTTCAGTTTACAGAGAAGTCAATTTCCTCAGGAATGTGGGAATGCCATTCTTTCAATAGAAGCACATATTTCCATCAATAGAACAGAATTGATGATCCAGAAATGAATCCACTCCTGTAGGCACATAATCTTTGATAAGGGAGCCAGAAACACAGGATGGAAGAAAGTCAAATTCTTTAAAAACTTGTGCTGATGGAATTATCTGTACACAGAAAACTGAAGTTAGATCCTTATATATCCTCCTGCACCAGAATCGATTCCAAATGGGTTGAAGACCTCAATGTAAGTCCCAATACCTTAGAATTTTACGGGAAGAGTTAAGGGAAACACGAGGGCTCCTTGGGACAGGTCAAAACTTCCAAAGTAAGGCTGGATAAATGGGATTACATAAAACCTAATCAATCATTTGTCAGACTCAAAAGACATGAAGAAAAGAGAGATATTGTAGCACAGATTTATTAGGGAGAAAACCTACAGAAGAGAGCCTCAGCCAATGGTAAACCTTTAATCCCTTTTTGAACTAGGATGTTTATAGTGCGTTTACGTGAATATAAGAGTTTTCTGGTGGGGATTAGTAAGAAAACAACTAATACTAAGACAGAGATAGCATGTGAAAAGAGTTGTAGCTGGAGAAAGGGAGAGATTAAGGCCATGGTGTCTAGTTCAACGCCTTGGCTTGGTGCCAGCTTTGTAAGGTATAGGTGCACAAAGGAAAGGGGGTACAACAGGACTGGTTATTAACAAAAGCCTCACATAAGTCTGAAGCCTCAAAATAAGTACCCCAGTCTGTGTGGACCAGATAGTATCTAATATGGGGTTTTATATAAATTAGGAAGCACAATTTTAGATTTTTGAAGAATGGGATGTTGCATAGTCAGTCACAGGCAATGTCTGCTCTGTCAGGTAATCCAATCTACTCTTTCACTTGTTACCCAGTAGCCAGGTTTCAACACAAATGAGTACAATGAGATTGTACCAATGAGACTGTGATTTTTCCCTCTCCTGAATCAAAACTCTGTCAAATGATTTCTATCTTCCCGCTATTTATGCAACATTTCTCATGATCTTTTCTACTATTTTGTCTTCATTATTAATGTTTATATTACTTTTTATTGTTGTCTTATGTGTCTATGCCATTTTAAGAGCTTGAACTCAATGTTTAATTTTCTTCCTTGTACTTTTTGCTCATGGCTGATCACACTCTATCCTTTGAGCCACATTCTCATCTTCTCCCTCTTGCTGGAAAATTGGAGATAAGTTTTCACATTTTTGTCTGTTTAGACTGACATTGAACCAAAATCTTCAGGTTTTAGCCTCCTGAGTTTCTAGGATTCTACACATGAGCCACTAACACCAAGCTTTGCTTTAGTGTTACTTTACTTATGTGGTGGAAGAAAGTGGAAGCATATTTGTGTTACATGTGCAATTTTCAAATACAACTTAGAATCAACTTGATATAATGTAACAGTTATCAACTTTCACAGTTAAATCAATGAATATTTCACATTCCCACAGAAATATAATTGAAAACAAAAGGCATAATTGTTTTCCTAAAACAAGTAATAGAACCATAAGCTTCTCTCACCATAAAATTCATGTTTTCTATGAGTTTAATTAACAGACTTCCAATACTAAATGTAAATATATTAATTGTATACCAAAAGGAGCAAAGTGATTATAGTTAAGAATAGACATTTCATCCAGCCAAAAGATAACTTTTCGAGCAGTCTCACTAAAAAGAAATGTTACATACAGAAACTAGTGGATATGATATAGCTTGATCATTACACAACATATAAATGAATGGGATTACCACTCCATACTTCATAAATGTGTAAAAAATAATTATGTAGCTAGATGCCAGTGGTTCTTGCTTATAATCTTAGTTACTAAGGAGTCTTAGGGTTGAGAATCATGGTTCAAAGCCAGGCTAGGCAGGATAGTCCGCGAGACTTTTTGTTTGTTTAATTTGGTCAATCGTTGGGCTTGAACTCTGGGCCTGGGAACTGTCCCTACGCTCTACAGCTCAAGGTGAGCATTCTACCACTTGAGCCACAGCACCATTTCCTGTTTTCTGGTGGTTTTATTGGAGACAAGAGTCTCACAGACTTTCCTGCCCCAGCTGGCTTTGAACCACAATCCTCAGATCTCAGCCTCTTGAGTAGCTAGGGTTACAGCCGTGAGCCACTGGAGCCGGCTCCTTGAGACTATCTTCTATGAGCCACCAGAAAACTGGCAGTGGCTCAAGTGGTAGAACACTATCTTTGAGATCAAGAGCTGAGGGACAACGTCCAGGCCCAGATTTCAAACCCCACGAACGAAAAATTTAAAAATAAACTGTTAAAAATAAGCAAATATTTTGGCATAAATGTTAAAATATAATTCTATAAATTTTTAAATCCTCAGTAGCTATAATAGTTTATATAAATGAGGAGAAGTGTTTTCTGGTTTTGGTAACCATTGTATCAATTGTGTAAGTCACACATTTCTCAATCAATTCACACTTATGTATTTATATACTTATATGCCATAAATATAATTAATTGGTAAGTGATAGGCAGTGCTGTTTTAGGAGTCTCCCTTGACTTTCTAACATTAACCTTCCTACCTTAAAATCAATAAGCCCTCCAACATTGTCAGAGATTTCATTGACACTAAAGTTACTCATTTCATTGGAACAGAAAAATATAAGCCATAATTATTGTTTGGAATAACTGTCACATTTACATGCATTTCATTTAGTTTAAGAACCATGCCAGTAATAGCAAAATGTCTTCTGAGCTTTTCAATCTCTTAAGAGATGAAAATCTTTAATTATACATCTATTTTTTTCTGCCTATATTTTGGGAAGATCATTTTTGTGTAACACTGTGTTCCTGATTAGAAGACTGGAACAAAGGCAATAATGAAAATAGCCAAGGAAAATACTTGGAAACAATTTAAAAAGCAATGGCAGACACTCCTGTTTTCATCTGTTCTAATGAGAATATACATTAAAGTATGTTTTTGTTATTTAAAGTGCAATAATTAAACTTTAATTAGCAGTGAAGAAGGGAACAGAAAACTGTGTTTGAAGAAATCTTGACTTTGAAAAATTCAACAAAAGCATAATGGATTTTTTCTTGTTTTTCTATATAGTTTCCAAAATAATAGAGAGCAACACCCAAAGGCAGGAAAACACCTAAGCCAAAGCAGTAAACTTTTGTCTATAATATAATTCTGAGTGTCTGACTCTTTCAAAGTCAGGCTTCCAAGAAGGAAAAGTGTATTTGCTTTAGTGTGAACAATAAAAAATATAAGAATCCTTTATTAATGTTTTACATATAATGACTAGAACTTCTCATGTTGGAGAAGAGGAAAGGTATGAAAAAGTTCAAAATTTTTTGAGTATTCCCCAAGAGCATTCTTATTTATCACCTACGGCAACGGAAGTAGCCTTTGTTACTGTAAGTTTCATGCTTGTTTATATTTAGAAGCATTATTTTTACTGGGTTATAAGCTGCAAAACCTTAAGTAGGAATAGAGTCATTTCCTGAGAGAGGAAAGTTGCTGTGTAAACAAACCTAAAATATTAAAGACATAGCATAGTGGAAACTATTTTCCAGGTATATCAAAATCTGTAGGTATAGATTTTGTTTCCCATTGTTCCAGGGGAACCATTTTTTTTTTATATTCTTTTTCACCATCTAGTGATCCTATAAAATCCTATACCATCCTGGGATTGGTGTAACTTTACTGGATTCTCTAATTTCTTTTGGAAAGTTAGGAAAGATAGAAAATTATGTTTCTGTTACTGTTTTACCTTATTTTTTTTTATTACTTTAGAAACTGTAACTCAAAATGACATAAATTATCTTATAATATTAGGAGACAGATTTTATGTACATATTCTAACCCTAGCCTTCTACACAATTTTGGGACTTAGTGATCCCCAAATGTGAAAATAAATATAGGGAGCATCTTACTTAAATATTGTTGAGAATTTCAAGACTTCCTTTATGTAAGGCTCTTAGAAGTATGTACAGCATACATGTGTACAAAGCCAGGGACAACAGGAAAATATGACTAAGTTTCCCCAAAAGGATCTATGAAGTCAATAGTTATCTTCCCAAGCAGATGAAAAAATGCTTCCAAAATGATTCAGGCACCTACATTTGGGGAATTATTTAAGTTATGGCTTCATTGTTAGACATATTATTTTCTTTTAAAAATTGTCAAATATTAGCTTTATAATAAACTTCGTCTATTATTTCTTGGTTCAAAACACAAACTTTGATACAGTTGATGTCACTTTGCTTTCTAACTTTCTCAGTTCAAAGCCTACGCAGGCAGGAAAGTCTGTCACATTCTTATCTGGAACTAAACACCAAAAATGCCAGAAGTGGAGTTTTGGCTCAAGCAGTAGAGTACTAGCTTTGGGGGAAGTTGGCCAGGGAAGACATTTGTTCAGGGACATGGTCCAGCCTCTGAGTTCAAGCTCCAGAACCAGGACAAACTAAACAAACAAACAAGCGAAAAAACGCACATATTTCTTTGGGACCATTCTTAAAGCACTGGTTTGAGGACGGGCTCCTTTTGCTGATCATACTCAATGGGTCCTGCTTTTTTGGAATACTAATTGCGCTGGAGAATTCAGGACAAGACTAAAGGAATTTATAAGTGACTCCTGCAACAACAGAATCATCTCAGTAGTGAAATATCCATGCATAAGACAATTTAAAACCACCAAGTCTTTGTTTCCTTGCAATAGAACATTTTTAAAACAACGTTATTTCATTTTGTTCTTTGCTGGCCTTCAAATGGCACCTTGTTTACTTTTGTAATACTTTCAAGAAGAATTTTACAGACAATTTTTATATGAATAAAGAACACACTCAAAAAAAGTCAGGGACAGAGTTTCTTTCAAGCCTTGGATTCCTTTTTTTCTAACAATGAATATATATTTTTATAGTGAAAATAGTGTACAGAGGGGTAACAATAACATGGGCAAGATAATGAGTACATTTATTTTATCAAGCATTGTAGCCTACTACTTGGTTTCCCCTTCCCATCCCTTCCCATCCTCCCCTCTGCCCCCCATCCAATCCTCCTCCCCCCACCAACAAAGTTGTAAAGTTCATTTTCGACATAATGACTTGTACATCTCATTGTTGCAATGAGTCCACCTGTATCCCTATTTAAAGGATTTGTTTTTTCCGATCCCCTCCACAAATTATACCGACATCAAATACTGTGAAAACAGGGGTTATTGTTATGCCGTGGGGAAGGGACATACAAAGGAACAAGGAAATCATCTTACAAATGTGTGAGAAACAATCACATGAAAGAAAAAAAATTGGAATACATATCTTAGGGTTCATTTCCCTAACCTCAACTTATCTGACCTTTTCTGTTTGACTCATATACTAGTTATTGCAAATGAGGAAAACCATGGAACCTATGTTTCTCTGGGCATGGCTTACTTCATTTAATATAATTTTTTCCAAGTCTTTCCATTTCCTAACAAATGGGGCAATGTCATTCTGTCTGATGGAGGCATAAAATTCCATTGTGTATATATACCACATTTTCTTGATCCATTCATCTACTGAGGAGCATCTGAGTTGCTTACATACCTTAGCTATGGTATATAAGGCTGCAATAAATATAGTCGTGCTGGTACCTCTAGTGTGGCCTTGTTTGTGAACATTTGGGTAAATGCCCAAAAGTGGGATTGATGGGTTATAGGGGAGCTCTATGTGGAGTCTCTTGAGGAACCTCCATACTGCTTTCCAAAGTGGTTGAACAAGTTTACACTCCTACCAACACTTCAGTAAGGTTTCCGCTGTCCACATCCCCTCCAGCATCTGTTGTTATTAGAATTCTTGATTATAGCCATTCTAACTGGGGTGAGGTGATATCTCAACGTTGTTTTGATTTGCATTTCTTTTATATCTAGGGAGGTTCAGCATTTCTTCATATGTCTTTTGGCAATCCTTCTTTTCTCTTCAGAGAAGTTTCTCTTTAAGTCTTTAGCCCATTTATTTATTGGACAGTTGTTTCTTTGAAGATTTGTTGGGGGATTTAAATTTTTGAATTACAGGTATATTTTAGATATGAGAACCTTGTCCATTTTATGGCTAGTGAAGATCTTCTCCCAATCCTTGGGCTTTCTGTTAATCTTGCTAACTATGTCCTTTGCCATGCAGAAGCTCTGCTATTTCATGCAATCCCATTTGTCCAACCTTTCTTTGATTTGTTGTGTTTCTGGGTCTCTATTAAGAAAATTTTGGGCTGTGACAAGGAGACCTAGTGTTTTTCCTATTCCATCGTGTAATGTTTTCAGGGTGTCTGCTTTGACTCCAAGGTCTTTGATCCATTTGGAGTTGATTCTAATACAGGGTGATATATAAGGATCCAGCTTTAGTTTTCTACAAGTATTTAACCAATTTTGACAGCACCATTTACTGAAGAGGGTGTCTTTCTTCTATTCTATTTTTTTAGCTCCCTTATGGAAGATTAGATGGCTGTAAGTCTGAAGGTTCATTTCTGGGTTTTCAATTCTATTCCATTGGTCCTGATGTCTGTTCTTGTGCCAGTACCAAGCTGTTTTGATTACCGTGGCTTTGTAGTTGAATTCAAATTCGGTATTCATATTCCTCCAGCACAGTTCTTTCTGTTAAGGATCGTTTTATCTATTCAGGGTCTTTTATTGCTCCAGATGAATTTTTGGATTGCCTTTTGTATTTCCTTGAAAAATGAGGTTGGAATACTGATAGGTATCGCATTGAATTTGTAGATAGCCTTGGGAAGTATTGGCATTTTCACGATGTTGATCTTTCCAATATAGGAGCATGGGAGTTTTTGCCACTTTCTAAGTTCAGTTTTGATTACCCTTTTCAGTTTTTTAAAGTTTTCATCATAGAGGTCCTTCACTTCTTTGGTGAAGTTAATTCCTAGGTATTTTATTTTTTGTGGGGCTATTCTGAATGGAGTTGCTTTCATAATTTCAGCCACACTTTTCTCATTGTTGGCATACAGAACAGCCATTGATTTCTGAGGGTTAAATTTATACCCTGCTACTTTGCCAAAATTTTGAATCACCTTGAGTAATTTTGGAGTGGATTCTGTGGGATTATTTAAATACAAGATCATGTCATCTGCAAAGAGGGAGAGTTTTACTTCTTCTTTCCCTATTTGGATCTCTCTAATGCTTGCATCTTGTCTTATTGCTGTAGCTAGGCATTCCAATACTAGATTGAAGAGAAGTGTAGAGAGTGGACATTCTTGTCTCATTCCTGAATTAAGAGAAATGGCTTTAGTTTTTTACCATTAAGTATAATGCTGGTTGTTGGTTTGTCTTATACAGCCTTTATTGTATTGACGAATGTTCCAAGGATTCCTAGATTTTTCCAGAACCTTCACATAAAGGGGTGTTGGATCTTGTCAAATGCTTTTTCTGCATCTATTGAGATAACCTTGTTTTTCTTATCTTCGCTCCTGTTGATGTGATGAATTATATTAATTGATTTGCGTATATTGAACCAACTTTGCATCCCTGAAATGAATCCTATTTGATCGTGGTGCATGATTTTTTGGATGAATTGTTCAATTCAATTGGCCAAAATTTTGTTGAGAAGTTTGCATCAATGTTCATCAAAGAAATAGGTCTATAGTTCTCTTTCTTTGATGAGTCCCTGCCTGGTTTTGGGATGAGGGTTATGATGGTTTCAAAGAATGAGTTCGGTTGTGCACTTTCTCTTTCAATTTTTTTGAAGTGTTTGAGGAGTATTGGTGTGAGCTCTGCTTTGAAAGCCTTGTACAATTCTGCTCTAAAACCATCTGGTCCTTGGCTTTTCTTAGATGGGAGGTCTCTTATTTCTATTTCTATTTCAGTGTTTGATATGGGCCCCTTAAGATGCTTTAACTCATCTTGATTTAGTTTCAGCATGTCAGTATTTGCTAGGAAAAGGTCCATTTCTGCCAAGTTCTCAAACTTATTAGCATAAAGTTTTGAGAATTATTCCCTTATAATGTTCTGAATCTTAGTTGTTTCTGTGGTGAATTGTCCATTCTCATCTCTGAGTTTATTTATTTGGGTGTTTTCTCTTCTTTTTCTGTTAAAATTTGCTAAGAGTCTGTCTATTTTGTTAATTTTTTCGAAGAACCAACTTTTGTTTTGTGATCTGTCTATGGTTTTTTTTTTTAATTCTAATTCATTTAATTCTGATTTAATTTTAATTATTTCTTTCCATCTACTGTATTGAGGTTTATCTTTCTGCTCTTTTTCAAGGAGGCTCAGATGTCTAATTAAATTGTTGGTTTCAGATCTCTCCAATTTGTGGATGTAGGGACTCAGAGCTATAAACTTGCCTCTGAGTTCTGACTTTGCTGTGTCCCAGAGGAGCTGATAATTTGTGTGTTCATTTTTGAGGAATATCATGAATAATTGAATTTTGTTTCTAATCTCTTCCATGACCCACTCGTGATTCAGTAGTGTATTCTTCAACCTCCATGTGGTACAGGAATTTATTTGGTGGCTTTTGTTTTTGAATTCAAATTTATTCTCTTGTGGTCTGCAAGAATGCAAGGTATAACTTCAATGTTTCTGAATTTGGACAATGAGTTCTTTTCTTGTATAGCAAAAAGGAACACACAAACTTACTTGCACTTTGTCATTTCTCTATGTTCAATTCCTCTTTTGGTATCAGTTTCCACCTGCAGTAAAAGTTCCTTCTACGTCCAGTAACAATCTATGGCACTGCTCGTGGTAAAAATTAATGTTTTCAGGCTTCATTGAACTAGCACATAGACATCTTTGGACATGAGGTAACACGCTTTTCAGACACAACTTAGTAAATACAAAATATAAAATTTAAATGGCTTATAAAAACATTATTCATGTACATATGGCCATATAAAATAATGTTAAGTAAAATGAGCCCCAAGATAGGGACACAACTTGTTTTTTTTCTTTATTGCAATTGTTTTAAATGTATCTAAAATGTACTATGTGATTTTTTCATTTCTCCTCCTTGTTCTTCCCCCATGATATAACACCTGTTTTCAATGGATATGATGTTGGTGCCCTGCAACTTGTATATACATTTTTCTAGTGTGGGGAGGAGAAGGGAAACAACAAAATGCTGAAACAAAGATTCAGTATAACCTATTGTAAAAATGATATGAACAAGACACTATGTAGAAAACGAACTTTACAACTTGGGGAGGGGAGGGGGAATTGGAATGATGGAGAGGGAACGGATACCACAGGAAAAACAAAAGAGGATGTAAGAATAGGAAATGTACTCATTACCTTACTTATGTAACTCTAAGCCCACTGTACACTCTTTTTACTATAAAAACATAAAAGAAACCATTATCCAGGAGTACATTAAGTTCAAATTTCATAAGTGCTCTTAACTTAAATTTAACTGGGAGAAGATTCTCAGAAAAGTTTATTTTTGCGTGTGTGTGTTGTGCATTATTTCCCAAGTGTACACAAGTTAACAGTAGAAGAAACAATAGGAATAATAAGAGAAAGAAAAGTTCTGTGTTTAAGTATAATTGTTCAATATACTATAGAAGACTTTGCAAGTAAGACAACATTGAACCAATAAAGCCAAGGCCATTATGTAGCTTGACATAGAGAAATAATTAATACTAAAAAGAACATGAGCGTTGAGGCCACTCTCTTTCAACTTCTATCTCTAAATCATGGTTGCTAATCACACAAATTTGTAAAATGTACAATGGAAGAATAATTCCGGTTCCAAAGCAAGTTAGATATAAGAGCATGGACTTAACTGGAAAAAAAGTCCATGGTGAGAAAGCGGGAATTATACTAGCAATGAACTGGTGGCCAAAATATCATTTCTTTTTCTTTCTTTTTTCTTTTTTCATGGTTGTGGCAGGGTTTGAACTCGGCCTGGGAAATATCTCTCCACTCTTCAACTCAAGGTTATTGCTCTACCTCTTGAGCCACAGCCCCACTTCCAGTTTTCTGGTGGTTAATTGGAGATAAGTGCCTCAGAACCTTTCTTTCCTACTCGTACTGGATTTGAACTACAATCCTCAGTTCTCAGCCTCCTGAGTAGCTAGAATTATAGACGTGAGCTCAAGTGATGGAATACTAGTCATGAGCAAGATTGCTGAATAAGGTTGCTGAGGCTTTTGCATACACACTTACAAACATACACATACACACAGAGGCACATATATGTGCAAACACACCTGCACAAATGAAACAACTCTCAGAATATGGAGAAATGTTAGAAAACAATAGAAAATATATCCTGAGTAATACTAGATCAAGTGATAATTTTTAATGTTAAAAAGTCCTCAAGTGAAATTTCTTCAAAGAAGTTTGAGAATATTACATATCTAGGGACCAGAGATAATAAGATTTCAAATAATCATTATGAAAGGGATTGAATCCATGGAAGAATGAATCGGAGACCCCTTCAGGTGCATCTGAAAATGTTCATATCCTGGGTCAAATGATAGAACCTCTTTGAAAATAGTACATAAACAGTTTGAGCAGTCAATCTAATGTATAAGATCATAGGAGAAGTTCAGAATTGCTAGTCTGTATCTAGATTAAATAACCCACCAAACTATGGCAGGGAAATTTGATACAAGCCTGGAATTCTAGCACTCAGACTAAGACAGGAGATTAGAGAGTGGAATTACACAGTGATACCTTCCCTGGACCAGGTAGTATAATTTTGTCTCAATGAAACAAGCCAAACAACAAGAAAGGAATACACAGTTTGAAGTGTGGGCTAATTTTGTCATTATGTTTTGAGAAGGCAAGTTTCCTATTGAAATGCAACTCATATATAATCCTCAGTTGTGTTTTAAATGCTCTCTTCATTACACAACATTCCTAGATGCAAAATGGCTCATGATTCCCAATCAAAAATTTGAAAAATTAAGCATCATTCTGTTGGATTTCAAAGAAATAATGAAGGATTACAAAAGTTTAAGCCTGGAAAAATACAAAGTTCATCTAATGTAGGACTTTGTAGACCTTGCTAAATTAGAATTTAGATTTAAAATAAATATTTTGGTTTTGTTTGTAATGTCATATTCTATAGGATACTACAAAATTCTTTTTAAGTAGAGGTTTTAATTGACAAATTCACAAATGAATCTGGCAATTTATTTGGCTAAAATATTCTTTCAAGCAAGGTATAATTAGAACTTAGTTAATTGATAATTCCAACAGTTCATGTATAAAATGATAGTGTGAATAATCTAGACAGAGTTGCCAACAAATGGATGATATTAATTTATAAATTTGGAACAAGCAATTTTTGAGGCTTTGGTGTAACATGGTATGAAGAGAGTAATTGTGTGAGGTCTTGGTTCTTCTATTTGTAATACAGGAAGAAATTTTCTTAATTACATGCCTCTGTATACAATGAGAAAAATGCTAGGGTTGGAGGCGGTGTTTATTTTTTGGTTTGTCCTCAGGTTTGAACTCTGGGCCTGGCCACTCTCTTTGAGCCGGTTTGTGCTCAAGGCTAATGCTCTACCACTTCAACCTCAGTGCCACTTGAGTCTGGCTTTTCCTGAGAAGTTTGTTGGAGATAAGAATCTAAGGAATCTTCCTGACTCGGTGGGCTTTGAACCATAATCTTCTCATCTTAGCCTCCTGAATATCTATGATAGATAAAAAATACAAATAATATTTGCAAGTGTTCTGATTTCTAGAAATCAGAAAAATGTTTCAGCAAAGTTTAGTGTAGTGTACTTTCCACAATAGGAAGGGCATCATATTAGCACAAGTGTAGTATTTTTTAAAAACAGTGATAAGCTATTCATGATGTGAATTAAGGGAATTTTAAGGTGCACCTTACATATTGGAAACTGTTGGGCTAGGAAGACTTTATGGCATAAAAGCTTGGGCTTCAGGGTCACAGAAATAATAGCTTACTCTGATGAACAACTGTTTACTCTTGAGGAATTAATAATTACACATACTTCGTAGTTATAAACTCCACCAGAATGTGATTACTTTTTTCTGTTGATTTCTCAATATCTAACACCCCATTAGAAACTGCAGCTATTGCAGAATTAAGTAACATGTAAACAAGTACTGTTTTGGATATCTCTGATATGGAATGTTCACAATTTGAAAATGAGTAGTTAGTATATGTAAGGACTTTGAAGAACACATATATTCTGTCCTTTTAACAATTATTCAGTTTTAAAAGTTAGGAGTTTCCAGAGAATTAAACTGTTTTCTGTTTTACTATGAGAAAATACTAAAATTATATTTTTTTTGAAAATTATGGCAGGTATATTGTGAAAATATTGTATATTTGGATAACAAATCAAGTTGATGAACCTCTGATAAAGAAAGGTGTAATTAATTCAAATTAGAAGCCAAATAGTGTTCATTTTTAAAAAGGTAATGCACATAGAATAATATTTACTATAGCAATACAGTGAAATTATACTTTATGTAACTTATATTTAGTTCAATTTTATTTTTAAGGTGATATATACAGGGGTTGCATTAATTGTAAGTTAGTGAATACATGACATGTCGAAATTTTACCTACTACCTCATTTTTCTCACAGTTTTCCTTTCCCTCCAAACCCCTCAGAAATTGTAATGTAAATTTCCAACATGTTGTCTTGTGAGTATTGCTATTGCATTGGTTTGCCCTTTGTCCTTTGTCTCCCCAATTTGTTGTTCATCTTGCCTTGTCAAATTGAGATAAATGCATGTGCAATACACACAGTACTGAAATCGAACACAAAAGAGGATAAACTGTAGGGGAAAACACAAAAGAAAAAAGAAATTACATAGTACATTAAAAAAAAAAACAACCACTAAGGAAAACCTCTATTTCCATACCTAGGTGTTCATTTTGCTCAACATGATCTTGTATGATCCTATATACAAAGCTTTTGAGCCATTCTGCTCATCTGCTAATATTATTCTATACATTTCCTATTATCACAAATGAGGAAAACTATGGAATCTGTTTCTTTGAGTCTTGCTTATTATATTTAACAGGATTTTAAAAAATATTTCCATTCCCTTTTGAATTGGAAGCCTAGACTTCAATATATATATATATATATATATATATATATATCACATTTTTTTAATCCGTTTATCTACTGAATGTTATATTGGTTTAAAACATGTTTGCATATAAGTATCACTTAGGGTCATTCAAAAATGACAGATGACACCTCCCCAGAAATACTAAAATCATGATTTCTACAAAAAAAAAGGATTTTATGGTGGTACAACTATTGAAATATCTGGATGAGTGTAATTTATATCTTGCACTGAATTAGGCAGGAAGATATCCAATATCATATGGGATAAAAATGGTAGTGACCAAATATTCCCTTGAGAAAGATATAGGAGGCTGCTAGAAGTATGAAGAAATTCAGATAATTTTGAAGAATTTAGAAATACAAGCTTAAATATGTTTCTTTAAATAAAAATTATGTAAGTGGAAGGGCAAAAGAAGGAGAAGAGAAGAAAATAACGGACAGCAGATCATTGTCCCAAGTTAGATATAAAAAGTCATAATCTAGAGTTCGGAGGAAGATGGAAGAAGGTCTAGGCTAAGCAAGGTTTCACGTAGACAACAGTTTTAGTGTTCAAGTCAACAGTCCTAGGCTAGAGAATCACACCTAGTGTGCCATCACAGTACAGAGAGTTTGGCCAGAGATGGAGTATCCAGGCAAGGAAACAGATCTGAGCATCAGAGGCTGGAGCCACCATGCCTACAGAGAGTGTCCAGTCAAAAAGATGCCAGACACAGTGTGTGTATTCTACTCAACACCAGGAAGAACTGACAAGGAACAGATATATTCATGCTGCAGATCACAGACCAGAGAGTGTCCAGTAACCAAGACTCTGGCATGAGTAGAACCCTGACATCCTCACTCCTTCTCAGAAAGCAGAGGAGGGAAGGCAGCCCCTCTCCCACCACCAGAGAGCTCCATCTTTGATACTGACAAAGGCCCAGAAATTGATACTGAAAAAGACCCAGACTTTTGACTGTGCAACTACAGGACTTTGGTTGATGCTTGCCTTAAAATAGAGTTCTAGCACAAAAATGGTGTTACTTTCCTACCAAATAGAGGCATTCATGGAATCCAATAAGAGACAGCTGAAAGAAGTCAGGGAGACCGGAAAGGGAATGTTGAATGGAGCCCAACAGAAGGAATGAGAGTCCAAAGAAACCATAACAGATAAACTAAGTGATTTGAGAATAAACACATCACCAAATAAAGTAATGAAGTTCATATAATATCTAAAACAAAGCTCCAACAAAGAATTTGAAGTCATCAAAGGTTACCAAATAGAAGGAAAAGAAATTAAAACAAAGTAGAAAGTCTTGAGAGCAGAGTAGACCAGGCAGAAGATCGAACCTGAGGGATTGAAGACAGGCAGGTTATTATAGAGAAAGAACATACAACTATCCAAGACAAATCCAAGAAATATGATAGATCTATACAACATTTGGAAGACACCCTCAGAAGGCCTAATCTGAAGATAATGGGTGTAGAGGAGCACCTAGAGTCAGAAGTTAATGATCTAGGAAATTTGGTTAGCATGTTCCAAGCAGAGAACTTCTCAAACATGCAAAAAGATATGCCTATTCAGATTCAAGAAGCTTTTAGAACCCCAAATAGACCAGACTAGGACAGAGTATCCCACCATTACATTGTAATCCCCACGGGATCAATTCCAAGGAAAAAATCCTTAAAGCTGTCAAGGAGAATAGATCAACCACTTACAAAGGGAAACCAATTAGAATAACCTCACATATCTCAGAGGAGACAATTACAGCAAGAAGAGCCTGGAATTATATATGCCATGCCCTAAAGACAAACAACTGTCAACCAAGAATACTATCACCAGCTATACTCTCCATAACCGAAGGATAAATAAAAACCTTCCATACCAAAGAACAACTGAAACACTATATATCCATCAAACCAGCCCTATAAATGACACTTAATGTTATCTTACACATAGAAAACCAACAAGACCACAATAAAGGCCAAGAAACCACACCCAAACTGAGAATTCAAGAACCATAGGAAGAACCCAGTTGCTGCAGCCACCAAGAAGGGGCATAAAATGGCAGGAACTCCCAAACAGCTCTCAATCCTAACTCTCAACATTAACGGATTGACTCTCAAATTAAGCAACATAGACTGTCAAGTCGGATTAAGAAGCAAGATCGATCTATCTGCTGCCTTCAGGAGTAACATATTGCCTATAAAAACAAATACATTTTCAATGTGAAAGGCTGGAAAAAAATCTGCCAAGCAAACAGCCCACATAAACAGGTAGCAGTTGCAATCCTAATAACAGATAAAATAGACTTCCAATTAAAATTAGTGAGAAGAGTTAAGAAAGGTTGCTACATACTAATTAAGGTATCTCTACTTCACGAGAATATTACAATTCAAAAAATCTATTCGCCAAACACCCAAGCACCCACATTTATTTAAGAAAC
The DNA here is from genome assembly GCF_019054845.1 of Dipodomys spectabilis. NCBI lineage: Eukaryota > Metazoa > Chordata > Mammalia > Rodentia > Heteromyidae > Dipodomys > Dipodomys spectabilis. Next base: position 430,913 of record NW_024870734.1, on the reverse strand, counting down.
ACTACTTTCACTCAAATCTGACATAGATACAAAGACATTAATTGTTTGGGACTTTAACACACCACTTTCCACACTAGATAGATCAACTCAGCAAAAACTCAACAGAGAAACAGAGAGTTCTAAACAACTGCATAGATCAACTAAATTTAACCACTACCTAATATTTCAACCAGCAGCATCAGAATACACGTTTTTCTCAGCAGCACATGGAACATTTTCCAAAATAGACCACATGGGGAGTTCCGGGAAGATGGCGGAGGAGAACCTGGAGTCTAAACAAGCTCTCGCATAGAAAGCAGTTTTAGAGTTCCAGTGAACAGTCCTAAGCCAGAGAATCACACCAAGTGTGCCATCACAGGACAGAGAATTAGGCCACAGAGGGAAAATCCAGGCAAGGAGAAACATCTGAGCTCTTGCCAGCAGCCACTGCAGCGGCGGCAGCGGTGGTGACAGGCAAACACAGGAGCCATACGTGAGCCACAGAGTCCAGGACGAAGGAGCCAGATGCAGTGGGCAAGCGGATTCTACTCAACACCAGCAAGAACTGACAAGGAGCAGACATCTTCATCCTGCAGTTCACAGACAAGAGACGACCCAGGAACCAAGACTTGGCGTGAGTAGAAGCCTGACGTCCTCACTCCTTCTCAGGGAGCAGAGGAGGGAAGGCCACCCCTCCCCCCACCCAGTACTGGAGATCTCCATCTTGGATACTGACAAAGCTCTACAGAGCTGCTAGCTCCAACTCAAGCCTTTGAATAAACCGAGTCACTTAGCAGATCACAAGAACTTAACTGCGGCATGACCTGCCAGACTCAGCTCTACCCAGGGAAAAGTCACCCAGCTCGGGCGCCAGCCCTATGATTGGCTTTCTTCACTGGGTAATCAGAGCCAGAGGCTGCCCCTCCCTCTAGCAGCCTGGACAATCAATTGAAATTCAAAAAAACAGAAACCCTGAGAATGGCTCCAGGCTGTGCTCTGTGAGTTTTTCACAAACAAGCCCCTGGGAAAAGCTACTGTTTGTTGAAAGGCCTCAATTCTATCCAGAACCTAGCCTCATCACTGCATGCCCCTCTTTGGTGATACTCAAAGCAGATCTGCCTCCCATTGAACTAGCCTGGGAGGAGGATCGCAAAATCCTGGGTAAAGCAGAGCATTTTTCTGTCTGTTCGAACAAACTGACTTAAGAAACCAACCAAGCCACAGGACCACAAGCAGACCAGAGACTCCAACAAGAGGCTGATTATGGACACAAGGGAGATACAGGATTTTTTCCACCCCTCCCAAAAAAAATCAAAGAATTTTCTTCTTCTTCTTCTTCTTCTTCTTCTTCTTCTTTCTTCTTCTTCTTCTTCTTCTTCCTCTTCCTCTTCTTCTTCTTCTTCTTCTTCTTCTTCTTCTTCTTCTTCTTCTTCTTCTTCTTCTTCTTCTTCTTCTTCTTCTTCTTCTTCTTCTTCTTCTTCTTCTTCTTCTTCTTCTTCTTCTTCTCCTTCTTCTCCTTCTTCTCCTTCTTCTCCTTCTTCTTCTTTTCTTTTTCTAAAACGTTTTTTAATCTTTAATTTTTGCCTTTTTTGAAAAAAAAATTGTTTTCCAGTAACTTGTTTTTCCTCTTACAATTTTTATTTTAGGGACACGTGAGTGTGCATTTTTGTTTCTTTTTTTGTTTTCTTTCTCTTTTTTTTCTTTTTTAATTATCTTTTTGTTTTTTGTGTAGGTCTACTAAACTTCTGATCTTTTTTCTTCCTTTCTTATCCTTTTCACTTTTTCCTCTCTTTCGATCTTCGTTATGTGACTTAATTCTTGTCCTGCACATCCTCAGATAAACTCGCAGTTGACTATTAGACCCTATCCTCCATTGTGTACACACTTCATCCACAAATTAATTACTCAATTCAAAACTTCTGAGACTTAAATTCCTAAGTAGCAGTACTACGTCTTTATACCTATTTAATATTTTAGGCATTTTTATTTTTAAGTTTTTCACATCTCCTTTTTATCCCTCCCCTTCTCTCAATATATTCACATTCTTCTCTGAATAGATTGTTGTCGTGTCTGTATAATATTATTAATTTTTACTTTTCTATTTTTTCTGGTTTCTTTTCTTTTCCCTTTCCCTTTCTTCTTTTTCTCTCTCCCTATACTTTCATCCTACCCAACCTATTTCCTGCTTTGTGAGCTTAGGACTTACTTAACTCTCCCTGTGCCTCCCCACACCAATCTATTCCTATTTTTTACCCACATCTCTCCCTAATCCTAATAATTTGTGGTTTTCCAAATTCTTCTTTGTGGTTCGTAGACCATTAACATATAGTTGTTTGATGTTGAATAGATGTATCTGTTGAACTAGATTGTATCTGTAGACTATTGACAGTGCAAATTCAGACTTTGGTTGATGCTTGCCTTACGGTAGTGTTCTAGCACAAAACTGGTGCTATTTTCATCTCAAATGGGCAGAGTAAGCTGGAAAAAACACAAGAAAAATGGCAAATCCGGGTATCTCAATTCCCAATCTTGATAATCAGGGGACAGAACAGATAATGAATAATCCAGAGGAGAGTTCCTAAATAGCTCTACAAACACTGCTGGCAAACATGATAAACGAAAAGATTGAAAGCATACAAAGGAGTCTGTATGAGCGTGATTGGGGGAGAAAGGAGGCAATCCAAAAGTTTATACAGGAATATCATAAGCGTGTGGAAGCTACTCAAAAACTGATACAGGATTTGCGTGAGCAGCTGGAGAATACTCAAAGAGAAAGTCAGGAATGGCGTGAGCAGGCTGAGAACACTCAAAGAGAACTGCAGGAATCCCATGAACGGGAGGAAGCTAATCAAAGAGTAATACAGGAATTCAGAGAGCAGGAAGAGAATACACAAAGATCACTAAAGACATTCATGGAATCCATTAACAAAGAGCTGAAGGAAATCAGGGAGACCACAAAGGGAATGCTGAATGGAACCCAACAGAATGAATGGGAGTCCAAGGAAACCATAAACAATCAACTAAGTGATTTGAGAATAAACACTGAACACCAAATTAAGGAAGTAAAGAAGTTCATACAAGATCTAAAACAAAGCTTCAAAAAAAGAATTTGAAGCCATCAAAGCTGACCAATTAGAAGGAAAAGCAATAAAAAACAAAGTAGAAAGTCTTGACAGTAGGTTAGGCCATGCAGAAGATCGAATCTCAGGGATTGAAGACAGCCTAGATATTATAGAGAAAGAACATACAACCATCCAAGACAAATCCAAGAAATATGATAGATCTATCCAACATTTGGAAGACACCATCAGAAGGCATAGTCTAAGGATAATGGGTGTAGAGGAGCACCTAGAAACAGAAGTTAATGGTCTAAGGAATTTGTTTAACAGGATCCTAGCAGAGAACTTCCCAAACATGCAAAAAGATAGGCCTATTCAGATACAAGAAGCTTTTAGAAGACCAAATAGACCAGACCAGAACAGGACATCCCACTGTCACATTACACTCCACAGAGGATCAACTCAGACCAAGGCAAAGATCCTTAAAGCTGTCAAGGAGAAAAGATTAATCACCTATAAAGGGAAAACAATTAGAATCACCTTAGATTTCTCAGCAGAGACAATCAAAGCAAGAAGAGCCTGGAATGATGTATGCCAAGCCCTAAAAACAAACAACTATCAACCAAGAATACTGTATCCAGCTAAACTCTCCGTCACAACTGAAGGCCAAATAAAACCTTCCATAGCAAAGAAAAAATGAAACAATACATCTCCACCAAACCAGCCCTTTCCTTCCTTCCTTTTTAGTGCTGGGGATTAAACCCAGGGCCCTGTGCATATTAAGCAAGTGCCATAATACCAAGCAATGTGGTCATTTCAATCTCTCCAATTTCACTGCTACCTTGTTCCTGATACTTTACGTTCCTTGATCATAATATTTGGAGATTACTGAACTTCATAAGATTTTCTTCATTTTACAGAATATTTGTTTTCTCCCTTCCTATGTATCATGATACTGAGCAATAAGGATTTTCTTGAACTCCCAGGCAGAGTTCATGGCTCATCATCAGGTTCTACTTTACCATGTATATCATTATATTATTACATTTTTAATAACAATTCACTTAAAAAATTGTTTCTCTTCTTCAGTCTATTGGTAGTCCCATGTCCAATCTTAGCTTTTATATAAACAGGATAGAATTTTTCTTGTCTTATTTTCCACTTTTTGACTTGGTGAAAAATTTCCTGATCTTGTAGAACTGTTTTTATCCATGAATATTTTTTCAGGACATTTCTGCATATTGTGCATAATACAATTAAGAGATTTCCAGCCAAAGAAAACAAGTCAGAATTTTAGAGGTTATGAATGTACTCTGGGTTCTTGTGAACTTGGCACTGGATTTGGCATCTCAGTGTTACAGCAATATATATATATATATATATATATATATATATATATATATAGAAAGTGGCTTTCTTTTTGGTTTCCCATTTTGAGCCATATGAAGCATTTAAGGTGCATAGCAAGTTAACCATGGAAATATGAGCTGGTAATCTTTTTAAAAATATTTTTTATTGTAAAGAAACTGTATAGAGGGTTACAGGGTTACAGTTTCAGTACGGTAGTGAGTACATTTCCTATCGACCATTGTTACTCCCTCCTTTGGTTTCCCCCTACATTCCCTTCCCTCCTTACTTCCCCAACTCCTCCTTCCCCCTACCCTGAAGTTGTGAAGTTCGTTTTCAACATAGTGTATTGTACTTCTCATTGTTACAATTGATCAACCTGTATCCTTGTTTCAGCATTTTGTTGTTTTTTTTTCCCCTCCCCAAATTAGAAAAAGGTATATACATGATGTAGAGAACTGGAATCAAACACAGTGACAACAGAGGATATGTGAGCTGGTAATCTTTAACCTTCAAATTCCGAAACAAAAATGAGGAATGAATGAAAAAATTTGTTCATAAGGGAACCCTCAGCCTTCCGATTGATACTCTGATTCTTCCATTAAAATAAAATATTGTTAGAATCAATTTCTGATTCAGGCTAAAATGCTAATACCCGTGGAAATGATGATATTGAGTTTGTATTAGTTAAATATGCCTTCCTATTAATGAAATACCATGGAAAATATTTTTACAAAAACTGGATGATTGCAAGAGGGATTTTCGACAAAAGCATTATAGTGGGTAAGGTGTATAAAAGTTACAAAACTGGAACTGCATGCTTAGAAAAAGAATAACTTTACAGGGAGGAGTAAAGTACTGTTTTAGATGAGCCAAGTTAATATGGATCATTATGTAAGAAGAAATTTTGTATTTGGTTCTTTCTAACAACTAGTAGATACTTATCTATTTATAAAAAATAAATACTAGAATGAAAAATCCAAAAGAACTTTAATGATGCTTTTAATATTTTTGAGACAACAAAGATTTTCAGTGATAGGGAGAATTTAATTAATTATGGAATTTATATTCAATGGACTCCCATGTAATCATTTTAAATGATGTTCTTAGAACAGTATGAAATTTCTAAGGATAGGAAATATATGAATGATATAATGAGATGAAAAGTCAACTTATAAAGTAGGCTCACAACTGTAATCTTACCTATTCACAAGGATGAGATTTGTGTATCATGGTTCAAAGCTAGCCCCTAGAGGAAAATCAATTTAACCACCAAAATGACAGAAATGGGCCTGTTGCTAGCGCTGAGGAAAAAAAAAAAGCACAGAACAATGTGTAGTCCCTGGATTCAAGTTCCAGTTTGGGAAATAAGCAAATGAAGAATCAAATAAATATATGACCACAAATTGTAGGAAAATATGCATATGCGTACATGCATGGCAGAGGGGTCTAACTGTGGTGTTTCAGTGTTTACATTGTGGAGTTCCAAGTTGGGAACATCACAAACATTTAATTAAAGGAAATCAAATGTAACAATATGTTGGAAATGATATGTACACCTTGGGAGGGATTGAGAGAGTGAAGGAAAGAGGAAGAAAAATGAGAGAGAGGGTAACAAGTTAGATAAGAAATGTTATCACTACCTTACTTATGTAACTGTAACCCCTCTGTACATCACCTTGACAATAATATTATAATAAAAAATAAAAACAAAACAAAAGCTTTTATTTATATCATTATATATAAAGTATACTTTAAAAGAATTATAGGCATGTTTTAAATTTCTAATGTATTGCCCCACTCTACTGGAGTATACTGGAATATGTGCAGAATTACTTACACATGAGACCACAAGTAAGTACCCAAATAAGAATTCCACAAAGAAATGTCAACATGGACCAAAGGGTCCTACCCATAATACCTTCCTTCTATAGCAAATCACACAACCTCCAAAATCCACATAATTTAATCATTTAACGACGAATGATGAACCAATCTCTCCATTTGTAGAAATACATACTTGCGACAAGGATGGAAAAGGCACTGAGACCCAAAGTGAATGATGCACAATTTTAAGGAAGATTCCATAGATAAAGGAATGTGTCCCACACACTTCCAATTGTAAATCTGGGAAAGTCAGTCATCTTTGTCATACTAATAAAAACTACAAAAAAGCTAACTGTGGGATTCAAAAGATTGCATAAGAACAAGTGTTCATTGTGACAGCACAGTAACTTCAGTGCAAATTACTATGTCTCTCTTTCCTTGTCTTATACCCACTTCATTCTTGAATTCTGAAGGTGAGATTCTGGGAAGCCAGTTCCCTTGGGTCCAGTAATTAATGAAAGTGAACAGGTGATTGAAGATACAATTTCTTCACATAGTTCTTGGATTCTCATTTTTTATTAAGCTTACGGAGAAATAATGGGATTGCAAAACACAAGAAAGTCTTAACTTTTCCACTAATTTCTAAAATGCCTGCTGTAAGAACAACAAAATTAATGAAAGAAACAACTCAGAGACCATATAAAGCTATTTGTGGTCTATTGATACCAGGAGAAATTGAAATGTCACATATAAATACCAAATTACATTTACCAAGCACAAATCCTATTTCTTCACTGAGCTAATGTGATAATTACACATTTATATTTTCCAACAAAATCACCATTGAGAATACCACAGTCAATTTCAGTCACAGAAGCAAAGCTGCAAAGATCTGCTAAAATTTTTACATATTCTTTCCTGGAGTTGAGAGGGTTGATTCTGCTGACGTTGACTGTTGGATCCTCTTCCTCCTCACAAATAAGTGTGTCTATGTAGAACAATTTATACCTATATCTTAACTTCATGGATGTCTATCCTTTCTGGTTGGATCTGAGTACCACTTATGGAGCATATATAGCTTATGAACATGGACCATGCCTTAACAAGCTAAAACATTCTCTAAAACAGTTCTAACAGAAACATCTGTGATAATGGAAATATTCTATATATGCATTGTCTAACAGACTAGCCACTGGCTATATGTGGCTAATGAATCTCAAATGTGAATAGTTCTGAAAAATTAATTCTTCCAATTTCAGTTAAATGAAATTTTAAATAATAAGTTTCATCTACTCAGTTACCTGAACAGCTCAGTTTCCATATAAGGAGCTGAAGTTCTCAAAATATGATGATAAAATATAATCCAAGTGAAGAAGTTGCCATTAGATACTAACTGAATGCCTGTGAATTATCTGAGTTTTCTGTCTTATAGAATTCAGCCATCACTCACCTAGATTGATAGCTGGGAGGAAAGGGGTGGGAGATAAACACAAGCTACTTGGGATGCTGAGAATTGCTACTTGAAGATGTGGGTTATGCATGAAATTTTTCTATATTTAGTAGACAGCAAAGTGAGTGGAATCCTGAAGGTAGAAAAATAATATTTGTATTTCAATCAAACAGGTGCTCTGTTTATCAAAATGGGAGAGAAGTCAGACAGGTGAATTCTATACACATACTAACAATATAGAGAAAATTTGCTACATTCTATTCCATGATAGGCCCTGGCATAAACGTTGGCACTTTGTACATTCTCTGTACACTAAAAAACAGAAATGTAATCCTTTATTACTATTAAAATACATAGAATATCTTCATAATATATATTTGTGGGCCTATTTTTTCCTTAATTTCTTCCACATCTACATTAAGAAATGGCTCTAAGAGAAAAGCTTCTAAATGTGTTAAATTTGAATTCCTCCTATTTGTTTTGTTGAATTGTATTCTAGATAGGATTGATGACTTAGCTCTAGAAAAAATAATAAGTATTCTCAACAAATTGTCATGCCTCATTTATAAAGGGAGCTATGCGTTTATTAGGAGAAATATGTATTGGTCTTGTTAGCTAGGAACATTCAAGAAACAAAAGAAAAAGAACAATTCCACGGCAGTCTCAAGTGTTTGCATATCTTCAAGTGAACACTAGCTGCTCTATATTCCATAGTATATTTGCAAGCTTTTACTAAGCTATTGTCATCCTCCAGAGTAAAGTTCAGGCATGCCTATTGCTTATTATAAAGATTGAAGTTACTCAAACTCAGAACCCATTTTTTGTATAGGCTTCACATGGCTATCTTTACTTCAGGCAGTGGCACTGAGGGATGGGAGATTCACTTGAAATATATATACACATACATACATATCTCACTGGCTTTCTCTATTATTGTAAAAATTAAGTCCTTTTTGTCTTTGACCCAAGAGCATCATAAATCGTCTAGCATCCATTAAAGTGTGACAAGTTCATTATTAACTTGCAAGTAGGTTAAGTCTCTTGCTTCACACAATTCTAAGTACTCATATGAAGAAAAATATATACCTAGAGTTTTAGTGTGCTTCTATATTACGAAGTACTCAATTTTCATCTTATTTGCCCGGAGGAGTCAAAAATGCTTGATAGGAAATGTACCCATTACCTTGTCATGTAACTGTAACCCTTTTGTACAGTATTCTTGCAATCAAAAATGTAAAAAAGGAAAAAAAAACAAATTGAAAGTCACGTATTTCCATTAAAACTAACTAACTTTAAGGCCTGTAACTTTCTACAGGTTTTTAAGGACCAAATATGTTGTGGATATGCCCCAAGGCCTTTACGAAAAGCTAAGGGAGAAAGATTCAAAAGTGGCAGTAGATAGGTGACCAGAGCATAATTACTTTACTGTTACCTTTACTTCACTGTTACCATAGCAGGAGTGCAAATCAATATGATGGTTCGTAGTTACAGGAAGACATACTGGGAACTGACATCAATGAAGGGTCATTTATTGTAGAAAAACATAAATCAGGATGCACCAAAGGTTGCAATCAACAGTGTCCAAAAAAGCAACACAGAATGGGATAAAGTTATTGCAAGTATATATTTGATGAGTGGTTCACATCAAGAATATATAGAAAACATCATTGCAACAACACACAACATGATTTTACAATGTGCAAAAAACTCAGATGTTTCTCCAGAGAAGACAAAGTGTTAACACGCCAATGAAGAAGGTGTTGAACATCACTAATCACCACGAAAGTGTAAGTCAAAATAATGAAGAAAATTACCACCTTATATGAATTAGGTAGGATCACTACAAAAAAATAAAGTAACAATATTGACAAAAGTGTGGTAAAATTGGAACCGTTCTATGGGAAACAGAATGGCATCTTTTCAAACAATTAAAAACAGGATTATTCATACCTGTAATCCTAACAACTCAGGACAGGAGGCTGAAATCCAAGGATCACGGTTCATGGCCAGCCTGGGCAGAAAATTGGAAGTGGATCTGTGGTTTAAAGTAGTAGAACTCTAGCCTTGAGGAAAAGTTCAGGGACAGTGACTTGGCCCTGAGTTCAAGCCCCATGACAAAAAATTCAAAAAAAAAAAGAAAAAAAAAGAGAGTTTTCATGTGATCCAGTGACTCCACTTTTGGGCATATACTCTAAACATCTGAAAGCAAGGTCTGGAAGAGATCTTGTACACTCATATTCACTTTGTACAATACTCAAAACATGGAGGCAATCCAGTGGCCATCAACAAATGAATAACTAAAGCAAATGTGGTTTATACATACAGTGGTATATTATTTCAACTTTAAAAAGAATTAGGGGGCTGGGAAGATGTCTCAGTGTTTGAGCGCTTGCCTTGCATATATGAGGCTCTGGGTTCGATTTCTTAGCACCATATAAGCAAAAAGAAAAAAGCCGGAAATGGCGCTGTGCCTCAAGTGGTACAGTGCTAGCCTTGAGCTTAAGAGCTGAGGGACAGTGCCCAGGCCCAGAGTTCAGGTCCCACGACTGGATCCCCCCCCCCAAAAAAAAGAATTATGTTGAGACATATACTATATTATGGATGAATCTTTGGAACACTGCTAAGGGAAAAAAGGCAGTCATAAAAAGATCAAATATTACATGAGTCTACTTATATCAGTAGTTACATAGAACAGTCTAAGAGATAAAGGAAGCAAAATCATACTTGATGTATACCTTGAAGCAGAGGAGAGTGGAAAATTGTTTTAATGAATAAAGAATTTGAATCTTGGAGGATGTAAAGTGTGGACATTGAGATTGTACAATATTGTAAATGTACTTATTACTACTATGTTCTATTCTTAAAATGCTTAATAAAACCTGGGAGAGAATTATGAAGGGGTTAAGCATAATCATGGTACATTGTATGCCTATGTTGATATATCAAAATGAAAAATCCACTTATTTAAGTAAGTAATGCTTCTGAGTTGAAAAAAGGCAATAAATTTTAAGTGTGCTAGTTTAAGTCAGAGGGCTTTGCTTCTTCAAAAAAGCAATTTAGACATCCAATTTCTCTGTCAACATAGTGTTGATGGGACATCACAATGTACAGTGCCCTGTGAGTAACAAGTGCTTATGTACCACTCAGAGGGAGTTAAACCATTTCATCTGGGTAGTTATGGAAAAAAGGTAATGGTTGGAACTGGCTCCAACATGGTGGGGATGAATGATGCAGCAAAAATACACAGCCTTTTCCCATGAAGCTTTAGGTGCTAACACATGGATTTTTCTGACTGGGGAGTGTCCCTCTACTAACCATCCAACCAAAAGTGTTTTCTGTGCTTCTGCTCTGAGATGGGGCATCCAATAAGGAAAAATTCCATACTAATGCTCTGAGACTAGGAAACCAATTATGAGACACTATGTCCCTCTTTTTGCTGGGGAGTCTGTTTCACTGCTCTGTTTTTGCTTTGAGGAAGAGACTGTTGCACTGCTCTCTTTTCGCTTTGAAGAAAATCTGCTTTAAAAACTGTTCTGCTCTCGAATTCTTTAAAGAAAACAAACCCGAGACATAGTCAATACTGCTATGCTGAAGATGTTGCATGGAAGGAAGCCTTGACCTTCGCTTTGAGACTAGATTTAGAATTCGATAACTTAGGTGCTGTGGTTTCAGATTAATCTGAACCGGCTAATGTCTGCATTTTCTCAATTCTTCTAACTAGAATCTCTAAAGTATTAGGAAAAAAACAAAACAAACAACAAATAAAAACAACAAGAACCTGATATTAGGCTAGAAACGGCTCCAGAAATTCTCAGATTTCTTCTTTTTTCTTGTATGAATCTAATAAATGAAAAGTTAATGCAGCAAACTAGCATGTTTAAGGTGTTAATTTCTGTAGAATATGGTTTCTTTTCTTCCTCTTATTCTGAGATAGAAATTGATCTATTCTAAAGCCAGAGGATATGTTTTCTTCACAAGCTAGATCAGGTTCGCTGAATTTTGCTTTCTTAAAAATTGCTTAACTCCTGTAAGAGGGAATTGAAGACTGCTAGGCAGGAGGGATTGAGTGTGAGATGTGGGAAGTGTTCTCATACTCTGCATCTAGAGGGCTAGAAAATATGATGATCTGCTCGCTGCCTCAAGCAATTTAGAAAGTGGCTTGCATTTTCTAAAACCTACATCCAAACTTTCACCTTTTTCCCCCCAAGAATTCCCCCTCAGGCTTCTTCTTGCCATAGTGTCTTGACAGCATAGAACTGCTTTGCCTCAGAAATGTGGCATCAGAAGTGTGCCCTGTGGTCAGCCATGCAGCTTGTATCTGACTGATTCATCTATGGCTCTGAAAATGCTGCAGCTCAATCTGTGCTCTGTGCTCAGGGTTCAGTAAGAGTGCTTAAGTTCATAGCTACGTGCTTTCAGAGAGCAGTCTTTCCTCTTTCTATTAGCAGTAGGAGCACAAGTACAAGACAGGTTCTTTATAATGAAGCAGCCACACATAGCTGTTGGTTTCATAACCACTTGCTGAGGCGAGTTTGCCAAGGGAACCTAGGCAATATGCAAGTAAGGTGTTTTCACCTGGAAGCTCATAAGCCTCCATTCCAAAAAGGGAGCTGCTTATAATAAATTCTGTCTGGAAATGGACTGTGTAGGAGTTAGAATAATCTTTTTCTCTGAAAATGATGGATTGAGGGAAAGCATTGACTAAGCATAATCATCTTCCAAAAAGCTATATAACTAAAGTATATCCTGTTACTAAAATCGTTCTAGGGACTTGAGGAATAGTTTAACTCATAAAGCACAAGCTGAGTAAGAATTTTCTAACAATTGCTGGCCTGGTTGTCCTGGTCTAGTGGATTTCTCTGAAACTGTTAACCCCTTTCAAAATAACCAGCTGAGCTTCAAAAGAGCCAATAGAGCAAGATTGTGAACACAACCTGCGATCAATACCAGAAGTAGTAACTCATTAGGGATATAACCTGGGAAGACTTCCTACTGAGAGTGGTTGCTTCCTGTCAACACATGCCCTTTAACAGAGCTAAACTTTGCCAAGTTGAAGTTCCTTTCAACTTGGTGGTCTTTCGGGTTACAGTAGGGGAGTATTCCCAACAATGTTGGGACTAGTCCAGGATCCATGTTATGCAAGGGATATGTAGGGAGACTCTCAGGAGGAGCCACATTCTGACTTGTTGAGATAGCTCAAGGTTGGGTTAAACACCATCTGTTGTGGTAAAGGAAGGAAAATGTATCAGCAATTTCAGGAAAGAGCCCAAGGAAGCACCTCAATTAAAAGTAATCTCATGCATTAGCCATGAGAGGAAAAATTGGACTAGAGCATACTACCTGGGTTGTTGGGGATTTTTGTGGGCTGAGTGTGTCTTAGGCACAAAGAGAACTTGAGTGTCGATGTGTGTATTCAATCTCTGGCCCAAGAATAAACATGCTGGAACTAGAGGAATCCATTGTTGAGAAATCTCCAGTAACGGGAGAGTTAAATATGAGAAGGGTTCACAAAAAACTTACAATAGGGAGGATTAAGTGCACCAAAAACAGAAATCACAAGAGACCTGCTAAAATGGGGAATAAGAATTCTAGGCCTAAGGAACCCAAGAAAAATGATCTAAGGACCTGCTTCTGATAATCCATTGGGAGAATGTTGACAAAGGTCTGAGAACACTATTAAATAATGGATGATTTTATTATGGAGCTCTGTAATGTGCATTTGTCCAAACAAAAACTTGTTATGAATTTGTGCTTGCATGTGTGTGTTTTAAATCTTATATCCTGAAAGGGGAACTCAAAAAAGTCCTACTCACTAAACTCCCTCAGCTGCCCACTTTAACTCTGAAGACTATATTGATCCTCTAGCTGATCCAAGGATGTATGGCATTGAACCTTATTTTCAGAAGCAGACTCTCTGGGTAGACTTAAAATTCAAGTCAAAAGCCAGGTGCCAGTGGCTTGCAATCATAGCTACTCAGGATCTGAGAATTAGAGTTCAAAACCAGCCCAGGCAGGAAAGTCTCTGGGCCTGGGTGCTGTCCCTGAGCCCTTCAGCTCAAGTCTTATGATGAAGAAAATAATGCTTGGGTGAAATGGGTTAAATCTTCTGCCCACCATTAATGTTAAGATTCTGTGGCACAGAAACCAGAAAAACAAGTGGTCCACTTCCTACTATGATAAACCCCAGATCCCCAAGGGCATGGATGCATGATCTGTCAGTCAAACACGGCCTGGGAAAACTTGTAAGACCCTGCTGTTGCTGTTACTGTTCACAAGAGTATGGATCTAAGACAAAAAACCTATCTTCCCAAGACAACTATACCCCTTGCTTCTCTAGGTAGGGGGAGGGATAATTGGCATTTCTGGGAAACTTATCAAGATGCAGTGAAATCCAAACCTTGAAGAGAAGAGCAGTAATCAGTAAATATAGCCAAGGGAGATGTCTAATGTTATTGCGGACCAGTGTTGTAACCCTTCCTGGCCAACTAGAGTAGAACCTGTACTTTGGTTCAATTGGCCATCCCTTTCACCCTAGCATTTCATCCACCTGTCCATTCTCAAACATTTTATACTAGTTAGGAGAGACCCCTTCCCTAGAGGGTCATTCGTACTTCTTAATTACTTAGGGCCTTTTCAGGATCCCCCCCCCCCCCCGCCTAAGTTTCCAAAAAGTTCAAAGCCTGAAACCAGACAGCACCTTATCAATCAGTTTTATTCTTATGATTAGTATAAATAAAATATTTTGGGGGTTGGGAGTATGGCTTTGTGGTAAATTGTTTGGCCAACATGTATGAAGCCCTGTGTTTTATTCCTTGGGACCACATAAACAGAAAAGGCTGGAAGTGGCAATGTGGTTTAACTGGTAGAGTGCTAGCCTTGAGCAAAAGAAGCTCAGGAGGCCCCAGGACTGGCAAAAATAAAATATAGAGTAGAATAAAATCAAAAGAGGTTTGCTAATTATACTAATTTTTTTAAACCAATAAACTAAATGCTCTAGTAGGATGGCATGGGAAAATTAGCTCTAGAAACATTATCTGACAAGGGAAGAGCTTCTGTTATGATTGGAGACCAAAGCTGCACAAAGACCCTTTTTTTGGGGGGGGGGTCCAGTCGTGGGACCTGAACTCTGGGCCTGGGCACTGTCCCTCAGCTCTTCAGCTCAAGGCTAGCTCTCTACCACTTGAGCCACAGTGTCACTTCTGGCTTTTTTATTTTTTGCTTATGTGGTGCTGAGGAATCGAACTCAGGGCCTCAGGCATGCAAGGCAAGCACTCTACCACTGAACCACCTTCCCAGTCCCTGCACAAAGACCTTAGAAGGTTTGAACATTGGCAAGTGAGTTAACTAAAAATTCAGAGGAAGAGCTGGGAAGGTGGTTTAGCTGTAGAGTGCTTGCCTTGCATGCATAAACCCCTGGCTTTGATACCTCAGCACCATGTAAGCAGAAAAAGGACTGTGGCTCAAGTGGTAGAGAGCTATCCTCGAACTGAAGAGCTGAGGGAGAGTGTCCAGGCCCAGATTTCAGGCCTCACAACCGACAAATCTAAGAACAAAGAAAAGAAAAAGAAAAAAAATATGGGCACTGGTGGCTCACGCCTGTAATCCTAGCTACTCTTCAGGCTAAGATCTGAGGATGGTCATTCAAACTAGGCAAGGCAGGTAAAATCTGTGATACTCTTATCGCTAATAAATCACTGAAAACTGTAAGTGGTGTTGTGGTCAAGTGGTAGAGGACTAGCCTTGAGCTGAAGAGCTGAGGGGCAGCACCCAGGCAAAATGTTCAGTTCCAAGACCGACCAAAAAAAAAAAAAAAAGGCAAGTTACACCTACAAGGTTTCCTATGAAGAGGGCGGAAGGGTTTCCTACCAAGAGGGAAGGAGTTTTGGGGATTTCTATCTAACAAGAATGCAAGTTTCCCTTCTAGTGGGCAGGGACATTACCTTCTAGTAAGGAGGGTGTTACTGATAAAATTGGTCAAAACATGATTCAGTTACATAATGTTCAGATAAATGTCTAATGTTTGACTTGTGAAAACATCCTGCTTGGGGAACTACAAACACTCTTAATGCCCTTAAAGTGATCATGCTTAGTTCCAGGGCCTCAATGGACACTTTAGTTAATCTTACGATATGATTGCAAATTCAATCTTGGAGCAGACACTCTGTGTATGTCTTCCAATTTTGAGTCTACCCAGATTTAAATTGAGACTGAATAAGTGAGGTAAATACTGTGGTGATTCTGTCCACAAAAGGACTACTGCTATGACTGTGTGGCAGGGAGGCCACACAAGAGGTCCTATTTGTGCTGTCATAGAGCTCAGAACCCATGTGCATGAAATTCATGATAGGTCAGCAAAATGTGATCCGAGACAACTTGGAACACCTTGTTGCTCGTCTCAGAAGCAAGAGCCTATTTCAAAAACCCCTGAAACTGATCAGCTCCATTCTTTACAGGTCAACTACTTGGGGAAAATTGGACATTTCTGGGAAACTTACCTGGATGTAGTGAAGGCCAACCCTTTGAGATGAGCAGTAAGTACAAATCATAGCCAGGGGAAATGTCTGGTGGTATTACAGGAGACCACTATTGGAGATGTTACTGACCAAGTGGACTGGAAACTGTGCTTTGGTTCCATTGCCCAATCCACACCTGACCATTCTCAAACACCTTAAATTAAGTAAGGAGAGACTTCTTAGTTAGCTGGTCATTCAAACTTTATATTTGCAAATACAAACTACATATTTACAAATTTAATATTAACTTAGGAGCATCTGAAAATTTCCCAAAGAGCTTAAAGCTAGAAACCAGAAAAAGCAGCTTAAATTAGTTTTATTCTGTTGCTCTCGACAATCTATGATCTCCATAGTTGAATTATTCCAATATGTGCTTTTATTTATCAGCAAGATTTGTTTATTGGAAATGCCACCGTGTAAAAGTAACTAGGATTGCATGGGAAAAATTGGTCTAAATATAATACTTGACCAGATAAGATTGTGATAAATGAAATGAACCCCAACATAGGGGCACAAGTGTTTTTTTCATTTCTTGCTGTTGATTCTAACATATTTATAATGTTCCATGTGATTTTTGTTTATTTGTACTCTGTCCCCCCAAAAATGGCATAATCCCTCTTTCCAATGTTTTTGATGTTGGTGCCCTCCATCTTGTATATACACTTCTCTAGTTTGGGGAGGGAAAGGGAAAAAACAGAATACTTAAATGGGAATACAGGTTGACCCATTGTAACAATGAGATGCGCAAGACACTGTTAAAAAACAAACTTTACAATTTAGGAGGGGTTCGGGGGGAGTGTATAGGGTAGTTTTGGAGCTAGGAGGTTAAGGATGGTAGGGGACATATAAAGGAGGAGGTAACAATGCTTGATAGGAAATGTATGCCTTACCTTGCTCATGTAACTAACCCCACTGTACAGTATTTTTACAATAAATATATAAAAATAAAAGAATAAATATACTTCAAAGGTAATCTGTGTGGTGGTTGGAGACCAATGATACAGAAAGACTTACAAGGATTGAATACGGGAAACAAATTACCTAAAAATTGAGATGATGCTGAGTATAATCCTAAATGCTCAGGTGGCTGAATTCTGAGGATATGTGTTTGAAGCCCACCCAGACAGGAAAGATGAGACTTTTATTTCCAATGAAGGTGCAAAAAAAGATACTACTGGAGTTGTGGTTAAAGTGGTAGCCTTGAGTAAAACTGCTCTTGGACAATGCCCAGAGCATGAGATCAAACCCAAGACCAGCCCCCAGTCACTTATAAAAAAGGTTGTGTGTCTGTGTGTGGTGGCAGAACCCTTTACTAGTTTCATGATAGAGCAAGCATTTTAACAATGATTCATGGTGTCAATATTTACCTCTTTATTAATTGTTTTCATAGTAATGTGTGCATAGGTGCTTTATCTCTTCTATAACCGGTTTTGTTCAGTGACTGACTGAAAAACTGCTTTAATCAAACCCTTTTTTAAATCAAAATACTGCTGAATAGAAAAGTCAATTATTATTGTTTGGAAGAAAAGAAAGAAAAATCAGATGGGAGAATTGTAGAAGTTAAATATTGAAGGGCTTGACTGATATAAGCACTGGCCTTGTAAAGGTAGTCAAAACCTTACCAATGCTATTTTAGAGAAGTGCTAGGGGCTAGAGGCATGGCACTAGTAGTAGAGCACCAGTTGGGTAAAAGGTGGTTATTTTTCATATGGTCAGGTGTTTGGATTTGGTTGACTATTAAAGCTTTTGACTGGCTTGAAAGGGGTCAAAAGTTTGAGCCATCATTAAAGATGATCCCAAAGCTCAAATTCATGGGAGCCAGTGTTGGGCTGCCTATCCACTGTGCTTATTCAACTTGGACATGCGACAGGATGCCTTCTGCAGGTGTAAACTTTGCCATACTGAGATGGTGTTTGTAGGATACCTTAATTGCTCCTGGTATTTCCAACACAGATCTTCTGTGCCATTCATGAGGGATCCTAGAAGCCCCTCATAGGAGACACATTCAGCCGCCCTGTTGAGTCAACTTCCTGGATGGTCTAAACATGCCATCCTTGGTAGCTGATAATGGAACTAGGTATAAAGTTAATCTGCAACATCAGGAAGAGCCACAAATAGGCACCCTCAGAAGCAAGCAACCTCATGAATTGGCCTTGGTAGACAAAAATGAAACTATGTATCCTGCTTTGGTACTTGCGTCTTTGTAGGTATGGCGTGTGAGAGAAGTGTCTTAGATTCAGGCTCTTAAATTCTTTCTAAGAGTCTTGATTTGCAAATTCATTTGTCCACCTAGGAAGAGTGAAAAGTTGGAGATGGAGTCATCTCTGAGAAGAATGTCTAATAATGTAGTCGAGAAAAGGGAAGAACAAGAAATACAGTCTGAAGGGCAAAGTGTACCAAAAAATCTTACTCCCATTAGAGCATGTCTTTGTGATTTAAGAATTCTAAACCTAGGAAGCTCAAGAAAATTGGAGCTAAAAAGCCTCCCTCAGACATGCTTAATATTGTCTCCTTTTAGGGAGAATGTGGGGAAAGATATGAAAATATGTGTTAAGGCTGATTTTTATTTTTGAGCTTAATTTTAATGTTCACTTGGTAAACTTAATCCACTATATCCCTGTCTCTGTGTAAATACCCATCAACATGAAATATAAAGTGATTTTGATAAAAAATAAAAATGACTCAGAAGAAATTATAAATGCAAAAACAATCTTCACAGGGCTGGGATGGTGGCTCAGTGGTAGAGCGCTTGCCTTGTATGCATGAGGCCCTGGGTTCGATTCCTCAGCACCACATAAGCAGGAAAAAAAAGCCAGAAGTGGCGCTGTGTCTCAAGTGTTAGAACTTTAGCCTTGAGCTGAAGAGGTGAGGGACAGTGCCCAGGCCCAGAGTTCAGGGCCACGACCTGACCAAAAAAACAAAACAAAAACAAAAAAACAATCTTCACAGAAGCAAACTCTCAAAGATAATTCATAACTTTGACAAGGATAAAGTGGGTGAAGTTAGTATATATGAAAAGTATGACAATGCACAAAAACATAAAAAGATACTCATATATTTCATTATATAACCCAAAGCAGAAAGCAAAGGTTGTTTAGATGATTTTTAAAACCCAGTCTCTTAGGTACTGGGAAGGTGGTTCAATGTTAGAGTGCCTGCCTTGCATGCATGAGGCCTTGGGTTTGATTTCTCAGTATCACATAAGCAGAAAAAGATGGAAGTGGTGCTGTGGCTCAAGTGGTATCACTAGCCTTGAGCTTAGGGACAGCATCTAGGCACCAGAGTTCAAGCCCCATGACCAACAAAATAAAAATAAAATCAAAACAAAACACAGTCTCTCACTTTTGTGACCTCAATTCTGTAATAACCCTGCTTCAGCCTAGGGCTAATATTTTAGGTGTGGACATTTATCAACACTCCTGAATCAGACTCTATTTGATCATTTTTAAATACATATTTTGTTCTTAATTTTCCTCTTTATAAATTCACATGCACCTATAAAAAATGGTGTGGCCATCGCAGTAATCTTCTCAAAGTACCTCCTAATGACAACTTACAAAAAGTTGTATTATATTACAACAAGGAAAACAATGCTATAAATAAAGGAAACCAATAATTAAATATTAATGATTAATACAATAAAAAACGAAACAATTACCAGTGTTTTCAGTATTTGAAGTGTACTACAAATTAGATTTATTATTGTCATATTTCTTTACATTTAACACAAGAATTTACATTTCCACAAGAATTTTATAGGCTATAAGTAGTGTTTAAATCACCCACTAAGATTACCATTTATAGTTCACCTCATAATTTGTATGTGGCTTATATCATCATTTGTTCCTCACTAACATAAAAAGTAAGGAAGGCCTACAGTTTTAACAGAAACTGTGTAGTTAACATAGTCAACTCTATTCTGCCCCTTTACAGAAAGACTTTGCAACTTCTCATCAGTAAAGTTTCTATAAACTCTGAAATGGACATACTTAGTAGTATTTATCTGCTACCATAAATCTTAAATACTTTATAGAAAAGTATTATGACCTGCCAAACAGTCCCAGTTTTGGCATATACAAGCAAATTCCAAAAATTAAATATACTTAAAACATTAAAACTTTTAACAAACATTAACACTTGCTGCAGTGTTCATTATGACATGTCCCTTGTATAGAATAATTGAATTCCTCCTCCTACACATCTCTTGAACAACAAATATCTGGAATTATTTTGTTTTTGACATGTCAATCTTGACTTTATTCTTAATTGTGTACTTATGTAAGAAGTACATGTTTCTAAAATTTCACAATTCTTTTAAACTTAGTTTTTGTTGAATTGTCTAGTTTAAGAAAATCAATTACAATTTATATATAAAAAAATGTTCTGTGCTCAATCCAGCATCACATACACTAACATTGGAAAGATACAGAGAAGATTAACATGGCCCCTGCACAAGGAAGACAGGCAAATTCCTGAAGCATTCCATCGCCCAATTTGTGAGGAAATGGAAAGACTTGGAAAAAAATTATTAAGTGAAGTAAGCCAAGTCCAAAGAAACATAGGTCCCATGGTTTCTCTAATTTTCAATAACTAATATATGTCTGAGATAAGCAGAAAAGGTCAAAAGTTATGTGTACATGACCAGATAAGGTTATGTTAACGGAAATGAACCCCAAGTTAGGGACACAAGTGGGTTTTTTTCTTGCTATTGTTTCTCACGTACTTATAATGTAGAGTATGTGTTTTTTTTGTTTCTTTATATGTTCCTCCCCCATGCTACAACACCTGTTTCACTGTATTTGAAGTTGTTGCACCTACATCTTTTATATACTCTCCTCCTCTAATTTGCTGAGGAGAAGGAAAATAAAACCAAAATGCTTAAATAAGGATACAGGTTGACACATTGTAACAATGAGATGCACAAGAAACTATTTTGTAAAGTGAACTTTACAATTGAGGGGGGAAAGGGAGGAGGTTAATGGACTTGTGGAGGTGGGAGGGAAGGGATGGTAGGAGAACAATAAAGGAGGAGGTAACAATGCTTTTTAGGAAATGTACTCATTACCTTGCTCATGTAAATGTTACCTCTCTGTACAGTATTTTTACAATATGAACGTATAAAAATGTTCTGAGATGGAAGAGTTTATTTCCTTTATTTTACTCATATAATATCGTTAGCAAAGAAATTCATGCAAAACGCTGATATGAAGGTATTTTGAATAAATATGTGTGTGAATGCACGCATGTGCTCAAGCACTTGCATGTGTGTTGGCGTGCTCAGAGTTTGAAATCAGAGCTTCAAGGTCTTGCTAGGCCTTTTCTCTCTAGATTGGTGAGCTACTAAATGAGCTACATCTCCATTCTTGGCCCTTTGCTAGTTCATTAAAATTTTTGAAAAATAATATCATGAGTTTCTTTTGCCCTGATTGGTTTCCAACTGTTATCCACAAATCTCAGGCACCTGAGTAGATATCCCTAGTAGTTAGGATTACAGGTGTGACAAACCAGCAAAGGTTTTCAGAATAACGTTAAAAGTAGAAGAAAATTTACTTCAGAGGGGCATGTTTTAGTATCTCCAATTTTAAAGCATTTTGGAGTGATTATTTATGATTTTTTAATTTTTGGATACTTATAAGACAGTAAGTGCTGATATTTAAAATTTTAGTACTTTTTAAATAGGATACTGGAATTGTGGGACAGAAGAAATTTGCCTCTCTTTGGACCTCAATGTATATGCTCAGTTCTGTGTATGATAACCAATATCACCAACACAATCTGTATTGAAGATAAATGTGACAGAAAACAATCACCATGGGCAATATTTAGTATGCTATTATTTCTTGGACAATATGAATATTGAATTGAGAGTGTCATAGAATGGAGAGGTTTTATCTACATTTTGTGTATTGCTGAAAGACTTTTGGAAACTTTTTCTCATTTCCTTCCTCACTGTGTGTGTCTTTAGGCCATGCACTTACTGCCTTTAATTACATTTTTTCCCAACACTAAAATGGTAATAACATTAGCGTTATAGCGAATGTTATCTTAACAATTAAGGGAATGAAACTTGTGAAACACTTAACATAAACTTCTAGGAATGAGCTTTGGGTTTAGCCAGCAATCTTTTTAAAATACTAAATAGAATGTGATAAGTAGTACAGAAACCATTACATGTAGTGAGCAACCAGAAGTAATATCTATTGATCATGCTCTGCTTCCAAGGAAGCCAGGTGGATAATTTCTCATGCTGTAAATCAAACTGGTTATCTTATGTCTTGATAGTGTAAAAATATCAGGGACAAAATGATGAAGGAATGTTGTAGACTGAGGTGAAATCCATATGAAAATGTGCAAAACTGATAAAACATAAAAGTATGTGAGCAGTATATTGTGTTTTACAACATTTAAGTTACGTCGCAAAGATAAAGAAGACATAGAAGAATATTTTTTTGTTGTTGTTGTCCTATCATAGGTCCTTAGAAGGATGAACTCTTTCCTCATTCTTATACAGGCATCATCAGATGAGAGAAGCTGTTTTTTTTTTTTGTTTGCTTCCTTCCATTTATTCTTCAGTTTGAAATCTGAGCTACTTGAGACTGAAAGAAACCAAAATAAATAAACTACAACCTTGTAACAGGTCTAACTAAATTGAGTTATATAGTATCAATTGTTAACAGAAAATGATTTAAGCAATACTATGTTATTGAAAACTGAAAAATGTTAGGAGTTGCTACATTTTTTTCTTTTCTACTACCTTGAATTAATTATTGATCTGGTTTAGCGAGATTAAAGATGAGATTAACCAGAAACTGGATTAAAAATGGACAAAAGGTCTGAATAGACTTGTTCTCCATAAAGCCCTGAAAATTGCCTGTGGGTTTACAAAGTTGTGTTTAATACAACTTCTATGCTGCCTTAATGCTTTTTGAGCAGATGTCATTAGAGAAATATAATTCAAAATTACTATGATACAACTTCATAAATATAACTCATCAAAAATCAATGGAACCAGTTATGGTGGTAAAGGCTTGTAATTCCAAGCATTTAAGAGGTTGGATTTAAGTTAAGGCCAGTCTAGGGTAATGCAGATAGTAAAAACCTGCCCTTTATTACCTTTGATTAAAAGGTAATAATGTTGGTGAGAGTGTGGGAAAAAGGAAATTTTCTACACTATTGGTCCAAAAACAGGTTAGTATTCTCGTTGTAGAAAGTAGTATGCAAGTTTCTAAAGAAATCCAAAGTTGAGATATCATCTGACCCATCAATCATGTGATTATTTCTCTCTGAGTTACTCGTAAATATATCTGTAGTTCATTTTTATTCACATTATTCACAAGAGCAGCCAAGATATAAGTCAATGTTCAGTGTTCAACTACAGACTAATAAAACAACTGTGGTACATGCACAAATATCTTTTTCCGTTTCATTTTTAAAATAACAAGGGACTGCTCCCATTAGCCACAACTTACAACGACCTGAAAGATGCATTCGAAATGAAGAAAAATGTTGTGTTCTGAGCTGTGTAAACACGCGCGCGCGCGCACACACACACACACACACACACACACACACACACACAAAGACACACACACACTTTCCAACCTCAAATATTAAGACAGAATTTTTTTTAAAAAGTAAAGCAAAGTGGAACTTCTGGGGCATTTAGTTGACAATGTAGAAGATACTAGATATAGAGTATGAGGTATAGAGTTGAAATGTACAATATGAGGATACAGGGGACAACACTGGCCTTACATAGGAATGAAGGCAATTAAGTGGGAGTTGTTCTTCACAGTAGGGGTTGCTCTTTTAGATGTTCTTCTTTCAGTAATGGATAAGATGAACTTAATACTTTCAATAAACCTGCCTGTTTGTAGAAATGATAACAAACAATATAGCAATAATGTTGCACGCTCAACATAGAACAAACTGTCAAATTAAAATACATGAGATAGCCTTGGGAAGTATTGCCATTTTCACGATGTTAATATTTTCAATCCAGGAGCATGGGAAGTTTTCCCATTTTCTAAGTTCTGTTTTGATTTTCAGGTTTTTAAAGTTTTCATCATAGAGGTCCTTCACTTCTTTGGTGAAGTTAATTCCTAGGTATTTTATATTTTTGTGGGGCTATTGCAAATGAAGTTGCTTTCCTAATTTCAGCCATACTTTTCTCATTGTTGGCATACAGAAAAGCCATTGATTTGGAGGGGAAAATTTTATACCCTGCTACTTTGCCAAAGTTTTGAATCAGCTTGAGTAATTTGGGAGTGGAGTCTATGGGATTCTTTAAATACAAGATCATGTCATCTGCAAAGACAGAGATCCTTATTCTTCTTTCCCTATTTGGATCCCCTTTATGTTTGCATCTTGTAGCTAGGCATTCTAATACTAGATTGAAGAGAAGTGGAGAGAGTGGACATCCTTGTCTTGTTCCTGAGTTAAGAGGAAATGGCTTTAGTTTTTCACCATGAAGTATAATGCTGGTTGTAGGTTTGTCATATACAGCCTTTATTGTATTGAGGAATGCTCCATGGATTCCTAATTTTTCCAAAACCTTCATGATAAAGGAGTGTTGGATTATGTCGAATGCTTTTTATGCATCTTTGAGATAACCATGTGGTTCTCATCCTTGTTCCTGTTGATGTGATGAATAATATTAATTGATTTGCTTATATTGAACCAGCTTTGCATCCCTGAAATGAATCCTGTTTGATCGTGGTGTATGATATTTTGGATGAATTGTTGAAGTCGATTGGCCAAAATTTTGTTGAGAAGATTTGCATCAATGTTCATCAAAGAAATGGGTCTATAGTTCTCTTTCTTTAATGAGTCCCTGCCTGGTTTTGGGATGAGGGTTATGATGGCTTCATAGAATGTGTTCAGTAGTGAACTTTCTCTTTCAATTTCATTGAAGAGTTGGAAGAGTATTGGTGTGAGTTCTGCTTTGAAGGCCTTGTAGAATTCTGCTGTAAAACAATCTGGTCCCGGGCTTTTCTTAGATGGGAGGTCTCTTATTGCTATTTCTATTTCAAGGCTTGATATGGGCCTGTTAAGATGATTTAACTCATCTTGGTTTAGTTTTGGCATGTCAATATTTGCTAGGAAAAGGTCCATTTCTGTCAAGTTCTCAAACTTATTAGCATAAAGTTTTGAGAAGTATTTCCGTATAATGTTTGAATCTTGGTTGTTTCAGTGGTGATGTTTCCATTCTCATCTCTGAGTTTATTTATTTGAGTGTGTTCTCTTCTTTTTCTGATAAGATTTGCTAAGGGTCTGTGAATTTTGTTAATTTTTTTCGAAGAACCAACTCTTTGTTTTGTTGATTTTTTTCTATAGTTTTTTTGGATTCTAATTCATTTAATTCTGACTTGATTTTAATTATTTCTTTCCATCTACTGGATTGGGGTTTATCTTGCTACTCTTTTTCAAGGAGGTTTAGAAGTGTCATTAAATTCTTGATTTCAGATTTCTCCAATTTGTTGATGTTTCACTATATTTGATGTCGGTATAATTTGTGGAGTAGGAAAAAACAAGTCATTTAAGGTTACAGTTGGACCCGTTGCAACAATGAGAAGTACAAGTTGTCATGTTGAAAACGAACTTTACAACTTTGGTGTGGTGGGGAGGATTGGATTGGGGAGCGGGGGAGTCTGGGAAGGGATGTGAAGAGTAAACATAGGACGAGGCTCCAATGCTTGATAAGAAATGTACTCATTATCTTGCCCATGTAATTGTAACCCCTCTGCACAGTATGTTCACAATAAAAAAAATAAAATAAAATACATGAGATTATCCTTGAAGTAACTAATTATTACAAATAAGGGAAACCATGGGAACTATGTATCTTTAAGTGTGACTTATTTCACTTAATATGATTTTTTCCAAGACCTTCCATTTCCTTACAAATGAGGTGGTATCTTTCTTTCTATGGAAGCATAGTATGTGTGTGTATGTGTGTATGTGAGTGTGTGTGTCTCATTTTCTCGATCCATTCATCTACTGAGGGGCATCAGGGTTGATACCATATCTTAGCTACGGTAAATATTACTGTGATAACCATAATTGTGCTGGAAGCTTTAGTGTGGCCTTGTTTGTGGTCGTCTGGTTAAATGCCCAGAAGTGGGATTACTAGGTCATAGGGAGTATTATGTGTACATCAAGGATAATCTTAGTAGATGAGTAGAATAGCTCAATAACTACATATTACCGTATAAGGTGATTCTAAGTGAAATGAACTCCAAGACATGCTCTTTTTTGTTGTTGTTGTTCTTAATGTACTACATGATCTATTTTTATCCTTTTGTGTTTTCCCCACCTATGGTTTATTCCCTGTAGCCACTGTATTTGATTTTGATACCCTGGGTATTTTAAATATGTTGATCTGAACTGGGGAAGGGGAAGGAAAAAAAACAAAATAGTGAGACAAAGGACAAAGGGGGAACCTATGCAACAGTGCTACTCACAAAACAATATGTTGGAAACGATCTTGGGAGGTTCGTTGGGAGGGAAGAGGGAGAAAAATAGGTGAAGGGCTAGCAAGTTAAAAAATAAATTAATTCATTACCTTAATTATGTAACTATAACCCCTCTGTACATTACCTTGACAATAAAATTTAAATAAAAAATAAAATAAAATATGTGAGAGCAGCAATACAGTCGGTGGCACTAGAGGAAATTCTGTACTTTACAAAGAAAAGTAGAACAGCTGTGGAGAGCAGCAATTTGACTTTAATGTAGGAAGTCATAAACTAGCATACAGATTTTCAGCCTCATGTCAGTTATTAAAAAGGGAAAGCAAAATGCATAATCAGCAAACCAATATATATAAAGTAGAAAACTAAACAATTGAGGTGAAGAGATGACTTGGATCAAGAATAACAAATGACACAATTAGAAAACAATAACAAGATGGTAAGTTTAAAAAACATTACCCATAATTCTATTAAATGTTGCTTACATCACAATTTGTCAGAACTATAATTTAAATCACAGTTTAATAGTATATCAATTTAATAATAGTTTACTTATTATTGATTACTTCATATTGAATGTTTAATATATAATTTTACTTTCTGCAGATATAGAAAAGAAAAAGTGAAACTAATTTTAATAAATTAATGTAGTAATTCAAAGTGTATCCTACACTTAGCACTCATCTTAACATGAAAAAATAAATTCTTGCACATGACTCTTGGTATTAGGTGGAAGAGTTCAGCATTGTAGTAAAATTCACACCACACAATACAGGAGGGTATGACTCCTCTAATCTAGCTTAAATTGTGGAAATTTGATTTTTACATGCATGTTTAATTCCTGTCTAGGTGACATCTAAAACATTTACAATCATATACACGAGGAGTATTTCAGATGATACTTGAAAGTCACATTCATCAACTAAATTTTATTATTTTGTACCAAATAAATATTTAAAGAGAGACTGAATTTCTTAGTAGATGATGGTGTATATGTGCCTGGTTATTCATATTGAGGCTTATTTTATATTTCTGAGATTGTTTCTACAGTCAGATTTTATTTTCCATAAGGGATTAAGTGCATTATATTGGATATATGAAAGTAAACTGAATGTTCATTCCATTAATCCTTTGCCACTTGTCAAATCCCAATATAATTTATCCATGTGTTTGAAGTAATAAAAATAACAGAAGATAAAAGTAAGATAAATCAGTCTGTAGTAGACAAGTATTTTCCCCTTTATTTTCATAGTTGGTCCTCTTTTACACTACAGAATATTCTTGGGAAAATGTGCTCCAGGCTGGCCACAACTGCAGAATATTATGGTTTGATGTATGATAAGAGAAGGAAGGAAGGGGACCTTCCTTCCAAAAGTCTGCTCCATGGAATGTGATCTGCTTCATGGTGCTGAATTGGAAATGAACATTTTTCACAGTCAACCTTGAAAAGCCATCTTGATAGACCATTTCTATAAGTGGTTACAGAGGATTATTGATGGCTTTGCAAGGATGCCAGGTTGCCTCATTTTGAGACAATTAACAGGAATTTAGTCAGCTGTTTCTTTGTATCTTTAGGAGAAAAACCCATTGACTCTAGGTCAGGGTATCACTGGGACCCCGAGAAGCTACTATCTTGAATAGTAATATTAGACCTCTAAAACAAAAAAAAAAATACCACACAAAACAAACAAACAAACAAAAACTCCAGTAAGTACAGCACAGCCTACATGACGTCAGGCAAAAACAGAAGCTGAAAGTCATTTTGCTGATAAATAATATATTTTTTATGAGGCAGACTCAAATGAGACTCCAGAGAGATTGTCAGAAAGACTGAACAGAGACTAAAATTGATCACACAAAAATTAGAAAGTAGAATTCCTTGTAGAACAAATAAATCATAGAAAGCCTATGCATGTAAGTACAAGACAGAAAACCAAATTCCAGAAATGCACATTTTCTTAGAGGTCAGCTTAATGAATTATCAATGGAAATCTTTGAATACTTAAATATTTGACCACATGTGGGAGAAGGCTGAAGAGAATGAAAATGTCATCAGTCACATTAGGAAATAATCAAGCAAAGATTTGTTATAAAAAGAGAAAACAATTATTCCAAAAGTGGGTCTCATTTGTTTTGATGTAACAGTTCTTGATTTAGGTGCTAGCAAGCCATACAACTGTTCAGTCCCACAGCTGAGTTGATACTGACTGCAGTATTCCTGCATGAAAGAAAAGAGAAAATTTACAAATTTCTGATGAAATGAGTCGAAGGTGAAGTGTTCTAATACTGATATCTGAGGTTTCGACACCAGTGAAGAGGTGGATTTTCTTTTCTAAAAATCCTCCATTTTTAGCCTGGTGCCAGTGGCTCAGAGCTGTAATCCTAGCTACCCATGAAGCTGAGATCTGAGGACTGTGGTTCAAACACAGCCTGGGCAAGAAAGTCCCTGAGACTCTTATCTCCATTTAACCACCAAAAAAACAGAAGTGACACTGTGGCTCAAGAGGTAGAGTACCCACCTTGAGTTGAAGAGCTCATGGACAGTGCCCATGTCTAGACTTCAAGCCCCTCGAACAACAACAACAACAACAAAATCTCCCTTTTCTTGGACTGCCTACATCTTTTCCTAATATTCAACAATGAAGCCATTTTTTCAACCACTACCTTTAAGTCCTATGCTAGCTACTGCAAATAGAAGGATTTGGTATCTTATGTAAAAGGGTTCATATTTGTGGAAACAAATGCCAGCAGTGGTAACTTTTTTCCAGTCCTTGAACTCTGGACCTGGTCACTGAACATAGTTATAGTTGTAGCTTTCATGTGAGCTTGTTTGTTAATTTTTGGATTATTGCCCATGAGGGGAATTACTGGGTCTTAAGGGAGATGTATATTTACTCTTTTCAGGAAACTCCGAACTGAATTCTACAGTATTTGAACAATTTAATTTCCAACCAGCAGTGTCATAGGGTTCCAATTGGCTGCATCCATGCCAGCATTTGCTATTGTTAGCTTTCTTCATAATGACCGTTCTAACTGGGAAGAGGTAGAATCTGTCTTGTTCACTTGTAGATACCATAATTGAATGAATCCATGAAACCTATATTATTCTGTCTGCATTCCTCTCTCTTTTCTCTTGGTAGAATTTTCCCAAGCCTTTCATTTTTTGTCCATATTAAATTTGAATTGCTTTCTCGAATGCATTGAAGAATGTTGTTGAGATTTTGATAAGTATTGCATTGTTAATAGTTTGGGGTAGTATTTCAGTTTTCACTATATTAATTCTTCCAACCAGGAGCATTGAAAGACTTCCCATTTCCTTAAATCTCCTTCAGTTTCCCTTTTTATAATTTTAAAGTTTTCACAGTAGAGGTCCTTCACATTTTTAGTTAAATTAATTAATTCCCAGCTTTGTAGTTGTTCTTTTGTTTTGTTTGGATTTGTTTTGATTTTGAGGCTAATACATATGAGGTTTTTTTTTGGATTTCAGCCTGGTTCTTCCCATTGTTGGTAACACAGAAAAAACTACTGATTCTTGTGGGCTATATACCGTGCAACATTGCCGAAAGTTAACATCACTTTTACTATCTTAAGGCAGGAAGCTATAGGGTCGTTTCATCTGTAAAAAGGGATTGGATTGCTTCTTCCCTATTTGCACCCTCTTTATGACTTTCTCTTCCCTATTGCTTTTCCTAGATAGTCCACTACCATATTGAAGAATAGTAGAGAGAGAGGACATCCTTGTCTCATTCCTGATTTTAATGTCTTCATACTTCCACTGTTACATAATTACTAATTATCACTATCATATACATAATCAGTAGTATATTGAGGAATATTTCATGCATTCCTAGCTTCTGATAACTTTTTAAATCATAAAGGGGTATTGCAGGTTGTTAAAAGCTATTTCTACATACATATAGACGATAATGTGTTTCTTGTCCCAGCTTCCGCTGATGGTTTGTATTATGTTTAGTGACAAGAATATTGAATCCAATTATATCTTAGGCTGAAACCTATTTGATCATGCGATATGATTTTTTTGTTAGTGGCAAAAATTGGTTGGTGAGAATATTTTAAGAAGTTCTGTATCAATGCTTATCAAAGAACTGGGTTCATAGTTCTCTTTCTTTGGTGAGTCCCTACATGATTTGGGGAAGAGTCTTATTCTAGCCTCATAGAATGTGTTTTGATAATTCCATTTCCATTTCTATTCCATTGAAGAGTTAGTTCTAAGTACTGTAAGTTCTTTGCAGGCCTTAATTTCATGGTAAATTCATTGAGTCCTAGATTTTTCTGGAATGGAAAGTGGTTTATTGACATTTCATTTTCATTACTTCTTATGTGTTACTTCTTGGTTCAGATCAAGTATAGGAAGGCATCAATTTCTCCAGGATTCACCAGGTGATTGGGATACGGTTTTCAAAGTACTCTCATAAACTTCTTAATTTTTTCTTATTTATGTTGTGATGTGTCATTTTTGTCTCTAATTTTCTCTATTTGGGTGAGTTCTCTTATTTTTTGGGGGGGGATTTTATATTATGAAGGTGATATACTGAGGGGTGGGTTACAGTTACATAAGTAATGAGTACATTTTTGGGGAGGAGGGTCCAGTCATGTAGCCTGAACTCTGGGCTTGGGCGCTGTCCCCCAGCTCTTCAGCTCACGGCTAGTGCTCTACCACTTGAGCCATAGCGCCACTTCTGGGTTTTTTATTTTTGCTTATATGGTGCTGAGGAATATAACCCAGGGCCTCAGGCATAATAGGCAAGCGCTCTACCTCTGAGCCACCTTCCCACCCCCATGAGTACATTTTTAACAGTATTACCCCTTCCTCATTTTGTCCTTCTTCCCCCAATCTTGACATCCTACTCCCCCAAAGTTTGAAGTTCATTTCTAACATACCGTCTGTATATCACTGTTGCTTTGGTTAATCTTTGTCCCACCATTTCTGTGATTTCACTTCCCTTCCTCAAATTAGATTAATTTATCTATAAGACAAAAGGTACAGAAATTTAAAAAAAACAGTGACTACAGGGAATAAACCAAAGGGTAAAAACTAAATAGAAATAACTAAAAACTATTCACAATACAATCATCTTGTATCCATGTCTTGGAACTCATTTCGATAAGCATCATTTTATATCGTGATATGCATATTGCTATTGAGCTATTGTGAATATCCTAGACATATTCTAGTTTTTCCAAATGAGTGAAAACCTGTAGGTTCTGATTCTTTGGGTCTGGCTTGTTTGACTTATGTTTCCCAAGTGATTCCATTTTCTTACTAATGGGGCAAAATCATTCATTCTGACAGAAGCATAGAGTTTTGTGTATATATTCGACATTATCTTGATCCATCATTGCTGGGTAATATAGGAGCTCTATTGAGGAACCTCTATACTTCATTACAGACTATTTGAACAAGTTTACATTTCCACCAATAGTGTAGTAATGTTCCTTTTTGGCCACATCCCCACCAGCCCAGCATCTCTTATTACTAGTTTTCTTCATAATGGTCATTCTAACTGGGGTGAGGGTGGAATCTCAAGGTTGCTTTGATTTGCATTGCTTTTATGGCCAGAAATGTTGCGAATTTCCTTATGTGTCTTTATGCCATGCATATTTCTTCTTCAGAGAGGTCTCTCTTTACATCTTTAGCCCACTTATTAAGAGGGTTGTTATTTCTTGGAGGATTTGTTTTTTGGGTGACATTAACTTTTTGGGCTCTAAATATATTTGAGATATGAGGCCTTTGTGCGTTGCAGAGCAACTAAAGATCTTCTCCCAATATTCGTGCTTTTTATCTATTTATCTATGTATGTTCTCAGCTTAGTCAGATTTAGTAAAGGTCTGTCAAGTCTGTTAATTTATTTAAAAAACCAACTTTGATTTAGTGATTCTTTCTATGTTTTATTTCGTATTTATTTAGTTATTTCTGATTTAATTTTTTTGTTTCTGTCTATTGCTTTGGGTTTGTGCTTCTTTCTGTTTTCAAGGAGCTTGAGCTACATAATTAAAATATTCATTTGAGATTTCCTCAATTACTTGCTGTAGGTACATAGAGCTATAAATTTTCATGTAAGTACTGCAAATATCAGAGTAGCTGGTATTTTGGGTGTTCATTTTTGTTAAATTCTAGAAACTTTCAGATTTCCATTCTAATCCCTTCAGTGTTGCACTGGTCATTCAGCAAATTTTTGTTCAGTCTTCATGGGTTTGAAATTTTTTTTTTTTGCTTTAGCTGTTTAATACTAAGTTTATTCTGTTATACTCTGACAAGAAATGGGAATTCAATTCATTTTTCTTTCAATTTGGACAGAATTTCTATGTGACATAGGATATGTTCTATTTTGAAGAAGCTTCCATGAGCTGCTACGAAGAATGTAAAGTCTGATATTGAATGTATATCCTGTAGATGTCTGTAAGGGACAGGTGGTCAATGTAGTGATTTAGGTCTGCAGTATCTTGGTTGAGTTTTTCCTGCATAACCAATCCATGGAAGGGAATGATGTGTTGAGATGTCTTTTTAGGTTAAGTAGTATTTGGTTGACGAAGTGGGATGCTGCAGTGTTCAGGGCTTTGATATTTAGACTTGTTATATCCTCCTAATGGAGAGTTGCTTTTATCAATATATAATGTCTCTTCCTACTAATTTTAATTTGAATTCTATTTTATCTTATGTTAGTAATTCTGCTGTGGCCTGCTTATTGTCTCCATTTGCTTGAAAATTTTTCTTCCAGACTTTTAGTTTGAGTATGTGTTTGTTTTTCTCAATAAAATGTTTCCCTTTTAGATACTACATGGATGCGTCTTGTTTTTTGATACTAGTATCTAATCTATGTCTTCTATTTGCAAATTTAAGTCCATTGATATTGAGAGTTAAGACTGAGAAATATCAAATAAATCCTGCTATGTTATACACCTGCTGTTAGGAGCTGTGGCTTATCTACTCTTAATATATTTACCTTGTTCTCTAGTAGGGAGTATATAAACAGTTCCTCTTCCTCTTGATCTTCTCTATGTAGGATATATTTGATTAACTTCTATCCTACTGATTTGGTGAAGATACGTTGTTTCAAGTTTTCTTTGTCATGAAATATGTTTATATATCCTTTAAATATAAAGGAGAGTTTGGCTTGGGACCATATTCACGGTTGGTAGTTGTTTACCTTTAATGTTTGTCATATTTAATGCCAGGCTCTCCTTTTTACCATATCAGCTAAGAGATCTGTAATTATTCTGACTGTATATCCTTTATAAATAATCAATCTTTTCTCTATGGCAGCTTTAAGAATCGTTTTCTTGATCGTTAATCATCCTCTAATGGATTATGATATCATGGTGGATTGTTCAGTTCTAGAATTCTGTTTGGTTTCTAAAGACTTCTCTGCATGAGTTCTCTTCTCTGCATGAGCCTATCTCGTTGGATGTTTGGCATGTTCTCTGCTAGAATTCTGTAATATGCTTCCCATCCATTTATTTTCTTGCTCTTCTCCTTCTTGATACCTATTTCTCTGAAATTTGATCTTCTAACTGAGTCTTGAAGTTCTGGCAAGATCATTTCTTATTTCTTGGAGTTTTTCTAAATGATTATCTCCTCTTTCCTATTAGGCCTATTCTGTCTTGGACCCTGAGATTATCTTCTATGTCATCTATTTACTGTAGAGACATTCTACTTTGTTTTTGATTTCCCTGTCTTCTAATTGGTCATTTTTAGGGGTTCTATCCCTTTATTAATGGTTTGTTTTAGGTCTTATATTGACTTTCTGTACATTTTTTCTTTGGGTGGGGAAGTTGCGAGGGTTGTTATCTTAGCTGTGTCTTCTCTCATATCTTTTTTTTTTTGGGGGGGGGTCCGGTCGTGGGGCCTGAACTCTGGGCCTGGGCGCTGTCCCTCAGCTCTTCAGCTCAAGGCTAGCACTCTACCACTTGAGCCACACCGCTACTTCTGGCTTTTTCTTTTTTGCTTATGTGGTGCTGAGGAATCGAACCCAGGGCCTCTTGCATGCAAGGCAAGTGCTCTACCACTGAGCCATCTTCCCAGCCCCTTCTCTCATATCTTTTAACTAGGCATCCATTTTATTCTTGGACTCCTTTGTATTCTCAGAATTTTTTTATCTTTCTGTTTGTAGTCTCCGTGAATTATTTTTCTAATGATTGGTTGGTCTCATCTTTTCACGAATTTTTTTGTAGAGGTTTTCTATCTTTCCATTAATCACATTTTTCAGCCGTATATGTAATTATTTTGGTAACTATCCTTGATTGTCTGTTCTAATGCTTGGTTACTTACTGTGTGAATTCTACTACCTTGACATCACTTTTCTTGTATTTTTCTGATTTGTTCTGTCCACTTGGAACTTTTTTTTGGGGGGAATCTATGATCTTAATAGGTGAATCTCTATGTTCTTGGTTGATTTGCAGGTGTTGGTTTGGTCTTCTGTTGTGATTTGCTTTTCTGGAATTAGGTTTTTGTTTTGATCATTAAGTGTAGGAGTAGAAACCAGTTGTGGTGCGATGGTGTGATGTTCATACTTGTGGTTCCAGTGACAGTTCGGACTGTCCAGTGGTATGGTGAATTGTCTCTCTGTATACAGGTGGATTTCTCTGATGTACATTTCTGTTTCTGCTTTTTTCCATGTTCCCCTTTTATTTTCACACTGCAAATGTGCTTTTGAATATGTTGGCCAACACATTCACAGTAGTCACCAGCCTGGCTGGACACCTTTTCATAGATTTCTGTTTTCTTGTGAAGACAATATAAAATCTTTTAAATTGTATATTATAGCTGACTTGGTGTGACCCACTAGAAGAGGAGTACCTGCTAGGACTCTAAATCTCTATTTTATCAGAGAGAGTTAGAGTAAACTTCTGTTGATCTTCTGTCATTGTTTTTCCTCTTCCTCAGATTTAGTTTTTTTATTGTAGACTTTTTCACACAATTTAGGATTTTTGATTGTTGTATCAGGTTATTTTTGTTTTTCTATTTGTGTTACTTTGAAGTAGTTATTCCAGGCTTGTATTAAGAGATAGTAAAGTATGAAATGTATGTTAATATATTGAAGAAAAGAGAGCGAATATTTTAACATATTTGCTACACAAGTAAGTTAATATTAAACAAAGCTAATTAAAATAATTACTTATTTACATTTCTGAGGATGAGTATAGTACTCCTCGATATATTGGAGGAAAAGACTTTATACTCATTACAACTGAAGACTTATTAAACTAAACTTTCTTCTTCAGAAAAGCAAAACTCCATTTCTTTCATATTAGCAGTATAAAATCATAATAGCTGCATGTTGAATTGTTTTCCTCTGCTATTTTCTATTCCATTCGTCATCCATTAGGTATCTAGGGCTTTGAATGACCAATTCCTTAAATACCTATATTGCTTATATTGTGATGTAAAGCTCAGTAATATAAATATGAATTTATCTTTCAGTATCATCTTGAGCTACATTCATATGAAATTTATGCAGTCTCAAGCAAGAAACCTGACTTTTTTACACTTTTCTATGTTTTAATCAATAAGCCTATTCTCTTTAGAAATAAGTTCTCATCTTTTATATTGCTCCAGTAAACATCATGTATTTTCAGTACTTTTTCTGAAGTACATATAAAGATTGGAATAGGAAGACACCTTCCCATTATTACTTTAAACTAAATGCTTGGGGACTATTTTATATGTAAACATTAAAAAGTGCAATGCACATGTTCATACATGAATAAGATAATGGTTAACTCAATCAGACATAAGAACCACCACATCAAGACTCAATTTACTGAAAGGCACCAAAATATTTTGTTCATTAATATCACTCATTTTTAGAATATCAGTAGTCAATACAAAGTTTATATTACATTTGAAATTTACAAAATAAAAATTACACTCAAATTTGCTGTGAATATTCTGTTTCCAGGAATATATTTATTCAGCAAACAGAGAAACAAAACATAAGGGTTCGTCACATAGAATGAAAGATGTAGTAGCGACTGTCTCCTTCAGATCATAAGTACATGCAAATCGTGTGAATTATTCAAAGATACTATAAACATTCATAAGAGGATTTGTGATCAGAAATGATAGGTAAGCAAAGTAACTGGAAAACTGTATATATAAATTGACCTTTCAATAAAAGATGAGAAGTATTCAATAAATGGGCCTATAGAAGATGATTCTGTATCTCTAACACATATAAAGTATTCTACATTTTCCCACATACTCGAGTTCTCTTACCTCAGTTCCTGATCAATATTCTTCTACGTTCATGATGTCAATTCCTACTAAAATAACAAGGTGTATTTTTTTGGTCTCTAGATCCAATACATTTTACTATTTTGGAACAGTAGCATGAATTCTTGGAGTTTGACTTGAATGTAAAGTTTGAGGATATTGTATTCAGAATACTGTTAATCGGACTGAATCATACAAAGAAACACAGGCTTCTAAGAACAAGGGACTTGATCTCAGGGAAACATACAGGTCCAGTAAATCAACTATAATTACAAAGGAATGGAACTGATCTCTGAGGAATTTAAGCCTAAGAGGTTCTGAATTAGTAATAAATTTCTGGATTATGTGTGTACACAACGATGGATAAGGTCTAATAATCGATGACAGGTATATATGAAGATGAGCAGAAGAGCAATTAAGTCATCCAAAAAAAGAATGAAAGAGAAGAAAAAATGAAAAGAATGAGAAAGAAAGAAAAAAATACAAAAGTTCAGTAGAAATAAAATAAAAATAAAAAAGAACATACACACACATATTCACCTAAAATAAAAATTGTAAGAGGAAAAAAAGATTAATAGAATACAATAGGGTTCTTTTATTTTCATGGGGGGGGGGCGAACGGAAAGATCCTGTATCTCTCGTTTGTCCATAACCAGTCCCTTGGTGGAGTCTCTGGTCTGCTTGTGGTGTTCGGTTTTTCTGTGGCTTGATTGGTTTCTTAAATCAGTTCGTTTGGGCAGGCAGAAAAATGCTCTGCTTTACCCAGAATTTTGTGATCTTCCTCCCAGGATAGTTCAGTGGGAGGGAGATCTGTTTTGAGTGTCACAAAAGAGAAAGATGGCTGTTTCCTATAGTTTGGAGATGCTGTGATGAGGCTAGGTTCTGGGTCGAGTTGAGGCCTTTCAGCAAACAGTAGCTTTTCCCTGAGGGGGTAGATTCTGAGACATTCACAGAGCGAGCCCAGCCTGGAGCCATTCTCAAGGTTTATGTTTACTGAATTTCAATTGATTATCTAGGCTGCTATAGGGAGGGTCAGCGTCTGGTTCTGTTTACCCAGTGAAGAAAGACACTCCTTTGGGGGCAGAGTTTTCACTGCCTGGGCTGAGTGACATTCTCCTCCGTGGAGTAGAGTCTTGGTTCCTTTGTAGTCTCTGGTCTGTGATCTGTAGGATAAAGATATCTGCTTCTTGTCATTTCTTGCTGGTGTGGAGTAGAATCTGCTAGCTTGTTGTGTCTGGCATCTTTGTCCAGTATTCTCTGTGTTGTAGGTATGGCGGCGGCGCCTCCGCTGACACCACCACAGCCGCAGCTACCAGAAAGAACTCAGGTCTGTCTCCTTGCCTGGATTTTCCCTCTCTGGCCAAACTCTCTGTACTATGATGGCACACTTGGTGTAATTCTCCAGTCTAGGACTGTTCACTGGAACACTAAAACTGATCTCTATGCGAGAGCTTGTTTAGCCTCCAGCTTTTCTCTGCCATTTTCCAGGAACTACTCTTCTTTTTTTTTCTCTCCAGTATATTTTTTGTTTTGGAACAAGTGTCATGGACTGTACAATCATTCAAAAGGAAGCTTACTCCATTAATTTAATAGAAAAGGAATACAGCCTTCCTGAATCTCAAGGCAACTTTTAGTATAATGTTAATGTGATAATTCACATCATTGAATTTTCAAAGTCGTTTTGATAATTTTTTGTTAAACCATTCATTAAAGAGGTTCCAAATAGCAAGAATAAAAAACAATGTTCTGTTTTCTAAGAATGTTTTAAAAGCTAGTAATTCAAGAAAACACCTT
Organism: Dipodomys spectabilis; assembly: GCF_019054845.1. Lineage (NCBI taxonomy): Eukaryota > Metazoa > Chordata > Mammalia > Rodentia > Heteromyidae > Dipodomys > Dipodomys spectabilis. Next base: position 392,238 of record NW_024870734.1, on the reverse strand, counting down.
TTATTTTTCTAAGATTCCACGGTGAAGAATTTCTTTTTTATCATAGCCCTTACCACTGACCCCCTCACTTCAAACTTGTAGCTTTATACAGTTTTATTGTGCCAGTCCAGCTTTCATTTTGGTACTAGCGTCTGTAATCTTCTTGTAGTATTTGACAATGAAATTCCATTTGTGGTTAGAGAGCTCAATTCATATTGCCAAAGACAGACTCATAAGCATATCATAGAGCATAAACTATTGAATATAATTAACGTGATCCTATGCAACTATTCCATCAATTAATATAAATATCGCATAAATATGCATCTTCATATAATTTTTAGATGAAAAGAAATTATATATCTATGTCATAAAATAATTCAGACCACTAGTAGAAGAGACAAAGCTCAACTTTTGCATCATCCCCAATAATTTTGTAAAATTTTCTTTCTCATTAACTTTCACTGCAAGATCTTCTTTACCTAGCAATAAGTTATAAGTCATGTCCTTGGATTTTAGTCATCTTTGAGTAAGCTGTTTTCTTTCCACCACCCATTAGTCCCTCGTATTAAATACCTGAGGAATAACTTGTCCCAATGTGCCTGCAAAAATAATATCCAACTCGACTATCTGTGCCCACTATTCCCTTGCTTGGTTTGGGAATGGGGTATCAGAGACAGAGGTGTCAGGGGTCAGATGGCTGGAACCATGGTGTTATGAATTATGGGTAGCAGAAAAGAGTAGTAGTGACTAGGATACCAGGTCAAGGGTAACTGTGACCGCAATTGCTGAGTTCCAGAGTCAGGAAATTGGTTAGAAGCAACAGTTTTGCACAGGTTGGGGTAGCTAATACAGTTATCCAGAGCTGTTTAGAAGGGAAAAGGAAACATAGACAAAGTGAAAAATAAAAGTTTTGAGGGATTGTGGGGCACAATCAGGGTAACAAGGTCATGGGTGTGCAAACTGTGTAGCCAATATTATGGTAGAAGCAATTGGCATGGTAGCCTGATGTGGTGCAGAGCTCTGGGTTTTCCTGTCCAGTTTTGGCTGTTAGATCTTTAGGCAAACTACCTCCAGCAGCTCATTATCAGCTTGTTGTGTTCAGGCACTTGCCATCAATAAATGTCAATTCCAAGTAGATTGCATTCTTTGACACCAGCTATAGGATCTTTGCCCTACGCATCCTGAGAGACCACACTCCACAATGCTGCAGAACAGCCTCCACATAGTGAGTTGCAATCACCTCATACAACTCTTGCTGCTACTCTGCAATGTCAATTATCATGGTAGCAAGGGATCTGAGATGTGCTCAGCCACAGTGCTCTGGCAAGCTACCAATTCTTACCCTGTCATTCTGGGAGCTCCATAGAAATGGGCAAGAGCACTTGCTGATGGTCTTCCAACTTCTCTGTGGCTCTGCACAACCAGGCTGTTGTACCTCAGATGGGTTACCTTGATGTTCAGGTGGCCTCAAACGTGCTCTATCTTCTCTCTCTAGGAGCACTTCTGCTTCAGCTGCCTCTTCTTTCCCTTCCACGTAGCTTGCTTCATCTCCACATCCTTAGAATTCTGCTTCACATGAACCTGTGGCTTTCACACCAAGCCCTTCCACTTTCTCATCTACCTCTCTAGCTGTGAATCTGGCACAATAAGTTACATGTATGTTCTGTATGTTTATCAAGATTTGAGCTGGATGGGCTGGGAAGTTGGCTCAGTGGTAGAGCGCTTGCCTTGCATGCCTGAGGCCTTGGGTTCGATTCCTTTGCACCACATAAGCAAAAAGAAAAAAAGCCGGAAGTGGCGCTGTGGCTCAAGTGGTAGAGTGCTAGCCTTGAGCTGAAGAGCTGAGGGACAGCGCTCAGGCCCAGAGTTCAGGCCCCACGACCGGACCCAAAAAAAAAAAAAGATTTGAGCTGGAATCTAGGTGGTACTAGCTAACTGAGAACATGGGGTGCTTCTTAAATACTCCCCTGCCACTCACTGCTCATTAAGAAAAATGCAAATGTGTTGAGGTCAGTCTCTCCTTCTCCATTTCTGTTGAATAAAGTGAACTCACAATGCAGCTACCAGACAGCTGCTATGTCAGCAAGTGACCAAACCAAAGATAATATAGTGAGGGGATACTGATCAAGTGTAGTAGGATAAATGCACATATTTGTGGATATTACTAAGGGCTTTCATCAAACTAGTTATTTTATGTCCAAAATGGCAGACCAATGTTAGGCTCTCCCAGAGATCTTCCTGTTCTGCAAGTCCTGAGGACTCCTACATACAACTCAGACCTAATGATATGGGTGAATAAGAAAGTATGTGAGTATGGATTAGTATTCTGATAGTGTGCTTAGATTTTGTCCTGTCATGACTATGATGAAATCAATGTCCTTTCTCCATATCTCTTCACCATATCTCTTTATTTGGCATAATTGGCAGATTTCCTATTGTGTAATTATCTCCTGTTACTTCAGTGCACAAGTTAAAACATTAAGCATGCCAAACCATGTTTCCATTGTCCTAGTAGATGCTTTGCCTTCTAGGACCTTCCTTCCAGGTAACTCTCTGTTTAGCATATTGCACAATGTCCCAATCAATGAAATAATTTTAAGCCTAGGAGAAAATCTCCATTTATAAAGCAGTACACATAAGAAGCAGAAGATGCCCTACACTCAAATGCTCCTGGAGAACAGAATGTAAAGGTGTCTACACAACTGGGAAATAGGATTCTGAGGGGTGGGAAGGGATGAGTTTAGATAGCAAACTTAGAAGTAATTATACGTTTCTGAATTCCTAAACTTATTTCCTTCTGCCCCTCAGGTCCAATTCAGGAAGTGGTGGAATGTTTATGATCACAAAAGAGTTTTTAATCCCAGACCCAAACTCTAGGTGTTCTTGTTACATCTTCCCACCTGCCCCTGATGTAAATGGTCAGAAGGGCAAAGAGGATGGGAGCCCCATGCTCAGGAATATAAATGGAGCTTACAAGTGACTTCAGTCTCTGACTTTCTGTTTTGAAGGTAAGATAAAAGGCAGTTAGGGTTTCTACGAAATCAGTTTCTAGGAGGCTCTATGACTCCTTCAGAACTTCTTTCCCTCCTTCTATGTTTTGACAGCAACAGTTAGTACAGTGCTTCTGTGTCTTAGGGGCAATCTTTCTCTTCACACAATGCTTAAAGTAGACAATAGGTGGAAGCTGACATTAAATCAAAAAGTATGAAATAGCACACTGTGAGTGCTTTACCTGAATTCCGGGACCTGACAAATTCCCAATTCTAAAGAGAGCGTGATTATGTGTGAGTACTAACAATCTCCACTGAATGGTGAGCTTAGAACACTATTCCAAAGGCAGGTTCTGTCCAGGTTATTAGGATGGCAGAGATCTACTGGATCAATGAACTTACAGAAAATGCAAGACAGAAAAGTTTAAGAGATTGAGTCCCAAAAGAAGAAACTAGACCAAGAAGAGAAAACTTCTCATTGCTAGAAAAGGAGGAAGACTTATCTAGGAGAATGTTTTTCTTAATACAGACAGGGGTATCATTAGAACAAAGTTCTAAGTTGTGGCTCATCTGTAGAAACTATCAGATAAAACCTCACTGAAGCTAAAAATAAAACTTATATAATTAAAAAAAACTATTTGGATTTCAGTACTAACATCTGCCTTAAGGGGTGTGATTGTGGTATGTGTGTGTGCACGCACGTGTGTGTGTGTGTGCAGGCACCTGTGTGTGTGTGTGTGTGTGTGTGTGTGTGTGTGTGTGTGTGTGTGGTGTCTGAGATTATGTATGGAACAGCATTGGTTCTTGAAAATCATCATATTGACACTATCTTTTACGTTTCCCATTCAAGTCTGTTGGCACTGTAGCTCTACCACTTGAAACACACAATTCTCGCTTTCTTCTGTTTAACTGGAGATAAACATGTAATGAATATGTTAACCTAGGTTGGTTTCAAACTTTGATCTTCAGATCTTACTCTCTGGAGTAGGTAAGGTATAAGAGTGAGCCAATATGATTAGCCCTGTATTTCCAGTAAGTTACTTAATCTTTCTGAATCTCGGCTTCTTCCTGTGTGGAAAGTGAAAAGAATTAGTTTGTTGACCTTAGAATCGGGTGGAAGCTATGACTGGGTGCAGGAAGTGTACATGTTTGGGATGTGTGTACAGAGCCTGACAGTCTCATAAAACTACTGATGTGTATATTGAAATGTATTCCAGGAATTGGAAACAAGAGGGATTTTTCTGTTCTTGTTTATCCATTTATGGACATTGAGGGAGTCAGAGATATTCAAGGAGAACAGGGAAACAAAGGCAGCACTTGTACTCTGTAGATACTGTATTCACAATGAGCTATACCATTGTGGACAGGGGCAGGAGGGATGAGATTTTCAAACAAGAAATGAACTCATTACCTGACTTACAATAGGTTTATCTGTATGTACACTCCCTTAACAATAACAATTTTAAAAATACAGGTTGATGACTTTCTCCTCCAGTTTTTACAGGTTCCCTTAAGACTCAGGCCCACCAATGGAGTTTTTGGTCAATTTATTTGATAATTAACATAAAGCCATAATCTCTTAAGAAATGTTATAAAAAGTATTTCGTTCTTAGTACTGGTTTCTCTTTGTGTGGCAATTCTACATGTTGTTGGCAGAGGTAATGTTTTACTTTCTGTTTTTAGTATTTGTCAGGTGCTGTATCTTAGCACCCTGCCCCTACCCAAAATGGTAATCAACCTTTGAAATTAATGTACTTGAGTATAAGTTTCATTTATTTATTTAATTTGTTGTTGTTGGTGAACTCTGGGTCTGGTCATTGTCCTTCAGCATTTCAGCTCAAGACTAGTGCTCTACCACTTGAGCCACAGTACCACATCTAGCTTTTTCTGCTTAGGTGGTGCTGTGGAATCAATCCTAGGGTCTCGTGTATTCAAGATAAGCTGTCTACCACTGATCCACCTCCTCAGCCCCTATGACTGATATTTTTGTGCATGGGTGTATCAAATAAACCTATTGAACAAATGCATTCATTTGAAACTAGACATATTCAAAATTATGAATTATCAGATATTTTAACGAATAAAACAGTTATCATTTACTAGGAATTGTTTGTCTCCCCATGCTATAAACATGGAGGAGTTATTTTAAACTAAAACTACAAAATAAATTTTAAGATCTTGGTGCAAAGAAATCTGTCCAGGTGTTATTACGTTAAACAGAGAATTCAAAATGATTTTTCCTCATGAATACAGATATCAAAGGTCTTATAATACTTATTTCAAATCGCAAATTAAAGGGAAAATCAGTCAGGAGGTAAAATTTATATTGAATCTTAATTTTTGAAGAGGAAAAAACGATCCTAGATGGCAGACTAAAGACAAAGCAATATCAGAGCCCTATATGCTCAATAAAAATAACGAATTTTAATTGAAAATTTGAGCTGGAATGTGCACATCAGGCAAAGGCAAGCAATCAGATCATAAAACCAACCAAAAAACACCACAATTATATCTCAGAAAAAGCAGACAAGTTCAGAACAGGGCTCAACATCCTTATCCTTGATTTCAATTACACACACACACACACACACACACACACACACACACACACACACAAAAGAATGTACACAACAGCTCAACCTACTCACATCCACACAACATGAACCAAAGATCTTCCTGTAATATTTGAAACTTTAAAACTTTCAAGTCTGGTAAATAATTGATAACAGATGCATAAGCAATTATTTTCTGAATAGATTCTCCTATGGAAATGAGAGTTTATGATGGTTATAACTACATAAACATTTCTGAATCTTGAATTAAACAGGAGATAATTCTACCAGCTATTCTTCAAAGGCTTAATAAGAATTTACAAAATCGAAAATTAAATATCAAATTAATACAACTAATACTTGTGTAAGTGAAGTGAAAGACACTGATCAGAGACCTATGATCCCTCCATTTCTAAGCCGGCTGCACATTGTGGAACCTTTGATTCTGCTTGGCCAGGCCCACAGTTGTCTACCCCAGACCAGTGGCCCTGCTGGGGTTGGCACTGGGAGCTGTGTGGAGAGGTGGGGAGGCCGCGGGGGAGGTTGAGTTGGAGTTGGGGATGGGGGTAGTAGGGAGAGTATGGGAGGCCCTGGCAGAGGCTGGTGAAGGGAGGAAGGAGGCAGTAGGCCAATGGCTCAGGAAGCAGCAGCCCCAAAGGCAGCTGGGTTCTGGGGAGTGTCTGTGAGGTGCAGAGTTTGGCCCCTGGGGCCTCGTGGCTGGGTGAGGAGAGGAAGGAGTCTCAAATCCCACCAAAATAGGCAATGAGAAATGAGACAACCAGTGGCTGAAGAATTTCAAGAAAAAAGGCAGTGACTTGCAAAGGGGGTGGTCAGTGGCTATAAGTATGTCCACAAATTAAGGCATCAATCTAGCTTGTGGTTACAACTAATTGAATCCCTTATTGTTAGGGAGCAGAAGGGAGCAATAGTAATTAGAACCATAACACAGACTTCCATCTTGTTTCCAAACTTAATCTTTTAGTGTCCAACAGCTCGAACTTAAATACTCTTGAAATAATAACTCATACTCATGTCTTCCCTTGACTGTTTGACCTTTCCAGAGCACAGTTCTCTGCCTTTTGATTTTTGTTTGCGATGGCTTCCCAATCTATCCTTTTCCAAGTCTAACATCTTGACTTCAGAATCCCTCAAAAGTACTTTGATAGATGCATTATTTTGAAAACTATATTTTTCTAGGATAGGTTCAATTTTGAAATTTTATTTTATTTCAAAAATACTGTACAGAGTGGTTACAGTTACATGAGTAAGTTGCATTCCTTACTGAATATTGTTACCCACACCATTGTTGTTCTCCTATCCCTTCCCATTCCCCTATACCTCTCCCCAACCCAAAGTTGTAAAATTCACTTCCAATATAGTGTCTTTTGAATATCATTGTTGCAGTGGGTCACTCTTTGTACTTCTTTCATCACTATAATTTTTCCCTTTCCTTCTCCAAATCAGATAAATGTTTATACAAAGTTGAAGGTACCAGAATCAAGAGAGAGATTGCCAGGGATAAACCAATGGCAAAAAACAAATAAGACAAATGAAATAAAATAAGATCTAGATAGTCTACTTTACTGACATCAAGGTTGACATCTGAAAAAAAAAGACTTTTTCCATGTCTTGGAGTTCATTTCAATTAGCATCATTTTATAAAGTCAAATGTACACAGCTCTGGAATCAGCAATCCCACTCCTGGGCATTTGTTGAAATGATCTCAAGCTAAAATACACTAAATCTACAATTACGTTTCTGGCACCATTTTTAGTTTTGTTTTGTTTTTTGTTTTTTTTTTTGGTCCGCTTGTGGGGTCTGAACTCTGGTCCTGGGTGCTGTCCCTCAGCTCTTCAGCTCAAGGCTAGCACTCTACCACTTGAGCCACAGCGCCTCTTCTGGCTTTTTTCTTTTTGCTTATGTGGTGCTGAGGAATCGAAGCCAGGACCTCAGGCATGCAAGGCAAGCATGCTACCACTGAGCCACATTCCCAGCCCCTGGCACCATTTTTAGAACCATTCAAAATGACCCTCCATAGATGAATAGATGAAGTAAATGTGATATATGTACACAATGGAATGTTATGCTTCTATCAGAAAGAATGACAAAGCCCCTTTCATAAAAATGGAAAGACGTGGAAAACAATCATATTATGTGAAGGAAGCCAGACTCCAAGAAACATAGGTTCCATGATTTCCCTCATTTTATTAATATATGCTTAGGATAGTCCTTAAACTCTTAATATTCCTTTTTTTCTCTCTCCCTCTTCCTCTCTCATTCCATTTGTGTGTGTGTGTGTGTGTGTGTGTGTGTGTGTGTGTGTGTGTGTGTTTGTACATGTATGAGCATGCATGCATACACACACATTAATTAAACTTGACTCGGAGCCTCAAACGATTGCTTGGTTTTTTCGCTCATGACTGATTCAGTGTACTATTTGAACCAAGGTTTCACTCTGCTTTGATTGAATAATTGAACATAAATGTCTCATAGATTGCTACTCCAGCCATCTGTGATCCATGAGCTTCCAATCTCAGGCTAGTGACTATCTAGGAATAGGGATGAGGCACTGGTATCCTCTATTGTCTTTTGCTTTGTTTTGTTTTTGTTTTTTGTTGATTTTGTGCATCCAAAATCTGTAAGGAAAACAAATCATTTATAATCAGGACTATTCCCACAAAATGTGTGTTGTTTAAAGATTACCTTAATAATGTTATGCTTTTGCATCCACATTATGTGATTTGATTTTTTGAACTCTGTTGTTGCAAACAGTCAAATCATTTATATACAATTTGAATCTTATTGTCTTGGTTTATAGTTTGTTAGGTGTTTCATAACAGAATTTATCAAGGTTTAACTGCACTACTGAAGAAGATCTTTATGATTATTCAATGTATTGTGAATCATAAATTCTTCACTTCTTGTGGCACCGTATGAGTACAGATAGTTTCCTATAATACCTCCACATAGTTTAGACCACAATGCCATGCACTCTTCTGCCAAATATGCAAGGGCATCCTTTGTAATTCTCCTTTCATTTTCACTGTTCTTGTCTCTACTCTCCCATGCTAAGTCCTGTCATGATCTTGTTGATTTTCTCTCTGTTACATTCATCTTTGCATCTTAGGAATTACTGTTAGGCACTACTGTACTTCTGTCCATTCTCCTTGTGCTTCATCTTGTACCCTTTTCACAGCGGAGGGCCAGAGATTGGGGATATATTTTTCACTCTTTTGCTCAATATCTATCTTTACTATCTAGAAATACATTCATTGAATTCTTTCTGTAAAGTCTAATGTCTTGAAAATGATTACTGCATTTTCATGACTTTGTTATTTGGCATTAGAGAAGAACATAGGTCAGTAACTGATTTAGGTAAAATAAGATTGCAATCAAACTTCAATAGATATTTTCACTGGATAATATTTACTTCATGGTCTGCCTGCCTGCTTCCTTTTCACTGTTTATTTTTTAATGTAGCCTTTTCTTCTGGAAAGTATTTATAGGCCTATCTAGTGAAGAGCAATTCCTACTGTAATTAGTCATTAATTTTATTCCAACTTCATTTGATAGATCCTTCTGAGTTTTTTCAGGGTCTGTATAATAGTGTTTCACATTCTTAGATATGTTTTTAACATCGATGCATCCAGTGATAAAATCACATTGCTTAAGTCACCATTTTGATGACTGAAAAGAAACCATGCTGCAAACTCACTATATGACATTTTTCTGGTTTTAAATTCTTTTAGATTAGAATTGATACGGGAGAACGAACATTCTGTGTACAATTTTATATTTTCCTAATTATTTTAGTATACTTTCCAATATTGTATAAAGTTAAAACATTACTATTTACTTAGTTTTAGGATTTCTAAAGTGGTCAAAGTAAAAGTTCCATCCATTCACAATTTTAAGACAATATTGTCAATTATGACCAAGTGAGATATTTTAAACTTTTATTTGTGGTCCTTAATGTTGGTGCTTGGGAATCAATTCTAGTCTTTCATTTGTCTTAGTCTACTGTGTGCCTCTGAGCCTGATTTGACCTGTGGTTTTATTTTCACTCAAAAAGAATAAGGAAAAATTTCACTAGGAAGGAATTATTACTTGGGTCCTTTCTCCAGTATCTCTCGCATACATAAAAGTTATAGGTCTACACTGACAGAAAATGGTGTTCTTATATGGTATTTATTAGTGGTAACTGTTTATTTTTTGTAGCCCCACTCTTCACTAAGTATTGCTCCTTTCCTATTTCCCGTTGCCATAAAACTTAACTGGATCCACTGGAAACCCACTTCCAGGCAGCTTCCTCCTTAAAAACCTAACCTTAACTAATGTATCCCCTGGTAGACCTGCTATAAACTTTCAAAGGCCTGACTGCAACCAGACTCCTTCCTGAAAGCCCTCCTCTGCTATAGGGAAATCCCTCTTCCACTCCACTCTTTCCTGAAATCCCTGCTCTGCACCACCAGAAACAAGGCCACATCCATATCTCCTTCCATGTCCCGCCTTACTGCACCAAGAACCCTGCCTACATCAGGGTCCTCTCTCCAATCCCCAATGCATCCCCCATATACCTCGCCCCTAACTACTCTAGTCCCTCATAGTCCCATTGCTCCCATATTCTAGTACCTCCAAGCTCCTCCCATCGCTTTCATACCCCAACCCCAACTAGCCTACTCCCTCAAGCCCCTCCTGGTTTCATCAGAAACTCTGCCCATAACTAGCCTACTTCTAAGGGGCCTAACCACTCAAACACACCCCTGAAACTACCTCTTCCAACAAAGCCTATCCTGCTATACCAAAAACCCTTCACGTCCCTATAACTGCCCTTGAAGCCCTGCCTTACTTGGCCAGAAGATTCTTGCACAGCCCATCTTCTGCCTGGAAAGCCAGCCCTGCTCCAACACAAGCCTCTCTACCTCCCACATCTACTCTCTCAATGCCCTGCCTTGCTCCACAGATAAACCCACCCCGTATTGGTTCCACCCTCAGATGCACACCCTATTACACCAGATTCCCTTCCCATAATTGTCCTACAACATTGCAGCCCTTCCACTCCTTCTCAAAGACCCTCCTCCAACTAGCCCTATGGCTCCAAACCCTGCCCTGCTCCTGAAAAACCCCACTAGAAAACCCCCAGCACACTGTGCCATTTCTGGACACTCACATTGCTCCACTGGAAACCACTGGTCCATTTGGCTTCCTTCTGGAAGCCTAGAAAAGCCCCCACCACATTGTCCGAACTCTCAACACCCACATTGTTCCATTGGAAACCACTGCACCAGTTGGCCTCCTTCTGGAAGCCTCACCAGGCTCAACTGTAAATCCCTGTCCCTCCATAATCCCTTTTGGAAGATTGCTTTGCCGTACCTGAAACCCTGTCCAATGTCCATGTCCTGCCTTTCAAGACTAAAATCCCCACCCAAACTTACTCCTCTTTTCGAAGTGGTGACTGGCTACAACAGGAACTGCATCCCAAGTAGTCTAGTGCACTGGATCCTATCACTGCTCTCACAAAGCCCTGGTTCTGAAAAACACCTCCATACATTGGGACTACATTCTGCTCTTCTAGAAACCCCACCTCCACCCTAATACATTTCCCAAAGGCCTGCCATTCTCCACCAGAAACCCCACCCCTTACTAGCCCATATCTTCCTAGTGTTACTCTGCCCTCTCAAAGCCAGACCCTGAAAAGCCTCACCCTCATATCTCCGCATTCCTGCACCAGAATCCCCACCTTCTGTCAGCCTCTTGCCTCTGTTTCCTGCCCTGCCTTATGGGAAACCTCACCCTACATATCTCACAAGGTCTCACAGTGCTCTACCTGCACCCTTCCTCTAACTAACTTCCTCCTTTGTAGCCTTGTTCTTTCTTCTCAAAGCTCTGCCCCAAACAGCCTCCTCCTCAGTGACTAGTCCTTCCTCCACTGAAAACCAGTCCACCTGCCTGGGCTCCACCAGAAACCCCACATCACCTTCATCCATGAAGGTCCCATCTAGTAACTTTTATTACAAATGTGATTTTATACTGGCCATAGAATTCATACTAATCAATATGATAGGAAATCAGTATTGCAAAAAGGCAACAGAAAATTAGATAGCTCTTAGTGGCCTTAGTCTAGTTTGGGGTTCTGTTACCCGGCAGATACATATTGTATGAAAATGTGTGAAGGTGATTCCTCTTATTGGAAAGCATTCTTTGAAGTATAAGTAAGGTTTCATTAGTGATCATCATTTTATTTCTAGAAAATTTGTGCACATTTTTGCCCATTAACATAAAAAAATTAGTTATTTTAAATCCTCTGGTTTCGTTGAGACAAGAGTATTAGTGTGTAACAAGATGAGTTTCAACTCATCTGTCTAATGAATAATTTTGGAGTTGCTTACCTTACTATGTACTAGAGATTTTAGTAATAGAAATTCTCTACCAGAATCAACTTTGAATTTCCTCCTTCCACTACAGTGCCCTTTGGAAAAGTTTGAAGTGAGATTATACAGGTGAAATGCCAGAAATAAAAACGTATTTGAGATCATAACAAAATTATGATGAAGACCCCATCCAATATGCTTTTTATTTTTGAACAAAAGGAACGTAAGCCTATTTAACTGCAGACTTTCTGAAGACTAGAAGACAAAAATATAAGAAATGGCCTGTTATACCATGGTTCTGAAAACAAAACCAAAACGAAGAAAGATAACATAATGAGACAGAAAGGAATGAAGAACTTCTACATGTGATATATAGTGTAAAAAACACACTGATTCAGGAAAAAAAATAATTTCAGTTGCGGTGTCTTGTTGTTCAATATATTTAATTGTAAATATTGCTCTTTGTTAAGCTGTGACTTAATATAGGTCTCAGCAGGTATCTGCCCAGGTAATTCTGTAGTTAGTCTATTTCATTATTTCAAGATCATCAGGATGAAAAACTCCAAACACCTGAAGACACACCTGCAACATCACTAGACATACCCTCCTATTGGTCCAACAGTGTAAACCAGACCTGTGTTTTACCGAGATTTGTATGTTGTGTGGTATGGTTTATCTTTTGCTAGGCTGCCCTCAGAGTAACCCCAAGAGAGAGAAAAAAAAAACCAGGATGCCACCAGCCCGCCCCACCATTAAGAAAGCAGAGCAGTTGCCCAAGTGTTCCAGGAACAGAACATACTAATAGTTCAGAAAAAGGGCAAAGCGGTTTTTGTGGACTCAAAATAATCATGTAACTATTTGTGTGGAAATTCCCTAAACTTGTTTATTTAATAATATAAAAGCTGTGCTGATTTTGTGCTCAGGGACTGTTAGAATCACGGGTTACCCAGTGTGAAGGGGACCAAGCTTAAGCTTACAAATAAATGACTCTTTTGTTGTTCGCAATGGTCATGGTCTCCGGTGGTCTTTGGGGGTCCCAAGTCCATACAACATTTCTGGGGGGTCATCTGGAACCTGCCTCATAGGACCCTCTAGATGCCCCACCACAGAATCCCAAAAATCCCAGCTCTTAAGTCAAGGCATTGACGTTCTGTATATTTGGTTGCCAGCAGGTTCTGTATCTGTAATTCTGGTTTCCCTAGGGGTCTATACTCTGGTTGGCAAAGTGTCTTTGTAGACACGCTATAAGACTGCCAATGGGCTCTGTGAGTAGACGTCCCCAGACCCCTCTGGGTAGATTGCTGTTTAGGACAGACATTTTTGGGAAACTCTAAGTCTGTAGACTGGCACTTTTTGGTTGGCAATTTACAAAGCTGCAGTGTGCCTTTCTAAGTTGTGTCTTTGTGTTGAGTGTTCTGTTTGTCATTTGGAGTTTATCTTAGCCTTAGGCCTTGGCTCAGGGAGGTCGGAGTATCAGGGAGAATCTGCCAGTCTGAGGGGATGGCCTCTAGGGACTGATTTCCCTTGTCCCAAAATGACTTGGACTTCTCTTCAACCTTGGAAGGCCCCTGGGTCTACAAATGTTGATGAGATGTCACCCCATTCACTGAAACCTGATTGTTCTCTGTTGTATGTGTCCGGAGATAGGGAAGTTCTGGTTGAGGGTGGTAGGCCCACTCAGCAGTCTCTGTATCCATTTTGCTGAGTGAGAACGGCACAGAGTTCTGGTAGAGATAAAATCAGCCTTTGGTTATTGTGTTCTCTAGTTCTGTTTTAGAATTTGTACTAAAATTTTTAATGTTTTAAATGTGGGTTTTTGGTTTTAGTGTTTTTGTTATTTATTTGAAAATCTCTGGGGAAAAAATATTTCCCGCCTCCAGCTGAGTTCAGTCACATAGAAGGATGTGTGCCTGTTTTGACTTTTCAGCTAGTCCCGACAAGGGAAAGTGTTTTTGTCTAAAATTGGATAAAAGTGGATAAACAAGTTTACACACACACCAACAAGGCAGTAAGGTTCCCCTCTGTCCACATTCCCTCCAGCATCTGTTGTTATTAGAGTTCTTGATTATAGCTATTCTTACTGGGGTGAGGTGGTATCTCAATGTTGTTTTGATTTGCATTTCTTTTATGGCTAGGGAGGTTGAGCATTTCTTCATGTGTCTTTTGGCCATCATTCTTTCCTCTTCAGAGAAGATTCTCTGTAAGACTTTAGCACAATTATTTATTGGGCTGTTGTTTCTTTGAAGATTTGTTGTTGGGGGATTTAATTTTTTGAGTTCCAGGTATATTTTAGATATGAGACATTTGTCTGTTGTAAGGCTAGTGAAGATCTTCTCCCAATCCGTGGGCTTTCTAATGATCTTGCTAGCTATGTCCTTTGCCATACAGAAGCTCTGAAATTTCATGCAATCCCATTTATTCAAACTTTCTTTGATTTGTTGTGCTTCTGGATCACTATTAAGAAATTTTCGTCCTGTGCCAAGGAGATCTAGGGTTTCTCCTACTCAATCCTGTAATGATTTCAGAGTGTCTGCTTTTACTCTGAGGTCTTTGATCGATTTGGAGTTGATTCTGGTGCAGGGTGATATATAAGGATCTAGCTTTAGTTTTCTACAAATAGTTAACCAATTTTGGCATCACCATTTACTGAAAAGGGTGTCTTTCTTTTATTCTATTTTTTTAGCTCTCTTATCGAAGATTAGATGGCATTTGGTCTGAGGGTTCATTTCTGGGTTTTTGGTTCAAATCCATTGTTCCTGAGGTCTGTTCTTGTGACAGTACCAAACTGTGTTAATTACTATGGGTTTGTAGTAGAGTTTGGAAATTGGTATTGATATTCCTCCAGCACTGTTCTTTCTGTTGATAGTTGATTTAGCTCTTCGGGGTCTTTTATTGTTCCATATGAATTTTTGGATTGCCTGTTCTATTTCCTTGAAGACTGAGATTGGAATTTTGATAGGTATTGCATTGAATTTGTAGATAGCCTTGGGAAGTATTGCCATTTTCATGATGTTGATCTGTCCAATCCAGGAACTTGGGAGTTTTTACCACTTTCTTAGTTCTGTTTTGAATTCCTTTTTCAGGTTTTTAAAGTTTTCATCATAGAGGTCCTTCACTTCTTTGGTTTAGTTAATTCCTAGGTATTTTATTTTTTGTGGAGCTATTCCCAATGGAGTTGCTTTTGTAATTTCAGCTACACTTTTCTCATTGTTGGAATACAGAAAAGCCATTGATTTATGAGGGTTAATTTTATGCCCTGCTACTTTGCCAAAGTTTTGAATCAGCTTGAGCTCCCCTATGACCCAGCAATCCCACTTTTGGGCATTTACCCAAATGTTCACAAACAAGACCACACTAAAGGTACCAGCACAACTATGTTAATTGCAACATTATTTACTATAGCTAAGATATAGAACCAACCCAGATGCCCCTCAGTAGATGAATGGATCAAGAAAATGTGGTATATATACAGAATGGAATTCTATGCCTCCATCAGAAAGAATGACATTGCCGCATTTGTTAGGAAAAGGAAAGACTTGGAAAAAATTTTGTTAAGTGAAGTAAGCCAGGTCCAAAGGAACACAGGTCCCATGGTTTCCCTTATTTGCACTAACTAGTATATGTCTGTGTCAAGCAGAAAAAGTCAGATAATTTGAATACATATTCAAATGTATTTTTCTTTCATGTGATTGTTTCTAACACATTTATAAGATTCTTTCTTTGTTGCTCCCCCATGGTATAACCCCTGCTTTCACTGTTTTGACGTCGAGATAATTTGTGGAGGGGAAGGGAAAAAACAAATCGTTTAAATAGGGATACAGGTGGACCCATTTCAACAATGAGATATACAAGTCGTTATGTCAAAAACGAACTTTACAACTTAGGTGGTGAGGGGGAGAGTAGGAGGAGGATTGGGTTGCGGGGTGGGGAGAGGATGGGAAGGGATGGGAAGGGGAATCAAGGAGGAGGCTACAATTCTTAAAATGCAATGTACTCATTATCTTGCCCATGTAATTTTAACCCCTCTGTACAGTACTTTCACAATTAAAAAACACATTAAGAAGAAAAAAATAAATAAAAATAAAATTGGATATAAATCAGGACAGTTTAGTTTCAGGTAACGCCCCCTCCCCCGAGCTTTCCTCCAACAGAAGTGAGTCAAGAGATCAATTGGTGCAATGACTTGCTAAACAATCAAACCCTGAGAAAATGAAGCTCTATAAAATTGCTTAGTTTAAAAGAAATATTGTCTTAAATTTTTGTTTGAAAACTTTAAAAAATATTTGTAAAACTGATTTTTGGGAGCTTAAAGATCTGAGTGTGTTTTGTATGTGTTTGTGAACATATTCATAATAGAAATTAACAGCATGATGTAACAATTGGGTGATATTAAGTTTAAAATTCAAAAGGTTATGAGGTTTGGACATTACCAAAACATTTTTAAAGCATTTTCACATGGTTTTAAATAGCTTTTTAAGGATTCTTGAACTTGAAAATTAGAAAATCTGGTATTTTAGAATGCATAAGGCTGTTTATACTGTAATTAAGATATCTGGCTTAACAAAAAGGAGAAACTTAGAAGCTAACAAAAAATCTGTTTTTAGGAGTGAACAGTGAACAAGCAGAAGTGAAGTTCAGCTGATCCTGCATGGTAGAACAGGCCATGGGAGGAGTCCACCCATAGTAAAAGAGGGCAAACTGGCTCAACAGCAGTTCATCTAACCCTAAAGTGTCGGATTGTGTGCGTGCCCATTCCACAGGAAGGGCCAAGTGGCCCATCTTTATTCTGTCCCTTTTCCCTTCACATAGACACTGGAAACATGATGGTAAAAATGAGTGATGTAAAGATCTGATTAGCATTGCTAAAACTGCCCCTTGGATGTATTAAAATTAAAATTAAGAAGGCCTTAAAAAGAGGGTTAAAATTTTATTTGTGTAATGTGATTTGCTCTCAATGATATTCTGCCATTGTGTGTTTTTTTAAGGCATAAAGATATTACGTCTAGCTTCTTGGTATAGTGATGGTGATTGTAATTTTTGCATTAAGAAAAAATGTTATTTGAGTTTAAAAGATTTCATGTGTATCTGTTTTAAAACAAGCAGCCAAGAGGAAATTAGTGACACACTTAGCCTTGAAAGTTCAAGGGATTTTTCAAAATGCAACTAAAAACTAAAGTATAGAATATTAAAACAGAGATTAATAGGAGGCTTATAAATTAGGAATGGGTTTCTGTATATAAAATTTAAAAGTATAATTGTTCTAAACATTTGCCTCAAAGTGCAAAAAGGAAAAATTAGGATTGCCAAAATTATTGCATAATTCTTATTTCAGTTTGCTTTCATGGTTTTTTTTGTAACAGTTCTCATCAGGCCCACAAAAAACAGTGAGGATTCTTGTCAGTTTGTCAGATGTAACTTTGGCTCTTAATATATTTCAGGTAAGAATATGCTTAAGACTACTTCTATTTTGAGGATCTTGTTGCTTTTAATTGGAATAAAGTGGCATTTTATGAGACTCATTGATTTGTAACTGGTTAGAATCCAGCCCGGGCAGAAAAAGGTCCGTGTGAGACTGTCACCTCTACTCAGCCACCAGAAGGATGAAAGAGCAAGCAGACCTGCTTTAGGATTCAATGGGACAGGGTGCTAGCCTTGAGCTGTAGAGCTGAGGGACAGCAGTCAGGCCCCGAGTTCAAGTCCAGCAACCAACTAAGGGAAATGCCAATGAGGCAAATTTCCCAGTGTGGCGAAGACACTCCTTGGATGAAAGCAATGGGGGAGCATCCAGAGACCGTAAGCAAATGCTTAGATGGCAGAAATAATGTCAGATCCTAGAGTCTTTTGTGTGTGGCCCTTCAAAAATTGGTCAGAGCCAGGAGGTCTTGGAAAGATAGTTTATAAGCATGCCTAATGTCTATGACTATCTACCTTGTAAGGGACAGGAACTTGTCAGTCATCTGTGATAGTACTAAAAGGCTAAGTTTTTAAAATGTGGAGGATAGTTTAGATCCCAACCCCTGTATGTGCCAAAAGTTCTAATTGGCAGTAACTTTTGAGCTGACACAAGCTACATGAAATTCATCTGCTCAGGAAAAGTTTGTATACCTGAGAGTTTTTTTTCTATTGATATCTGTCTGAAGGCCTGCATAGGAAACTCAGACATTGTTAGGATTACAAGAGATCACATTCCTAAGCCATCCTTAAAGATCCTTTTGCAAAGCAGAAGGCTAAATAAGCAGCACTACTATAGCCAGAAAAAAGGTCTGTGCATTTGTCAAAAGTTAAAATGTTGTTCATCTAACCCTTGTAACCTCTTTGTAAAATAGGCTAAGATTATAGGTTGCTGGTTAGGTAGAGTCAACACCCCTGAGTCAGCTTGAAGAAGTAACAGAAGATGAATCTTCGCCCATCATCCCCATTTAAGAACAAAGGACCCGAGTATCTTTTTTAAAAATGTGACAAAATAGAATAGAGAGAAGGAAAAGGCATCGAAATAATAGTACAGGCCTGAGCCCTCTATATCTGCCTAGAAAATCCTAATCTTATTAAAAGTACGAGCTAGGTTAATTGTCCTAGGCTACTGTGTAAATAGTCTTAAAAAACTAGTTGGGTCATAGCCTGCCAAGCCTATGCAATGAATCCTTAACCAGTCTTTTTAGGAATTTGCAGCCCAGAACCAGGTGTGACAGTCCCTTGAAGCCACAGAGAGTCCCTGCTGCTGCTGCTGCTGCATACACTAACGAGTAAAGTTCAACGACAGCTTGACAGTCACCTGCAGGAAATTTACATCATCACCCAGACCATCTCCACCCTGATAAAAGTAGACTGAACTACTGCCTGATTCCGTCACCTGAGAATGCTTAATGGTTGAAAGCTGCTAAAACTAAGAACTTGTGGGACATTCTTTTGGTGATATCCAGTAACCTCTCTACTCCCACAGTGGTTATTTGGGACAAGGATATCACTGCTTTGCCATAGGCACTTCAGGGTCACAGCCTACTTTGGCTCTGGTATGGTAATTATCTGCTTCCTCCTGAGTGTGTTTTAAAGATAAAGTAGAGAATTTTTTAAATAAATGGAGGTAAGAGGAGGAATGAGACCCAGCCCTAATCTTAGCCTTAAAATCTTGCAAGCTTTTCATTCCACTGGTGCCTTGAGGCTTGCTGAGATTACTTGGTTCCACAAATCAAAGGAAAAATGAGCGGTTTTAAACTCTAGCCACAAAGGAGCTCAAGGAATTGTAAAGAATAGGAGTGTAATAAAGAAAGCCTTAGGAAGGAATTGGGGAAAAATTGGTATCCTCTAGATAAGAAAGGATTTAAAAAGTAAGGATTGTCTTAAAATGTTTGTAAAGAAGACAAACCACAGAAAGTTTAAGTATGTAGCAAATGGTATGAGTATGTCTTAAAATTGGAGCTCACGAGTACAGCTGGTATAAAGGTAAGTTAGCTGTGCTATACGGAGTCAGGATTGTTGGAAGAAAATGTAAGGACCTTTGTTACTGTTAAGTTTTGTTATTCATAATTGGACCTTGTAGACATTGTTGATCAGAACGGTCCATCTATTAGTTCTGAGATTCCAATACCAAACTGTAAATACAGAAAACTGTGCCAATTAGTGGACCATGATTGGTCCCTAATGCTCTAGAAGAGGAGAGAATGAAGAGTCACAGTAACTCCAATTTGAGATTACCCCTACCATCTTGTGTTAGGCTGCCCTCAGAGTAACCCCAAGAGAGAGAATAAAAACACAGGTTGCCACCAACCCTGCCCAACCTTAAGAAAGCAAACAGTTGCCCAAGTGTTCCAGGAACAGAACATACCAATAGTTCAGAAAAAGGGCATTGTGGTTAGGGTGGACTCAAACCAATCATGTAACTGCTTGTGTGGAAGTTCCCTAAACTTGTTTGTTCAAAACTATAAAAGCTGTGCTGATTTTGTGCTCAGGGACTCTTAGCGTCACTGGTTACCCAATGTGCAAAGGACCAAGCTTGAGCTTGCAAATATATGACTCTTTTGCTGTTGACATTGGTCATGGTCTCTGGTGGCCTTTTGGGGATTCCAAGTCCATACAACAGGGCATGATACAAAATGTCTCTTCCCAGGGAATTAAATAATGGTATTTATAGCTAAAATGATTTAGGGTCATTATTAACATCGAACACATGCGGAGGTTTATATTTATACCTCTTTCTCCCTCTCATTCTTTCTTCCACCAATTCTTTCTTTTCTTTTCTTTTCCTTCTTCTTTCCTTCCTTCCTTCATTCCTTCCTTCGTTCGTTCGTTCCTTCCTTCCTTCCTTCCTTTCCTCCTTCCTTCCTTCTTTCCTTCCTACCTTCCTTGCTGGCTTGCTTCCTTCCTTCCCTTCTCCCCTCCTCCTTCTCTACTCTCTTTTCTTTCTGTTTCTTTCTTCTCTTTTTTTCCTCTTTTAGGAAGTGAGTATGAATTTAGATATTTTGCTGGCTGAACAAGTATTCTACCATTAGAACTATCTTTTTTCAATTTAGTAATTTCCTCATAGCTTATCAATTTTGCTGAGGGCTGAACAGAGTCTAAGTTCCTCAACTCTGTCTGCCAAGTAACTCGATCACAAATGCATTGCAGCATGCCAGGCTTAGGATGATATGAGAATCTTATTGCGTTCCTTGCACACTTGTTCTGAACTGTGATCTTCTCAAATTCTAATTAGTGATGTGAGCTCCAATAGCCTTCCCTCAATATAGATTTTCTAAATGAAGGTTTGAAGGCAATTTCATTTTAATCTTTTTTTCGCCAGTCCAGGGGCTGTTATAATTTTATTTCTAGACAATTTTTGTACACATTAGCTTTAAAATGTTGCTTTACCACCTTTTTTTCCCTTTTTATTTTTCTTGGTCATGAGGCTTGAACTCCAGAGTCCTTACATTTTCCACCTGACCTTACGAATAAGGAAAGAGTCAAATTCAGTTTGTTGGTATAAAGTAACAAATTGTTTCCTGCAGAAATAAAAATAAATTTCACCTCCTGGCTCTAAGGTCTATGTCTTTTTAAGGTAACTACAGATATGTAAGTGGTATTATGTAAATTGTGTCATGGGTTTACAGCTGTATTGAAGAAAATACTCTTAGTATATCATTGGAAAACAGGGTTATTGAATAGTATCTCTATGAGAATGTTATTTGAACTAATCACACTAAGTTGAAAACTACATCTTAGTCCATCAAAATGTGGAAATTAACGATTTTATTTATAAGAAAATAATACCACCAAGAAAAGTGAGTATACATTAGAGAGACTGTAGGAATAACATTAGGGCTTTTACTGTCTCTACCTGTTTAATGTGGTTCTATTTCTTGATATTGAAACTCTCCTCTTGTTATTCTTACTGTATTTAATCCAATGCTGTTTATTACCATGTATTCAATGTGGGAAATCTAGCTTCAAGGCTATGAGATTTTTTTGGGGGGCGTGGGGGTCCGGTTGTGGGGCCTGAACTCTGGGCCTGGGTGCTGTCCCTCAGCTCTTCAGCTCAAGGCTAGCGCTCTACCACATAAGCCAGAGCGCCACTTCCGGCTTTTTTCTGTTTGCTTATGTGGTGCTGAGAAATCGAACCCAGGGCCTTAGGCATGCAAGGCAAGCGCTCTACCACTGAGCCACCTTCCCAGCCCAAAATCTAGCTTCAAAAATGTCTAAAGCTTTTTTCCTTTTCAAGCACAACATTGTAACTATCAGGGTAAACTCTGGTTATCATTATCTTCACCAAAATTATTACTAACATCGTAAGTTCTAACTATTGAAAGTTGATATGTATCTATGATTTTGAAATTATTTGTCTGTTTATTAATAATTTTATTGTTACCATTGTGCATGCATCCATATTAAAATTTCGAACAAAGAAAGAAATAAAAAAACTAAACCATAACAGGTAGCTTGACTATATGCTTATAACAAATTGTAGAATAGATTTTTGAAGTATTGCAAATTCCTAACCAGTATGAATTAACTTCTTCTCTCCCCACCTCTACACACAAATATTTAAGAGTTTGAACAGAATTATTTCAAGTAAAATACTGTAAATGCTACTACACTATCATCGGTATATCGAAAATTCCCTTGAAAAAAATAAACTCTACATTCTATTTAAATATTAGTTACTTTATTCTAGGAAACTAGGAAAAATAGACTGCATATCTTTGAAATTAAAAAAAGGTTAAAAATAGTAGCATAAAGTTGTATAGGGAGTCTGTCTTCAGAAATATAGGTAGATAGATAGATAGATAGATAGATAGATAGATAGATAGATAGATAGATAGATAGATAGATAGATAGATAGATAGATAGATAGATAGACAGATAGATAGACAGATAGATAGACAGATAGATAGACAGATAGATAGACAGATAGATAGACAGATAGATAGACAGATAGATAGATTAGATAGATAGATAGATAGATAGATAGATAGATAGATAGATAGATAGATAGATAGATAGATAGATAGATAGATAGATAGATAGATAGATAGATAGATAGATAGATAGATACTGTCTAGAAAGACATACATTTTTGGAGAGTGTCATCAGAAATATATACATATATCTAAATTTTTGTGTAGAACGATGTACATTATAGTGAAACAAAAATCTTAAGACATAATTAAAATTAAATAAATACATCAAACCAAGTGTCAGTGACTCAAGTCTATAATTCGAGCTATTCTGTGTAATTAGATCTTAAAATTGTGTTTGAAACTAGCCCAGACAGAAAAGTACTTGTTAGATTCTTATCTCCAATTAAACACTAAAAACAGGAATTAGCTCTGTGTCTCAAGTTGTATAGTGCTGGCTTTGAGCATAAAAAGGCTTAGAGACAATGCTCAGGCCTTTCAAACAATCACAGCAAAATATATCACATTAATTTCACATTAATTTCACAAAAGCATCTTTTAATTGCTGTGAACATTTCTTAGAAACATGAATACATGCCCCTGAAAAATATTAAGTAAAAATTATAGAATATTTACGTCTATGTAAAAGACATGACTATTTAGATTGAGATATCTAGGTAATGATTAGAAATTAAATATAATATATTTGGACTGGTCTTTTATTCTACTTTATGATAGTAATAAAATGATATTTGTAATGATTATATAAAATTACTCTTGTTTTGAGGCTGGGAAGGTGGCTCAGTAGTAAAGCGCTTGCCTTGCACGGCTGAGGCCCTGGGTTCGATTCCTCAGCACCACATAAGCAAAAAGAAAAAAAGCCGGAAGTGGCTCTATGGCTCAAGTGGTAGAGTGCTAGCCTTGAGCTTAAGAGCTGAGGGACAGCGCCCAGGCCCAGAGTTCAGGCCCCACGTCCGGACCAAAAAAAAAAAAAAATTACTCTTGTTTTGTATTTGAATTTTAATAAGTGATAAACATTTTTAAATGATTTCCATAGGAAAGGATCATTTACTCAATGGTATCAATTGTTTTGTAATTTCAAAATAATTAAGAAAATTATTCCAAGGCTGGTTTGCTCTAAGACTATATTTGTTTTCGTGTTCTAGTTTTCATATGTTCATAGAAATTAAAATTCCAAAAAAATTAATAGATGTTGGCATTCAGGAGCATCTTCATAGATACTAACATTGGAGTTGCTTAAATGGAATTGTTTTATTTCATTTATTATTTTCACAAATAAATCAACATGATTGTGTGTTTAGTTTCTTTTCACTGCTGTTGGCTCTTATCTTGAGAATAATGTTTTCCTAGCAAAGTAGAAAAAAGCATTTGGATTGAGTAAGTAGCATATAGTTTTCATAAAACACAGATGCATAGATTAGGGTCTTTTATCATTTGCTAAAAGTTTCTTCCAGAAAAGGTTATCAATTACTTATAAGTAATGCATAATTCCTAGATATTCCAGTTATCACATACACTTTTTGATTGAGTTATCTCTGCATAAACTCCAAAAAAGGACCAAAAAAACTCAAAATAAACAGAAATCACATCTTCATTTTAAAAGCTCTAGTTTACAAAGAATTTTTAGCCAACACCGAAAACATATTTTCAGGTATTCTGCAGTTTGTGTGAAGTATTTTTAACAATTTTTTTTGCTGACATGAAATTCACATGCAATATATTATCTACTTTTATTGTATACATTTTAGTGTTTTGGAAGTGAGTTGTACAATCATAGGTTTTCCAAGCCTAAGTTTCACAAACTTACATTTCTTCAAATAGGAATGCTGTAATTTTAGAACAGACATTAAAATAGATATAAAATTCAGTTACAGGAATTTGGCCAGCATATATCCTCTATACTGTGTCTTTTCAAATTTGTTTTGGGGGATTATTTCCAGGATCTCACACATATTATTCAAGTGCACTGTCAATGAACTACATTCCCTGTCCAAACATTTTTTTGTACTTCTCTTTCATACATACATAGGAATGTTATGGCTGAATAATATACACTTCTCTTTAACCTTATGAAGACTTGAAAACTTGCTTGCTAAAATGATTGCAGTATTATACAAATCATTGTGCTATGTCGAGTATATCAATTTCTGCACAAATTCATTACTATATTTTGTGTCATCTTTTTATATTATGGTCATACTAGTGAGTTTTCTTTTTCTTTTTTATTAGATACTAAAGAGCTTATTTCATATGCTCCTCCTATTAACTACTAATTTACATATGTTCTTTAAGAAATATCTTTTCTGGGAAAATTTTTATATAGAATTAGAAGGTATGAATGTACTTAAGACTCAGGATCATTGTAGCATTAACATTGCAGCATTAACAAATATGTGCCCTCTATCAGTTGGATATGTTTTCATTATTTTGATAGAATTATGAAAGATTATCAGTTGATATTAACCAGTTAATTCTTGATTATCTTTAGACTCTAATGCTTTACATGTCAAATTTTTAGGAAACTTTACTGATCCAATGTCATGAATTTGTACATTTATCTTTTATAGGTTTTTACATCTCACATTTAGTTTCATAATCATTTTTTATTTTAAATTTTTGTATAAGGTTTGAGGTAGTAGTCTAAGATCATTTTAAATCTAGAGAGGCAATACTGCCATTACACCCACTTAAAATTCTATTTTTATTTCATAAAGTCATGACATCCTCTTCAAAATCTATTGACAATAAAACTAAGAAATTATTTTTCATAAATCTGTTACATTCTTCTATGTGTCAGTTCTTTCACTATTAAACATGGTAATAAGGTTCAAATCTAGTATGAGGACTCAAGCTACACCATTTTATAAAATTGTTCTGACTGACCTGTACTCCTTGAATTTACATACGATTATATTGAACAGGTGGACCAATATTCTACAGAGATATCTAGATGTTTGATAGTAACTCATATTTTGCACCTTGTGAAAACACAAGACGCCAGATATTATATATAGAAAAATGTCTTTAGAAAATGCTTGAAGCATCTAAAATTAATTTAGGAATGAGTTAAGTTATAGTTAACACTATAGCATAATAAAGTTGGATGATAACGACATGAGCTGTACTACAGGGGAGAGTGAGAGGGGATAGAATAGAATGATGGACCACATAGGAGATATGTGTAATTGCTATTGTGTTTCAAAGAACAGAAAGACTTCAGAGAAGAGAAGGAAGAAGATAATCAAAGTATTCTGAATCAAGATTCCTTTTATTCCACCTAATAATGTGGACTAATATTCAGAGAAGATGGGAAAAAATAAAATAGAAAATAAAGCATTGTATAGACCTGTTACAATGTAAAGAAATTATGATCACTAATTTCCAAAGAAATAAAAGAAAGAATAGATAAACTCCAAAGGCAAAAAGAATGAAGAGAGAAAAGAAGCAAATTAAAACCTATATCAATAACAAACACAAGAGTTTGGAAGTAGAAAACCAGTGGAAATATTCTAAAAAATAATAAAATAACAATAAAAATTGCTATCATGTATATAATATGGATCATATTTTATCATATATAATTTTGTAAAAAACATACTAGGAAGGAAAATTTAAAAGTCATAATTTAAAACAATATTTAAATTATAACTAGACATTATAGTTCAGTGGTAAACACTTGGCCCAGCATATGTGAAACAGTAGATTGATCACCCAAGCATTACAAAGCACACATACAAAAAAACCACATACACACACACACACACACACACACACACACACACACACACACACACACCACATACACACATTTGGAATACTGATATTATCATATTTGCAGAGTAAAATATCACAAATAGTAAAAGTCAGTTAATATATTGAATCATAATATTTCTTGTACTATTTAAAATTCAGTAGAAATAAAATAGTCACAATATACTTGGATTCTTATAGATTAAGTAAATTAAAAATTGAGAAATAGAAGACATGAGAAACTTTACAAAGAGTTTTAAACAATAAACATTTTGAAACATGTATCCTTTTATTTTTACAAAAGATTGATGTTATTGGAATTTTAACTCAAGATTTAGAATATGATAACCAGGTGCTCTATATCGTGCTAGGGATGGCTAAATCTCTATTCATTTCACTCTGGATATTTTTCGGGGGTCCTGTCGTGGGGCCTGAACTCAGGGCCTTTGCGCTGTCCCTCAGCTCTTCAGCTCAAGGCTAGTGTTCTACCACCAGCGCCATTTCCACCTTCTTTCTTTTTGCTTATGTGGTGCTGAGGAATCGATCCCAGGGCTTCATGCATGCAAGGCAAGCACTCTACCACTGAGACACCTTCGCAGCCCCACTTTGGATATTTTTGTACTAAGGTCTCATAGTTTCTCAGGCTCTCCCTATTTACAAATCCTACTTACAGTTCCTACCATAGCTAGAAAATGGAAGCCTCACATCACCATGCCCAGTTTTAACTTCTTTTTTTAATTCAAGTACAAATATTTACAAAAAAGTGCCTTTCTTAATAAAGTTTGTGCTTCTTGAAAAAAAAACTGGAAAAATATGTTTAGAACTTTAAGAAAATAAATTTATTTAAATTCACCAACCATATAAAAATTAAGAAAATAATCTCAGAAATTCACCTTAAATATTTTTATTTATTTATTTATTTTTAATTTTATTTTTTATTATTTGTGAACATACTGTACAGAGGGCTTACAATTACATGAGCAAGAATATGAGTACATTTCTTATCAAGCATTGCAGCCTCCTCCTTTGTTTACCCTTCACATATCTTCGCAGCCTTCCTCCTCCCCCCACCCCTCACAAAACTTGTAAAGTTCGTTTCCTACATGACAACTTGTACTTCTCACTGTTGCAACGGGTCCACCTGCATCCTTAAACGACTTGTTTTCCCCATATCCTCTACAAATTTTAACGACATCAAATATAGTGAAAGCATGGGGGAGGGACATACAAAGCATCACAGAAATAATCTTATAAATGCGTTAGAAACAATCGCATGAAAGAAAAATACTTTTAAATACATATCTAAGGGTTCATTTTCCTAACATCACATTATCTGATCTTTTCTTCTTGATTCAAACATATACTAGATATTGCAAATAAGGGAAACCATGGGACTTATGTTTCTTTGGGCTTGGCTTACTTAACTTAATATAATTTTTTCCGAGCCTTTCCATTTTCGAACAAATGGGGCAACGTCATTCTTTCTGATGGAGGCATAGAATTCCATTGTGTATATATACCACATTTTCTTGATCCATTCATCTACTGAGGGGCATCTGGGTTGGTTCCATATCTTAGGTATGGTAAATAATGCTGCAATAAACATAGTTGTGCTGGTAGCTTTAGTGTGGTCTTGTTTGTAAACATTTGGGTAAATGCCCAAAAGTGGGATTGCTGGGTCATAGGGGAGCTCTATGTGAAGTGTTTTGAGGAACCTCCATACTGTGGTTCAACAAGTTTACACTCCCACCAACAATGAAGTAAGGTTCCCTTCTGTCCACATCCCCTCCAGCATCTGTTGTTGTTAGAGTTCTTGATTTTTACCATACTAACTGGGTTGAGGTGGCATCTTAATGTTGTTTTGATTTGCATTTCTTTTATGGCTAGGGAGGCTGAGCATTTCTTCAAGTGTCTATTGGACATCCTTCTTTCTTCTTCAGAGAAGTTTCTCTTTAAGTCTTTCGCCCAATTATTTATTGGGCAGTGGTTTCTTTGAGAATTTGTTGTTGAAGGATTAAATTTTTTAAGTTCCAAGTATATTTTAGATATGAGACCCTTGTCCGTTGTATAGTTAGTGAAGATCTTCTCCCAATCAGTGGACTTTCTATTGATCTTGCTAGCTATGTCCTTTGCCATACAGAAGCTTTGCAACTTCATGCAATCCCATTTGTCCAACTTTTCTTTGATTTGTTGTGTTTCTGGGTCTCTATTAAGAAAATTTCGGCCTGAGCCAAGGAGACCTAGGGTTTCTCCTATTCCATCCTGTAATGTTTTCAGAGTGTCTGCTTTGACTCCGAGTTCTTTGATCCATTCGAAGTTGATTCTTTTGCAGGGTGATATATAAGGATCTAGCTTTAGTTTTCTACAAGTAGTTAACCAATTGTGCTAGCACCATTTACTGAACAGGCTGTCTTTCTTCTATTCTATGTTTTTAGCTTCCTTATCAAAGATTAGATTGCTATAGGTCTGTAGGTTCATTTCTGGGTTTTCAATTCTATTCCATTGGTCCTGAGGTCTGTTCTTATGCCAATACCAAGCTGTTTATATTACTATGAATTTATAGTAGAGTTTGAAATTTGGTATTGATATTCCTCCAGCAGTGTTCTTTCCGTTGAGGGGTGTTTTGCTAATCGGGGTCTTTTATTGTTCCATATGAATTTTTGGATTGCCTCTTCTATTTCCTTGAAGAATGAGGTTGGAATTTTGATAGGTATTGCATTGAATTTAGATGGTTATCTCAATAGATGCAGAAAAAGCATTCGACAACATCCAACACCCCTTTATGATGAAGGTTTTGGAAAAATTAGGAATCCATGGAACATTCCTCAATACAATAAAGTCTGTATATGACAAACCTACAGTCAGCATTATACTTAATGGTGAAAAACTAAAGCCATTTCCTGTTAACTCAGGAACAAGACAAGGAGGTCTACTCTCTCCACTTCTCTTCAATCTAGTATTAGAATGCCTAGTCACAGGAATAAGAAAAGATGCAAACATAAAGGTGATCCAAATAGGGAAAGAAGAAATAAAACTCTCCCTCTTTGCAGATGACATGATCTTGTATTTAAAGAATCCCATAGACTCCACTCCCAAATTTCTCAAGCTGATTCAAAACTTTGGCAAAGTAGCAGGGTATAAAATTTTCCCCTCCAAATCAATGGCTTTTCTGTATGCCAACAATGACAAAAGTATGACTGAAATTAGGAAAGCAACTCCATTTGTAATAGCCCCACAAAAATAAAATGCCTAGGAATTAACTTAACCAAAGAAGTGAAGGACCTTTATGATGAAAATTTTAAAATCTTAAAAAAGGAAATCAAAACAGAACTTAGAAAATGGCAAAACCTCCCATGCTCCTGGATTGGAAATATTAACATCATGAAAATGGCAATACGTTAAATATTTTTAAAGCAACATATATGTATCTGAATAATTTACATGTGTAAAAATCATGCAAAATTAAATTAACTAATCCTACAACTCTGAAAAAAGAATTAACCAAAAAAAAATAAAGTTCAAAATTTGAAATTTAGAAAATAAAATGAAATGTACTCTTTAGTTGACTTAAGTAACTGTAAACCCACCGTATATCAATTTTATAATAAAAAATGCATGAATAAAGAAAGCAAAATTACTGATTGATCAATAGCAACACCAAAAGCATCAGTAGTTGTTTGAGTGTACAAAAAAAATTGATGAAGTGGATAACAATATTCTTTCCATAAAAAATGTACTCATTACCTTACTTATGTAACTGTAACTCCCCTGTACATTACCTTTACAATGAAATTAAATTGAAATTAAAAATAAAAAAATAATATACCAATTAAGAATTCTTAGAAGCCATTGGTTAAAAACCTTGTAAAAAACTGTCCCAAGAACCCAAGGAATATACTTTGATGATACTATTTGAATACTTAAACTTCAGCAGAGAAGCCAAAATTTAAAAAACTGTTACAAAGTAAAGTAACAAATCAGAATTTATTACTATAATAATCATCAGATAAATTTTTAGTGGTAGTGAAATATGTAAGTTATGAGGTAATTTGCCATTTGTTTTCACTTAATACATGAGAAAAAATTTTCTAGGTCTTTTAAAATATATCATAAGTTAATGAAGAAACTATTCTTTCACATCAGATAAAGATTATATTAGAGCAAAGAACAGATTGTAATACGTTTTTGGACGTTAATATATATACCTATTTTGATTGTGGGCAATTATGGGGATTTCAACTTGGGCTATTTTTCTTGCTAGGCTGGCGTCATATCAGTGGTTAATTTTAGGATATGGGTTCCTTTTCCACAAGAACATGCTCCTGATCTGTCCTTTTAGCCTTCCCATCATTAATGGCATCAGAGTTGCACACCAACTTTCTAGCTTCCTACCTTGGCTGGCGTTGATCCTGCAGTCCTTCCAATCTTAGTCTCTAGATAGTGCAGGATGGTGGAAATGATCCAATGCACCCAGCTATAGATTGAGAAGGAAGTCCACTAAAATTTGGCCTGGTTTCTGTTTAAGTAGTTAAGAGTACAGATTGGAGCCCCTGCTGCCAAGCAGTAATAGTATTTTTAAAGCAATTAGACGTATTATAACTTAGGCTTATGATTACCCCAGGAAAGATTAAAAGAGCAATGAACCATAGAGGACAAGAAGAATTTAACTAGCGACTCAGAGGCTGAATCAGCTTAGCTAGGTACTCAGGAGGCTGAGTTCTAAAGACCACTGTTCAAAATGGTAGACCACTATCCTTGGTCACACAAGCTTAGGGATAGTGCCCAGGCACTATCAAGCCTCAGGAATGATGAATGTATGCATGAGCACATGCAATCATATATAGTTATATATTTTATATTTATACGTGCTGATTTTGTATTTCACACAGTGAATCTTACTAAAATTAATTGATAATTTGACAAATAACTTGATATTTATGTCAATAAATAGATTGGAATATAAATAAATAGGTTTAGAATATATATTAGGATATAAAAAGTATCAATGCAATATCTTCGGTATAAACTTGTGATACGTTCTAAGTGTTCTTGGTCTTTAAGAATTCACATGGTAAAAACTTTGTTGTTTTCCTCTAATCTATAAGGGATTTTACTCTGCTGCTGTCTTTATTGTTTTAACTCCCTGGTCCCAAACTCTTTTTCTCCATATTTCTGAAGCATTCCTACTGATTATATCCAAATTTTGCTGACATGATGTCTAAAAAGTATTGTTCTTCTGCAGATCCCACAGGTCCTAGGATTCCAGGTCCCAGTTATCCGCATCACCAGATAACAAGGTAAGAATTCTCACCTAAGCCCATGCAACATGCCAACAAAAAGTAATTGAAAGCCCATCTCAATTTATCATTTCCTATAATATTTCAGGGCCCCAATTCCTTAAGACACAAAAAGTAGCAGTAAGCAACTGTGAAGTGCAAGGCATCTTAAAATGAAAGATGATATCAAAAAACCTGAGAAAAAGTACAGTAATTCAAAATTTCAATTTACAAATGACCAGCCCATATGAGTAAAAAGATCACAAATGTCACAAGATTATTTTTAATACCCCTCCCCTAATGATTAATGAAAAATTTCAGTCCAGAGTAAGTAGGCCAAAAAATATTTCCTGGAATGATAGATCAATAATTGGTCTACCAAGGCTAGGTAAACGACTTAGAAGTCAAATATAATTCAGTAAAACATTAATTGAGAAGATCATTAGTGCTTCAAAACATTGGTACTTCAGTAAAACTTGGTTCTGCAGTATAAAAAAGTTGTCATTCTCAAAACAATGATAACATACATTTAATCTCCTGAAAGTATATTACTTTTCAAATAAACTTTTTAAAATCATACACCAAAATAACATTTGACAAGTAGATGATACTTAGTGACATTACAAGTTTTTCATGTGTAGGGAGCAAATTACAATGGAGTTGATTTGTTTACCCAGCACTAATGCCAAACAGGTTCAACCATTCATTAAAGTGTAGAAATAATACCCCACACCATTTGTCTTGTTCAGTAGGTGCCTTCCAGAAATGTGTTAAATAGATCAGCCACCCATATTTCAAACCCAAACATCAGTTAATAAAATAAATTTCATCACATAAGGTACATTTAAAAAAGTCAAGAATAGTTGCCTTATCATATGGTGTTTTATGTGTTTCCCTTTCTGTCTAACATAGTAAAAAATATGATTTTAAATCTTCAATATGGGTACTCATCAAAGGTGTGACAAACATAAAATCTGTCTTGTATTTTCATCATATTCCTCTATAGTAGTAAACTGTAGTTTTCTCCTTTTTGCAAAACTTGTAGGTAGTAGAAAATATTATCCCATGTAAAAAAAAAATAATCGCAAACAATTGTACAAATCCATTTATAAAAACTGGTAGTTAGGAATACATTCTAAGCCATTTTTAAACTTTCTTGTTGACTAAAGATTAATCTTCCAAATGGAGGAGAATTAAATCATGTCTAGGTGCTTCACGTCTCCAGTCTTGCAAATTGTTATTGCAGATGAATGAATTATGGAAATATAAGCTGACATCAGTTCAAGTATATTCAGGATTGAAACTCCATGGAATGTATATAAGCCTTTAAAAGTATTAACAGACAGTTTAACAGAATGACTATCAGGAAGTTGAAACCAGAGAGGAATAATTGTAAACATATAGAATGAATGAAAAATAGAACAAGAGGAAAGTCAAGCTAGAATACTCAATGTACACATATGATAAAGGAAGTAGTAAATCTGAAATAAATCTTGGAGAAGAAGTTGATTGAGAATGATACAAGGAGTGACTCTGATCCAGGAGCATTTGACAATTAGATGGACATATTTAATTGTAACACACTTGCACAAACTTCTGAAATTCAGTTAAAAACACAACAACAAACAAAAACACACAAAAATCACAACCAAACAGCAATCTCTAGAGAGTATGAATATGACCTCTCAAAATTTTAAACAGTTAATGAAAGGCAGTCTTGGGAAAAGCAAATGAAGCTGTTCAAAAGGGTAGTTTGGGGTAGGGGAGAATTTTGAACAGATTTAAATAGATTGTCTAAGGTTATAAATCACCTATATCTGCTGCAAATATTTTCTTCTGAGTTTTCTTTGTCTGAACTGAATACTCCAGTCCTGAGACACTCTTGATAGCTTGTGAAGATAGAATGGAAGAAACAAGACCAAGAACCCATTATTCCAATGTAGACAAAACAGTCCATTAAACTTCACACTTGTATTTGGTTGCCACGAAAACCCAACATCTATGTTAATGAGGACAAACTTTAATGTAAAACTTTGTCTCCAAAACCCAGTCCAAGAAGCTGACATCACAAATATTTAGCTATTCGTTTTTCTTTTTCTTTTACCTTTAAAGTCTTCCTGTGTCTAAAGTTCCCACAAAAATAAGTACTCCACCAATTTTTGGTTCAATCTCTTCTAAACTCAAAGATATATTTTGCTAACAAGATGCGTAGAGGAAACCGAAGTATACTCCACTTTTATCTTCTCTCTTAATACTTTCCTTAGATACCATATCAGAAACAGTGAAGTTATTCTTTGTAAAATTAGTTCAATAGATTCTTTTTCTGTTGGTCTTGCATTTGCTCAACAAGGTGCATGAAGACGACCAGACTTAAATCACCCATACCTTGTATGACAGTGTTTCTTACAACGGACAATACTTATTTGTCCTACTTCGACGTCCTCCTCTTAGCTCTTGCCTGATTTCCAATTAATTACAGCTTCTTGACTTCAAATCTTGTCAAGCTGAAGGACTATAAGGCCTACCCCAATGCTACATTGTCATGGTTTCTCTTATTAAACTCTTTTATTTGGATGTGGAATTTATTTTCATGTCTTCATTCAGTCGGTTCTGAATTGTAGTGAGCCAAATAGGCTTTGTAAAATCACTTTAGGTACCAAAAATATTAACACAATCTATATCAAAAAGTTTTGGCCTCCCTCCACTGCTGAAGCCAATATGCTTAGCTAGGGCTTCTAAGAATGCCTTTTCTTACCTTTTCAATTTGCTCAATTCTTTTCTTTTTTGGGGGGGGGGGGTTTCATCGAAGGGCCTGAACTCTGGGCCTGGGCACTGTCCCTCAGCTCTTCAGCTCAAGGCTAGCATTCTAGCTACAACACCACTTCTTGCTTTTTTTTTTCTTTTTGCTTATGTGGGGCTGAGGAATCGAACACAGGGCCTCATGCATGCAAGGCAAGCTCTCTACCACTGAGCCACCTTCCCAGCCCTGCTCAATTCTTTTCTGATCCCAAAACTTTTTGGCTTATGTAATAATGGAAGTCTTCACTATCTCATGTTAATAAGGATATTATATTTTGTGAACTACTTAGAAATGTGAAATAATTGGTTTGAAGAATCCAATCTGATGTTTTTCTGTGTTTCACTGCTTCACGCGCAAAGACATTGTGGAAAGTATTGCAAACAGAAAAATGTAACCCCAATACCTTCTTTCATTGTGGAGGGCACTTTCTCCCTAAATATTTTGACCCAAATTATCTTTTTCAGAGAATTACTGTTTGGTAATCAAAGGTCAATTCACCAATTTTGCTGTCTTATTTTTTTTAAGAACTTTGAATTTAAATTCCACTAGAACCTTGTTTCACACAATAAGAGTATATTTCCTGGGTAAGGAGAAATCTCAAGGGAACCTACAATATTTATAGCATGGTTTTTGAGGTTTGTTTGTTTATAGTGAAAATGATCCGTCTTCACCCACATTGCACCCTCTCTGCTAAATCTCCATGAATTTCTTTGAATGAAAGCCTATTTTACCAAGCAATCTTAAATTTTCTTAATAGGCTATGTTATTAAAAAGTTTGAACAATTATACTTTACCTGCCATAATTTTTTTTCTTTTGAAAATACTGTACAGAAGGGTTACAATTACATGGGCAAGATAATGAGTACATTTCTTATCAAGCATTGTAGCCTCCTCCTTTGTTTCCCCTTCCCATCCCTTCCCATCCTCCCCCTGCCCCCCCACCAAATCCTCCCGGCTCCCCCTCCCCCCCCGCATCAAAATTGTAAAGTTCGTTTTCGACATAACGACTTGTATATCACATTGTTGGAATGGGTCCACCTGTATCCCTATTTAAACAATTTGTTTTTCCCCTTCTCCTCCACAAATTATACCGACATCAAATACAGTGAAAGCAGGTGTTATACTGTGGGGGAGGGACATACAAAGCAATGAAGAAATAATCTTATAAATGTGTTAGAAACAATCGCATGAAAGAAAAAAATAACATTTGAATACATATCTTAGGGTTCATTTCCCTAACATCACCTTATCTGACCTTTTCTGCTTGACTCAGACATATACTACATATTGCAAATAAGGGAAACCCTGGGACCTATGTTTCTTTGGGCCTGACTTACTTCACTTAATATAATTTTTTCCAACTCTTTCCATTTCCTAACAAATGGGGCAATGCCATTCTTTCTGATGGAGGCACAGAATTCCATTGTGCATATATACCACATTTTCTTGATCCATTCATCTACTGAGGGACATCTGGGTTGGTTCCATATCTTAGCTATAGTAAATAGTGCTGCAATAAACATAGTCGTGTGTGTGTGTGTGTGTATGTGTGATTGTGTGTGTGTGTGTGTGTGTGAGAGAGAGAGAGAGAGAGAGAGAGAGAGAGAGAGAGAGAGAGTTTCGGAGATACCTACCCCCATCTCTGAAGTGCCTCATCCTCCCAGTGGTTAGTACATCCAGGATCCCCACCCCAAGGAAGGTGGGTAGGGGAGGGTACATAAGGTTACATTGAGTGGGATGATCTGAATTCTATCCTGAAACTGAAGCCTGGAGAGCTAATGGAGAGAAGGGGAGGTTTAGAGGAGCATCAAAGGAAGCCCCTTACTTTTGGCTACAAGTACCAGAGAGAAGACTGAATCCATTCTTTTTGGTAGTAAGATAATTCGTGCCCACTATTCATTTATTTTATTATTTTTTTGTGAGTCCTAGGGCTGGGTTTCAGGGCCTCAGTGTCTTCCCTAAGCTTCTTTCATTCAAGGCTGAGGCACTACCACTTGAGCCACAGAACTACATCTGGCTTTTTTTCTGGTGGGGGGAGGTGGTTTTTGGGAGATAAGAATATTACAGACTCTCCTGCCTGCACTGGCCCTTAGTCATTGCCATCAGACCTCAGCCTCCTGAATAGCCAGGATGATGGGTGGGAGCCACCAGTACCTGAAGGCCACCATCCATTTATATTCCCCTAGGGCCAGTGCCGGCCACCTGCACTGCACCCCCCTTATTGTGAGTGGGAAGTAATCATGGGTGTGTTTGATACTTCAACAGCCTGCCTACTTACCTTTGAGCATTGTTCCTGATCAGTTTGATGGCAGCTACTTCCTTATCCACAGCAATGACTTGGCTTTGTCACAAGAACAAATGTACCCCAAGAGGTGTCATGTCTGGAGTCTTTCCTCTGCACACCGCCCCCCTCCCTGAAATAACACACCCCAGCAAAGAGAAGTAGACATAGAATGAATTCATTTTCTTATAATCGGGGTCTGGCCAGATAGATGGCGGTGAGGATCAGAGGCCCAGGATCATGCTGGGTGGTTGGACAACACAATGCCTCCTCATCCAATTTCCTTTAACTGTCTTAGCAGAGGGTAGTGGGGAAGTACTCAGAGGATGGATGGACGATGAATAAACGTAATGTTCTAGCCCTGGCACAGAGGGGCTTACCTCAGGGAGCTATTTCAAAAGGCTGAGCAAGACAGCTCCTGACCCACAGCCCACTCCAGAATGAGAGGGTCACCGTGGGTCCCAGCCACATGGAGACGCTGAGCCACCTCCTGCAGGATCCATTCAACCAGTTCCTGAAAGAGAGACAGATAGAGAGAGAGAGAGAGAGAGAAAGAGTGAGAGAGAGTGAGAGAGAGAGGAGAGGGAGAGAGAGGGAGAGAGAGAGAGAAAGAAAGAAAGGAAGAAAGAAAGAAAGAAAGAGAGAGAGAGAGAGAAAGAGAGAAAGAAAGTCAGAATTGGAATTATGCCTGATGCCAGTGGCACAGGCATAATGCTATACAGGAAAATGAGATATGAGGATCATGGTTTAGAGCCAGCGCAGGCAGGAACGGCCTATGAGACTCTTATCTCCAAAGAAACACCAGAAATCCAGAAGTGGTGCTGAGGGCTCAAGTGGTAGAGCGCCTGCCTTGAACTGAGGAGCTAGGGGACAGCGCCCAGGACCAGAGTTCAAGCCCCAGGACTGACAAGAAGTGGACTTTCCACCACAACAAGTGGACTGAATAGCAGCCATTGTCATAGGGAGCATGGCAGAGAAGTCAGGCTGAGCTTCCTGTAAACTGAGGGTCATGAATAGGTCACCCAGCTTCTTCGTGCCTCATTTGCCCCAGCTGCAAAATTGAACACACTGAAGGATCCCCTTCCTCATGGGGATAGGGTAAGGATGACAGAGAGCCATGTTTTGTTTCATAATCCCATACCTGTTGCACGATAAATAACAGGCCCCATCTGAGCCCTTGCAGGATATCTTCCTGACATATGCTCACAGAATTTCCAAGAACCATATCTTGCAAATGCTCCTTCTATGCCTGTCCCTGCCCCAGTGATCCCCCTATATTGATCCCTTGTTTCCTCACAACTGTCCCAGGAGTATACTGAGGTCCAATGGTCAAGGCCCAGAGCTTCACCTGTGGTCAAGAATCAGCTGCTGTGGGCTAAGAGTTTGGGACTATCTATCTAAACCGATGACTAAACGTGGTGCAACCTGTCTAGCATCCTGATGCAGAGAACCAGTCATGGTGGCCAACACCTGTCACAGGAGGATCGTGATCCAGCCCTGCCTGAGCATATATTGAGTCTCTATCTCGGAAATGCCCAAGACAGAAAGGCTTGGCTTTCATGGTAGAATACCTGACTGGCAAGCCTAAGGCCTTGAGTTAAAACTCTAATATACCAAAAAGAATCAGAGGCCCGATGCCACAGACTCATGCCTATAATCCTAGCTACTCAGAAGGCTGAGATCTGAAGATCATAGGTCAAGATTTAAAATAGGGTTGGCCTCACCCATCAGACTTCATGATGAGAAGACCCAGAGTCTGACCCATCCAGTGCGCTCCATAGTAACAGAACTGGCATACTTACTAAGTGCTGGCCATACTCTCTGTCCCCCTGTGGAGGCACCCCCTGTGGGCCCCGCCCCCAGGTCCTCCCAAGCTCCCTCTGCCACCAACCAGGGACAAGGGAGAAGACAGCTCCAGGGAACACAGACCCCTTGGTCTTATAATTTAAGCGTTTCACCCTTCCAGGCCCCCAAACCTAAGACAAAACATCAATGCACCCCCCAAAGATAGCAGTTAGAAGTTACGAAAGGGTCCAGCGCTCCTTGTTGGAACCCACTTCTACACACACACACACACACACACACACACACACACACAAATCCGGCACAGGTAGTTCATGTCTGTCATCCTAGCTACACAGGAGGCTGTGGTCTAAGTATCACAGTTCAAAGCCAGCCTATGCAGGAAAGGCTCAGAGGCTCTTATCTACAGTGAACTACGAAATGGTTAGAGATTGACCTGTGGCTCAAGTGTCAAAACAGTAGCTTTGAGCTCAGAAGGTAAGGAACAACACCTATGCCCTGAGTTCAAGGCCCAGTTCTTCTACTTACAAACACACACAGACACAGACACAGATACAACACACACACACACACACACACACACACAGCCCAAGGCTTCAGCAGTCCCTGAGAACAGAACCATGAACTCATTCCATTAGGATCACATCCCACCCCCAAGAAGGTGTCACTACTGACGTCAGACCGACTGTAGACAAAACATTGAGCCTCTCATATATCTGGAATGTCTCATAGACCAGCATGGCATTTCATACCGTACACACTGCTATGCAGAAAACTTAGCCACCTCTTTTTTTGTTGTTAGTCATGGGGTTTGAACTCTGGGCCAGGTCACTGTCCCTCAACTTTTCAGCTGAGGTGAGCACTCTCCCACTTAAGCCACAGCACCACTTCCTGTTCTCTGGTGTTCCATTGGACATCAAGTCTCACAGACTTTTCTGCCCAAGCTGGCTCTGAACCATGGTCTTCACATCTCAGCTTTCTGAGTAACTAGGATGACAGTTGTGAGCCACTGGAGAATTCCGGTTGCAGCCACCTTCACATACCCAGAGGAAAACCATCTCATAAGGCCACAAACTTCTTGCAACCCTTCACTTCAGACTTTGTCACCAAGCATCCAAATCCATCCTTTATTGGAGAGAATACAGACACAGCAATCCCATCCCTGCAGCCATTCACCCACTCCCTGCCCGCCAGAAGCCACGTCCTCTTGAAGCTGTGACTTCAAGCTGGGGTAAACTTGGGGAGTTCTTAGAAATGAGTGTACAGTGGGGCAAGCACCTGGTTTCCCAACCACAGCAACCCCATCTTCGGCCCTCCCACACCTGGACCATCCTTTGCAGGCAAATATGTTTTACTTACTTTCTTTTTTCAGTTGTGGGGCTTGAACCCTAGACCTGGGTACTGTCCCTGAGCATTTCAGCTCAAGGCGAGCACGCTACAACTTAAGCTACAACACAACACCACTTCTGCTTTTCTGGCAGTTCGTTGGAGATAAGAGCTTCAAGGTTTTCCTGCCCAGGCTGGCTTTGACCCCTGATCCTCAGATTTCACCTCCTGAGCACGTAGGATGACAGTCAGAGCTAGTGCCACACTAGTGCCACAAAGATACTTTTGCGTGCCTGCCATCCTATCCCCTCAGGAGACTGAGATCTGAGGACTGCAGTTGGATGCCACCCTTGGCAACAAAGTCCATGAGAACTCTTTATCTCCAATTATAAACACCCAAACAAGTTGGAAGTGGAGCTGTGGCTCAAATGGTAGAGTGCTAGCTTTGAGTATAAATGACAAGGGATAGAACCCAGTCCCTAGTTTCTAGCAAAGACCCACCCAAGAAAGGGAAGCAGGTGGGCATACACAAGCTGAAAGCTCACACATAATACTCAAGACTCCCAGAACAGACCCCATCCTGCTCTGATTCTCTAGATTCTATGTCCTACATCATGCTAATCATAGATGGAACTTACCATGCACCAAGTTAGGATGTTCAAGTACAATCGCATATTCAGGATCCCCTGACCTTATCAAAGACTCAAGATCTCTCACTGTGCTGCCTCTACACTGGGTAGGGAGGTGAGGTCTAGTTATCCAACCACAGGATGTGGGAATGAAAGGATTTCTCGGCCAAGGGACACAGACTCAAGGGCTCCAGGTCCCTCTCTCTCAGGAAGGAGAAAAGGGATGATCTCTCCCAGGAATGTTCCTGGTTTGTGAGTATCCTCAAAGAAACAACCCTGCTCAGAGACCAGTGCCTCTGGTTTTCCCACCAGCCTCTATCCAAACCTGCCCCACCTTCTGTCTGCCCTCTCTAAATCCCAGATCTGCCACCTAGACTAAATGCTGACCCAGCAAAGAGACCTATGTCATCCTCTGAGATGGCAATCACGGGGTCCTAGCGCCCCCTAGAAGAGTCTGGGGCCTCAAGGGTCCTTACTCCCACCCTCATTCCCTGGCTGTCCTGTACTAGTGGCCAGCTTACTTCTGTCTCTGGTGGAGGAAAGAACAGGGGAGGGGGTTGTCAAATTCAGGTTGAGCCCTAGAAAGTCCCAGTCCCCAAGGATGTACTGCACAGTCATCCTGCAGTGGGCAATAACCAGGAGGTCAATGGTGAACCCAATGTTCCAGGACTCTTAATAGCAGTGTGGATGCGTCAAAGGCTCTATCAATTTTGGTCTAGGTTGTAAGGAGAAGTCATGGCTCCAATGTGCTGATACTCCTGACCTGTAATCGTTCTCCCTCTTAAACTTCCTGGTTATCCCTTGCCCCCCTCCCCTGACACTCCCTCACACCAATACCTCCCTAGGCCTTGGACAGCTTGTTCTTATCTGACTAGAAAATAAACTCATTGGCGCCAGGGATGACTGAAACCTGGTGACCTGCCCTGAGTCCTAGTGTCTACCCGAGGCTGCTTCCCTCTGCAGTCGGGTACCACACAGCTCCTGGATGTCAGAAATCCAAATCAAGGCTCACATCTTCTCCCTTCTTCCTTCCTTTCCTCTTTTTCTCCATCTGGCCTTCCCTCTTCTTTCTCTCTTTCGTTCCTTTCTCACACTCCTGGGCCTTGAACTCGGAGCCTAGGTGCTGTCCCTGAACATTTTTACTCAAGGCCAACAGATTATGGCTTGAGCCACATATCCACTTCTGGTGTTTTCTTTTTGGTAATTAGTTGGAGATAAGAGTCTCACAGGCTTTCTTGTCTGGGCCTCAAGCATCGATCCTCCCATCACAGCCTCCTATGTAGCTAGGATGACAGGCATGAAGCACCAGCATCCAGCTGAAACCAATGTTTCTTCATGTGCTGTGGAACCAGCACTGGAAACTCTCATTGTCTATGACCCCTCCAGAGCCTGGCGCACACTGTACCTCTTTGTTGGATAATACTACAGAATAGTCCCATCCCATTCAGGTAAGTATCCTTGTCGGTGGGGCAAAGCCTGATGTAGCTCTCCCACAGTTCTCCCTCCTCCCTCTTCCCACCCTCCTGGTGTCACAGAACTTAACTCTTTTGGCTCTTAAGACATGATCCACTGTGTACTCGCTGGATTCCGGGGCCTCTGGGATACCTATCTTCTCAAGATTCTCTAGTCAGCGGCTGACCAGCTCTGTGGCACTCAATTCCCCACTCAGGAGTGAATGAGGTTGCCATGAGCTGAAGGCCAGGCTCAAGGGACCTACTCTCCTACCCCTGGAGCCAGCCAGGATGGCCCACCACATCTGGCCTCCAAGTTTCATGTTGCAGAGAAAGGATCCTCAAGGCATCTTGGGTTTCTGAATCTCCCAGAGTCTAGTGCAGGTGCTGAGAATCCTCTCTACGCACAGCTGGCTGCCTAGGGATGGTGAGGTCACAACTTCTGCTCCCCATGACATCCTCAATGTTATGTCTAGGTCGTAGGACCCCCACTAAGGCGACCACCAAGAGTCAGACTCTACAGCTGTTTTATTTAAACGAGCTGCAGCTCGGGCCTTGTCCTACACTCTGATACAGCAGAGCCCAGGAAGAGAGCCCCGAGCTAAAGATTTACAGGTCTTATAAAGGCACACAACCAGGTGGTTTAGCACCACGTGTTGCTCTGCTCTGAAACAAGCAACAAATTGTGACTGTCTCAAGTACTTTAACCCTTCACTCAATAGTGGTGTTCACACTAGAGAGAGTCAGAGGAGAATCAACAGCTGCCGCATAAAAGCAATCAAGGCACAACATTCATAGCAAGAGACCATCTGGCTTGGGAACTCTGCTTGTGATATATTGATTGTTGGCTGAAATGGTCCGTCTAATTTGACCCATAATCCCAGGCATTAGTGGAAATTGCCAGCTTCAAGAAAAAACCCTGGAAAAGCTGGCATTTCAGTTGTCCCAATCAAATTTAATGGTTTCCAAAGTTAGCGGTCCTCTTTTCTTTCCAGACAGCCCACAGCAGGTTACAGAAACGCATTCAGCAAGCCCTAGCTAACTGCCATGGCCTGACACCGAGCAGGCTCCAGCAGGGGGAATGCACTTGCCTACCACTGCCCAGCTGGAAACAGCACAGGCAGGACACAGATTAGAGTCTGCAGGACCCCAGGGAGGACTTCCCTCCAGTGCACTCCCCCGGGAGGGAATCCACACCGCCAGTGGGATCCCAGAGCTCCCTTCCCAGATGCCCATGGACACCGTCAATGCCATGGGTAACATTGCCCTCTCATCCTCGGTAGTAGTGAACCATCTGCAATGTCACACCATTCACCACTTCCAAGACCCTCCCAGCTTCACAGCCCCTGCCTTACTAACACCCCAATCTGGTTCCCTAATTACATTTGACAGTCACATTCCCAAACCTTGTATTAGCTCCAACTATACACACGATAGCAGACTGTCTGGCTGGAAGAGTACGGCCCACAAGCCTTCAGGCTTAAGACAGAAGGTGTACTCTTTGAACTGTGGTTCACACAGGCCTCCTAGGGGAGACCCACGCAGGCCCAGCAGCTACTGTGGGCTATAGGAAAGGGGGAAGAGAGAGGTGGAAAGGAATGTCTACTGAAATCTTCCCCAAAGGAGCCATGAAACAGTGAAGGTGAAAACAAAAATTATGGCTGGTCTCATACTTGGCATTGATGAAAAAAGTACAACACACACACACACACACACACACACACACACACACACACACACACATCCAGAACAGTGACTGTAGACTCATCCATGCAGCACCTGCAATTTGCCAACTGATCACTCACCTGAGCACAGTCAGGTTCTCTCTCTTTCTCTCTCTCTTTCCCTCTCTCTCTCTCTCTCTTTCTCTCTCTCATGCACACACACACACACACACACACACACACACACACACACACACATAGACTCAGAGTAGTGCCCCTCCTGAGTTTGTTGGTTCCTCATCTGGGGCAATGTACAAGCTGGAGCACAGGAGTTCCCTTGTCCGAACCAGGGGCTTGATCCAAGGAAGCACCGCTCTAATAATGCTGAATCACCCTGCCTCACCCTTTCTACAGGGCCAGATATTTTTCCTTGGGAATAACCAGCCTTGACTCCCCATTCACCAAAACCCTAGGCCAGGACTCTGGGTGAAGGAGTCCTGAGACAGGTGGCTCTTCAGAGCCTGGACTGAAAACAAGCAGGAGGTCATGGTGCCCCCAGAGCAGTGTCTGACTTGGGGTAGGGGCAGTGTTGGTGAAATGGATGGGGTCCAGAAGGCTACATACATGGATGAACTTCATATTCCAGCCTAGATGCTTCTGGGTGACTTGGTGGATTCTTGGGGAGAATCAGGACACCAGATGGACCTGGAGCACCAGCAGATGCTGGCAGAGCTCGGAAATGTGATCACCCTGAGAATGCTGTT
Organism: Dipodomys spectabilis; assembly: GCF_019054845.1. Lineage (NCBI taxonomy): Eukaryota > Metazoa > Chordata > Mammalia > Rodentia > Heteromyidae > Dipodomys > Dipodomys spectabilis. The sequence goes on along the minus strand of NW_024870734.1, from coordinate 348,211 downwards.
GACAGCTGGAGTGGGGGGGACAGGCAGGGTGTACATGTGTTGGAGGGGCATGTTCTTCCCAGACATTCACCTTCTATCTGACCCCTAGTGCCCTCACCTTCCTAGTGGGCTCTTCTGGGACCCTCCTCAGGGGAAAGGGTGACTGAGCACAAAAGACAAGGGCTCACACAGAATCGGGGTGGACTATCTTCTGCATCCAACACCCTCCCACCCCCAGAAAAAAGGAAAAATCGCAAGAAGGCAAGTGTGGAGGTGCTGTTCCCCACCTCTGACTAAAGCCACCAGGTCCCCCCAGGAAGAGGAAGGGTGCAGATGCATGGCTCTGTGGCTCCCACTGCTTTAGGTCAGGAGCTCAGTGGAGCCCCCTCTTCATCCATCCCTGCATCTGCCCTTTTCCTGGGACACTGGCCACTATGGATGGGGGTGGGATCCCCGGATCAACATCAAACCCTCCACCCCCCACTCCTGGGGTGCATTTGTGGCAGAGTCAGGGCTGGCCTGCCTGGTGCTGGGGAGGCACTTTTGGCACACAAGAGGGGAGGCAGGAGTCACAGGTCTGGGTCCGTGGGGGGTGTGGTGTAGGGGGAGGTCGTGAGGTGCAGACCCATGTGGCTTCCACTGGGGACCGCGACCGGGTCAAGGCTGCAAAGAAGCCAGGGGTGCAACATCAATGGGTGACTCCAAGAGGCACCACAGGTCTAAGCTGGCAGCAACCTGTTTCAAACGAGGTGCCACAGGTAGGACAGGAGAAGGGGTTGGGGCAGAGGTGGGCAAGTGGCAGGGCTGAGCTCGCCCCCTTCACAGCTGAGCTCCTGGTGCAGGGGCCTTGGACTCAGGGCCTACCTTGCCTCTGAGTCTCCCTAGGGCTGTGAGAGGGATGTGCCTGCTCTGCGGGCTTTGTGTCCTCTGTGCTCCTGGCCCAGACCTGTGCTCCTACAGCAGCGGAGGAGAGTCATGGATGCTGCCACCCCTGGTGTATGTGCCTGACTTCTCTACTCTCTCTGCCCCCACTTCTCACCCAGGATGCCCAGCCCCTGCTGTGCAAGTATGCCAGCTCCCATGTACCCCTGGCTACAGCAACTATGTGCCCCTTCGGCCACGTCTTGTTCTCCCCTCAGTCACACCCCCTCCCCACCTCGGCCATGCCCCCATCCCTGATTTTGTGCTTCCCTGACTCTGCCCTAAGGCTACCAGGCCATGGCATTAGCAGTCTCACCTCAGCACAGGGCTTCCCCCCAATCCCAGCAGCTGCCTGCCCAACCACTGGGGGAGACTCTTCTCCATCCACCCCACACACCAAGCAGGTGCAAGGTACCACTCTGTTATTATGTGTGTGTGTGTGTGTGTGTGTGTGTGTGATTGTCCTCTCAAGGACTCAGAACACTGAATCTTTAGGGATGACAACACACAGCACACTTTAAAATAAAAGCACAAAGAACCCTGTGTAATGTATTCAGCACAATGTGCCTATTGAAGGACTCAGTACATAGCCACTTTTGGAATCCTCATAGTAATTTAATTACCAATAAGATTACACATGCCATTTTGACATCGCTAAAATATCAAAACATTATGACATTAATGTCATAGTGAAATTAGAGACATATTGTGAATTCCATTTCTGTGATTTCATTCTATTACAAGCTAGCAATATAGGTGGATATCAGAAATCCATTGGGACCTCAAAGCCATTGTGACATGAAAATCACTTTGTGACATCACAGTGGCATTGTGATATCATTAACCTGATCTGACATCACAAACCTGTCGTGTGCATTGTGACCTCATCACCAATGTGACATCACAAAGCCATTGTGATATCACATTGCTATTGTGACATTACAATCACCTTGATACCTCCCAAAACCATTATGACATCTTTAGCACGTTTAAAAAAACACATGGCCTTTGTGACATCACATTCCCTTTGTGTATCCATATCCTCATTGTGAAATAACAATTGAGATCAAATATGCCATTGTAATATCACAAAGCATTTACAATATAATCATTGGTGTGACATCATATTGTCATTATGACAACAGGTCATTGTGACATCACAAATCTGTAATGACATCATACCACTATGACACCACATTGTCATTGTTACAACATATATACATTATGAAGGCCTATTATGTGATTTCGTTGTATTTCAAAACACATTTTGACTTCATAACCATTGGAATATGACAATCTTTGAGATATAACATTGCCATTGTGTTATCTCTAAACAACTGTGACAACTCAAACATGTCCTGTCCTCATAAGTTTTGTGACATGTTGCCACTGTGTTAGGCCCATAGAGAGCTCAATCTATTTTTGACCTCATATTATTTCAGGTATGACATTAAATATTAGAAATATACTGTGATGTTATGAATATTGTGACATCACTCTGCTAGACGTAATGACCATTGTGTCACATTATCACATCACAAATCTGTTCTGACTTCATCACATTTGGGCCAACAAATGACTTTGGAATCCTCACAATCCCACTCTAAACTCATATACTCATTATAAGTTAATGACAATTGAGGTCTAGAATGCCATTGTCACATCACCAAACTACTGCGACATCACAAAACTATTTTGAACTCATCACTATTATGCCATCACCAACTAATTGTGACATAAAACACTCTTATGACATTATAATATGACATCATATTGCAATTGTGATATTACTGAACCCTCATGCTTTCACAAAACTATTATAATCTCACCACATCTTAGAAAATTATGGCCTTTGAAACATCAAGCTCCTTCCGTGAACTTGTATCATTGTGAACTTGTAGCAATTGAAAATTGAAATAAGATGTGATATTGTAAACAAGTTTTGACATCACTAACCCATTTTTATATCATTAACACTTTGACAACCAGAACCTGTAAGGAACCTTAGCACTTCTGCCAAAAACATGGTTTTTGATTCATCAGAGTTCATTTGTATATGTCATTGTGACTTCATTCTCATATCCTCACTATATACTAATGGCAATTAAGAACTGACATGCCATTGTGACATCATAAACCTTTTGTGACATCATCACCAGTGTGACATGACTGTCATTATGACACCATCAGCTCATTGTAACATCACCAAGCTACAGTGACATCATTGCATTATGACATCGCATTGCCATTTTGCTGTCATAGACACATTGTGAATGTGTATCTTGTGATTTCATTCTATTTCAAATGATCACATGTCATATCTGAAGTATGATTTAAACAATTTTATGAACTCAGAGATGCCAAAGAGATCACACTGGCAGCATGTCAAAAAATTTATGAGAATAGGAAAATTTTGTGATGTCACAGTGGGTTAGTGATATCATAATGGCAATGTGGTGTCATCAAGGTCACATTGTCACAGTGATATCACAATCACCTTGTGATATCCCAAACCTGTTGTGAGCTCTTAGCACAATTGAAAAAGCACATGGTGTTTGTAACATCACAGTCCCTTTGGGTAAGCATAGTTGATATCAGAAACACTGCGGTGACATCACAAACTCATTGTGATATCACATTGCCATTGCACCACCATGATCACATTGTTACATCCCAAACCTATTATGATTTCAGAAGCTTTGAAAAAAGCATGGCCTTTGTGACATTACAGGCCATTTGTGTTTGTAACATCACAGTCCCTTTGGGTAACCATAGTTGATATCAGAAACACTGCCGTGACATCACAAACACATTGTGATATCACATTGCCATTGTACCACCATGATCACATTGTGACATCCCAAACCTATTATGACCTCAAAAGCTTTGAAAGAAAGCATAGCCTTTGTGACATTACAGGCTATTTGTGTACCCATAGCCTCATTTTGAGCTAATGAAAATTGAGATCGTACATGCCATTTTAACATTGCAAATACTTTGTGACATCATTACCAGTGTAACATCACATTGCCATTATGACAACATTAGCCAATTGGGACATCATAAAACAGTGACATCATAGCATTATGCCATCACATGGTCATTGTGATGTCACAGATACATTGGAATGCCTATTCTGTGATTCCATTCTATTTCAAATGTGGCAGGTGGGTTGATATCAGAAATATATTGTGACCACATAATCATTATGGGATCACAATACCTTGATGACACCACGTTGCCATTATGATATCACTAAACCACTGTGACATCACAAAATTTTCCTATTCTCATAAATTTTTTGACATGCTGCCAGTGTGATCTCTTTGGCATCTCTGAGTTCATAAAATTGTTTAACTCATATTTCAGATATGACATGTGGTATCAGAAATCCACTGTGTCATCATGACCACTGTGACATCATACTGCCAGATGTCATCACCACTGAGTCACATTGTGACATCACAAACCTGTTAAGACCCATTACACTTTTGCCAACATATGCCTTTGGATACATCATTATCCCTTATGAACATCTATTCATTGTCAATTAGATATCTGGCATGAGAGTGTGATATCACCATCCCATTGTGAAATCACAAACCTATGTGACCTCATCACCTGTACGGATCACCATTTGTGACTTCAAAACAATACTAGCTCATGTAATGATAACATCACATTGCCAATGGGATATCTCTGTCCCCTTGCATTTTCACCAACCTATTATGTCCTCATAATATTTTACAAAATTTATGGCCTTTCTCACTTCTAGCTCCGTATGTAAACTTGTATTTCTTTGTGATCTAGTAGAATGAAATTGGACATGTAATGGTAATCTTACAATTCATTGTGACATCACTATCCAAGTGTGACATATCACCACTGTGACATCACAAACCCATTGTGACATCACATTGTCACAGTGATATCATGATCACCTTGTGATATCCCAAACCTGTTGTGAGCTCTTAGCACAATTGTAAAAGCACATGGTGTTTGTAACATCACAGTCCCTTTGGGTAACCATAGCCTCATTGTGAACAAAGGACAACTGACATCAGATATGCCATTGTACCACTACAAACTCTTTGTGACATCATCTACAGAGTGAGATCACATTGTTGTTAGGATACCATCAGCCCACTGTGACATCCCAAAATGACAATGACATCATAGCATTATGACATCACATTTTCATTGTGAGGTCATAGAGACAATGTGATTGCTTATTCTGTGATTTCATTCTATCTCAAATGTGGCATATAGGTTGATTTCAGAAACCCACATCACCATTGAGCCATTGCAATCCCTTTGTGACCATATTGATATTATAATATCATTAATGCAATGTAACATCACAAACCTGTCTTGTCTTCATAAATTATTAACAAGAGACTATCTTGACCTGGGCTGGATGCCCAGAGCTAATTGTAGCCTCAACCATGAACCCTCAAACCTCCAAAGAGCAGCCCAACCATTTGTTAACTGGTCTTCAAACAACCAACCCCCAAAATAATCATCTCCAAAGCTCCACACTTCAAAGGACAAGGCTTTTTCCTTTCCCTTCATCCTCCATCTCTACAGACATGTCCTACTTTTCAGGTCTTTTCATTTTTTCCTTCCACCATTCCCTTCTTCTCTTCAGGTTGCTGTCCTCTTGAGAGGCCTTCCTTGCCCTATCCAGGTGGCCAGTTGCAGTACTTCACCTCGTGCTTTCCCTCAATTTCCTCTCCTCCCAGGTCTTTACCTTCCTGCAGTCTCATCACTTCTTTCCTTCCAGGACTTTCCCCTTTTTCTTCCCCCTTCTGTTGCTCTGAACATGCAACCTATATACAGGCTGTACCCTGACCCCACTAAAATATGTTTCCTGCATAACAGTTTTCAATCATCACTTCCCAAATGTCCATGCCCAATAACTTCTTGGCAACTCACCATGTGGGGCTTAACAACCTATCTCTTCAGCAGCATGTCCTGCCCACTCCAGCGGCATGCACCCCCCTCTCTGGTGGTCCAGACCAGGAGGTCATGATGACTATCTGTTCCCCTTGGATTATAGGGTCACTGCTGGTTATTACAGTGTCCTCATGGATAACTAGTAGTGATTGAAATTGGACAAATAATTGTGATATTACAAACTCATGACCTAACTAACCCATTGTGACCTCAAAACCACTGTGACATCATGAACCCATTGTGACATCACATTGCTGTTTAGACACCAGGATCACATTGTGACATCCCAAATCTATGATAACATTTTATAACCTTTGAAAAACTGTATAGCTTTGTGACATAACAGTGCCTTTGTGTACCCAAATCCCCACTTTGTAATATTGACAATTGAGGATCAGACATGACATTTTAACATCAAAAAGTTTGTGAGGTCATCACAACTGTGACATCACATTGTCGTTGTGATACCATCTGCTCATTGTGAAATCACAAATCTAAAATATGATAAAATTATAATTTCACATTGTCATTGTGATATCATCGACACATTATGAATGCCTTTTCTGTGATTTCATTCTATTTCAAATGTGGCATGTAAGTGGATATCATAAACAAATCATGAACTTATAATCATTGTGACATCACAATCCCTTTTTACATCATATTGCCATTGTGATATCACTAACACACCGTGACATCACAAACCTATCCTGTCATCATAACTTTTGTGACATGCCTTTTTTCCTCATAATCTGTTGGCGATCTCATTAGATTTCACATATGACATTTGATATCACAAATTCCCAGTGACATCATGACAATGGTGACATCACCCTGCCAGATGTCATAACCATTGTGTCAAATTCTGATATCACAAACATTTTAGGATTTCAATATGTGACAACACATACTTTTGTAGAAACCACAGTCCCTTTGTGAACTCATATTCTCATTGTAAGTTAAAGACAATTGAGAACCATCATATCATTGTGACATTGCCAGCACATTGTGACATCACCAATCTTTTGTGACTTCATCACCAATGTGGCATCATCAACTATTTGTGACACTAAAACAATATTCTGACATGATGTAGTGAGTTGACATTTCCATGGTGATATCACTACCCCACTGTGTTTTCAAGAACCTAAGATTACCTCATAACATTTAAAAAAATTCATGTCCCTTAGGACTTAAATCTCCTTCTGTGAACTTGTATGCACATTGTGAAATAGTAGCAATTCAAATTGGACATGTGTTTGAGATAATACAAAATCATTATAGCATAAAAAACCATTGTGACCTCATCACAACTGTGAATCATAAAGCTATCATGACCCCTAACTACATTTGAAAACACAAATGTTATTTGTGACATCACAGTCCCTTTGTGTACCCATATCCTCAATTTGAACACATGACAATTGAATTTATATATGCCATTGTAATATCAGGAAACCCTTTGTGACCCCACCACCAGTGTGACAACACATATTCATTATGACACCATCACCAATTTAAAATGACCTCATAGCATTATGACATTACAGTGTTATTGTGAGGTAACAGAAACATTGTAAATGCCTATTCTCTTATTTCATTCTATTTTAAATGTGGCATGTGGGTTGATATCAGAAAATCATTGTGATCTCATAAATATATGGCATCACAATCGCTTTGTGACATCACAGTGCCATGGTGATATCACTTACACACTGTGACATCAAAAACATGCCTTGTCCTCATAAGTCTTGTGATGTGCTGCAATTTTGATGTCTTAGGCCCTTTATGAGCTTGTAATCTGTTTTCAACATAATATTTCAGTTATGATATGTGATATCAGAAATCCACTGTGACATCATGACCATTGTGACATCATACTGACAGACATTATGACCATTGTGTCACACTATGAGATCACAATCCTCCTAGGAATTCATCACATTTGTGACAACACATGCCTTTGGAGATACCACAGTCCATTTGTGAACTCATATTCTCTGTGATTTCATGACAACAGAAACTTTATGCCATTTGGATATCACCAACCAATTGTGACATCATAGACCTACTGTGACCACTTACCTGTATGGCATCACCAACTAAATGTGACATTAAAACTTTTTGTGATGTCACAATGTGACACGATGTTCATGACTTCTGTCAGTTTGATGTCACAATGGTCATGATGTCACAGTGGATTTCTGGTATCTCGTGTCATACATGAAATATGAGGTTGGAAACAAATTATCAGGGCAAAAAGTTCTAAGATATCACAATGTCAGCATGTCACAGAAGTTATGAGGATAGGAGAGGTTTGTGATGTCACATGGTATTAGTTATATCACAATGGCATTGTGATGTCACAATGTGATTATGATGTCAAAATGGTTATGTAGGCACAAAAATGTGTTTCTGATATCAACTCTCATGCCAATTTTGAAATACAATGAAATCACAGAATAGGCATCCACAAGGTGTCTATGATGTCACAATGACAATTGTTGTCATAATGTGATTATGTCATTGAGTTTGGTGATGTCACAATGAGCTGATGCTCTCATAATGAAAATGTGATGTCACACTGTTGAGGATACCACAAACACTTTTTGATGTTACAATGGCATGTCTGATCTCAATTGTCATTGGTTAACAACAAGGATATGGGAAGACAAAGGGACTGTAATGTTGAAAAGGGCATGTGATTTTTCAAAGGAGCTAAGAGGTCATAATAGATTTGAGATGTCGCAATGGAATCATGATGTCACAATGACAATATTGCCACAATGGGTTTGTGATGTCATGCTAATGATGATGTCAAAATGGGTTTGTGATGTCACAACGAGTTGGCAATATTACAATCAAATTTCCAATTTCAATTGCTAATAGTTCACAAGGAGGATATTGTAATAATCAGTAGTGCCCTGATAATCTATAGGGTCCAAGAATCAGTCTGGCCCCATCTCCTGGCCAGCTGGAGAGGACAGGGCATTCTGTGGGAGGGGCTGGTACATTAACCACCAAGTGTTGAGCTGTTAAGAAGTGATTGGGCTGTGGGGAGTTTTGGATGTTACAGTAGAAAACTGTTGGCAGTTGGAGTGGAGAAAGGCTACAGACTTTATATATGCTGCTTGTTCAGAGCAATGGAAGGGAGATAAAATTGAAAAGTTCTGGAAGGAAGGAAGTGGTGTGATAGAAGAAGGGGAAAGGCCTGAGAGGAGAGAAAGTTGAGGGAGAGCAGGAGGTGAAGGATGGCAACTGACGACCCAGGCAAAGCAGTTCAGGCCTGTGGAGAGTAGAGAGGCCTGAAGAGAAGAAGGAACTGGTAGAAAGGAAAAAGAGAAAGACTTCAAAGGAAGTATAGGTCTGTAGGGAAGGGGACAAAAAGGCTTGCCCTTTGATGTTTGGAGCTTTGGATAGCATAATTTTGGGGGTTGGTGGTTTGGAGAACGTTTATTATATTAAATGTGTCTCGATGGATTCTCTTGAACACTAGAGGTCCTAATTTTTGGAGACCCCATGGAGATTAATCCATTTGGATGGCATCAGGCCTTGGCCCAGGGAAAATTCCCCATAGGTGAGAGTGTCAGCATGCAGGGCCTCGAGTGTTTGTCTCCAGAGGACAAACATGGACAAAAATCATGTAGGTACCTTTAGGGGTGCATCTGGGCAAGCTTGCCAGCCTGTTTTTGGAACCCCCTCTAGAGGTCATTTGTGGCTTCCTTGGGAAACCATCTGGAACCTCCTTGAGAGGTCATGTAGGGCTTCCTTGGGAAGCCATCTGGAACATCATCAAGACTGCATCTGCAACTTCCTTGAGAAGCTATCTAAGACCTACCCTGGAGGTCATCTTGGGCCTTCTCCAGTGGCCATCTTGGAATTTCTCCAGAGGTCATCTGGGGCTTCCTCAGGAGGCCACCTGAGACCTATTCAAAAGTAGTCATTGGGGATTCCTTAATTGCCAACTTAGGACGACCTCCTGAGGTCATGTGGAGCTTCTTTGGGAGGTCATCTCGGGTTACCGTGATGAAAAATCTGACTGTCTTCAGACATCATCTGGGACTTCCTTGAGAATCTATATAGGACCTTCTCTGGAAGTCATCTGTCGCTTTCTCAAGAGGGATATCTGGAACCTTCTCTGGAGTTCATATGTGGCCTCCTTGATTGGCTTTCTGGGAGCTACTCAAGAGGTAATCTCAGCCTCATTGAGAGGACATCTGGGACCTCCTTTGGAGGTCATCTGACACTACCTTGGGAAGCCATTTGGAAACTCCGTGAGAGGTCATCTAGGGCCTTCTAGGGAGGATATATATGAAATCCTCCAGAGGTCATCTGCAGCATCCTCAAGAGGCAATCTGGGATGTTCTCTCTGTCATCTGGGATCTCTGCAGAGGTCAAAATTGAGTGGTGTGGGACATGTGAGTTAAGTGTCTGTGGCTCTTGGTCTGTGTGTGTATGCTGATAGTTCTATCTGTGTCCTGTATGTACCTCTGTTTACTCCTTTTCTCAGGATGGGAGAACAGGCAAAAAGTTGTCATATCCAAAAAATATTCTCCCCCAGGTTTACAGAATCCTTCAGAGGGAGTTGCCATCAGCAACTCTAATCTAAAGTCCTTCCATACCAAAAGTGGCTACTTGTACCAGCCTGAGGTGTTACAACGTGGTATGTTACCCTTATTACCCTTGAGACAGGAACATGGAGAAGGTGGTGGGCAGGCCACCTTTCTAATATATTTTTCCTTTACAACTAGTGACCTGTATAACTGGAAACAGCAAAATCCATCCTTTTCAGAAAGAATAAAACCAGGTGCTCATTACCTCATTAGAGCACAAGCACATCTGGGATGAGTGTCAGCAATTTTTACAGCTATGTTTCACCTGGTAGGAAAGGGACTGAATCCTGCTCAGTGACTTAAAGGTGGTCCTTGGAACACACACTACCCCCACTATTGAACCAGACGATTTGGTGTTTTCTTTTTGGTAGTTAGTTGGAGATAAGAGCCTTAAAGGATTTCCTGCCCTGTCCTTATGCCTCTATTCTTCTAACTCAGCCTCCTAAGTAGCTAGGATGACAAGCGTGATGCTCCAGCATCCAAACCACGGTTTCTTCATGTGCTGTGGAACCAGCTCTGGAACCTTTCATCGTCTATGACCTCCCGACACAGTGGACCCTGGCACACTGTAACTCGTTGTTGTATAAATAAATGAGCTTCGGCCAATGACAATACTACAGAAAAGTCCCATCCCATACAGGTAAGCATCCTGGGGGGCCGGTCAAAATCTAATGTAGCTCCCCCAGTTCTCCTTCTTCCCACTTCCTGCCCTCCTGGTGCCACCGCACTTAACTGTTTTGGCTCCAAGGATGTGAGCCACAATGTACTAGCTGGATTCTGGGTCCTCTGGGATGCCTACCTTCTCAAAGATGTCTGGCCAACAGCTGACCAGTTCTGTGGCATTCAATTCCCTACTCAAGTGTGAACAAGGTTGCAGTGATCTGAAGGCCTTGCTCAAAGGGCCTCCTCTCCTCCCCCCCGGGGCCAGCCAGGATGTTCTACCACATCCAGTCCCCAAGTTTCATGTTGCAGAGAAAGGATCCTCAAGGTGTCCCGGGTTTCTGAATCTCCCAGAGTCCAGTGCAGGTGCTGGGAATCATCTCTGTTCACAGATGGCAGGCTAGGTATGGCGAGGTCACAATCTCTGCTCCCCACGACATCCTCGACTGTGGTGGTCACCCTAGAGAGAGCCAGAGGGGAATCAACAGCTGCCGCATAAAGGCAGTCAAGGCAGGACGTTCATAGCAGGAGACCATCTGGCTGGGAACTCAGCCTGTGCTGCTTTGAACGTCATTGTTTGGTGGCTGAAGTGATCTATCTAATTTGACCCATAATCCAAGCTATTAGTGGAAATTGCCAGCTTCAAGAAAAAAAACCCTGGAAAAGGTGATATTTCAGTTGTCCCAATCAAACTTAAAGGGTTCCAAAGTCAGCGGTCCCCTTTTCCTTCCAGACAGCTTACAGCAGGTTACAGAAACTGGTATTCAGAGAGCCTTAGCTAACTGCCACGGCCGGATACCGAGCAGGCTCCAGGAGGGGAAACACACTTGCCTGCCACTGCCCAGCTGGAAATGGCCTAGGAGGGACACAGATTGGAGTCTGCAGGACTCCAGGTCGGACTGCCCACTGGTGCACTCCCCCAGGAGGGAACACACCACCAGTGGAGGCCTGGAGCACCCTGCCCAGATGCCCATGGACACCGTCAATGCCCTGGGTAAGGTTGCCGTCTCATCCTCGGTCGTGGTGAACCATCTACTCTGTAACAACGTTCACCGCTCCCCAGACCCTTCTAGCTTCACACCCCCTGCCCTACTCCCTCACATCTCATTCCCTAATTACGTTTTGTATACACATTCCCAATCCTTGCATTAGCTCCAACTATACACACAAAAGCAGACTATCTGGCTGGAAGAGTGCAGCTGTGGTCACATTTGTCTCATAAGCATTCAGGCTGAAGACAGAAGCACAGGTGTCCACTCTGGTCTGCGGTTCACATAGGCCTCCTAGAGTAGACCCATGCAGGCCCAGCAGCTACTCTGGGATACAGGACAGAGAGAAGATATAGGTGGAAAGGAACATCTACTGAAACCTTCCCCCAAAGGAGCCATGAAACCGTGAAGGAGAAAACAAAAATTATGGCTAGACTCGTACTTGGCATTGATGAAAAAAGAACAACAAACACACACACACACACATACACACACAAATAAAATGCTTTTCCTCTTTTTAGACATGGTGACTTAAATATATTTTCATTTTTTGTCATCTCCCTGCTCTCCCAACACACACACACATCCAGACTGTGACAGAAGACTAATCCATGCAGTACCTGCAATTTGCCAACTGATCACCCAGCTGAGCAGTCAACTTGTACAAGGGAAAGATGATCTCTCTCTCTCTCTCACTCTCTCATGCACACACACACACGCACACACACACACACACACACACAAACACACACACAGACTCAGAGCAGTGCCTCTCCTGAGAGTGTTGGTTCCTCCTATGGACAAGATGCAAGCTAGAGCACGGGGGTCCTCTGTCAGAACCAGGGGCTCGACCCAAGGAAGCACCTCTCTAATAATGCTGAACCACCCTGCCTCTCCCTTTCTCCAGGGCCAGACCCATTCCCTGGGAACAACCAACCTTGACTCCGCATTCACCAAAACCTCAGGTCAGGATGGTATGTGAAGTTGTCCCGAGATAGGTGGCTCCTCAGAGCCAGGACTGAAAACAAGCAAGGGTCATAGTGCCCCAGAGGTGTGTCTCACCTGGGGTGGGGGCAATGTTGGGGAAATGGATGGGATCCTAAAGGCTACATACATGGATGGACTCCCTACTTCCAGCCAGGATGCTTCTGGGTGACTTGGTGGATTCTTGGGGAGGACTAGGAGACCAGATGAACCTGGAGCACCAGCAGATGCTGGCAGAGCTCGGAAATGTGTGATCACCCTGTAAGGACTGATGACAGCTGGGATGGGGGGGGGGGGACAGGTCGAGTGTATGTGTGTCAGAAGGGGTGTGTGCCTCCCAGATATTCACCTTCTATCTGACCCCCAGTGCCCTCACCTCCCTAGTGGGCTCTTCTGGGACCCTCCTCAGGTAAAAAGGTGACCAAGAACAAAAGACAAGGGCTCACACAACAAGGAGGGCCTGTCTTCTGCATCCAACACCCACCACCCCCAGCATAAAGGAAAATACCCAAGAAGGCAGGTGAGGTGCTGCTCCCCACCTCTGACTAAAGCCACCAGGTTCCCACCAGGGAGAAGAAGGGTACAGATGCACAGTTGTGTGGCTCCCACTGCTCCAGCCAGGGGCTCTGTGGCCCTCCCTTGTCACTCTTTCCTGCATCTTCCTGTTTCCTGGGACACTGGCACTAGGGTTGGTGGTGGGATCCCTGGGTCGACACACACCCTCACCCTCCACCCCTGGGGCATATTTGTGGCAGGACCATGGCGGACTGTTGGGGTGGCGAAGGCGAAGGAAGGGTGGGAGAGGGGAGACAGGAGGCATGGGTCTGTGTCAGCGGGGGAAGAAGAGGGCAGGAGGGTTCACAGGTTGTGGACTCTTGGCAGCCATTCACCTGTGCTGCTGGGAGAAGCTGTAGGCATTTTCTCTGTGTGCATGTGGGCCTGGAGTCCAAGAACTGAGGGCTGGGACCAGGTTGGGGCCGAAAACCGGCCAGGGGTGCGCCATCTCTTTTGGGCAACTGTGAGAGACAACGCGGGTCCAAGCTGAAAGCACTATGTTTGAAATGTCATGCTGCTGGGAGGGCACAGATGTCTCTGCAGAAACATAGAGGGGCTGCATGAGTCCTCTGCTCCTCCTCCTCTTCCAACGTCACCCTGCCTCAGGTGCCAACATCACCTCAGTGCTCCCTATGCCGGGACCTCAGACTCAGGGCCACCATGGCCACCGCGCCTCCTCATGGCTGCCTGTGGCAGTGTGCCTGCTGGGCCAGCACCATGTGCTCTGTGCTCCCCACCAGGACCTGTGCAATGTTCAGGGAGGCCGCCAGATGATGAAACTGTTTGCCCTTGTGCGTGTGCTTGCTCTTTTCTCTGCTCTCTCTCTCTATCTGCCCCCACTCCTCTCCTGGGTCACCTAGTGCCTGCCCCCTCCCCCAGTGCCTGCCCCCATGGCCCTGGCCACTGCTGCCATCTCAGTGAGCACTGGTCCCTACCCCCTCCTTCCCTTGGCCATGTCCCCTCTTCTGCTAGGCTCCTCCTCCCACCCTTGGCTGCAAGCCCAGCCCTGATTGGGTCCTAAGGCTTCCAAGCCATGGCAATTGCAGCCTCACCTCAGCTCAGCACTCCCCCGCAAGCCCCGCCCCTTCCCAGGGGATTGATTCTCCCCTAGCCCCACTGCTGGGGGAGACTCTCCTCCATCTCCGTCCACTCCACACACCAAGCAGGTACACAGTGACTTCCCTGTGTGTGTGTGTGTGTGTGTGTGTGTGATTGTTGGGGATAACAACCTCTCAAGGAATCAGAACATAGCACCCGTTGAGATGACTCAGCACACAGCACACTTCAAAAAACAGCACAAAGCACCCTGTGTAAAGGATTCAGCACACAGCTCCCTTTGAAGGATTCAGCATTTAGTACCTTGTGTAGAGTACTCAGCACACAGCACCCTTTGAAGGAGGGAGTCCATAGCCCGCAGTGTAAAGGACTCAGCACATAGCATGCTTTGAAAAACTCGGCGTGTAGCACTCTTTGCCAGGGACTCAGTACATAGCACCCTGTGTTAAGAGCACCCACAGCCCCCTTTGATGGGCTGAGTATGTAGCACCCTGTGTAAAACAGTGCACAGCACCCTTCGAAAGTCTCAGCACATAGAACAATTTTGAAGGACTCAGCACATACAACACTGTCAAAGGATTCACCACACAGCACCATTTGAAGGATAGTACAGAGCACCTTGTGTAAAGGACTCGGCACACAGCACTTGAAAAATTCACCTCATCCCTCTCTTCTCAAGGGCTCAGTACATAGCAGCAGCCTTTGGGATGAATTAGTACACCGCATCTTTTGAAGAACTCAGTACGTTATGTAATGGACTCAGCTCATAGCACCCTTTGTGATGACTCAGCAAACAGCACCCTTTTGAGGACTGAGCACAATATCCCAATGTGGAAAAGCCTTAGCAAACAGCACGCTGTGAACGACTCAGCACATAGCTGTATGTCACAAGTTCAGCTGTCATTAGAATTAGGGTGCTTTCTTCAGTATCACCATTCTTCAGAAACACTTCACAAATCCTACTAGTTTAGCCAACCTGTGTTTTATGGGGGAGAGTCAACTGGGGGTCTTGAACTCAAAGCTTGGGGTCCCTTTCCCTGAGCTCTTTGGTTCAATGTGAGAGCTCTACCATTGGAGCCATAGCTCCCATTTGTTTTTTTGGGTTGTTCTTTGACAGGTCTTATGGTGATCAGGAAGGGAAGGCCAAGTTGGGGTGTCTGTGGGCAAAGGCTCTTAGCTCGACCTGGAACTGACCTCTGTTTTCCTTGTGCCCCTGGGTACTGGGCCTCCTGGAGCTCTCTTGGCCTAGGGGGAACAGACCTGCTCTGGCATCAGCACTCAGGGTGAACAAAAGTCGGCTAGGCCCTGGTCACTTCCCAAAATTGAACTCTAGAGCACAATGGCATGGGGATGCATATCCTGCATCTGGCCACCAGGGGGCAGGGGTCGCTCACTATAGGGATTGTACCTGCGAGTTGTGTTTACTCTTGCTTCCCTGGGGCTCCCATCATGCTTCGAAGCCACCCTGGATAGGGAAGTCCTTGACACTCTTACTTACAATTAACCATCAAAAGGCAAGTGGGGCTGTGGCTCAGGTAGCAGAACATTAGCCTTGAGCAAAAAAACTCAGGGATAGAGCCTAGGCCCTGAGTTCACACACACACACACACACACAAACACACACACACACACACACACACACACACACACACACACACACACACCACATGCATGCAAAATCAGAGTTTTCTACACTGCATTCTTTGGGTATTCTCTGTCTTTTTCCCACTAAGCCTGATGGGTGTTGACCTAGGTGTTCGATGCATACACCACCACCTGGCATCTTTAATTTGGGGGAACAGAATGGCCTTCCCCTATCCCAGCTCTTTGATTGGGTCCTGGTCTATCCAGGCCCTTTGGGGCTCCTTTTACAGTCTCTCCAAGATGCCTTCAAAAGGCCTCACAGGCTGGGCACTGGTGGCTCATACCTGCCATCCTAGATACTCAGGAAGCTAAGATCTGGAGGATCATGGTGCCAAGCCAGCTTGGGCATGAAAGTGTGTGAGACTCTTATCCTCGATGAATCATCAGAAAACAAGAAGTGTCCCTGTGGATCAAATGGTAGAGTGCCAGCCTTGAGAAAAAGAGCTCACAGACAGTGCTCATGGACAACAACAACAAGGAGAGGCATTGCATGTTGACTTTGGGATTGGTATGGGCCAAATAAAATTGGAATTTTCAAATGCTCCAAGACAAAGCAGTACCTCCTTTAGTCCCGTGCTCCTCCATCTTGTCTCGCACCCTGGCCTTGGCCATGCTTTGAGTCATCATGGCTCTGCCTTAATGGGAGGGCTCCAAAGAGGAAGATCCCAGAGCAATCACCCTGCCTCCTTCCACGCTTCTCACCCTGCTGCTTCTGCTCTTTGCCATAGACCTTCTTCCTGGAATCCATCCATGAGGTCATCACTGCCAAAATTGTGGTGAGTGGTTGGTCCAGTCTAACTCGGGGAAGTCAGAGATGGAAGTCAGTCTGGGATTAGGAGCTTCTACCCTGTGTGTGGGCTGAAATCAGGGCTGACCTTTATTTCATCCTGAGCCTTGAAGTGGTGGAGAGATAGTGTAGACTCCACATTGAGTAAGGTAAGATCAGAATCTAGAGGACCACTTGTGTGAGGTAGGCTGTGGGGCTCACGGGGCCACTGTTTGTGGTACTCCTCTCTCAGGACTCCCCACTCCCACTCTCATCCCTAAATGTTAGAATAGAAAGTTCAACTAAGTGGATCAAAAGAGGGGGCAGAGGAGTATTTCTGTGTGAACCAGACTTGTGCTTCATATTCATCCTAGCCCCTACTTCCTATTTATCTGAAGAATGGCCATATGGGTTTGGGGGCGGGGAGGAATCATCCTAGATGAGAATGTGGCTCAGTGGTATATATGGTCACCTAGCATGACTGACACCCTGGGTTCATTCCATACAGAAAAAACTGGAAGGAGAGGTGGGGCTCAACTGTTAGAGTGCCAGCCTTGACCAAAAGAGCTCAGGGACAGTGGCCAGGCCCTGAGTTCAATGCCCAGGACTGGAAGGACAAATCTTTTTTGGATTCTTTTCTTTCCTTTGAAAACAATTTATTGTTTGTGATAAGCATAACATGGGTCTCTTCCCTGGCCACCAATGGGCCATTAGATGTCCCTTGAATTTGGGCCGCTTCCCAGCAGCCTCTGTCCTACCTGACCCACAGTTTATCCATCCCATCTCCTGGCAGATGGAGGCCTGAGAGAAGGTCACCTGGCCACCTACTTCTGGTGGCTGTCACGGCTTTTGAAAGTCAGTATGTCATATAGAGAGTCATCATCCAGATCAGTCTACAGAAGAAAGGGAGGGAGCACTCCCTCCTAGTCTGAGCCCGTGAGCTGCAGGCCACTCTGGATGTGGGGCATCTGCTGCAGGACGTGCTCCATGTGGGAGTTATCTATGGGGTCCGGAACTCTGACCTCTTCTCTGGCAGTTTTCTTTCCTAGCCTGGGATTTGAACTCAAGGTCTTGGTAAATCTGTAGCAATGTGAGGGAAAGTGCAGAGTTTCCACTTCTTGAGATCAAACTCCATGCAAAGCCAAAAATAAAAAAAATTAAGTGACTGAGCTCGAAAGGGGGAGTAGTTGTGGAGATGGGAAGGAAGGCATGGTAGGGGGGAAAACAAAGAAGGAGGCAACAATGTTCAATAGGAAATGTACACATTACCTTGATCATTTAACTGTAACTTCTGTGTACAAGGTTTTTACAATACAAATTGAAAAAAAAATAGTGCTCAGAGAAGCATTTTGGGGTTAAGGGAAAGATGTCTGAATAGATGTACAAAATTCTACACTGCTTTTTCAATGTTAAGTATGGAACTGAATAAACATAACTGCTTCCATTAAAAAAATTAAGGCATTGTCTTGGAACTGGGGTCAGTATTTCCAGCATTGCTGGGATTTGATCTCACCATCCAAGTAAATATTTTGCACCTTGGGTGAAGGCAAAGCTCACTGCCCTTGAGGAAAAGAAATTCAGGCTAGAGATACCAGGGTCTGAATAAAGGCCCTGCAATGCAAAAATATTTCTATATAGTTGTAATATATGATATATATTTACATATGTAAGTTTACATATTATGATTTTTATTATTGATTGTGCATTTATTTTTTACTTGATTCATTTATTTATTGTTTATTGTATTTAGTATTATTATATACATAATATTTAGTACATGTTGTGCATCTATTATAAAATTATACACAATAATATAGGACATTGACTCCTTTTTCATCAATACTTTTTAAGTGTTGAACATGATACATAATTAAATGGAAGCCTTTGTCACAGTCTTCACATGTTTAGAGTCTCTCCCAAGTATGAGCTTTGTCTTATTTATCTTTGGACACCTTCCCATAGGGATTTCTTTAGATACTTAGAAGCCTTTTCTTGAGGATAGGCAAGTTGAGGGATAAAATTGTAAGGGTGGGTTTGGAAATTTGGCTTACTGGTAGAGAGCTTGCTCAGCATTCATGGATGCCAGGGTTTGAATCCTCAGGGCCACAACTCAGAAAAAGCCAAAAGCTGTGGAGTGGCTCAAGTGGTAGAGTGCTAGCCTTGAGAAAAAGAAGCTCAGAGACAGTACCCAGGCCCTAAGATCAAGCCCCAGGACTGTCAGAAACAATAGGCCACGTGCCGGTGGCTCACAACTGGAATATTAGCTTCTCAGGAGGCTGACATCTGAACACCACACTTCAAAGACAGCCAAGGCAAGGAAAACCTGTTAGACTCTTCTCTCCAGTGAACCACAAAAAGACCCCATGTGATGCTGTGCCTCTAGTGATAGAGTGTACGCCTTGAGCAGAAGGGCTCAGGTATAGTGCCTAGGCTTGAGTTTGAGACACACATCAGGGGAAAAAGTGAGGGTTAATCAAAGTATTTTTCCTATTTGCTAATTAGGAGAACATTCTCTGGAAAATGAATGCTGATGTACACCAGAATTGAAGTCAGAGCTCCAGGTTGAAGTGTAGAACATCCATATGCCCAGCGTCTTATGCTCTAGCATTATAACTGTGTGTCCTACAGGGTTCTGAAAGGTCCAATGTTGAATAGCTTAATACGTTCCCAAAGCCCTTTGTGATAAGCAGTTGACTTACATTGTTAATGTTATTACAGTTCTGAACCTAGCAGAGCACCAGTAGCTCATGCCTGTCACCCTAGCTCAGGAGACTGAGGTCTGAGGAATACAGGGTGAAGCCCACCAGGGCTGGAAAGTCTATGACACTCTGACTTCCACTTCTGAAAGGTCAGATGTTGAAGAGCTTCCTATGTTCCCCTTGGTGATGAGAAGTTACTTGCACTCTAAATGTTCTTAGAATTCTTGAGCTATAGAAGCAGGAAAGAAACATTATTGACCCATCCTGGGTTCAAATGAAGTTCTCAGGATCCAAGCCCTAGTCATGTTAACAGGATGAACTCCAGTGTAACACTGTATTTGAAGGCAGAAAACAGTTGCAAAAGCCAAGCTAGGTGAAGAGACCTAGGCCTGCAGGATTAGGAGGCAGAATGTACACACTCAACAGGGAAGTGAGCTGCAAAACCACTTCATTCATTCCAGGCATGGCCAGCAATGAGGGGAAACTGGAAACATTTGTTAGAGTTACAACAAGGTCAGGCTTTTCTCAGCCTCTTCAAACAATGACTAATTAACCTTCCTCCCTCAAGTGAAGGAACCACAAGCTATCTTTAGGATACCAATAGAGAGCCAGTGTAGTGGGGGAGAGGGGAGGAACAGTAGACAAACCCTGCTCTTTGGTCTTAGGGAGTGGGTTCTTGACTCTCCATCTGTCAGATTTGAAGGCCTTTCTTCTACCTCTACCAGACCATTCTCCTTCCTTCATTCTCCCCATCATTAATGTAAATCCCCAGTCCCAGGAGAGGCAGGGCCTTTTCTCTTCTGTCTCTAAGCACCTGAGTTAGAACCTGGCTCTGCCCTCTTGACTCTGGGGCCCTGCCTGAGAAGTGGGAAAGAGACAATCTTCCTGCTCTGTAGTGGTTTGAAGGTGATGCTGGAGGACTGGCACACTGCAGAAGGCCTCATGACTGGGACTTGTTCCCTTCTTTCCTCCTGACAACCAACACCAGATTCATCTATCTATCTGTCTGTCTATCTATCTTTCTATCTATCTATCTATCTATCTATCTATCTATCTATCTATCTATCTATCTATCTATCTATCTATCTATCTATCTATCTATCTATCTATCTATCTACCTATCTATCATCTATCATTTATCTATCTACCTACCTACTTAACTACCTACCTACTTTCCTGGCTATCTCTTTGACGGTTGTTGGGTTGAACTCAAGGCCTGGGGACTGGCTCTAGAACTCTACTACTTGAGCCACAGCACCAATTCTGGCTTTTTGTGTATGTGCTACTAAGGAATCAAACCCAGAAGTCCTTGAATGCTAGGCAAGAACTCTCTCACTAATCCACATTCCCAGCCCCCTCATCTTTTTCTTTTTTTTGGGGGGGGGGGGGGTCTGGTCATGGGGCCTGAACTCTGGGCCTGGGCGCTGTCCTTCAGCTCTTCAGCTCAAGGCTAGCACTCTACTACTTGAGCCACAGCGCCACTTCTGGCTTTTGTTCTTTTTTGCTTATGTGGTGCTGAGGAATCAAACCCAGGGCTTCAGGCATCAAGGCAAGTGCTCTACCACTGAGCCTCCTTCCCAGCCCCCTCATCTTTTTCTTAATGGTAGTTTTAACATAAGTATGCTGCCATTTTACGTCCACAAGTTTAATTTTCTGAATACAGGTTACTTCTACGAAAGCTTATCTTTTTGGCTGCCTGGTTTGGGACTGTTCTTGCATTGGCCTCATAATAAATTGCAAAAACGGCTGATGAGGGTGACCTGCTTTAGTCTGATGGCTGCACAGATTGTTCTGTATGTCTTTTTGTTTCCAGTCCCGGACCTTGAACTCAGGATCTGGGCACAGTCCTTGAGATTCTTTTGTTTAAGGCTAGCCCTCTACCACAGAAGCCATATGGCTCTACTTCTGGCTTTGTTGGCACTAAATTTGGACAGTAGTCTCAAGGACTTTCCTGCCTAGGGTGACTTTGACCATGATCCTCCTATCACAGCCTTGTAAGTATCAAGGAGGACTGCTGAGAGGCACTGGTGCCTGCCTATTCACTGGTGTTGCTGATGTTCTTGGACAGACTGGTGAGTTCCCTATCCTCAGGTTTAAGTGATGGGAGCTGGAGCCCACAGTTCAAATCCTGGTCCTGCCACTTCCAAATGGCAGGAGATCCTTAGAAACTCATTACTATCCATATGAATACTAATGGAAAGTGATATATGTCATGATTGAGTGGGCAATTCCTGGATTATTCTAGGATAAAATCATACATAATTTTATTATATTAAACTGATTGATTTTAATTAATACTTCCTGAAGCATTTAAACAATCACATTCATTAAATGGAGGCATAATGAAATACCTAAGAATTGGGTGTCAAATAGTTGAGAGATGCCATTTTTTTTCTGCCAGGACATTTTTTAGTTAATTGGTATATACCTTTTTCTGAATGTAGTTTGGTATATGAAACTAGGATATATTATGCCTGAAGAGTTTTTTTTTATCAGAAATGCTTATAGCGAAAAGTAGAGGTAAAGCCAAATTATGTATATTTGAAGACAATGCTTGGTTAGTCCTCTTCTCACATTCCCCATTCCCTTCATGAGAATAATTCACATTGTAAGGAAATGCTTAGAGTGTTTTTGGAGATATAGGTTGACTTTAAACCAGTGAGTAACTCTATACTGCATTTTGTTTACTTTATATACAAAAAAGCTAAATTCTTACTTTATAATTTTCCTTAGGCTTTATACTCAGATTTAATCTCTGATGGGTGACAAATAAAGATATAAACATTTTTTTAACAGTGGCTAAATTTAGGCTGAGGAATCTAGGTACAATGATACTCATGCACATAGGCCACATCAGTCATGAGACCATGATATCAAAATGTTAACCAATGCTTACTGTTGTCATGCTTATGAGATTTTGTGTATTATAAACAGTGGTTATTAGAATTTTTTTGTAATTAACATCATTTCATGGGTTAGGAACTGAAGTGAGACATTATACTCAGAACAAAATTTAAGGAGGCATCCAAAATTAGTTACCAAGATATACATCATGTAAAACAATGTTATAAAAATGCAAGCTAAACTAACTAATTTTTGAAAAAAATCAACATTTATTATAAATACAGAATCAGTATGACTGGTTTTTCTTTCATCCAAGTTGCAATATGGCTTACATGATGACTTTTCTGGTTATATGTTTAGTTAGGTCTTGATACTTAGTTGGAGAAGTTATGTTCTTTCATATATTCATTTGTCATATCAAAGAGGAAATTAAATCCATGCCAGAGTCAACATCCATATTAATGTTACAGATGTATCCTTCTACTCTGCCAAAGTTTCAAATCAGCTTGAGTAACTTGGGTCTTTTTTTGGATCTAACTAAATAGGTATGCAATTTTGTCAGTACTAAAACGATTTTGACCACCATTTTTTAAACTTACTATCCAGAAACAACTTCTCTCATTTCATGAGATTTTTAGTTTCATTTATATCATGTGTTGATGTTTTCCTTTACATATGCCACATTCAGTCTTCTACAAAGTGTAATTTGGAGTAGTTTAAAATTATGTACACTCAGCTACACTGCTCAGATTATATTATTTGTATATTTTTTCTTGTTAAATCAGCAAGAATTAGTTATCAATATGGATACTATTGTACTTATTCATTGCCTTTCTGAATTGTTTAAATATGTCATGATTTTTTATTTTATTCTTTTAAATATGTGCAGATCTCACTCTGCATACAGTCACATTTGTTTTAAACAATTTGATCCATTCAAGGGATTTGCTATATTAGGTTCATCTAGATGAATTTAATTACAAATTAACACCACCGTATTTCTGAGACACAGTTATCTTTATGGCTCTACTCAAAGTTAACATATGTTTGAGGTTTTTGTGCATAAAAAAATTGGGAAAACATGTTTTTGTTGGTGGGGGAGTTCTACTTTGTTGGTTGTTTTTCCAGTTGTGGTGGCTTCAACATATGTGTGCATTTTATTACAATTGTTTTGTGCCTATATTTTGTTTCATATAACAGAAAGTACACAAAGAATCAGTGATTTAGAATGTTTCCTAATACAATTCTAAGAGAGACATTTGAAATTTTGTGATAACTGGGAATGGACAGGTCTTCACAGTGGAGGGGTTAGCAGAATAACAGAGACATTGTTTGACATGATTTGAATTCTTCCTCCTCTTGTCTCACTATTTCCAATAATATTTCTTCAAAGTCTTTAGTGAAAAGAAAATAATTTTGTATGTATGAAGTCAGAATTTTTGGTTCAATTGGGACACTCTACACATTCATATTCATTTTAATTCAAAAATCTTCTTTCCTTCTTTTAAAATCAAAGATGTGAAATATAATGCTAAAATAGCATCTACTAATTTATATGAAACAGTCCAAACTATTTTCACTTCACACTATATATAACATAGAGTGTAATAATAATAGTGAGTAATATAGTATGTAATAATTAACTTTCAGGTAAGTCAATTATAGTGGATTTTTGTGAGATATTGAGTAATAGTAAAACTTATATTTGATTCTATTAAAAAATTCAATTACATCTAAAAATAACTCATAGTTATAAACTAATGCTGAAAAATAAGATTGTTTACTGGAAAAAGCCAGAAGTTTCTAGAAGTTTGCTTTTTAAAAATTGTCTTGGATCTGGGCTGTGGTGGCTCATGCCTGTAATCCTAGGTCCCCAAAAGTCTGGGATCTGAGGATAGTGGTTCAAAGCCAGCTTGGGAAGAAAAGTCTGTGAGACTCTTATCTCCAATATATCTCTTGAAAACTAGAAATAGCACTGTGGCTCAAGTGGTACAGTGGTACCCTTGAGCTGAACAACTGAGGGACAGTGCCCAGGCCCAGAGCTCAAACCCCACCACCGACAAAAACAAATTGACATGGGGGCTGGGAAGCTGGCTCAGTGACAGAGCGCTTGCCTTGCATGCATGAGGCCCTGGTTTCGATTCCTCAGCACCCCACATGCAAAAAGAAAAACAGCCAGAAGTGGCGCTGTGGCTCAAGTGGTAGAGTGCTAGCCTTGAGCTGAAGAGCTGAGGGACAGTGCCCAGGCCCAGAGTTCAGGCCCCACGACTAGATCCAAAAAAAAAATGACATGGATTTTTACTTTATTATTTCATGATTTTTTATTATGAACATACATACAGAGTGGTTACAATTACATGAACAAGGTAATTAGCACATTTCCTATCAACATTGTTGCCTCCTCCTTTATTTCCCCTTCCTATGCCTTCCCATCTCCCCTTCTGGGCCTATCCGCTCCCCCCCCCACGCCAAAGTTGTAAACTTCGGTTTTCGACATAATTCCTTGTATATGTCATTGTTGCAATAGGTCCACCTGTATCCCAATTTGTTTTTCCCATCCCCTCCACAAATTATACCAACATCAAATACAGTGAAAATAGTTGTTATACCGTGGGGGAGGGACATACAAAGCAACAAAAATATCATCTTATAAATATGCTAGAAACAATAGCAGAAAAAAAAATTTGAGTCTTTATCTTGGGGTTCATTTCACCTAACATCAACTTGTGTAACAGTTACAGTTTGTCTCAGACATATACTGGTTATTGCAAATAATGGAAATCATAGGACCTATGTTTCTTTGGGCCTGGATTACTTCACTTAATATAATTTTTTCTGAGGCTTTCCATTTCCTAACAAATGGGGCAATGTCATTGTTTCTGATGGAGGCATAGAATTCCATTGTGTATATATATTACATTTTCTTGATCCATTCATCTACTGAGAGGCATCTGGGTTGGATCCATATCTTAGCTATGATAAATAATGCTGCAATATGGGATGGGAAGGTGGCTCAGTGCTAGGGCACTTGCCTTGCATGCATGAAGCCCTGGGTTCGATTCCCCTGACCACATAAGCAAAAAGAAAAAAAGCTGGAAGTGGTGCTGTGGCTCAAGTGGTAGAACGCTAGCCTTGAGCTAAACAGCTGAGGGACAGCGCCCAGGCCCAAAATTCAGGCCCCACCACCGGACCCCACCCCCCTGCAAAAAAATAATGCTGCAATAAATATAGTTGTGCTGGTAGCTTTAGTATGGTTTTCTTTGTGATCATTTGGGAAAATTTCCAACAGTGAGAGTACTGGGTCATCAGGGAGTTCTATGTAGAGTCTTTTGAGGAACATCCATACTACTTTACAAACTGGTTGAACAAGTTTACTGTCCCACCAACATCCCATCCAGCTTCGGTTGTTAGAGTTCTTGACTATAGCCATTCTAACTGGGGTGAGCATTTCTTTTATGGCTTGGGAGATTGAGCATTTCTTCATGTGACTATTGGCTATCTTTCTTTCTTCTTCAGATAAGTTTTTCTATAAATCTTTACCCCAATTATTTATCGGGCAGTTGTTTCTTTGAAAATTTGTTGTTGGGGAATTTAATTTTTTGAGTTCCAGGTGTATTTTAGATATAAGATTCTTGTCCATTGTATGGCTAGAGAAGATCTTCTTCCAATCCTTGGGTTTTCTATTGATCTTGCTACTTTTGTCCTTTGCCACGCAGAAGCTCTGCAATTTCATGCAATCCCATTTGTCCAAACTTTCTTTGATTTGTTGTGTTTCTGGGTCTCTATTAAGAAAATTTCAGCCTGTGCCAAGGAGACCTTGTATATCTCCTATATTGTCCAGTAATGTTTTCAGGGTGTCTGTTTTGACTCTGAGGCCTTTGATCAATTTGGAGTTGTTTCTTGTGCAGGGTGATAGATAACGATCTAGCTTTAGTTTTATACAAGTGATTAACCAATTTTGCCAGCAACATTTACTGAAGAGGCTGTCTTTCTTCCATTCTATTTTTTTAGCTCCCTTATGGAAGTTTAGGTGGCTATAGGTCCATGGGTATATTTCTGGGTTTTCAGTTCTATTTCATTGGTCCTGAGGTCTGTTCTTGTGCCAGTCCCAAGCTGTTTTGATTACCATGGTTTTGTAGTAGAATTTGAAATTTGTTATTGATATTCCTCCAGCACTGTTCTTTGTGTTAAGTTTCATTTTTGCTATTCGGGGTCTTTTATTGTTCCATATGAATTGGTGGATTGCCTCTTGTATTTCCTTGACGAATGAGGATGGAATATTGATAGGTATCGCATTGAATTTGTAGATAGCCTAGGGAAGTATTGGCATTTTCACAATGTTGATCCTTCCAATCCAGGAGCATGGGAGGTTTTTTCACTTTCTAAGTTCTGTTTTGAATTCCTTTTTCAGGTTTTTAATGTTTTCGTCATAAAGGCCCTTTATGTTTTTGATTAAGTTAATTCCTAGGTATTTTATTGTGGGGGGGGGGCTATTAAAAATGGAGTTGATTTCCTGATTTTAGCCACACTTTTCTAATGTTGGCATACAGAAAAGATATTGATTTTTAAGATTTAATTTTATACCTTGCTACTCTGCTAAAGTTTTGAATCAGCATAAGTAATTTGGGAGTGGAGTTTGAGGGATTCTTTAAATACAAGATCATGACATCTGCAAAGAGGGAGAGTTTTACTTCTTCTTTCCCTATTTGGATCCCATTTATGTTTGCATCTTGTCTTATTGCTGTACCTAGGCATTCTAATACTAGATTGAAGAGAAGTGGAGAGAGTGGACATCCTTGTCTTGTTCCTGAGTTAGGAGAAAATAGCTTTAGTTTATCACCATTAAGTATAATGCTGGCTGTAGGTTTGTCATATACATCCTTTATTGTATTGAGCCATGTTACTTGGATTCATAGTTTTTCCAGAGCCTTCATCATAAAAGGGTATTGGATCTTGTCAAATGCTTTTTCTACATCCATTGAGATAACCATTAGTTTCTTATCCTTGCTCTTGTTGATGTGATGAATTATTTTAATTAATTTGCATATATTGAACCAGATTTGCATCCCTGAAATAAATCCTGTTTGATTGTTGTGTAATTTTTTTGGAGGAATTGTTGAAGTCGATTGGTCAAAATTTTCTTGAGAAGTTTTCATCAATGTTCATCAATGAAATGGGCCTATAGTTCTCTTTCTTTGATGAGTGCCTGCCTGGGTTTGGGAAGAGGGTTGTGATGGCTTCATAGAGTGAGTTCAGTAGTGAACTTTCTCTTTCAATTTCATTGAAGAGTTGGAGGATTATTGGTATGAGCTCTGCTTCAAGGACTTGCAGAATTCTGCTGTATTTGCATCTGGTCCTGGGCTTTTCTTAGATGGGAGGTCTCTTATTGTTGTTTCTATTTCTATGCTTGATATGGGCCTGTTAAGATGGTTTAACTTATCTTGGTTTTGTTTTGGCATGTTGATATTTGCTAGGAAAAGGTCCATTTCTGCCAAGTTCTCAAAGTTATTATAACATAAAGGTTTGAGAAGTATTCCCTTATAATGTTCTGAATCTTGATTATTTCTGTGATGATGTTTCCATTCTCATCTCTAAGTTTGTTTTTTTGGGTGTGGTGTGTTCCCTTCTTTTTCAGATAAGATTTGCCAAGGGTCTGTCAATTTTGTTAATTTTTTCCAAGAACCAACTCTTTGTTTTGTGATTCATTCTATGATTTTATTGGATTCCAATTTGTGTGATTCTGATTTAATTTTAATTATTTCTTTCTATCTAATGGATTGAGGTTGATCTTGCTGCTCTTTTTCAAGGAGGTTCAGATGTCTTATTAAATTGTTGGTTTCAGATCTCTCTAATTTTTGATGTAGGAACTCAGATCTATAAACTTGCCTCTGAGTACTGCTTTGCTGTGTCCCAGAGGAGCTGCTAATTTGTGTGTTCATTTTTGCTGAATATTATGAACATTTCAATTTCCTTTCTAATGTCTTCCATGACCCACTGTTGATTCAACAGTGTGTTGTTCAACTGCATGTGTTAGAGGACTTTCTTTGGTGGCTTTTGGTGTTGAGTTATAATTTTATTCACTTGGATGCCATTTGTTGGCCTTCACTGTGGTCTTGTTGATTTTCTATGTGTAGGACATCTTTAAGTATCTTTTGTAAGGCTGGTTTGGTGGAGATATATTGTTTCAATTTTTCTTTGCTATGCAAGTTCCTAGGCCATTATCTTCTGTCTCTAGGTGCTCCTCTACACCCATTATCCTCAGATTAGGCCCTCTGATGGTGTCTTCCAAATATTGAACAGAGCTATCATATTTCTTGGATTTGTCTTGGATGGTTGTATGTTCTATCGCTATAATATCTAGGCTGTCTTCAATCCCTGAGATTCGATCTTCTGCATTGTCTAACCTACTCTCAAGACTTTCTACTTTGTTTTTTATTTCATTTTCTTCTAATTGGTCGGCTTTGATGGCTTCATATTCTTTGTTGGAGCTTTGTTTTAGATCTTATGTGAACTTTACTTCCTTAATTTGGTGTTTAGTGTTTATTCTCATATCACATAGTTGATTGGTTATGGTTTCCTTGGACTCCCATTTCTTCTGTAGTGCTCCATTCACCATTGCCTTTGTGGTCTCCCTGAAGTGTTTCAGCTGCATGTTTATGGATTCCATGAATGCCTGTGTTGATCTTTGTCTATTCTCATCTGCACTCGCAATTCCTTTATTACTGTTTGATTAGCTTCCTCAGGTTCATGCAATTCCTGTAATTCTCTATGACTCTTCTCAGCATGCTCACACAATTCCTGTATTTCTCTTTGACTGTTCTCAACCTGCTTACCTAATTCCTGTATTAATCTTTAAGTAGTTTCCTAATGCTCACAGATTCCTATATTAATCTTTGGTATGCCTCCTCTCTCTCCCTATCACGCTCACACTGAGTTCTTTGCAAGTTTTGAATCATTTCATTCACCATGTTTACCAGTAGTGTTTGTAGAGCTTTTTGGGAACTCTCCTCTGGATTATTTATTAACTATTCTTTCACCTGATTATCATGAGTGGGAGTTCAGATACCCGGACTTGCTATTTTTCTTGTGTTTTTCCAGCTTGTTCTGCCCATTTGGTTTGAAAGTATCACCAATTTTGTGCTAGAATACTATTTTAAGGCAAGTATCAACCATAGTCCGGTAGTTGCACAATCAAAATGGATGCAGATACAATCTAGTTCAACAGATACAATCTATTCAACATCAAACGACCATGTGTTAATGAGTTAAGAACAGCAAAGATGGATATAGAAAACCAGAAATTATTGGTTTTAGGGAGAAATGTGGGGGAAAATAGGACTAAAGGGATGTGGAGAGGTAAAAGGAGAGTAAATTTAACCAAGTCCCAATCTCTGAGAGGGAAATGGATTGGACAGAATGATAGGAGAGGGATTTAAAAAAAAAGAACAAATGGAATACCAAAAATTTAAATTTAAGAAGTGAAACACTTAAAATATGTAAGTTTAAAGAAATGATATTGAGAGAAGAAAAGGATAGGATGGGAGGAGGGGAGGGATAGAAAGGAAACATGAAAAATAAAAAATAAAAATAATTTAAAATTAGTTACGTGAAAATTATATAGGTATAAAGAGATAATAGTGCTATTATAAAGTTAAGCCTAAGAGGTTGTGAATTGAGTGATAAATTTATGGATTAAGTATGTACACAATGGGGGAAAAGGTCTAATAACTGACAACAGGTATATATATGGGGATGAGCAAAACAGCATTTAAGTAATGCAAAAATAAGAGAAAAAAATGAAAACAATAAAAAAGGACCAAAAGATCAAAAGAGATTGAATACACACACACACACACACATATATGTACCAAAAATTAAAGTTATGAAAAAAAGAAGATTTACAGAAAACACTTAAAAAATTAAAATTATAAAAAAGTTTCAAAAAAGAGTTCTTTGAATTTTTGGGGTTTTTTTGGGGGGGGATGGAAGACCCTGTATCCCCTGTGTCCATAACCAGTCTCTTGGTGGAATCTCTCGTCTGCTTGTAGTGTTTGGTTTTCCTATGGCTTGATTGGTTTCTTAAGTCAGTTTGTTTGGGCAGGCAGAAAATGCTATGTATTACCCAGGATTTTGTGATTCTCCTCTCAGACTAGTTCAGTGAGAGGGAGAACTGCTTGGAGTATCACAAAAGAGGGAGATAGATGTTTCCTCCTGTTTGGAGATGCTGTGATGAGGCTAGGTTCTGGGTAGTTTTGAGGCCTTTCAGCAAACTGTAGCTTTTCCCTCAGACCTTCACAGAGCCCAGCTTAGAGCCATTCTCAGGGTTTATGTTTACTGAATTTCAATTGATTGTCTAGGCTTCTGTAGGGAGGGGCAGACTCTAGCTCTGTTTACCGAGTGAAGAAATTCACTCTTCCGAGGGTGGATCTTCTCTGCCTGTGCCGGGTGACGTTCCTCTGTGTGGAACTGAGCCTGGAATGTCACTTCTATTTCCACTGACCTGCAAAATAACTCAGTCAGTTCTTGCTGGTGTTGAGTAGAATCTGCTCACGGACCACATCTGAGGCCGTTGTTGTAGACTCTCTGTAGGTATGGTGGCTATGGACACTGGCGCTGTCCCTACTGCTGCTGCAGCTGTAGCTACTGGCAAGTGCTCAGATCTATTTTCTTGCCTGGCTTTTCCCTCTCTGGCAAAACTCTCGGTACTGTGATGGCACACTTGGTGTGATTCCCTAGCCTATGCCTGTTCACTGGAACACTAAAACTACTTTCTATGGGAGAACTTGTTTAGCTTCCAGCTTCTCCTCCGCCATCTTCCTCCGAACTCCCTTACACATTATTATGACATGATATTGGGACATCACATTGACATTGTGATATTACTGTGCCATTCTGTTTTCACAAACCTATTACCACATGTTAGAAAATTCATGGGTTTTAGGACTTCTAGCTCCTTCCTTGAAGTCTTATCCTCATTGTAAACTAGTAGTAATTGAAATCTGACATGTGATTGTAATATTACAAACTCGTAGTGACATCACTATTCCATGGGTGACCTCATTACCACCATAACACAAACCTATTGCATCATCACATTGCCATTGTGACATCACGATCACATTGTGAAATTTCAATCGGTTATGCTTTAAAAAAGCAGATGGCCTTTGTGATATCAAAGTTGTTGTTTACCCATATAATCCTTGTGTTTTAACAATTGGTATCAGTTATACCATTGTAATATTACAAAACCTTGGAGGAAGGCTCACCAGTCTGACATCATTGACTGGTCCTCTCATAACTTTGACATGATGCCCTTGTGATACATAGGCCCTTTGTGATCTCATCATGCTTTTGACTTCATATTTCAGTTATGACATGTGATATTAGAAATGAACTCTTATATGAAAATTGTGTCATCACTCTATCAGATATCATGAGCATTGTGTCACATTTTGATATCACATACCTGGTGGGAGTTAATCATGTTTGGGCCAAGGCATGACTTTGTATATCTCACATTCCCATTCTGAATTCATATTCTAATTGAGAGTTAATGAAAATTGAAGTCCAGCATGCCATTGTGACATCATAAGCCTATTGTGACCTCATGACTGTTATGGCATCACCAACTAATTATGACATCAAAATATTATTATGACTTGATATGTGACCTCATATTGCCCTTGTGATATCACTGTTCCTTGGGTTCTGTAAACCTATTATGACATAACATTTTACAAAATTTGTGGCCTTTGAGATTATTAACTTGAACTCGTATACTTATGATGCATAAAGCACAAGAAAATCCAATGAGACACATTGTAGATAACTTTATTTACACTAGAAATGGGCATGCGTTTACCTTGTTCTGGGCTGTGCACTCAGTGACAAGCCAGCCCCAACCACCAAATCTCAGACCTCCAATGGGCAGCCCCGCACATAGTTAATTGGTCTGCAAACCACCAACCCCCCAAATTATCATCTCCAAAGCTCCAAACTTCAATAGGTAAGGCTTTTCCCTTTTCCCTTACTCCCTTCTTCTTTATAGACCTTTACTTCATTTCCCTTTTTCCCTTTCATCACTTCCTTCTTCTCTTTAAGACTATCCACAGGCTTACAAT
Organism: Dipodomys spectabilis; assembly: GCF_019054845.1. Classification (NCBI taxonomy): domain Eukaryota; kingdom Metazoa; phylum Chordata; class Mammalia; order Rodentia; family Heteromyidae; genus Dipodomys; species Dipodomys spectabilis. Next base: position 315,424 of record NW_024870734.1, on the reverse strand, counting down.
TCTCTAACCTGGTGGCCAATTGATATCCTTCCCCTCCTGCTCTCCCACAAATTCCTCTTCTCCCAGGTTTTTCCCTTCCTACTGTCACACCACTTCCTTCCTTCCAGGTCTTGCCTTGATTTTCTCCAATTCCATTGCTCTGACCATGAAGCCTATATATAAGTTGAGCCCCTCCATCACTCCAGTGCGTCTCCTGCCTAACAGTTTTCAACCATCACTTCACAAACTGCCCATTACCCAATCACTTCTTCACAGATCGTCATGTGAGCACAACACAATACCCCCTCCAGCAGCATGCCCTGTCCCCTTTGATGGCATGCCCCATGCACTCCAGTGGGCCATGACATGTGGCCACATTGGTTAGTGGGCCCTGCTGGTTATTTGGGCCCCACTGCTTTATACATCCCCCACTGGTTTTCATGTCGATTCAAATCCTGATTCCTTCTTACCAAATCCTAAAAATTCCCTTCTCTCCTCCCAATGAACAGGCTTAAATTGTAAACTTAATAGAAAGCAAGTAAATTATAGAAACACACTAGTTAGCACTAATTAACACTTAGTAAGCCTTATCCTTAAGGGATCCTCTGAGTGTCTCTGAAGAGTCAATCTTGCAGCCTTCTCTGTATATTGGTTCACTGCCGTTTTCACTTGAGACTGATGATCTAATATTGTTTTCCTACTAATTTAACAGCCGACAGTGAAATTAGCACCACCAAGTAAGGTCCTTGCCACCACGGTTCCAATTCAGGAGCATGATACATTTTTACCCACACCAGCTGTCCAGACAAGAAAGAATGGGTAGAGTTTCTTTTTTAAACTCTACTTCTTAGTTTATTTCACTTACTTGAGGTCTAGCTTTTGAATTTATTTCTGAAGTGAGACTTGCTATAGAATAAACTACATTACTCCCCACAAAGAAATTTTCCTTCCAACTGGATTTAATTTCTTATTTTATATTTGAACATTTTTATTGTCATCCTAATGGTTATTTATTTTTAAACAATTTTTATTATTATTATCTTTAAGTAGTTGTACAGAGAAGTTCCCATTCTACAAAACAGTACATGAATGCAAGGTGTCTGACAACATTGTCACCCATCCCTTGTAACCTTTCCCTTCTCACACTTTTTTGTAAAATTTGAGATAGGTGATCACATATATTTCACATATTTCACAGTACTGGGGAATTGTGATGCGTAAAGTCACAAACACATTTTAACCTTGACAAGGCAAGTTATTGTTATTATGGTCTAAAATTTGTTAATTCTATGAGCTTTGACAATCCAAATTATTTTTCCCACCTCAGGTGATGTTTACATTTTTTCCTCTTGCTTAGTGTGGGCTATTCCCTCTTTCCCTCTCATTCCTCCCTTCCCATCACTGTGTTTGGGTTGCTTAGATATTTTTCTTCTATGTCCAGTGCAATTGATGGGCCCCTTTGTGGTAAGTTTTTCCATTTCCCACTTATTCTGTTCCTCCTCCTGGCTTCTTCCATTGCGTGCATATTTCTATTATCTACATGGTCAATAACATGGAGTCATTAATGGTGATACAGCAAAATGAGTGGCTGTCCTTTGTTTCTTGAGCCCTGTTTACTCTGTCATACCTTCTTGCATTTTGGCTTTAGCATCCATGTATCAGGTAGACCCTGTGCCATTTGTCTCTTTGTTCTTTGCTTACCTCACTCAAATAATTTGGTCTAGTTCCATCCATTTCCCTGCAAATGCCATCATTTTGTCCTTTCTAATGGCTGCATAGTATTCCATTGTATATAGGTCCCACATTTTTGGGATCCACTTTTCAATAGTGTTTCATCTGGGTTGTTTCCAAATCTTGGCTATTGTGAACAGTGCTGCAATAATCATAGAGGTGTGTGTGTCTTTGTATAGTGGTTCCTCTTGTTCAGAATAGATGTCTAGGAGTGGTATGGCCAGTTCATAGGAGAGGTCGATATTTAGCTTTCTGAGGTACCTCCACCGTGCTTTCCAAAGTGGTTATATTAGTATACATTTCCACCTGTACTGCAGTATTGTTTCTCTTTCTTTACATTCCTTCCAGCATTTGTCATTGGCTGAATTTAGAATGTGGGCTATTCTGACTGGGGTAAGGTGGTAACTCAGAATTGTTTTTATTTGCATTTGCTTTACAGTCAGGGATGATGAACATTTCTTCATGTGTTACTTTGCCATTTTTATCTCTTCTTCTGAGAAGTCTCTCTTTAGCTTCCTTGACCATTTCAAGATTGGTTTGTTAGGTTGGTGAAAGGTTAGTTTCTTGAGTTCACCATATATAATGGATATTAGACCCTTGTCTGATATATTGCTGGTAAACATTTTTCCCAATTATTTGGCTTTCTTTCTAGTTAGTTGCTACTTTTTATCTGTGTAGAAACTTTTTATTTTAAGGTAGTCCCATTTATCAAGTCATTCTCCAATTTGTTGTGACCCGGGGCATCTGTTCTGGAAGTTCCTGCCTGTGCCTATAAGGTCAAGTGTCTCTCACGCTTGTTCCTGCAGTAGTTTCAGAGTTTCAAGCTTGATGTTAAGGTCTTTAATCCATTTTGAGTTGATGTTAGTGCATGGTGAAAGACTAGGGTCCACTTCTGGTTTCTGCATGTGGCCAGTTTTCCCAACACCGGTAGTTGAAGAGGTTATGCTTCTTCCACTGTAGGTCTTTGGTTCCTTTGTCAAATATCAACTGGCTGTACATATGCAGCTATATTTCTGGGTCCTCTAACCTGTCTCATTGATTTTCAGGTCTCTATTTCTGCCAGTACCAAGGTGTCTTTGTTATTATGGCTCTATAATAGAGCTTGAAGTCCTGTATCATAATCCACCCTGTATTCTTTCTTTTACCTAAAATTGTTTTGGTTATGCTATGTCCTTTGTTGTTCCATATGAACTTTTGGACTATTTTCTCTATTTCAGTAAAGTAGGTCATTGGAATTTTAATGGGTATTGCATTGTATGTGTTTATTAATTTTGGCAGATTAGCTATTTTCACCATATTAATTCTGCCTATCCAGGGCCATGGGAAGTCTTTCCTTTTCCTGGTATCCTCTAAGGTTCCTTTCTTTAGGCTTTTATAGTTTTCATGAAATAGACCCTTTGAATCTTTGGTTAGGAATTTCTAGATACTTTTTTTTGAGGTTATTGTGAATGGGGTTGTTTCCTTGATTTCCGTTTCTGCTTGGACATTGTTGCTGTATAGAAAGGCGACTGATTTTTGTGGGTTAATTTTGTATCCTGCTACTTTGCCAAATTGGTTTAAAAGCTCTAAGAGTTTGGGGATGGAGCTTTAGGGATCGTGAATTTATAAAATAATGCCATCTGCAAAAAGAGGTACTTGATCTTCTTCCTCTCCTATGTGGATCGATCTTTTTCCTCTCATATGTGGAACTTTTTAATGTATTTTTCTTGCCTCATTGCTCTGGCTGAGAATTCCAGAACTATATTGAAGAGGAGTGGAGAGAGTGGGCATCCTTGCTTTGTTCCTGTTTTTAAGGGAATTGCTTATAGTTTTTCCCCATTAAGTATAATATTGGCCTTTGATCTGTCATGTAAGTATTCTATTGTATTCCTACTATTCATATTTTTTCCAGAGCTTTTAACATGAATGAATGCTGAATTTAATCAAAAACCCTTTCCGCATCAAAGGGGATAATCATCTGGTTCTTGACCTTGGATCCGATGGTGTGATGGATTACATTTATTGACTTACATGTTAAACCATCTCTGCATCTCTGGGATGAAGCCTACTTGGTCATAATGTATGATTTTTTGATATGTTTCTGGATTCTGTTGGCTGCAATTTTATCGAGGAGCTTTGCATCTGTCTTAATCAAAGAGGTTTGTTTGTAGTTCTTTTTGGGGTGTCTTTGCCTTGTTTTGGGATGAATGTGATATTGGCTTCACAGAATGAGTCTAGGATTACTCCCTCTGTTTCTATTTCTCTGATGATCTTGAGGAGTATGGGTATTAGTTCCTCGTTTAAGGCCTCATAGAATTCTGTAGTGAATCCATTAGGTCCTGAGATTTTCCTATTAGAAGATTTCTGATTACTTCTACTATCTCATTGTAGGTTATTGACAAGTTTTATTGATTTATTTCTTCTTGGTTCTGTTTGGGCAATTTGTATTTCTTTTTTTTTTCAGGCAGGAAAAGAAGTTTATTTACTGAATTGCTGCCCCCACCATGCATGGTGGAGAAGCATGGCTGAAAAGGAAGGGGGGCGACCCACCTCTGGGCCAAGACTTATCTAGGCCAGGGACAGGAAGAGGTGTGGCTAAGTGGGGGAAATGTGTGGCCACACTGGATGTGACCTCAGGGTCTTGGACCCTCCTAAGGTCAGATGGGAGGCATGTGACCACACATGGCCCAGGATGTGACTTCCAGTTCTGCCAGTTACCTATGTAACAGATGCTGGGCAGAAACTTAGCCAAAATGGATGGAGGTGTCCCTGTTCAGAACTGATATTCCAGCCTTTTCATAATTATGAAAAAGAATGAACATTCTCTCTGGCTACTTCTTGTTTGCAAGGGCCATCAACAGTAGGGGTAAAAGGCTGAGATGTGGTCCCCTCTGGGCGAAGGAAGCAGGCAACAGCTGTCACTTGGGCATTGAGTCCTTAGTTGAAGTCTGGAGTCTTGGATCAAGTCTGGAGAAGTCTCATGAGGCATTGAGGGACTGAAAAAAGTACTAAAGAGCAAGTAAATGACAAGAGGAAGGACTTGGGGCTGAATATGTTGGTAGAAATGTCCCTAGCTACTTCTGACATCTGGCGACTAGGTAGAGAAGAAAAGTGACAAAGGAAAGAATATAAATTCCTGTCCAATTGAAAGTTAGACAGAAAGGAACATTAGATGGGAAGCCTTCTTACTTCCATTGATCTCCTGGCTCTGGTTTATTTTGAAAGGGGAGGCACAAAGTGGCTGATGTGCTATCATCTCCTCTTATTCCTCTCCATGTTCTCTTGTTCCCTAGACTGGCCGAGTCTAGGTGCTCATTGCTGGAATAGTTTGTCCCAGCTGGTATTCAAGGAGGTTTGTACTTAAGTCCTGGACACTGTCCCTGAGCACTTCTGCTTAAGGCTAACACACTACCACTTTGAGTTATAGTACCTCTTCCAGTGTTTGAAGGTTAGAGATAAGAGGCTCGAGCCATACTTCCAGCCTTTCTTTGCAGGTTAGTTGGATGATGGAATCTGAGGGATTTTTGCCCTGGGCTGGCTTTGAACTGCAATCTTTGCCACAAAAGCCCTTTGTTATTTCCAATTAAAGCAACAAGGAGATCAAATAGAATAAGTAGGGCTTACCTGACCCTTATCAAGAATTGACCAAATAATCTGCAATGACAAACCTCGTTAGACGTGAGAATCTTAGCACAGATATACCCAATATTTTAGAATCACTTAGTCAGTACCAAAACTACACAACACAAAACAAAAAAGGCAAAACACAAAACTTAAAATTTTTGACAAAAATATTTAGATATCTCTGCTAACAAATCACATCAGATGGTTGGGCATCAGTTACCAGGGTCTGCGAAAAGAGCAACTTGTTAGCAAGACACATTAGAAATAGATGAATGGAGGAGTAGTAAGCTTGGTGGAAGGGTACAGGATGGATGGGGCCAAACCCTTAACCCACCATTTGGCCAAGATGGCAAACTCAAGATGGAGAATTTCTGAAAAATGCAAAGAAAATCTTAACAAAAAAATCAAGCCTAGTTTGGCTAGCCTTTATGAGGGAGGGGGTCCCCAGGACCCAGCCCATGTAGCATTCTTCAGGGCACAATCCAAAATGTTGTAGAAAAGAAAGGGAGAGATATGGAAAGTTGGACATGAATGGCAGAGAGCAAAGGGAGCCTGAAAGTAAACAGACTTCGACCATGTACCATTACAGAGGCAAAAATTGTCTAAATCTGACAGCAGCATAAAAATATTATGTGTCCCGTCTATCCAGGGAGTGCAAGAAGCATTTCAGAGGGGTTTCACAGCTCAGGCATGGCTCGCAGCACCCTAATATATGTGTAGGACTGTCAATCTGGTGAATGAAGCAGAGCTGACCCGGCAGAAGTTGCGTCCCGACTTCCCCCAGAACTCTCTAGAAAGAAATGTCCAAGCCCCCAAAACAAGCATCTTCGGATCCAGAGTGACAAGCCTTTCGGCTAAAGGCCAAAGGATCTCTTAAGCATGGCGCCACATCTGAACAGAGATTGAGAAACAGAGAGCCATAGAGACTAGTTTCACTCACCAGAGTAGAGAAGTGGTGTGGACGTGGATGTCAAAGCCAGCAATGGTATTGGTGAAAAGTCTCATGTGATGTCTCAAGGCAGTTTGGTTTGCAGAAAAAAAGGGTGGTTAGGAAATTCTAACATTTCCAACTCAAAAACCCCATCCTAGACAGAGCACCATATGTAAGGTATGTTAAATAGGTAGGTTTCATTAGATAGCTGATGAAGAGAACACCACATGCTATTCAGGCAGGAAAAGAAGTTTATGTACTGAACTTCTGCCCCCACCATACATGGTGGAGAAGCATGGCTGAAAAGGAAAGGGGGAAATAACAATTTGTATTTTTGTAAAAATTCAGCTGTCTCTATTAGGTTTTCCTTCCTTTGTGAGTAGAGTCTGGAATTATTTCTTTATGATTATTTGGATGTCTTGCATGTTTTATGTAATTTTCCCTTTGGCATCTCTGATATTATTGATTTGGGTCTCCTCTCCTATTTTGTTGCTCTTACCAGTGGTCCATCAGTATTATTGATTTTTTTTTAAAAAAAACAGTTTTTTGTTTTATTAATTTTACTTATAATTTTCTTAGTCTCTCATTAATTTCAGTTCTTATTTCGGTTATCTCTTTCTGTCTAGCAATTTTAGGTTCAATTTTTTTTTGTTTCTCTAGCAGTTTTATTTGTATCATAAGATTGTTTAATCGGTCTATGTTTTCTTGATGTGCACACAGAGAACAATAAATTTGCCCCTTAGGACTGCTTTTGCTGTGTCCCATAGGTTTCTTTGTGATGTATCTTCATTGTCATTGAATTGTAGGAACTTTTAAATTTCTTCTTTATTTTCTTCTGTGACCCATGTATTGTTCAATAGAGTGCTGTTTAATGTCCATGTGTTTAAGTTTTTTTCTACTTTATGCCTTGTTATTGAGAACTAGTTTGATTCCACTATGGTCAGATAGAATACAGGATATTATGTCGATCCTCTTGTATTTTCCTAAATTCCTTGAATGAACTAAGAAATTATCTATTTTAGAAAAAGTTAGGGGGTTGGAAAGAAAAAGACCCTGCTTGTGTGAATGCTTATAATTATAGCTACTCAGGAGGCTCAGATCTGTGTATTCAGGTTCAAAGCCAGCCCAGGCAGGAAAGTTCATGAGGATTTTCTGGGGTTGTTGTTCAGCACCACACCCTGACTCAAGTCAGGATGTTCACCACCTTTGCCACCATGGGCTGGACTGGACTTCTTATACGTCAGTTTGGAGAGGTGCTGCACCCCACTAAGGGTCCAGAGTCATTTGCTGCTCCTGTCGATGCCGCTGCTGCTGACACCGAAGCTGCTGCCGCAGCTGTTGCCACTACCCCAGCTGCTGCCACTGCAGGATCAGCTGGGCCACTTATGCAAGGAAGGCACCACAGCACGAGTCAGGTGTTAACCACTGCTTCTGCCTCGGGCTAGGCTGGGCTGCTGATGCGGGCCAATATGGAGAGGCACAAACTGCCATGGGTCTGGAGTTGTTCACTGCAGTTGTCCCCGCCCCAGGCACCGCTGCCTCCCTGGGCTGGTCTGGGATGTTCCTGTGGCTAGTGCCAAGAGGCATTGTGCCCAGAGTCTGGGTGGTTTACCACCACTGCCAGCTGCCACTGCTGCTCCAGGTTAGGCTAGGATGTTTATGCCAGCAGGACAGAGGTGCCATGCTGTGAGTCTAGGGTCGTTCGCCACTGCTGACAGCTCTGCTGCTCCTTACTGGGTTGAGATGATTGCACCAGCCAGGCAGAGGTGCTGTGCCAGGGAGGGTGAGGGGAGTCTTTGTGCTGGCTCTGCCTTCTGAGATTTCTATTTGAATTCTCTTGGTTGGCACTGGCTCTTGGGAGTCTTCTGGGAGCCTTGGGATGCTTGCGAGTGTGTTGTCCTCTGAAGGTCCAGAGCCGGGCCACTTAAGCAGCCTGTTAAGGAGCCCTGCCACTTAAGCTGCTCAGTGTGGAGCCTCTTCAACAACAAGGGGTGTGGGAAGGGTCTTCCCACTTTAATGTCTGTGTAAGTTTTTCCCTTTTCTTTTTTCACTTCCTGTAGCTCTCTGAGTAATCGCCCTTTTTCTGGTGGGTCACTTGGAGAAACAGAGCATTGAAATCTGTATTTGGTTAGAGAGGGCTGTGGTGGTTCCCTGCTTTTCCATCGCCATCTTGACCCCTGCCACTCCTACTCCAGTGGAGTCTGCTTAGCATGGGAAACCTGCTTTCAGATCTGAGAATGGGGCTTCAAAGAGGCCTACCTCCTGGAAAAGGCTGGCAAGCCCCTGGGAAAGATGTGTAGCTGTTTTTCTTTTCTTCACTGTATAGGAGTGCCTATTAATCTTTTACTGTTCCTGTTTCTTGTTGTACTTACTCATGCTCAACGTTCACTTATTCAAGGCTCTTTCTTTTTTTTTTTTAAATTTAATTTAATTTTATTTGTGAACATACTGTACAGAGGAGTTACAGTTACATGGGCATGATAATGCGTACATTTCTTACCAAGCATTGCAGCCTCCTCCTTTGTTTACCCTTCACATCCCTTCCCAGCCTCCCCCCTCCCCCCCTAATCCCAATCCTTCTCCATCCCCCCCTTCCCCCCCTTCCCCCCCCCCCGCACCATCGTTGTAAAGCTCGTTTTGGACATGACAACTTGTACTTCTCATTGTTGCAACAGGTCCACCTGTATCCTTAAACAACTGGTTTTTCCCCATCTCCTCCACAAGTTATACTGACATCAAATATAGTGAAAGCAGGGGTTATACTGTGGGGGAAGGACATACAAAGCAACAAAGAGATAATCTTATAAATGTGTTAGAAACACATGCATGAAAGAAAAAAAACATTAAAATACACATCTAAGGGTTCATTTTCCTGACATCACATTATCTGACCTTTTCCGCTTGACTCATACATATACTAGAAATTACAAATAAGGGAAACCATGGGACCTAGGTTTCTTTGGGCCTGGCTTACTTCACTTAATATAATTTTTTCCAAGTTTTTCCATTTCCTAACAAATGGGGCAATGTCATTCTTTCTGATGGAGGCATAGAATTCCATTGTGTATATATACCACATTTTCTTGATCCATTCATCTACTGAGGGGCATCTGGGTTGGTTCCATATCTTAGCTATGGTAAATAATGCTGCAATAACCATAGTTGTGCTGGTAGCTTTAGTGTGGTCTTGTTTGTAAACATTTGGGTAAATGCCCAAAAGTGGGATTGCTGGGTCATAGGGGAGCTCTATATGAAGTCTTTTGAGGAACCCCCATACTGCTTTCCAAAGTGGTTGAACAAGTTTACATTCCCACCAACAATGAAGTAAGGTTCCTTTCTGTCCACATCCCCTCCAGCATCTGTTGTTGTTAGAGTTCTTGATTTTTGCTGTTCTAACTGGAGTGAGGTGATATCTCAATGTTGTTTTGATTTGCATTTCTTTTATGCCTAGGGATGTTGAACATTTCTTCATGTGTCTATTGGCCATCCTTCTTTCTTCTTCAGAGAAGTTTCTCTTTAAGTCTTTCGCCCACTTATTTATTGGGAAGTTGTTTCTTTGAGGATTTGTTATTGGGGGGTTTAATTTTTTGAGTTCCAAGTATATTTTAGATATGAGACCCTTGTCCGTTGTATGGCTAGTAAAGATCTTCTCCCAATCCATGGGCTTTGTATTGATCTTGCTAGCTATGTCATTTGAAATGCAGAAGCTCTGCAACTTTATGCAATCCCATTTGTCCAACCTTTCTTTAATTTGTTGTGTTTCCGGGTCTCTATTCAGAAAATTTCGGCCTGAGCCAAGGAGACCCAGGGTTTCTCCTATTCCATCCTGTAATGTTTTCAGAGTGTCTGCTTTGGCTTCAAGGTCTTTGATCCATTTGGAGTTGATTCTGGTGCAGGGTGATATATAAAGATCTAGCTTAAGTTTTCTACATGTAGTTAACCAATTTTGCCAGCACCATTTACTAAAGAGGTTGTCTTTCTTCCATTCTATTGTTTTAGCTCCCTTATCGAAGATTAGATGGCTATAGGTCTGTAGGTTCATTTCTGGGTTTTCAATTCTATTCCATTGGTCCTGAGGTCTGTTCTTATGCCAATACCAAGCTGTTTTGATTACTATGGCTTTATAGTAGAGTTTGAAGTTTGGTATTGATATTCCTCCAGCAGTGTTCTTTCCATTCAGGAGCGTTTTTGCTATTCGGGGTCTTTTATTGTTCCACATGAATTTTTGGATTGCCTCTACTATTTCCTTGAAGAATGAGGTTGGAATTTGGATAGGTATTGCGTTGAATTTGTAGATAGCCTTAGGAAGTATTGCCATTTTCACGATGTTAATCTTTCCAATCCAGGAGCATGGGAGGTTTTGCCATTTTTTAAGTTCTGTGTTGATTTCCTTTTTCAAGATTTTAAAGTTTTCATCATAGAGGTCCTTCACTTCTTTAGTTAAGTTAATTCCTAGGTATTTTATTTTTTTGTGGGGCTATTACAAATGGAGTTGCTTTCGTAATTTCAGCCACACTTTCCTCATTGTTGGCATACAGAAAAGCCATTGATTTTTGGGGGTTATTTTTATAACCTGCTACTTTGCCGAAGTTTTGAATCAGCTTGAGTAATTTGGGAGTGGAGTCTATGGGATTCTTTAAATACAAGATCATGTCATCTGCAAAGAGGGAGAGTTTTATTTCTTCTTTCCCTATTTGGATCCCCTTTATGTCTGCATCTTGTCTTATTTCTGTAGCTAGGCATTCTAATACTAGATTGAAGAGAAGTGGAGAGATTGGGCATCCTTGTATTGTTCCTGAGTTAAGAGGAAATGGCTTTAATTTTTCACCATTGAGTATAATGCTGGCTGTAGGTTTGTCTTAAACAGCCTTTATTGTATTGAGGAATGTTCCATGGATTCCTAATTTTTCCAAAACCTTCATCATAAAGGGGTGTTGGATCTTGTCGAATGCTTTTTCTGCATCTATTGAGATAACCATGTGGTTCTTATTCTTGCTCCTGTTGATGTGATGAATAATATTAATTGATTTGCGTATATTGAACCAGCTTTGCATCCCTGAAATGAATCCTGTTTGATCGTGGTGTATGATTTTTTGGATGAATTGTTGAAGTCGATTGGCCAAAATTTTGTTGAGAAGTTTTGCATCAATGTTCATCAAAGAAATGGGTCTATAGTTCTCTTTCTTTGATGAGTCCCTGCCTGGTTTTGGGATGAGGGTTATGATGGCTTCATAGAATGCGTTCGGTAGTGAGCTTTCTCTTTCAATTTCATTGAAGAGTTGGAGGAGTTCAAGGCTCTTTCTTAAAAGTGTTGATGACCCCAACATCTAATGAGTGTCCTGAAAATATGAATAACTCACCAGAGTTAAGTGCTACCCTGAAAGCCCTTCTTACGGAGGCTAGTAGACAAGTCATTAGTAAATATTAAAGTATTGGGGGTTCATGACATCACTTCAGCAGAAGGAATTGATTGTAAGAGATTTACAAGAAGCTGTAGGCACAGCTAGAGCAGAAAGAGTGTATGGCTACTGGAGACTTTCCTTTAATCCTAAAGCATATACAATAGACTCATATAGATATCCTGTAGATAAGAAAGATGTAGAGGTATATTTAGGCCAAAAGCTAAATAAGATTCCTAAAAGATTGGTAGATGAAAGGTGGCAATGGCTTATCAGAGGTAAATGGTGGGATCCTCCATTATCTAGAGGACCCCAAAGACTTCCCCCAGATCCATATCGTTTTACAGGTGTGTATGATAAGCATGGCAATGTTGGGAAAACTACTTAGGAGAAAGAACTTCCTATTACTCTCTTTCATTTACTGATAGACTTGCTAGATCTTGGCCTCTTTGGTGCTTACTATTAAAGAAGGAACAAGAAAGATCTTATGAGACAGTTAAGGCCTCTATAGAAAAGAGTAAACGATTATGTGAAAGGGTTACAGAAAAGACACTATGAGCTTAAATTTGATATATGGCCAGATTTAACTAAGTATACTGAATATCATGACTTTTGGTCACAAATTGGGGACCTTCTAAAGAATGGCAAAGAAGCACAATTGCTTAGAAAAGATTTAAAATGCATAAAGTACAAAACTAAACAAAAGTAATAATAAAGTACTAGAGTTCATGCCTTTCTGTTCAGCACCTTGCCCATATTCTCTGGGTAATGGTTAATAGGTGATAAACATCGAAACCAATTGTATTTCTTAAAATTAGAGGTAAAGCTGAAAACAAGTGCCTATCATCATAACTCGTCATCCAAAAAACAAGATCAGGCGACCAGCTGGTGACCACCCAAGAACGAAGCCTTGCAGCAAGATTGTGTAACCTTTTACCCTTTCTCATGGAGACTTTTGCTATAAAAGCTTGTTATCCTCTGCATTAATCGCACTTGGCATTCACTCCTCTTCTGTGTGAGTTGTCTGTTTGCCATCTCCCCACCTATTCCAGTTCCTCCACTAGGTGTCCTCCTTCGTCCGGACAGAGCCCTCCCCTTCAGGTGGAGTTTTTCTTAGGCGACCTCTGGGCCTTGGTTACCAAAGGATAGGTACATAAAAGAATATGTTGTAAAGCCTGCAGATTGTAATTAGACATTTATGTTAATATAGCCTTTCCAAGTTTAGCAATCAAAGGGGGTGGTCTACCCTAAAGTATTTCAAAAGGATTAAATCCTTTAACATAAGGGCTACATATTGCTCGAAGGAGAGCAAAGTTCAGGAGGCTTACCTACCCATGGCCAATCACTGTATTTAATTTAGTTAATGTTTCCTTTAAGGTCATATTCATTCTTTCTAGTCCCTTGAACTCTCAGATCTATAAATGGATTGTAACTTCCAATTTATTCCTAGGGTGTTAGTTAATAATTGAGAACTTAGGCCCTGAATGAAGGGGCATCTTTGGACCCCATAGCTAAAGGTAAGCCAAATCAAGAAATTATCACATGCCTCAGCTCAGCCTGAAAAAGTGTCCACAATTAGTAACAGATACCAATAACCATACTTTCCAGGCTTTACCTCGGTGAAGCCCACTTTCCCAAATTCACCATCTGTGGTTCCTCACATATGAATTGTTTCCATATGTTCCAGCTTTTCAGCATTTACCTGTTGGAAATTACCTACAAACATTACAAAGGATTGTCAAGCTGAGGCCCCACTGGTTTTCGAACAGTTATAGGCAGTGGCCTGGGGCAATTTACCAGGATGCAAATATCTACATGTAAACTGACAGAAAGCTTAAGCCTGTATACATTTTTCACAAGGTCAGTGTCAACACTTGCCCACTTATTACAACTGTTTTTGCTTCTTCCTTTAATATTAACTAGTAGCTCTAGAGACCCCACTGGTTTTAGAGTGGTCTCCCAAGCTACCTGATCAGCTAGATGTTTCCCTGTATCTTAGGGTCTCTAGTTTAACTCCTGTATAGAACTCTGAACCTTGGAGACTTCTTCTATTTTATTCTGCTCCTTTTCTCTCAAACTTGCTTTCATGATCTTACTCTCCTTCTCAATGTGCTCCTTAACCTGCAAGTATTTTGACAGGGTCACAGGAGAGTTCCTTTGACTGGCCAACTGCTGCTCCTTCTCACATGACCTTTTCTTGCTCTTCAACTCCTCCCTTAAGTTCACAAATGTGCTATTGAGAGGTATTTTTTCCCACCTCCATCTGTTCCATTGGGACTCGATGCTTCTGCATTACATTTAGGGTGAAGGTCTCAGCAGTCTTTTTGGCCTTTTACTCTAGTATTTTCTCTTTCTGGTTTTCCACTTCAGTGTAATTTTTTGACAGATCTTTCAAATGTTTGTTTAGCTTTTCTGTTTTTCTTCCCAATGCTCTTTCTCTTTCCCCGGCATTCTCTATCAGAGCATGTGGTCCTTTAAATCTTTCTGAAGAGTAACAATCTCTTTCTTCAGCCTGATATTTTCCTGTTCACTTTTCTTGGCCTGATCTTCTATGACAGAGCACTTCCCTGTCTTCTCTGCTAACTACTCTTTCCTTCTTTCTCTGTTGCCTTGAATTTCTGGTGGCACCCTTCAATGCTAATAATCAACATGTACTTCACCCTAATACATTCTTTTATCAGGTCCAGCTCCTTTTTCATGGCTATGATTTCTTAATGCCGCATGAAGATCTTTCCTTGGCCTCACTTGTGGTTAGCAAGGATGGCGGCATTGCTGTCCTGTGCTTCTGTTGGCCTCTGACCTGTAGTCTCCTAATTTGCCTCATGCTCATCCAGGCTAATGTACTTGAATTTCATTTGATTCTGAGTGTTTTCTAGGTTCCTTTTGAGGATTTTCTTCTCATTTTTGACTCACACAAGTTCCTAATTTATATTTTCAAATCTTTTCTTCATGTTAAATAATTCCTATTTTCTCCTATGTGCTCTATGTGGTTTTTAACCTCTTGGTGGGTTATGGCTGGCACCTATAGGAGATTCAATCTTTTATAAGCCTGTGTTTTGAGTTAAAAGTGGGTGAATTTTTTCTTTACCACATTTCTTCTTAAGTTCAGAGGGCAGCTTTTTAAATTGAACACAGTTGGAATTCGGGACCCCAAGCTCCTTTGCATGTTTCTCCAGAGATATGAATACATTTTCCAGGTGGTTAATGTGATTACTTACTTGTCATTTTCTGTCTTTCTCCTCCTTGGACATTCCTTTTCCCAATGTCCATTTTGCTTGCAATAAGCACACTGGTTTAATCCTAGAGGTTCCCTACTGCCATTTTCAAATGAATTTTACTGTCTTTGCCAAAGGTTTCTTGATCCCTATTCTGGTGCTCCTACCAAAATTCAAACTCCCTTCTTAGACTCTTTTTTTCCAGGTTATCTCTGTTAACAAACACCCACTGGGCAACCATTTCCAACTTAAAATACACCTTTCCCTCAAAACATTGAAACTTTTGAAGATTTCTTCTAATATCTTTGCCTGACTGGGTAACAAAGGCCATGTGTAAGGAGGTTCCAGATGGTTTCCCAAGGAAGCCACAAATGACCTCTAGAGGGGGTTCCAAAAACAGGCTGGCAAGCTTGCCCAGACGCACCCCTAAAGGTACCTACATGATTTTTGTCCATGTTTGTCCTCTGGAGACAAACACTCGAGGCCCTGCATGCTGACACTCTCACCTGTGGGGAATTTTCCCTGGGCCAAGGCCTGATGCCATCCAAACGGATTAATCTCCATGGGGTCTCCAAAAATTAGGACCTCTAGTGTTCAAGAGAATCCATCGAGACACATTTAATATAATAAACGTTCTCCAAACCACCAACCCCCAAAATTATGCTATCCAAAGCTCCAAACATCAAAGGGCAAGCCTTTTTGTCCCCTTCCCTACAGACCTATACTTCCTTTGAAGTCTTTCTCTTTTTCCTTTCTACCAGTTCCTTCTTCTCTTCAGGCCTCTCTACTCTCCACAGGCCTGAACTGCTTTGCCTGGGTCGTCAGTTGCCATCCTTCACCTCCTGCTCTCCCTCAACTTTCTCTCCTCTCAGGCCTTTCCCCTTCTTCTATCACACCACTTCCTTCCTTCCAGAACTTTTCAATTTTATCTCCCTTCCATTGCTCTGAACAAGCAGCATATATAAAGTCTGTAGCCTTTCTCCACTCCAACTGCCAACAGTTTTCTACTGTAACATCCAAAACTCCCCACAGCCCAATCACTTCTTAACAGCTCAACACTTGGTGGTTAATGTACCAGCCCCTCCCACAGAATGCCCTGTCCTCTCCAGCTGGCCAGGAGATGGGGCCAGACTGATTCTTGGACCCTATAGATTATCAGGGCACTACTGATTATTACAGTATCCTCCTTGTGAACTATTAGCAATTGAAATTGGAAATTTGATTGTAATATTGCCAACTCGTTGTGACATCTCAAACCCATTTTGACATCATCATTAGCATGACATCACAAACCCATTGTGGCAATATTGTCATTGTGACATCATGATTCCATTGCGACATCTCAAATCTATTATGACCTCTTAGCTCCTTTGAAAAATCACATGCCCTTTTCAACATTACAGTCCCTTTGTCTTCCCATATCCTTGTTGTTAACCAATGACAATTGAGATCAGACATGCCATTGTAACATCAAAAGGTGTTTGTGGTATCCTCAACAGTGTGACATCACATTTTCATTATGAGAGCATCAGCTCATTGTGACATCACCAAACTCAATGACATAATCACATTATGACAACAATTGTTATTGTGACATCATAGACACCTTGTGGATGCCTCTTCTGTGATTTCATTGTATTTCAAAATTGGCATGAGAGTTGATATCAGAAACACATTTTTGTGCCTACATAACCATTTTGACATCATAATCACGTTGTGACATCACAATGCCATTGTGATATAACTAATACCACGTGACATCACAAACCTCTCCTATCCTCATAACTTCTGTGACATGCTGACATTGTGATATCTTAGAACTTTTTGCCCTGATAATTTGTTTCCAACCTCATATTTCATGTATGACACGAGATACCAGAAATCCACTGTGACATCATGACCATTGTGACATCAAACTGACAGATGTCATGAACATCGTGTCACATTGTGACATCACAAAAAGTTTTAATGTCACATTTAGTTGGTGATTCCATGCAGGTAAGTGGTCACAGTAGGTCTATGATGTCACAATTGGTTGGTGATATCCAAATGGCATAAAGTTTCTGTTGTCATGAAATCACAGAGAATATGAGTTCACAAATGGACTGTGGTATCTCCAAAGGCATGTGTTGTCAAAAATGTGATGAAGTCCTAGGAGGATTGTGATCTCATAGTGTGACACAATGGTCATGATATCTGTCAGTATGATGTCACAATGTTCATGATGTCACAGTGGATTTCTGATATCACATGTCATAACTGAAATATTATGTTTGAAAACAGATTGCAAGCTCATAAAGGGCCTAAGACATCACAATTTCAGCATGTCACAAGACTTATGTGTACAAGGCATGTTTGTGATATCACAGTGTGTAAGTGATATCACCATGGCACTGTGATGTCACAGTGATTGTGATGCCATATATTTATGAGATCACAATGATTTTCTGATATCAACCCACATGCCACATTTAAAATAGAATGAAATAGAATGGACATTTACAATGGGTCTATTACCTCATAATGACAATATAATATCATAATGCTATGAGGTCATTCTAAATTGGTGATGTTGCAAGGAGGTGATGGTGTCATAATGAATATATGTTGTCATACTGGTGATGGATTCACAAAGGGTTTGTGATGTTACAATGGCATATATGAATTCAATTGTCATGTGTTCAAATTGAGGGTAAGGTTACACGAAGGGACTGTGATGACACAAATGATTTATGTGTTTTCAAATGTACTTAGGGGTCATGATAGCTTTATGATTCACAGTTGTGATGAGGTCACAATGGGTTTTTGATGCTATAATGATTTTGTAATATCTCAAACACATGTCCAATTTGAATTGCTAATATTTCACAATGTGCATACAAGTTCACAGATGGAGCTTGAATTCCTAAGGGACATGAATTTTTTAAAAATGTTATGAGGTCATATTAGGTTTTTGAAAACACAGTGAGACAGTGATATCAACTTGGCAATGACAACTCACTACATCATGTCAGAATATTGTTTTGGTGTCACAAATAGTTGATGATGGCACATTGGTGATGAAGTCACAAAAGATTGGTGATGTCACAATGTGCTGGCAATGTCACAATGACATGATTGTTTTCAATTGTCTTTAACTTACAATGAGTATAAGAGTTCACAAAGGGACTGTGGTTCCTACAAAAGTATGTGTTGTTACATATTGAAATCCTAAAAGTTTTGTGATGTCAGAATTTGACACAATGGTTATGATATCTGGCAGGGTGATGTCACCATGGTCATGATGTCACTGGGAATTTGTGATATCAAATGTCATATGTGAAATCTAATGAGGTCGTCAACATATGATGAGGAAAAAAGGCATGTCACAAAAGTTATGATGACACGATAGCTTTGTGATATCACGGTGTGTTAGTGATATCACAATGGCAATGTGATGTGCAAAGGGACTGTGATGTCACAATGGTTATGAGTTCATGATTTGTTTATGATATGCACCTATATGCCACATTTGAAGTAGAATGAAGTCACAGAAAAGGCATGCATAATGTGTCGATGATATGACGATGACAATGTGAAATTATAATTTCATATACAGTTGTGATGACCTCACAAACTTTTTGATGTTAAAATGTCATGTCTGATTCTCAATTGTCAATATTTCACAGTGGGGTTTGGGTACACAAAGGCACTGTGATGTCAAAAAGCTATGTATTTTTCGAAGGTTATAAGAGGTCATAATAAATTTGGGATGTCGCAGTGTGATCCTGGTGTCTGAACAGCAATGTAATGTCACAATGGGTTCATGATGTCAAAGTGGTTTTGAGGTCACAATGGGTTAGTTAGGTCATGAGTTTGTAATATCACAATTATTTGTCCAATTTCAATCACTACTAGTTCACCATCAGGACACTGTAATTACCAGCAGTACCCCTATAATCCACGGGAACAGATAGTCATCATGACCTCCTGGTCTGGACCACCAGAGAGGGGGGTGCAAGCCCTTGGACTGGGCAGGAAATGCTGCTGAAGAGATAGGATGTTAAGCTCCACATGGTGCGCTGCCAAGAAATTATTGGGCATGGACATTTGGGAAGTGATGATTAAAAACTGTTATGCAGGAAACATATTTTAGTGGGGGCAGGGTACAGCCTATATATAGGTTGCATGTTCAGAGCAACAGAAGGGGGAAGAAAAAGGGGAAAGACCTGGAAGGAAAGAAGTGATGAGACTGCAAGAGGGTAAAGATCTGGGAGGAGAGGAAATTGAGGGAGAGCAGGAGGTAAAGGACAGCACCTGGCCACCTGGACAGGGCAGGGAAGGCCTGTCAAGAGTACAGCAACCTGTAGAGAAGAAGGGAATTGTGGAAGGAAAAAATGAAAAGACCTGAAATGTAGGACATGTCTGTAGAGAAGGAGGATGAAGAGAAAGGAAAAGCCCTGTCTTTGAAGTGTGGAGCCTTGGAGATGATTATTTTGGAGGTTGATTGTTTGAAGACCAGTTAACAAATGGTTGGGCTGCTCTTTGGAGGTTTGAGGGTTCATGGTTGAAGCTGCAATTAGCTCTGGGCATCCAGCCCAGATCAAGGTAATCGCTTGTTACAAAATTTATGAAGACAAGACAGGTTTGTGATGTTACATTGCGTTAATGATATCACAATATCAATATGAGGTCACAAAGGGATTGCAATGGCTCAATGGTGATGTGGTCACAATGGGTTTCTATATGCCACATTTGAGATAGAATGAAATCACAGAATAGGCAATCACTTTGTCTCTATGACCTCACAATGAAAATGTAATGTCATAATGCTATGATGTCATTGTCATTTTGGGATGTCACAGTGGGCTGATGGTATCCTAACCACAATGTGATCTCACTCTGTAGATGATGTCACAAAGAGTTTGTAATGGTTTGGCATGTCTGATGTCAGTTGTCCTTTGTTCATAATGAGGATATGGTTACCCAAAAGAACTGTGGTGTTACAAACACCATGTGCCTTTTCAAAGTGCTAAGAGATCACAACAGGTTTGGGATATCAGAAGGCAATCATGGCAATGTGATGTCACAATGGGTTTGTGATGTCACAGTGGTCATAAGGTCACACTTGGATAGTGATGTCACAATGAATTTGTAATATCACCACTACATGTCCAATTTCATTCTACTAGATCACAATGAAGATACAAGTTCACATAAGGAGCTAGAAGTCAGGAAGGCCATAAATTTTGTAAAATATGAGGATATAATAGATTGGTGAAAATACAATGGGACAGAGATATCCCATTGGCAATGTGATGTTACCATTACATGAGATAGTATTGTTTTGAAGTCACAAATGGTGATCCATACAGGTGATGTGGTCACATAGGTTTGTGATTTCACAATGGGATGGTGATGTCATAATCTCATGCCAGATCTCTAATTGACAATGATTATATAAGTTCATAAGGGATAATGATGTATCCAAAGGCATATGTTGGCACAAGTGTAATGAGTCTTAAAAGGTTTGTGATATCACAATGTGAATCAGTGGTAATGACATCTGGCAGTGTGATGTCACAGTGGTCATGATGTCACAGTGGATTTCTGATATCACATGTCATACCTGAAGTATGAGTTAAACAATTTATGAACTCAGTGATGCCGAAGAGATCACACTGGTAGCATGTCAAAAAATTTATGAGAATAGGACAGGTTTGTGATGTCACAGTGGGTTAGTGATATCATAATGGCAATGTGGTGTCATCAAGGTATTGTGATGTCATAATAATTATGTGGTCACAATATATTTCTGATATCAACACACCTGCCACATTTGAAATAGAATGGAATCACAGAATAGGCATTCCAATATATCTGTGACATCACAATGACGATATGATGTCGTAATGCTATGATGTCATAGTTTTATGGTGTCCTAATTGGCTGATGTTGTCATAATGACAATGTGATGCTACACTGGTAATGATGTCACAAAGTTTTTGCGATGTTAAAAAGGCATGTATGATCTCAATTTTCATTATCTTAAAATGAGGCTATGGGTACACAAATGGCCTGTGACGTCACAAAAGCTATGCTTTCTTTCAAAGCTTCTGAGGTCATAATAGGTTTGGGATGTCACAATGTGTTCATAGTGGCACAATGGCAA
Source organism: Dipodomys spectabilis (assembly GCF_019054845.1). Lineage (NCBI taxonomy): Eukaryota > Metazoa > Chordata > Mammalia > Rodentia > Heteromyidae > Dipodomys > Dipodomys spectabilis. The sequence goes on along the minus strand of NW_024870734.1, from coordinate 294,415 downwards.
TGTGATATCACAATGAGTTTATGATGTCATCGCAGTGATGAGGTCACAATGGGTTAGTGATGTCTCATCAAGTATGTAATATAATAACGACATATACAATTTCAATTTCTTCTAATTCACTATGAGGATACTGTAATAACCAGTGGAGACAGAATTATCTGTCGGAGCCATTAATTTTTGTGAATTCTTGGCCTGGCCCACCAGAGAGTGTGGGGAATGCCACCAAAGTTGAAGGTGTCAAGCCTCACATGGTGAGCAGTCAAGAAGTGATTGAACATTGGGCAGTTTGGGAAGTGACGGTTGAAAACTGTTAGGCAGAAGACCCATTGGAGTGAGGACGGGTACAACCTATGTATAAGTTGCATTTTCAGAGCATTGGAAGGGGAGATAAAAATGAGAGCTACCCGGATGGAAGAAAGTGGTAAGACAGCAGGAAGGGAAAAACCTGAGAAGAGAGGAAGCAGAAAAGTGGTCATTAGGGCAGAGTAGTGTAGGCCTGTGGAGCCTGGAGAGGCCTGAAGAGAAGAAGGAAATGGTGGAAGGGAAAAAGAGAAAGACCAGAAAGGAATAACAGGTCTGTAGTGAAGTAGGGAGTAATGGAAAAGTTAAAAGCCTTGCCCATTGTGGTTTGGAGCTTTGAAGCTCATAATTTTTTGGCTGGTGGTTTGCAGACCAATTAAGATAGGGCGGGGCTGCCCATTGGAGGTCTGAGGTTTGGTGGTCAAGGCTGATCTTGGACCTGGTTATCCAGTTCAGGATAAGGTAATCACAGTCTCCTTTCTAGTGTAAATAGATTTATTGTATTAAATGTGACTCAATGGTTTGTCTCCTTGCCTTAGAGGTAATATGTACATGAGTTCACAGAAAGAGCTTGAAGTCTCAAAGGCCATGAATTATTTAAGATGTGATGTGGCCATAATAGGTTTGTAAAAACACAATGGGACAGTGAAATAACAATGCCAATACCACAATATAATGTCAAAATAATGCTTTGATACCACAATTAGTTTTTGATACCATTCTCGTGATAAGGTCACAATAAGTTTGTGATGTCACAATAGGTTCATGATGTCAGAGTGGCATGGGATATCTCAAATGTCATTAATTGATAATGAATATATGAGTTCAAAAAGGGACTGTGATGTCTCCAAAGGCATGTGTTGTCACAAATGTGATGCCTTTTTAACAGCTTTGTGATGTCACAATATGACACAATGGTCATTACATCTGGCAGTATGATGTCATAAGGGATTTCTGATATCACGTGTCATACCAGAAATATGAGATTGAAAACAGATTATGAGCTCACAAAGGCCCTACTATATGATGATGGCAGCATGTCACAAAACTTGCAAGTTCAGGACTGGTTGTGATGGCACAGCAAGTTGTTAATATCACAATGGCAATGTTATGTCACAAAGGATTGTGATATCACATTGGTTATATGGTCAAAATGGGTTTCTGAAACAGAGTGAATTTACAGAATAGGCCTTCACACTGTTAAGTCATAACAATGTCACAGTGATTTATAATGCTATGATGCCATTGTTGTTTGGTGATGTCACAATGAGCTGATGGTGTCATAATGACAATTTGATATCACTGATGATTTATGATGTTACAATGGTTATGAGGTCACATTATGTTTCTGATATCAACACACATGTCAAATTTGAAATAGAATGAAAAAGCCGGGCGCCAGTGGCTCATGCCTGTAAACGTAGCTACTCAGGAGGCTGAGATCTGAGGATCGCAGTTCAAAGCCAGCTCAGGCAGGAAAGTCTATGAGACTCTTATCTCCAATGAAAACCACTAGAAAACCAGAAGTGGCTCTGTGGCTGAAGCAATAGAGTGCTCAGCTTGAGCTGAAGAACAGGGACAGCACCCAAGCCCAGAGTTCAAGCCCCACAACGGAAAAAAAAAAAGTTTAAAAGCAGGCATTCATAAACTTATTATAACATCACAATGGCAGTGGGATCTCATAATGCTATCTTGTCATTATAGATTTGTGATGTCAAAAGTAGTTGATGCTGCCATAATGACAATATATTATGTCACACTTGCGATGTCACAAAGGGTTCGTGATGTTACAATGGCATGTTTGTATCAATTTTCAGTTCATAATGAGGGTATAGTTAAACAAAGGGACTGTGATGTCACAAAGGCCATGTGTTTTTTCAAAGGTGCTAAGAGGTCCTAATAGGTTTGGGATGTCACAATGTGATAGTGATGTCAAATGGCAACGAAAGCTCACAAGGGGTTTATTATGTCACATTGGTGATGAAATCAAATAATTTTGTGAAGTCACATCTCATAATCGCATGTCCAATTTCAGTTGCTACTCTTTCACAATGAGGATATGAGTTCACAGAAGAAGACTGAAGTATAAAAGGCTATGAATTTTCTGAAATGCTGTGAAGACACAGTAGGTTTTTGAAAACACAGTGGAACAGTGACATCACAATGGCAATGTGATGTTGCAATATGATGACTTTATAATGTTTTGATACCACAATTGGTAATGCCACACTGGTGATGAGTTTCCAAGAGGTGTGTGATGTCACAATGTGTTGGTGATATCAAAATGACACATGTGATCTCAATTGTCATTAACCCACTATGAGTATATGAGCTCACAAAGGGACTGTGATGTCTCCAAAGGCATGCGTTGTCACAAAAGTGATGAAGTCCTAACAGGTGTGTGTTGTCAGACTGTGACAAAATGCTCATAACATCTATCAGTGTTATGTCACCATGATCAAGATGTCACACTGGATTCGGGTATCACATTTCATACCTGGATTGGGTATGAGAGGATTGGAATTTCACATTGGGTTAGTGATATCACTATCGAAATATGGGGTCATGCAAGGATTGTGCTACCACAATGGCTATTAGATCACAATGTGTTTCTACTATAATAGGTTTGTGCTGTCACAATTTGTTGAAAATGTCACAATGGCATGCCGGATCTCAAATGTCATTAATTCGCAATGAAAATATGAGTTCACAAAGGGACTGTGTTGTCTCCAAAGTCAAGTGTTGACACAAAAGTGATGAAGCCCTAACAAATTTGTAAGTTCACAATGTGACACCATGTTCTTGATGTCTATCAATGTGATGTCACAATGTTCATGTCAGAGTCAATTTCTGATATCATATGTCATACCTGAATTATTATGAGTTTGAAAACAGATTATAAACTTACTAAAGGCCTAAAATATCCTAATGGCATCATATCGCAAAAATTATGTCTAAAAACTCATGGTATTTGGAGCTTTTCTTTCTTTGAAATTGTTTCCTCATTGTGAACTAGTAGAAATTGAAATTGGAAATGTCATTGTGATATTACAAACTCATAATGACATCACAAACTCATTGTGACCTTATCACCACTGTAACATCACAAAACCATTGTGACATCACATTGCTGTTGTGCCTTCACAATCACATTGTGACATCACAAAGCTATTGTGAACTCTTGAGATATACAAGTCCTTATGTCGAAAACAAATTTTAGAACTTTCATTGGGGGAGGAGGGGGAGCAGGGAGGATTGGGTGGAGGGGCAGGGAGAGGATGGGAAGAGATGGGAAGGGGAAACAAAGGAGGAGGCTACAATGTTTGATAAGAAATGTACTCATTATCTTGCCCATGTAATTTTAACCCCTCTGTACACTATTTTCACAGTAAAAAAAAACATGAAAAAATGAAAAAAAGACACATGACCTCTGTGGAAGATATGTGTACTCATATCTTCATAGTGAACTAATGAAAATTGTTATCACATATAGCATTGTATCATCACAAATACTTTGTGCAATAATTATGACTGTGAAATCACATTATCATTATGACACCACCATTCATTGTGATATCACCAAACCCCAATGACACAATACCATATTTTTCTTTTTTTTCTTCTGTGAGTTTTTTTATTGTAAATACAGTGTACAGGGGATTACAGTTACACGAGCAAGGTAATGAGTACATATACTATCCTCATTGCTGCCTTGACATCACATTGTCATTTTCATGTCATAGACCCATTTTGAATGCCTATTCTTTGATTCATTCTATCTGAAATGTGGCATCTGCGTTGATATCAGGAAACCATTGTGAACTCATAACCTATGTGACATCTAAATTTCTTTGTCACAGTACATTCCCTTTGTTATATCACTAACCCACTGTGACATCAAATACATCTCTTGTTCTCATAATTTTGTGACATGCCGTTGTGATATCTTAGGCCATTTGTGAGTTGAAAATCTGTGTTCGACCTCGTATTTCAGATATGACATGAGATATCTAAAATCCAGTGTAACATCATGATATCACACCGCTGGACATCATAACCATTATGTCACTTTGTGACATCTCAGATCTGTTGGTTCTTCACCTTTTTGACTACATATGCTTTGCTGACATCAGAATCCCTTCCCAAACTCATATACTCATGGTGTGTTAATGACAATTGAGATCCCACATGGCATTGTGCCTTCACCAACCCCTTGGGACAACTCAAATCTATTGCGACCTCCTCATCAGTATTGCATCATCAATTGTGACATCAAAACATTCTTATAACATGATGGTGAGATATCACATTGTCATTGTGAAATCACTGTCCCATTGGGTTTTCACATAGTATGACCTCATACTATGGAGCTTCTTCTATCACCTGGTATCCTCATATTGAATTATGAGTCCTTGAAATTTGATATATCATTCTGATATTACAAACTGTGACATCACAAAATCGTTGTGACCTCATCACCACTGTGACATCAAAAACCTAATGGGATATCTCATTTCCATTGTGACATTATGGATCACATTGGGCCATCCCAAACTTATTATGACCTCTTACCACCTTTGAAAACACACATGGCCTCTGTGACAACACAGAAACTTTTTGTATGCATATCCTCATGGGGAACTAATGAAAACTGACATAAGATATACCATTGAAACATAACCAATCCTTTCTGACATAATCATAATTGTGACATCATGTTGCCATTATGACACCATCAGCTCATTTTGACATGTAAAAGTACAATGACATCATAGCATTGCAACATCACATTGGCATTCTGATGTCATAGACACATTGTGTTTGCCTATTATGTTATTTGATTCTATTTTTAATGTGGCATGTTGGTTGATACCAGGAATCCATTGTGAGTTCATGAACATTGTGATATCACGATGCCTTACTAGCATCACATTGCCAGTGTAATGTCACATTGCCAAATTGATGTCAAAAAGGGACTTTTATGAGACAATGGTAATGACATTACCATGAGTTTCTGATATCAACCCACATGTCACATTTCAAATACAATGAAATCACAGATTTGGCATTCATAATGTGACAATGATGTCACAATGACAATGCCAAATGCTATACTGTCATTATCATTTTGTGATTTCAACATAAGCTAAAGATGTCATAACAACAATATAATGTCATACTGGTTATGATGTTACACAGGGTTTATTATCTTACAATGGTTATGAGGTCACAATGTGCTTCTGATATCAACTGATATGCCACATTTGAAATAGAATGAAATCACAAGATATACATTCACAATGTGTCTATGACAGCAAAATGGCAATGCGATGTCATAATGCTATGTGTCACTGTAGCTTGGTGATGTCACAATGAGCTGATGGTGTCATAATGACAGTCTTATGTCACGCTGGTGATAATGTCAAAAAGGGTTTATGATGTCACAATGGCATGTCAGATCTTAATTGCCATTAGTTTATAGTGAGGATATGAGGATGAAGTCACAATGACATATACAAATGAACTGTGATGAAACAAAGGCCATGTTTTTTGTCAAAAGTGCTAGGGTTCCTAACAGGTTCTGGTTGTCAAAGTGTTAATGATATAAAAATGGGTTAGTGATGTGAAAACTAGTTTGCAATATCACATCTTATTTCAATTTTCAATTGCTACAAGTTCACAATGATACAAGTTCACGGAAGGAGCTTGATGTCTCAAAGGCCATAATTTTCTAAGATGTGATAAGATCATAATAGGTTTGTGAAAGCATGAGGGTTCAGTAATATCACAATTGCAATATGATGTCAAATTATAATGTCATAAGAGTGTTGTTATATCACAATTAGTTAGTGATGCCATGATAGTGATGAGTTCAAAATAGTTTTGTGATGTCGCAGTAGTTTGGTGATGTGACAATGGCATTTCAGACCTCAATTGTCATTAACTCATAATGAGTATATGAGTTTAGAATGGGATTGTGAGGATTCCAAAGTCATTTGTTGGCCCAAATGTGATGAAGTGAGAACAGATTTGTGATGTGACAATGTGACACAATGGTCATTACGTCTAGCAGTGTGATGTCACAATATTCATACTATCACAGTATATTTCTAATATTTAATGTCATACCTGAAATAATGTGAGATTGAAAATAGGTTGAGCTCTCAATGGGCATAACACAGTGGCAACATGTCACAAAACTTATGAGGACAGTGCATGTTTGAGTTGTCACAGTTTAGAGACATCACAATGGCAATCATATCACAAAGGGATTGTCATATCACAATGGTTATGAAGTCCAAATGTGTTTGATATGAACCCAATTTGAACATACAACGAAATCACATAATAGGCCTTCATAATGTATATATGTTGTCACAATGACAATGTGGTGTCATACTGGTATGATGTGATTACAGATTTGTGATGTCACAATGACCTGTTGTCATAATGACAATGTGATGTCACACCAATGATTATATTGTAAATGCTTTGTGATATTACAATGGTATATCTGATCTCAATTGATATTTCACAATGAGGATATGGATACACAAAGGTACTGTGATGTCACAAAGGCCATGTGTTTTTTCAAAGGTGCTAAAGATGTCATAATGGGTTTGGGAGGTATCAAGGTGATTGTAATGTCACAATAGCAATGTGATATCACAATGGCTTTGTGATGTCACATTGGTGATGAGGTAACAATGGACAGGACAGGTTTGTGATGTCAGAACAGGTTAATGATATCACAATGGCATTGTGATGTCACAAAGTAATTTTCATGTCATAATGGCTTTGAGGTCACAATAGATTTCTGATATCCACCAATATTGCTAGCTTGTAATAGAATGAAATCACAGAATAGGAATTCACAATATGTCTCTAATGTCACTATGATATATAATGCCATAATAATATGATATTTAAGTTTAGTGATGTCAAAATGGCATGTCTAATCTTATTGGTAATTAAATTACCATGAGGATTCCAAAAGTATCTATGTGCTGAGTCCTTCAAAAGGCACATTGTGCTGAATCCATTACACAGGGTTCTTATTGCTTTTTTTTATTTTAATTTTAATTTTTTGTGAACATACTGTACAGAGGGGTTACAATTACATGGGCAAGATAATGAGTACATTTCTTATCAATTATTGCAGCCTCCTCCTTTGTTTACCCTACACATCCCTTCCCAGCCTCCCCCGTTCCCCCACCCAATTCCCTCAAACCCCCCCACCCCGGCACCAAAGTTGTAAAGTTTGTTTTCCACATGACAACATGTACTTCTCATAGTTGCAACGGGTCCACCTGTATCCTTAAACGACTTGTTTTTCCCCATTTCCTCCACAAATTATACCAACATCAAATATATTAGAAGCAAGGGATATGCTTTGGGGGAGGGACATACAAAGCAACAAAGAAAAAATCTTATAAATGAGTTAGAAGCAAATGCATGAAAGAAAGAAAACATTTAAATACATATCTAAGGTTTCATTTTCCTAACATCACATTATCTGACCTTTTCTGCTTGACTCATACATATACTAGATATTGCAAAGAAGAGAAACCATGGGACCTATGTTTCTTTGGGCTTGGCTTACTTCACTTAATACAATTTTTTGCAAGCCTTTCCATTTTTATAAGTGTGCTGTGTGCTGTCATCCCAAAAGATTCAATGTTCTGAGTCCTTGAGAGGACAATCACACACACACACACACACACACACACACACACTCACACACATACACACACAAACTCAGAGCGTTACCTTGCACCTGCTTGGTTTGTGGGGTGGATGGAGAAGAGTCTCCCCCAGTGGTTGGGCTGAGGGGATCTTCAATTCCCCCAGACAGCTGCCTGGGTTGGGGGGAAGCCCTGAGCTGAGGTGAGGCTGCTTCTGCCATGGCCTGGTAGCCTTAAGGAAGAGTCAGAGCAGCACAAAGCCAGGGGCAGGAGCATGGCCGAGGTGGGGAAGTAGTGTGACTGAGGGGAGGACAAGGCGTGGCTGAAGGGGCACATAGTTGCTGCAGACAGGGGCACAGGGGAACTGGCATACTTGTGCAGCAGGGGCTGGGAAGCCTGGGTGAGAATTGGGGGCAGAGAGAGAGAGAGAGAGCAGAGAAGAGAAGGCACATGCACCAGGGGTGGCAGCATCCATGACTGGGCTCCACTGCTGTAGGATCACAGGTCTGGGCCAGGAGCACAGAGGACACAAAGCCAGCACAGCAGGCACATCCCTCTCACAGCCCTAGGGAGGCTCAGAGGCCAGGTAGGCCCTGAGTCCAAGGCCCCTGCACCAGGAGCTCAGCTGTGGAGGGTGTGAGCTCAGCCCTGCCACCTGCCCGCCCCTGCCCCAGCCTCTTCTCCTGCCCTACCTGTGGCACCTTGTTTGAAAGAGGTTGATGCTAGCTTGGACCCGTGGTGCCTCTTGGAGTCATCCAGCGATGGTGCACCCCTGTTCTCGTTGCAGCCCTGACCCGGTCCTGGTCCTCAGTGGAAGCCCCGCGGGTCTACACCTCACGACCTCCCCCTACCCTACTCCCCCCATGGACCCAGACCCGTGACTCCTGCCTCCCTTCTTGTGTCCCAAATGCGCCTCCCCAGCACCAGGCAGGCCAGCCCTGACTCTGCCACAAATGTGCCCCAGGAGTGTGGGATGGGAGAGTGGATGTTGATCCTGGAATCCCATACCCATCCTTAGTGGCCAGTGTCCCAGGAAAAAGGCAGATGCAGGGATGGGTGAACAGGGGGCGCTACTGAGCCCCTGGCCTAGAGCAGTGGGAGCCACAGAGCCATGCATCTGCACCCTTTCTCTCCCTAGGGGAACCTGGTGGCTTTAGTCAGAGTTGGGGAGCAGCACCTCAACACCTGCCTTCTTGTGAGTTTTCCTTTTTTCTGGGGGTGGGGGGGTGTTGGATGCAGAACATAGCCCTCCATTCTGTGAGAGCCCTTGTCTTTTGTGCTCGCTTACCCTTTCCCCTGAGGAGAGTTCCAGAAGAGCCCACTAGGGACGTGAGTGTACTACGGGTCAAATAGAAGGTGAATGTCTGGGAAGAACATGCCCCTCCAACACAGGTACACACTGCTGTTCCCCCTCCCCCGTTCCAGCTGTCAACAGCACTCACAGAGTGATCACATTTCCAAGCTCTGCCACCATCTGCTGGTGCTCCAGGCACATCTGGTTTCCTCATCCTCCCCAAAATCCACCAATCACCCAGAAGCATCTAGGCTGGAGTAGGAAGTTCATCCATGTATGTAGCCTTTAGGATATCATCCATTTCCCCAACACTGCCCCCACCCCAGGTCAGACACTTCTCTGGGTACACCATGACCTCCTGCTTGTTTTCAGTCCAGGCTCTGAAGAGCCACCTGTCTCAGGACTCCTTCGCCCAGAGTCCTGGCCTAGGGTTTTGGTGAATGGGGAGTCATGGCTGGTTATTCCCAAGGGAAAGTGTCTGGCCCTGGAGAAAGGGAGAGGCAGGGTGGTTCAGCATTATTAGAGTGGTGCTTCCTTGGGTCGAGCCCTTGGTTCTGACAAGGGAACTCTCGTGCTCCAGCTTGTACATTGTCCCAGATGAGGAACCAACAAACTCAGGAGGGGCACTACTCTGAGTCTATGTGTGTGTGTGTGTGTGTGTGTGTGCTTGAAAGAGAGACAGAGAGAGAGAGACAGAGAGACAGAGAGACAGAGAGAGAGAGAGAGAGAGAGATTGAGAGAGAGAGAGAGAGAGCCTGACTGTGCTCAGGTGAGTGGTCAGTTGGCAAATTGCAGGTGCTGCATGGATGAGTCTACAGCCACTGTTCTGGATTTGTGTGTGCGTGTGTGTGTGTTTGTATTTGTTGTTCTTTTTTTTTTCAGCAATGCCAAGTATGAGACCAACCATAATTTTTGTTTTCACCATCACTGTTTCATGGCTGCTTTGGGGAATATTTCTGTAGACATTCCTTCCCACCTCTCTCTACCCCTTTCCTATAGCCCACAGTAGCTGCTGGGCCTGCGTGGGTCTCCCCTAGGAGGCCTGTGTGAACCACAAACCAAAGTTGATACCTTCTGTCTTAATCCTGAAGGCTTGTGAGCCTAGTGTGACCACAGCCACACTCTTCCAGCAGGACACTATGCTCTCGTTTGTATAGTTGGAGCTAATTCAAGGGTTGGGAATGTGTCTGCCAAATGTAATTAGGGAACAAGATGGAGGGGGTTGAGTATGGCAGGGGCTGTGAAGCTAGGAGGGTCTAGGAAATGGTGAACGGTGTGACATTGCAGATGGCTCACCACTACTGAGGATGAGAGGGCAACCTTACCCAGGGCATTGACGGTGTCCATTGGCATCTGGGCAGTGGGCTATGGGATCCCACTGGTTGTGTGTATTACCTCCCAGGGGAGTGCACTGGTGGGAAGTCCTCCCTGGAATCCTGCAGACACTAATCTGTGTCCTGCCTGTGCTATTTCCAGCTGGGCAGTGGTAGGGAAGTGCGTTCCCCTGTTGGAGCCTGCTTGGTATCAGGCCATGGCAGTTAGCTAGGGCTTGCTGACTGCCAGTTTCTGTAACCTGATGTAGGCTGTCTCAAAAGAAAAGAGGTCCACTAACTTTGGAACCCTTTAAGTTTGATTGGGACAACTAAAATGCTACCTTTTCCAGGGTTTTTTGCTTGAAGCTGGCAATTTCCACTAACACCTGGGATTATGGGTCAAATTAGATGAACCATTTCAGCCAACAATCAATGACAATCAAAGTATTACAAGCAGAGTTCTCAAGCCAGATGGTCTCCTGCTATGAACGTCGTGCCTTGATTGCTTTTATGCAGCAGCTGTTGATTCTCCTCTGACTCTCTCTAGTGTGACCACCACAGTTGAGTGAAGGCTTAAATACTTGAGGCAGTCACAATTTGTTGCTTATTTCAGAGCAGAGCAACACGTGGTACTAAAGCACCTGGTTGTGTGCCTTCATAAGTCCTGTAAATCCTTAGCGCGGGGCTCTCTTCCTGGGCTCTGCTGTGTCAGAGTGTAGGACGAGGCCCGAGCTGCAGCCCATTTAAATAAAACAGCTGTAGAGTCTGACTCTTGGTAGTCTTCTTGGTAGGGGTCCTACGACCTATACATAACATTGAGGATGTCATGGGGAGCAGAGGTTGTGACCTCACCATCTCTAGGCAGCCAGCTGTGAGTAGAGAGAATTCTCAGCCCCTGCACTGGACTCTGGGAGAATCAGAAACCAAAGATGCCTCGAGGATCCTTTATCTGCAACATGAAATTTGGGGGCCAGATGTGGTGGGCCATCCTGGCTGGCCCCAGGGGTAGGAGAGTAGACCCCTTGAGCCTGGCCTTCAGCTCATGGCAACCTCATTCACTCCTGAGTGGGGAACTGAGTGCCACCTATCGGTCAGCCGCTGGCCAGAGATCTATGAGAAGATAGGCATCCCAGAAGCCCCGGAATCCAGCGAGCGCACCATGGATACAGTCTTCAGAGCCAAAACAGTTAAGTTCTGTGGCACCAGGAGGGTGGGAAGAGGGAGAAGGGAGAACTGTGGGAGAGCTACATCAGCCTTTGCCCCAGCCACCAGGATGCTTACTTGAAGGGGATGGAACTTTGTAGTATTTTTGAAGACAGACGCTCATTTATTTATCCAACAAAGAGTTACAGTGTGCACCAGCATCTGGAGTGGTCATAGACAATGAGAGTTTCCAGTGCTGGTTCCACAGCACATGAAGAAACCTTGGTTTGAGCTGGATGCCGGTGCTTCATACCTGTCATCCTGGCTACATAGGAGGCTGTGATGGGAGGATGGATGCTTGAGGCCCAAGCAGGAAAGCCTGTAAAACTCTTATCTACAAGTAACTACCAAAAAGAAAACACCAGAAATGGATATGTGGCTCAAGCCATAGTCCGTTGGCCTTGAGTAAAAATGCTCAGGTACAGCACCTAGGCTCCGAGTTCAAGGTCCAGGAGTGAGAGAAAGGAAGGAAAGAGAGAAAGAGGAGGGAAGTCCGGATGGATAAAAAGAGGAAAGGAAGGAAGAAGGGAGAACATGTGAGACTTGGTTTGGAGTCCCTGTAACAAGGTAGCCAACCATTTACAATCTATGTGGGGACAATTTCAGAGCCTAAAGCCAGTATGTAGGACCAAGCTACTGACACCTCAGCAACTTTCTGATATCCAGGAGCTGTGTGGTAGCCGACTGCAGAGGGAAGCAACCTCAGGTAGACACGAGGACTCAGGGCAGGTCACCAGGTTTCAATCATCCCTGGTGCCAATGAGTTTATTTTCTGGTCAGATAAGAACAAGCTGTCCAAGGGCTAGGGAGGTATTGTAGTGAGGGAGTGTCTGTGGGGGGGAGGGAGAAGGAATAAGAAGGAAGAGGAAGAGGGAAGACGGTCACAGGTTTGAAGTGTCATGACATTGTTGCCATGATTTCACCTGACAACCTATACCAAAAGTGATAGAGCCTTTTTCCCAGCCACACTGCTATTAAGAGTCCTGGCACATTGGGTTCACCATTGACCACCTGGCTATTGTCCACTGCAGGATGCCTGTGCAGTGCATTCTTGGGGACTGGGACTTTCCAGGGCTCAATCTGAAGTTGACACACCCGCCCTGTTCTTTCCTCCACCAGAAACAGAATTAAGCTGGCCACTATCAAAGGACAGCCAGGGAATGCGGGTGGGAGTAAGGACCCTTGTTGCCCCAGACTTCCTCAAGGGGGTGCGAGGACCCCGTGATTGCCATTCTCAGAGGAAGAGATGGGTCTGTTTGCTGGCTCAGCCTTTAGCCTAGATGGCAGATCTGGAATTCAGAGAGGGCAGACTGAAGGTGGGGCAGGTTTGGATAGAGGCTGGTGGGAAAACCAGAGGTACTGGTTTCTGACCAGGGTTGTTTATTTGAGGATACAACCCAGGAACATTCCTGGGAGAGATCAGCCCTTTTCTCCTTCCTGAGAGAGAGGGACCTGGAGCCCTTGAGTCTGTGTCCCTTGGCCGAGAAATCCTTCCATTCCCACATACTGTGATTGGATAACTAGACCTCACCTCTCCACCCAGTGTAGAGGCAGCACAGTGAGAGATCTTGAGTCTTTGATAAGGTCAGGGGATCCTGAATATGCAATTGTATTTGAACATCCTGACTTGGTGCATGGTATGTTCCATCTAAGATTACCATGATGTAGGACATAGAATCTAGAGTATCAGAGCAGGATGGGGTCTGTTCTGGGAGTCTTAAGTATTATGTGTGAGCTTCCAGTTCACGTATGCCCACCTGCATCCCTTTCTTGGGTGGGTCTTTGTTAGAAAAAGCTTGAAACTAGGGACTGGGTCCTATCCCTTGTCATTATACTCAAAGCAAGCACTCTACCATTTGAGCCACAGCTGCACTTCCAACTTGTTTGGGTGTTTATAATTGGAGATGAAGAGTTCTCATGGACTTTGTTGCCAAGGGTGGCATCCAACTGCAGTCCTCAGATCTCAGTCTCCTGAGGGGATAGGATGACAAGCATGGAAAAGTATCTTTGGCTGGGTGGCAGTAGCTCATGACTGTCATCCTAGGTACTCAGGAGGTGAGATCAGAGGATCAGGGGTCAAAGCCTGCCTGGGCTGGAAAAACTCTGAAGCTCTTATCTCCAACGAACTGCCAAAAAAGCAGGAGTGGTGTTGTGTTGTGCCTTAAGTAGTAGAGTGCTCGCCTTGAGCTGAAATGATCAGGGACAGCACCTAGGCCTAGGATTCAAGCCCCACAACTGAAAAAAGAAAGTAAGTAAAACATATTTGCCTGCAAAGGATGGTCCAGGTGTGAGATGGTCGAAGAGGGGGTTTCTGTGGTTGGGAGGCCAGATGCTTGCCCCACTGTACAGACATTTCTAAGAACTCCCCAAGTTTACCCTAGCTTGAAGACACAGCTTCAAGAGGATGTGGCTTGTGGTAGGCAGGGAGTGGGCAAATGGTAGCAGGGGTGGGATTGCTGTGACTGTATTCTCTCCAATAAAGGATGTGTTTGGATGCTTGGTGACAAAATTCTGAAGTGAATGGTTGCAAGAAGTTTGTGGCCTTATGAGATGGTTTTCCTCTGGGTATGTGAAGTGGCTGAAACCGGAAGTCGCCAGTGGCTCAGAGCTGTCATCCTAGCTACTCAGAAGGCTGAGATGTGAAGACCATGGTTCAGAGCCAGCTTGGACAGAAAAGTCTGTGAGACTTGATGTCCAATGGACCAACAGAGAACAGGAAGTTTTGCTGTGGCTTAAGTGGGAGAGTGCTCACCTTTAGCTGAAAAGCTGAGGGACAGTGACCTTGCCCAGAGTTCAAACCCCATGACCAACAACAAAAAAAGAGGTGGCTAAGTTTTCTGCATAGCCGTGTATATGGTATGAAATGCCATGCTGGTCTATGAGACATTCCAGATATGTGAGAGATTCAATGTTTTGTCTACAGTTGGTCTGAGGTCAGTAGTGACACTTTCTTGGGGGTGGGATGTGATCCTAATGGAATGAGTTCATGGTTCTGTTCTCAGGGGCTGCTGAACCCTTGGGCTGTCCCTGTGTGTGTGTGTGTGTGTGTGTGTGTGTGTGTGTGTGTGTGTGTGTGTTTCTGTCTGTCTGTCTGTATGTCTGTCTGTATCTATGTCTGTGTGTATTTGAAGGTACAAGAAGTGGGCCTTGAACTCAAGGCCTAGGTGGTGTTCCTGAAATTTTGTGCTCAAAGCTAGTGCTCTGACACTTTAGCCACAGCTCCCCCTGTGGCTATTTGGTAGTTCACTGTATATAAGAGCCTCTCAGACTTTCCTGCAAGGGCTGGCTTTTAAAAGTGATCCTCAGACCTCAGCCTCCTGAGTAACTAGGATGACAGAGAGGAGCCACCCGTGCCGGGCCTTGTGTGTGTGTGTGTTTTTGTATGTTTGTGTGTGAGTGAGTGTGTGTAGAAGTGGGTTGCAAAAAGGAGCGCTGGGCCCTTTGGTAATTTCTAACCACTATCTTGGGGGTGGGGGGTGCATGGGCTTTGTGGCTGAAGTCTGGGGGCTTGGAAGGGTGAGATGCTTGAAGGGGACTCAACACCATTAAATTATAAGACCAAGGGATCTTTGTGCCCTGGAACTGTCTACTCGCTTGGGCCTGGTGGTGGCAGAGGGAGCTTGGGAGGACCTGGCGGTGGGGCCCTCAGGGGGTGGCTCCCCAGGGGGACAGAGAGTGTGACCAGCATTTAGTAAGGATGTGAGCCCTGTTAGTATGGAGCGTATTGGCATTGGTCAGATTCTGGGTCTTCTGATCATGACGTCTGAGGGGCGAGGCCAACCTTATTTTAAATCTTGACCTGTGATCTCCAGATCTCAGCCTTCTGAGTAGCTACAATTATAGGCATGAGCCTCTGGCACCAGGCCTCTGATTCTTTTTGGTATATTAGAGTTTGAACTCAAGGCCTAGGTTTTCCTGTCAAGTCTTCTACCATGGGAGCTAAATCTTTCTTTCTTTGGCATTTTGAGACTCAATATATGCTCAGGCTGGGCTGGATCATAGTCCTCCTGTGACAGGCATGGGCCACCATGCGTGGTCATCTGTAGTTGGGATGGAAGACATGTTGTGCCAAGCTCAGTCAATGGTTTAGATGGATTATCCCAAACTCTTAGTCCATTGCAGCCAATTCTTGACCAAAGTTGAAGCTCTGGGTTGGGCCTGGAACCATCGGACCTCAGTCTCCTCACAGGAAAGTTGTGAGGAAACAAAGGATCAATACAGGAGCATGTCTGGGCAGGGCCAGCATAGAGGGAGCGGTCGTCAGAGAAGGTTCTTGGCAATTCTGTGAGTATATGACAGGAAGATAGCTGGAAAGGGCTCAGATGGGGCCTGCTATTTATCAGGTAACAGGTATGAGATTGTGAAACAAAACATGGCTCTCTTTAATCCTTACCCTATCCCCATGAGGAAAGGGTTCCTTCACTGTGTTCAGTTTTGCATCTGGGGAAAATGAGGAATGGAGAAGCTGGATGGCCTACTCATGTGCCCAAGCTTACAGGAAGCTTGGCTGGACTTCTCTGTCATGCTCCCTAAGACTATGGGTGCTAATCAGTCCACTTCTTGTGGTAGGAAGTCCACTTCTCGTCAGTCATGGTGCTTGAAATCTGGGCCTGGGTGCTGTCCCCAAGCCCCTCAGATCAAGTCTAGCATTCTACCACTTGTACCACAGCACCACTCCGGTTTTATCGTGGTTCTTTGGAGATAAGAGTCTCTGTCTGTCTGTCTGTCTGTCTTCTTGTCTCTGTCTCTCTCTCTCTCATAAGAACTTGTTGAATGGGTGCTGCAGGAGGTGGCTTAGTGTCCCCATGTGGCTGGGACCCAAGATGGCCCTCTAATTCTGGAGGTGGGCTGTGCATAAGGAGCTGTCTTGCTCAGCCTGTTGAACTAGCTCCCTGAGGTAAGCCCCTCTGTGCCCGGGCTAGACCATGATGGTTATTCATTGTCAGTCCGTCTGATGAGTCCTTCTCCACTACTCTCTGTTAAGGAAAGTGGATGAGGAGACATCACGTTGTCCAACTGCACAGCACTATCCCAGGCCTCTGATCCTTACCACCACATATCATGCTAGACATTGATTATAAGAAAATGAATTCACTCTATGTCTACTTTTGTTTTATGTCATTTTGGGGAGAGGGGGTGGTGTACAGAGGAAAGACCCCAGGCCTGACACCTCCTGGGGGACATTTTTTCTTGTGACAGAGCCAAGTCATTGCTGTGGATAAGAAGGAAGCCGCTATCAGACTGACCCAGAAAAATGTTCAAAGTTAGGTAGGCTGTTGAAGTATCAAACCCACCCATGTCTGCTTCCCACAACATGGAGGGTGCAGTGTGGGTGGCCTGGGACTGGCCCTAGGGGATTATAAATGGATGGTGGTGAACAGGTGCTGGTGGCTCTTGCTCATCCTGGCTGAGGTCTGATGGTTGTGACTCAGAGCCTGCCCAGGCAAGAGAGTCTGTGATATTCTTATCTCCCATAAACAACCTCCCCAGCACCAGAAAAAAAGTCAGATGTGGTGCTGTGGCTTAAGTGGTAGAGCCTCAACCTTGAGTAAAAGAAGCTCAGGGATGACACCGAAACCCTGAATCCAAGCCCTAGGACTCACAAAAAATAAAATAAATGAATAGTGGGCACCTGTTATGTTACTACCAAAAAGGATGGATTCAGTCTTCTCTCTGGTACTTGTATCCAAAGGTAGGGGGCGTACCTTGATGTTCCTCTTAACCTCTCCTTCTGTCTATATTTTCTCCCGGCTTCAGCTACAGGATAGAAATCAGATCATCCCTCTTGATATGACCTTAAGTACCATCCCCTACCTTCCCTCCTTGGGATGGGGATCCTGGATTTACTCACCACTGGGAGGATGAGGCACTGCGGACATGGGAGTAAGTATCCCTGAAACTCATACTCTAACACACACACTCACCTAGGCCAACTCAGAGTATCCTTTTTCAAAGACACTTTATCTCCTTGGACTAACTGACCTAGGAGAGGAAATTGATCCCCTGTAAATGACTATTTTAACTAGGGCTTGCTAGTTGACATGAGATAAACAGAAGCTCAAAAGAAAGGCTCTGGTGCCTGTCACCTCTGGCTCAGGCTCATGCCTGACATCCTGGCTACTCAGGAGGCAGAGATCTGAGGATCAAAGATCAAAGCCAGCCATAAGCTGGAAAGCCATTGAGATTCTACTCTCCATGGAATCACCAAAAAGTTAGAAGTGGAGCTGTGGCTCAAGTGATAGAGCACCAGTATTGATCACAAAAACTCAGAGAGACAGCTCCCAGATCCTCAGTTCAAGCCCAAATAAAGAAATGGTCCCATGTGTTGCCCCCAGACTGCCTGAGCCTTGAGTGCTCTTTTCCGAAGTGTGATACATTAACGGTCTCTGGGTAGTGTATCAGAGCCTTCAGAAATTGGGTGGTAAAAGCCAGACCTTCCCCTTTGTGCTCTCTGAACACACACCAGCTGGTAGGCAGAGCTTGAAAAGGCCAGCAGCCTGCAGAGTAAAGAAGATCCCTCTCTGCCAGGGTACTTGGAGCAGGCTTCTTAGAGGCAGCACTTAAAAGGGGGTCTTGCTTAACAAGGAGGATCTGACAGGAAGCACACAGAGCAAAGATGCGGTAGATAAAGGACAACATAGCTGAGCATGTTCATTTCCAACCAGAGCTAGTGGTGAAAAACTCAGTAAAGATGGGCAAGTCTGTCCGGAGACAGGCCCAAGGTGTCACAGAAGAGCAGCTATCCAGGGTTGGGATTGTATCTTAGCAGTAGTAAGCTCGCCTAGCACGCAAGAAACCCTGGGTTTGATTCCTACGTCCCGTATACACAGAAAAAGCCGGAAGTGGCACCATGGCTCAGGTGGAAGAGCCCTTGCCTCCAGCTAAAGTAGCTCTTGGACAGCGCCTGGGCCCCAAGGTCAAGCCCCAGGACTGTCAACATATAACAGCACTCCAAGGGACCTGGATGACAGGTGAATGGCCATGCCCTGTAGCTCTTGGTAGATCTATCCATGCTTTGTGTCTCCTTTGACAGAGGGGATTTGGACACTCCTTCTGCCCTGGGCAACCCTGAACCTGGTTATCAGCAACCCTCCTAATGTCTTCCACCTGGATATGGAGTAGCTGGCCCCAGAAATCCTCAGGTACCAGTTGGTAGGTGCGGGGGATACAGGGCATCCACCAGATTTCCTAGTGGGTCTGATCTGCCCCAGATGACCAGGCCATCCAGAGGAGGTGGATGGGAGCTTAGAGAGGGGTTGTGATGTGAAAGAGGCCTTTAATGCCCATGGTCCTACCCAGATTCCAAGCCTCACTTTGCTGTCCCTGAGGGAGGTTAAAGAGTGTCTAGGTGGTACTATCTAGAGGAGGACTAGGTGGGAATTCTTAAGAATGAGAGACCATAAGCCTTGTGCTGGTGGCTCACACCTGTCATCCTGGATACTTGGGAGATTGCGATCCAGAGGATCTTATTTCCCAGCCGAGGCAGGAAAGTCCCATGAGAGTCTCATCTCCAAACTCCAACTGGAAGTGGGCCGTGGCTCAAGTGGTAGAGAAAGTGGCTGAGTCTGGGAGATGCCAGTGGCTAACAACTGTCATCCTATCTACTCAGGAGGCTGAGATCTGATGATCACAGTTCAAAGTTAGCTTGGGCAAGAAAGTCTGTGAGACTATCTTCAGTGAACCACCAGAAAACCGGAAGTGGTGCTCTGGCTCCAGTGGTAGAGCGCACACCTTCAGCTGAAGAGCTGAGGGACTGTTTACAGGCCCAAAGTTCAAACCCTATGACCAACAACCAAAAATAAGGTGGCTGAGTGTTCTTCATAGCGTTGTGTACAGTAGGAAATGCTATGCTGTGTTAGGAGCCATTCCAGATGTGTGAGAGGCTCTGAGTTTTGTCTACATTTGGTCTGAGGACAATAATGCCATCTTATCGGGGTTTGGGATATTCATGTGCTCAGGGACTGCTGAGGCCTTGGGCTACCTGTTTTGTGTGTGTGTGTGTGTGTGTGTGTGCGTGCGTGTATTTTTCCCTCATCTTTCTCTGTCCGCTTCCTGAGTGCCTGTCTGCCTATTCCTAATTCATATGGTGCCCCTCTTCCATGGCAACCTTGCCTTTAGCCCCCTATTAGGATCTATAATGAGTCCTAAATTGCCAGAGACCTGAATATTCTAGTTTTTCTTTGGGGCCCAAGTTTGACTGTCCATATCTTTGTCCACTTCCAGAGGATTCTGGGTCAGCAGGGCCAGCTAGCAGTGCTGCCTCTGGGTGGGGGGCAAGTTCAGTCGTCATGCAATCCTGTCCTTTTCTTCTGCTGGGCCTCTGGCTGCATATCCTACTCCCAGCAGGCTGGCAGTGGAGTGGAGGAAGGGTGGTTGCCAGTGGCTCTGGCCAAATCGAGCTTCATGGATGACTGAAGGTTGACCCAGCAAGGATGATCAGGGTCTACATGGGAGGTGAGGCCAAGGTGGCTTGGAAGTATTGGTCGATGTCTTGTCTCAGGCAAGTCTATCTTATGGCCCTAGCAGGGCCTCTCAGGTCCTTCTAGACAATTCCAGATGTCCAGAATACAGAGGCACAGATTTTGAACTCTAGGGCAAGGCAACTGGGGGATGAGAGACTGGTTTGGCCAGTACCTCAATGTTCTGGGGCATTATCCTTGACCTGGCTATGTCCTCCTTGTGTAAGTTCACTTCTTAACCCAGTGCTGGCCATACACCGGCCACTTGTAGTGTGGAAGTGGCAGGAGCGGAAGTGTGATCTAGAATTACCAAAATCTGGATTTATGGCCTGATTGGGGTGCGGGGTGTCTTTAAAAAAAATCTTAGAGCTGGAACTCAGACCTTGGCACTGTCCCTGAGCTTCCTTTGTTCAAGGCTAACACTCTAACACTTGAACCACAGCTCACCTTTCATCTCTTTTAGTAGCTTAGTAAACAGAAGTGTATCACATATTTTCCTGCTTGGGTTGGCTTCAAGTTGCCACACTAAGAGCTCAGCCACTTGAGTATCTTGGATTGTTGGTATAAGCCACTGGCACCTGCTAAGGATGTGTGTGTGTTTGTGTGTGTGTGTTTGTGTGTGTGTGTGTGTGTGTGTGTGTGTACCAGGGCTTGAACTCAGAGCCTCCGTGGTATGCTTTAGCTTGTTTGCACAAGGTTGCTGCTGTACTACGTGAACTACAGTAGCTCTACTACCCATCTTTTTGGTGATTCGTTGGAGATAAGAGTCTGCCCAGGCTTGCTTTGAATCTTGATTGATTCTCAGGTCTCAGCCTTGAGTAGCTAGGATTATAGGCATGAGCCACTGGAACCCAGCTGCAAGGCTGTATTTTCATAATCTCTTCTGTTCTAACAGTTGTCTTCTTGCCCTGGCCTAGATCTCTGACCTCCACATCAGCTCCCAGCAGCCCCTGACTGTGTGAAGAAAATAAAGCTCAAACCTGATCCCATTTCTTTTTCCTCAGGGGAAGAGGTTATGTTTCATCTGAAGCCAGGGTTAGGAGGGGTAGCTGTAGATGGGTGCTCAGATGGAGAGAGGTAGTCTGTTTTAGTGAAGAAAGAAACTGTGGCCAGATGGTAATAGCTCATGCTCTCATATTCCTAGATCCTCAGGAGTCTGAGATATGAGGATTGCCATTCAGAGGCAGCCCAGCTGGAAAAGTCTGTGAGACCCTCTTCTGCCAATAATCACCCGAAAGCTGGAAGAAAAGCTGTGGCTTAATTGGTAGAGTGCTAGCCCTGAATGAAAAAAGTATGGGACAGAGCCCAGGCCCTGAGATCAAGCCCTAGTCCCAAGATGCTTATGCGCATACTCACAGATACACACACACACACACACACACACACACACACACACACACACACACACACACACACACACATACGCACACCACAACACACACAGGAAGGTGGTTATGATGAGCTGAACTAGAACTGGGGGCAGTCCTGAGGCATAGTCACAGTAAACTCTCAAGAGATACATCCATGTACAGGTCCAGAGGACCATGGGAAGGACAGTACGGATGCTCGTTGTAGTCGGCCCATGATTGCAGACCTTCATCTGCCCCTGAGCACTGGTGAGTAAAGCATGCCTCTGAACCCTGGGACTCCAGGGACAGCGACTGCTACAAGCAGCAACCTGGCTATGAATTCCTGAGACAAATTCACACTCTTGTGATAGCCGCATGAGTGGGCATTACCTGGTGTGATATCTTGCAGCTTCTGTCCCTCCTGGCCCAGAACCGTGGTCTGAGATGTCAATTTACTGCTCAGATATACATTACACCCACAATATATGCCATTCTGATTATCTCCATGTCCCAAGGCTCAACCCATTTCTGGTACTGTCGCTTGCTCTATAGTTAATGGCCTCCCAACAGGCTGCTCTCAAGACTTATAAGACACCTAGACATTGGGAGACACTCAGTGGCCCACTGGAAAGTACTCTGCCTAGAGCAACAGAGGGAGGTCCAAGCAGGCCAGGTGTTGGTCATGGGGCTTGAACTCTGGGCCAGGGCGCTGTCCCCAAGCTCTTCAGCTTACCACTTGAGCTGCAGAGCCACTTCCAGGTTTCTGTAGGTTCCTTGGAGATCAGAGTCTCCATGATTCCTAATTGGGCTGGCTTTGAACAGTGATCCTTACATCTCAGCCTTCTGAAGAGGTAGGAGGACAGGTGTGAGCCACCAGTGCCCGGCTGATCTGGCCTTTCACCACAATAGACTAGGAGCTCCTGAAAGCTTTTCTTTATTTCATCTGTGCTAGTATGCGGGCTTGAACTCACAGCCTGGGCTCTGGACTCTTAACATTTTCCCTCAAGGTTAGCACTCTACCACTTGAGCCACAGCTCCATTTCGGGGTTTTGGTAATTAATTAGCAAGAAGAGTCTCACTAACTTTCTTCCCCTGAGCTGACTTGACCCACGATCTCTTTCTCAGTCTCCTGAGTAGCTAGGATTTACAGGGGTTGAGCCACCACTGGCATTGGGCTAGAAGGTTTTCTTAAGCAAGCTTTCTTCCCTGCATTTGCCTTGACTCCTCCATGCACAGGAGGTCTGAGGGTCAGGATCTGTGAAAAATACGCTTCCAGCCACAGGAAATGGCTGGGTTACCTGGTAAAAAGCAAGCTAATCTTCCCCCTGGTCCCCATTCTGGGACCCAACCGTGTACCCTACGTGTGACTCAAGTACAAACCTTGACCCAGCCTTGAATGTCCTCCCAGACTTGTCTGAAGCCACAGAACCTTCATCCCACCCACACCATCTGCTCTACACCACACCTCAGGACCTTTGCCCATGTTGCACCTTCTGCCTGAGACCTTCTCTCCTGAATCCACAACTTAGAACTCCTATGGAATTTTGGCACTGGTTATATCACCTCGTGGAGCATGTCTTTCCTTCCCTTCTCCCTCTTCTTTTTAATATTGAGTTGCTAGAGATGGAACTTTTGCAGGCTGACTGGCAAATGCTCTATCTTGGTGTGTGTGTGTGTGTGTGTGTGTGTGTGTGTGTGTGTGTGTGTGTGTGTGTATGTGTGTGCATGTGCATGCCAGTCTTGGGGTTTTAATTCATGGCCTGCATACTATCCTATCCCTGAGCTTTTGTGCTCAATGCTAGCACTCTACTACTTGGGCCACAGCTCTACTTCTGGCTTTTTGGATGCTTAATTGGAGAAAAGTGTCTCATATAGACTTTCCTGCTTGCAATTGGGATGCTCAGATCTCAGCCTCCAGGGTAGCTTACAGGGGTGAGCCACCTGCACCGGCCATCTACCCTACTTCTTACCTATAACCTCGGTCCTCCTCTGAGTCCCAGAAGAATATGTCTCATCAGGCTCACTTTTTTTTGCCAGTCTTTGGGCTTGAACTCAGGTTCTGGGCATGTTTCTGAGCTTATTTTGTCAAGGCTAGCACTCTATCACTTAAGCCACAGTGCCACTTTTGGCTTTTTCTGTTTGTGTTTACTGAGCAATCAAACTCAGGGCTTAGTGCGTGCTAGGTAAGCACTCTACCACTAAGCCACATTCACAGATCAAGGCTCACTTCTAATAGGAATTATGAGGATGAGATTGATTGGCATACCCCTTTCAGCATAGATATTGCTGACTATTTCTTATCTTTGCCAAGATTTGGGACCAGCCTGTGACTCAGCATTGAGGAATGATAAATGAGTGATAGTGACCATGCCCCAGAGGTATAGTCTCACATTCTACAGAGGGATAGAGAATATGGAGCCAGAAACTTTGACAACTCCTACAGTATAGGTACTGTGGTCTCCCTGGAAGCAGTGGCTGGCTGCTAGGTGTCCCATCAGGCTTCATTTATTAAATGGCAGAAAAGGATGCTATGTTCAAGCTTCCGGCTCAGACTTAGTACAATTCAAGGCTTGTCCCAGCTTGCCCAGGTTGGAGAGCTGGGCATGGGCAACCTGCTGAATGCTTTTCATCCATCCATCATCCATCCATACACAGAGACATGGAGTTATTGCCTCTATTTTTGGGGTGGGGACAGTTCTAGGTTTGTACTATGAGCCTAGACCCTGTCCCTGAGCTCCTTTCCTCAAAGGTAGTGCTCGGCCCTTGAGCCACAGCCCAATTAATGTTCGTTTGTTTTTTTCCTGTGATCTCTTAGAAATAAGAATGTCTTGGACTTTCCTGTCCTGGTTGAATTCAAATTGGCCTTCTCTATATCTCAGCCTCCTGACGAGTTAGGATTACAGGCAGGAGTCCGTGACTCCTGGGTTTTTTTCTTCTTGTTCTTTTTTGTAATCATAACAATCTGAAATCTTCACGCTGTCATTCCAATTGTTTGCATTATAAGTAAACTACCCAAGCCTGGAGTTCTAATGCCAAGACTGCCACCCACAAATTGAAGGTGATCCTGACAAACTCATTCCTATTCATGTGAATGCTAACGGAATGCTATAAAAGTAATAATTAAATTTGCAATTAATTCATGATTCTATTTTAGAATGCCACATAAAAATTATTGGATTTATATCTTCCATTCTAGCACCATGGTATGATTCCCTCTTGGAAGGTTATTGACTAATTTTTAATTAATGCTTTTATAAGTATTCAAACATGATACTTCATTAAATGGAGGCATAATTTGATAATTAATAATTGGTTATTATATATATATAATTTAATATCCTCACATTCCCTCTCTCTCTGCATATATATATCTACACGTCTATTTTTTATCTATCTATCTATCTATCTATCTATCTATCTATCTATCTATCTATCTATCTATCTATCTATCTATCTATCTATCTATCTATCAATTCTATCTATCTATCTATCTATCTATCTATCTATCTATCTATCTATCTATCTATCTATCTATCTATCTCTCTATATTGAGTACTCCTGTGGATTGATCACAGGTCCTCAGAACTTTCTGGCAGCTCAGGTTGCTAGAGGCTTGTGTGCTAAGACTGTGACCCCATTTAAGGATTGGTCATTGTAGGCTATAAGTTGAAATCTCAGCATGTCCAAAAATTTATTTGGAGTAAGAAGTCAATTTTGACACATTTTTTTTTCCTTTTCTGTGAATGTCCTGGGTCTCAGTATGATGTATAATCCATATGCAAATATATTCTATGTGATATGATGTAATAAAAGATCTGTTATATGTGTAATAATACTAAATAAATAAGGGTAATAAACATCATATGAACTAAACCCATGTATGTAAATAGATCTCATATATTAATATTATTTTTCCAGTGCTGGGGCTTCATTTCAAGGTCTGGGAAGAGGTCTGAATTTCTTGTCTTCAAGGATGGTGAGCCTTTCCCCTTCATCCACAGTGCCACAAAGTTATCCAGACCCTGAGATCAAATACAAGGCCTGCCAGAAAAATAGTACAAATTCCAAACAAGGGCATTAATATTATTATTATTGTTAGCTGAGCACAGGGCTTGCTCTCAGGTCTTGTCACCTCTGCCACAGCCAACCCTTGGATCCTAGGAACTCAGTTCAAACCTTGGGGCTGCTCCTTTTTGTTCCTTTGTATTGTGACCATCCTGGATGTAAATGACAAGGCAAAGAAAGAGTACATGACCCTGCATTGCTGATGTTTGGAGGACTATTAAGGAAGCCATAGCCGAAACTGGCAAGTTAGGTGTGGATGACCACAGTGTACCTTGATAATGACGTTATAATGGAAAAGGAAAAAAGTTTAGATATATTTGAAGCTTTATTTCCCACATTGAATACGTAGTAATAGACAGCGTTGGATTATATACATCAAGAATAACAAGAGGAGAGTTTCAATATCAAGAAATATAATCACATAAACAGGTAGAGACAGTAAAAACCCTAATGTTATTGCTGCAATCTCTCTAATGTATACTCACTTTTCATGGTGGTATTGTTTTCTTATAAATAAAATTATTTATTTCCACATTTTGATGGACTAAGATGTAGTTTTCAACTTAGTGTGATTAGTTCAAATAACATTCTCATATAGATACTATTCAATAACCAATGTTTTCTAATGATATATTGAAAGAATGCTCAATAAAGCTGTATACACATGACTTAATTTACCTAATAACACGTTCATATCTGTAGTTGCCTTAAAGGGACACAGTTCTTAGAGCCAGGAGCTAAAATTTATTTTTATTTCTGCATGAAACAATTTGTGACTTTATATCAGCAAACTGAATTTGACTCTTTCCTTATTTGTAAGCTAAGGTGGAAAATGTAAGGACTTTTCACTTTTCTTTTTTCTTGCTCTAGAAGTCAGCAAATATATCCTTCAATATTTCTGGTAGATTACATCCATTTACAGATGAGAAATGTAAGGCCAACAGT
The DNA here is from genome assembly GCF_019054845.1 of Dipodomys spectabilis. Lineage (NCBI taxonomy): Eukaryota > Metazoa > Chordata > Mammalia > Rodentia > Heteromyidae > Dipodomys > Dipodomys spectabilis. The sequence continues at coordinate 267,802 of NW_024870734.1, read as the reverse complement.
CAATACTGAGTAAATAATGATAATAGAATTTGTGTCTGAGCTCTTCACTCTGTGTGCTTACAAGGAGAATAATTTGGTGATGGAGAGGACCAATATGAAAATACTATGGGGAAAAAGCATACTTTGTAAATAGTTGTTTTAGGACTAGGTGACCAGTGATTAGTACTTGAAACAGGCTCGTATCAGGGGCATAAAAAGAAGTACATAGAAATCATATTAGTGAGAGAAATTGAGAAAACCTTCATCATACATCTGACCTAATGTACGGGAATAGAAGGGTAAGGAGAAATCTAAAGGGCTTCTACATCTCTGGCCAGGCAACTGTGTGAGTGATATTCTTGGTGATAAGGACTACATGTGCAAATGATGGATGCAGGGGGAAAACCCCTCTGATAGTTCTAAAGTTTTTATTGAACAGATGGAAAGATAGGTCTGTTTTGACATCATGAAAATATCCACGACCATGAATGTGAAAAACAGTAATAAAATCGGGTGAATTATTAAAGGGAAGAGGTAAAGGAAAGTTCTGACACAAGTGTGAGCAATATGAGCAACAGTGTGAACAATTTCGAAGAAAGAGATAAATAAGGAAACAAAAATGTAATAAAAACAGATTTACGGAAGTAAAGAAAGGATAGAATTTGCAAGAAGGTATTGGAGGAAATATACTATTTGGATATGAAAATTAAAAGGACATAAACAAGTTCAATAAGAACAGTGTTTTGGTGAAAGTCGTATTGATAAAATCTTGGGATATGAATATGAAGATATAAAATTCTTGATCCATGAATTCAACAGATCCTATTGATTTTAAGTGTTGGGAACAAATGCTTTTATCCTGACCTTAGAAGAATTATACAGATATAACTCTCATGAACTTTAATTAGAATTATTTTGCGAATATTTTGGAAGACTTTGTTTAGCCACGAGATTATAGATTGAACTACAGCACAAGGGACCCATGTATCCACATTTGTTTGGGATTTTATTGAAATATCTTTAGAAATGTTTGTTATCTTATCAGCCTACTTATTATAAACGTAGGAAAAGAAACACCAAGTATTTGGTTGAACATACAGCTTTACTGATGTTAATGAAAACTCCTCAAGTTGATTTTTCTTTAGAACAGAAAATGCCACAATAGCCATTGACCCATCATAAGTGCCATACACTCTACTTAAGTCAAGATATTGTTAGAGATATCTCCATACTGAAATAACCCTGTCAATCAACCTGCCAGAAATTATTATATGTAGGAAGTGCTCTTATATACTTCAAGCTTTTATTGAATGATAGAGTTCAGACATTACCGTCCCCACTAAGATTAAATGCTTAAAAAGGTAAGACATTTTGCTTTAATGCCTTTCTTTCATTTTCTCATACACATTTGCAAGTAAGGAATGATTCTGATGTAATAATAATACAATGGTGACGTGTATCAACACAACATCTATGATCTAGTCTTAATTTGGTTAGTTACTAACTGGCTCCAAATTTTGTGGATATTTATATTTATCCTGGGCAAATTGAGCTACAAAAAATGTCCCAAAGGAGCGTTTCAATTCTAGTATCACTGTTTGTGTCAAACTGCTTTACATTCTACATCCTCTAATGTGGACATAGGGTTATACTGTGGAAGTTTTCTCCTCAGAGAGTGAGTACTACTCTATTGCTTAACATGGACAAAGTACCTTCTTACATAGACTGGGTGTGTGCAAACAAGAAGTGGTAGTTGAACCATGTTCTTAGAAGTTTGTACAGATGAAATGGCAATAGGACAACTATAAAATGAAAAGGAATGTATAAAAAAGAAGGAAGGCACAAAGACGAATGTGTCAAGGAAATGCTGAAGTGTGAATTCAAATAATGTGCTCAGGTATGATGGTGTTTTCAAAGTACAGCTTCAGAAAATGTAGTTGGATACCGTGAGGAAAACTGTTTTAAATTATTCTGAGTTAATTTTACAAATAGAAGCCCCTAACTCTGACTCTAATTAGCCAAAACATCATCAACATAGGGACTATTTTCAAAGTGCAAAGTGAGAAAAAGAGGGCTCATTACAGTTAGAGTTCAGGTTGAAGTAATGACAATCACATAACTTTTCTTATGTCTTCTTTATTTTGAAGCATTAAAGTAGGAAAAAGCCAAGTAAATATTTTGCATGTACCTAAATTAAGTGGGACATATTATATTGGTCTCTTTTTTACTTGGAATTTATAGATTATTTCTTTTGTACTCTAAGTTGGGACAATGATTTGCTGTCAGTTATTTTCTTCTCTCTAACATCTTTTACCCTTCCACTTACATAATTTTTATTTAAAGAGACATACTTGAACTTGCAATTCTAAATTCTTCAAAATTATCTGAATTTCTTCATACTTCTGGCAGCCTCCTATATTTTTCTCAAGGGAATATTCTTCACTACCATTTTTGTCCTATTTGATATTGGATTTCTTTCTGCCTAATTCACTTGCAAATATTATATATACTTAGATATATTTTTTTATCTATCATAGACATTCAGGAGGCTAAGATCTGAAAATTATGGTTCAAAGCCCACCGAGGCAGGAAGGTACCTTAGATTCTTATTTCCAATAAACTTCCCAGGAAAAGCCAGACACAAGTGGCACTGAGGTTCAAGTGAAAGAGCAGTAGCCTTGAGAAAAAACAAGCTCAGGGATAGTGCCCAGGGCCAGAGGATAATCCCTAGGACAAACCAAACAACAACAACAACAAAATAAAAACAAATCCCAAACCTAGCATTTTTTTATCATTGTATACAAAGGTACGTAATTAAGGAAATTTCTTCCTGTGTTAAGTGTAGGTAGAAAAAAAAAGATGTCACACAATTACACTCTTCATACCATGTTATACTAAAGTCTCAAAAATTGCTCTTTTTCTAAATTTATAAATTAGTATCATCCATTTGTTGGCAACTCTGTCTAGATTATAACCTTATACTATATATGAACTGTTGGAATTATCTATTAACTCAGTTCTAATTATATCTCACTTGAAAGAATATTCTAGGCAAATAGAATGCCAGAATTATTTCTGAATTTGCAAATTAAATCTTTTACTTGACAAGAATTTTGTAATATCCAATAGAATATGAAATTACAAAGAAAAATATTTATTTTAAATCTAAATTCCAATTAGCCAGGTCTACAAATTCCTACATTAGAGGAACTTCTCTATTTCTCCATGCTTAACATTTTGTAATCCTTCATCATTTCTTTGGAATCCAACAGAATGATACTTACTTTTTCAAATTTTTGGTTGGAAATCATGAACCATCTAGGAATATTCTGTAATGAAGAGAGCATTTAAAACACAACTGACGATTATATATGAGTTGCATTTCAATAGGAAACTTGACTTCTCAAAACATAATGACAAACTTCCCAACTCTGTATTATGTTCTTCTTCTTTGGTTTGTTTTATTGACACGAAATTATACTACCTGGTCCAGGGAAGGTATCACTTTGTAATTCCACTTCTGTCTTAGTCTGAGTGCTAGAATTCCATACTTGTATCACATTGCCCTGCTATAGTTAGATGGTTTATTTCATCTAGAAACAGACTAGCAATTCTGAATTTCTCTGATGATATTATCCACTAGACTGACTGCTCAGGATGTTTATGTACAATTTAAAAAAGATGTTCTAACATTTAACACAGGATATTAATATTATCAGATGCACGTGCAGTGGTCTCTGATTCATTCCCCCATGGATGGATCTGATCCCTTATGATAACTTGATTTTCTTACTATCTCTGAGACCTATCTATGTAATATTCTCAACCTTTTTTTGGGAAAGTTCACTTAAGGACTTTTTTTATGTTTAGTTTTTTATATTGCGAAAATACCATACAGAGGGGTTACTATTACACTGGCAAGGTAATGAGTACATTTCCTATCAAGCATTGTTGCCTCCTACTTGACGACTTTCTAATATTAAAAATTATCACATGTTGTGGTCTTCCTCAGGACAAATTTTCTATCATTTTCTAACATTTATATACATTCTGAGAGTTGTTGCGTATATGTGTTTGCACATATAAGTGCTTCTGTTTGTATGTGCATGTTTGTATGTATGTATGCAAAAACCTCAAGCTCTTATTCAGCAATCTTGCTCATAACTAGTACTCCATCACTTGCGTAATTCTTCCAATGCAGCTTTTGGCTGGTTAATGATAGGTAGTGTCTCAAAGACTGTTCTGCCCAGACTGGATGCAAACTGAATTTCCCAGACCTCTTTAAATTCTTAGGTTTTATTTTTACAGGAGTATCAACTTTTTAACTAGAAACATTTTTGTAAGTGTAAAGTCTAATCTGTAGCACAGATTTTTAACACAATAATTCACATAAAGTTAGATGAACATACACATTACATATCCTGAATGTACATTGTTAAAAATGTGATCTTAAGCCTGGTGCCAGTGACTCAGGCCTAATCCTAGCTACTCAGGAGGCTGAGATCTGAGGATTGCAATTCAAAGTTTCCGAGGCACTTATCTCCAATTAACCACCAGAATACTGGAATTGGCGCTGTGGCTCAAGTGATAGAGAGCTAGCCTTGAGCTGAACAGTGGAGGAACATTGCCCAGGCCCAGACTTCAAGCCCCACAACCATCAAAAAAAATAGGAAAAGGAAAAAAGAAATGTAATCTTAGCAACCAGTTCATTGCTAGTATAATTCCTGCTCTCTCAACATGATATTATTTCCAGTTAAGTCCATGCTCTTATATCCGACATTCGTTGGAACCAGAATTATTTTTCCGTTCTTCTTTTTACAAATTTTCATGATTAGCTACCATGATTTAGCACTGGTAGATGAAAGAGAGTGACTTCATCCTTCATGTTCCACTTAGTAGTAATGTCTCTCTATATCATTCCCATTAATCAACATACTGGTCTTAGCATTATTGTTTCAAAGTTGTCTTATATGCAAATTCTTCTAAAGTGGATTGAACCATTATACTTAAACACAGAGCTTCTCTTTCTCCTATGATTCCTATTGTTTTTCCTACTGTTAACTTATGTACCCTTGGGAAATAATGCACAACACACACACTCACCCACAAAATATATTTCTGAGAACCTTCTTCCCACTTAAAATTGGTTTTAATTTACAGAGCATTTATGAAATTTGAACATAATGTGCTCCAGGAAATGGTTTTTCACGCTTTAAAAAAAATAGTGTGCAGAGGGGTTAGAGTCACATAAGTAAGTTAATGATTACATTATCTATCAAGCATTGTTACCTACTCTTTTGTTTTTCCCCTGCCATCCCTTTTCTTCTCACAGTCCCAACTCCCCCCTCCCTTCCCCAAGTTGTAAATTTTCTACATAGTGTCTTGTTCATCTCATTGTTACAATGGGTCATACTGTATCCATGTTTCAGCATTTTGTTATTTACCTTCCCCTCTCCGTATTAGAAAAATTTATATGCAAGGTACAGGTCAATGACATCAAATACAGTGAAAACAGGGGTATACCGTGGAGGAAGAAAATAGAAGAGAAACAAAAAAAATCACATAGTATATGTTAGATACATTAAAAAACAATAGCAAGAAAGAAGAAAACAAGTTTTGTCCCTATCTTGGGGTCCATTTCACTTAACATCATCTTATATGACCATATGTACTTAGATAATGTTTTATAAGCCATTTAAATATCATATTTCTCCTTACGAATTTTTTTCTGAAACACGTGTTACCTCATGTCCAAAAATATACTTGAGCTATTTCAGTGAGGCCAGAAAACATTCATTTTACCTGGAGAAGCACTATAGATTGTTAATGGAAGTAAGTGGAAAGAACTGTTACTGCAAGTGGAAACTGAATCCAAAAGAGGAATTGAACATAGAGAAATGACAAATTCCAATTATTTTGTGCTGTCCTTTTACTGTACAAGAAAAGAATAGGCTTGAAGTAAATTCTATCCCTGACTTCTTGGAGTGTGGTTGCTCTTTACTCATATAAAACCTTTCTGTAAATTTCTAGTTGAAAGTATTACTAAAGAAAGGCCAGAATAGGAAAAATGGAAATAACAATGAGATGTACCAGAATTCATGTTGAAAACAAACTTTACAACTTTGGAGGGGGGGGTGGCAGTGGGGATGGGGAGGAAAGGGGAAGAGATGGAAAGGGGAAACAAAGGAGGAGGAAACAATGCTTGATAAGAAATGTACCCATTATCTTGGTCATGTAATTGTAAGCCTTCTGTACGGTATTTTCACAATAACAAAAAAGAAAAAGGTGAAAAACAAAACACTCAAACAAAAAAAGTGTTCTACTACAAAGAAGGAAAGAGATGGTGGTTTTAAAGTGTCTTGTGCATGGATATTTCCCTCCTGAGATGATTCTCTTGTTGCAGAAGTCAGTTGTCCATTCCTTTAGTATGTTCCTGTGTTCTCTATAGTAATAAGGATTCCAAAAAGCAGGATCCAGTAAGTACGATCAACAAAATGATCCTCTTTTCAAACCAGTGCTTTAAGGAAGGTCCCAAAGAAATATGTGGGTTTTTTTGTTTGTTTGTTTGTTTAGTTTGTGCTGGTTGTGGGGCTTGAACTCAGAGGCTGGACCCTGTCCTTGAACAGTTGTCTTTCTTGCCCACTTACCCCAATGCTTGTACTCCACTGCTTGAGACAAAAATCCACTTCTGGCTTTTTTGGTGTTTAATTACAGATAAGAGTTTGACAGACTCTCCTTCCTGGGTTGGCTTTGAACTAAGATTGTAAGAAAGCCAACTGACACCAACTCTAAAGACTTCTCTTTTGAAACAAGAAATATTAGATGAAGTTTATTATAAAGATAATGTTTGACAATTTTTCAAAGAAGAGAATACGTTCAGTAAAAAAGGCATATCTTAAATAACTCAGCAAAAGTAGGTGCACTGAATCATTTTAGAATTATATTTTTTTCTGCCTGGAAAGATTACTGTTGACCTTGTTGTTCCTTTTGGGGAAATTCAAAGTCATATTTGCACATTTTAGTTGGTTGTGGGACTTGAACGTTCATCCTGGGCGCTGTCCCTAAGCTATTCAGCTCAAATTGAATACTCTACCACTTTAGCTTCAGCAACACTTCCTGGTTTCTGGGGGTTAATTGAAGATAAGAGTCTCATGGGCTTTCCTGACCAGGCTGACATTGAACCACAATCTTATGGTCTCAACTTCCTGAGTAGCTATTATTACAGGCGTGAGCCACTAGTGTCTGGCTCATATGTCCATTTAGTGTACTTAATGACACTATGAAGACAAAGAATGGAAATTTGAAGCAAAGGATGACATTGCAACTTTTCAGAAAAATTGAGGTAGTAACAAATAAGTCCTCCTTTTGCATGTTGTTTCATTAATGACTCATGAGCTATGAGACTCTTACATTACCATCCTCCACTGTCTGTGTATGTGAATATAGTATCAGATATTGTTCATATAAAAATAGAGAAAAACTGAGATTTTTAGAAAACAAAGTAGATCAGCTATAAAAGAACAGCATAGAAGGATATATCATTTATCACACAGAGAAATAGCCTAAGAGATTTAGAATTCTAAAGGCAATGAGGAATAAGCCTAGTTGATAACAAGTTCTTCAATAACCAAAAATGGTTCCCTAGAAGAGTTTCTGGTATGCGTTAGTTATTATTATTATTTATTCCTTCCATCTGGATTTATTCCTTGTCTTCTGTCAAAACTGTTTTTTACACTCTGATTGACTTTCTTTTTTATATTCATAAGTTTATTTTTATTGTGAAAATACTGTACAGAGGGGTTACAATTAGATGGGCAAAATAATGAGTACATTTCTTATCAAGCATTGTAGCCTCCTCCTTTGTTTCCCCTTCCCATCCCTTCTCAGCATCCCCCACCCACCCTATCCTCCCCCCCACCAAAGTTGTAAAGTTCGTTTTCGACATGACAACTTGTACTTCTCATTGTTGCAATGGGTCCACCTGTATCCTTATTTAAATGACTTGTTTTTCCCCTTCCCCTTCACAAATTATACCGACATCAAATATAGTGAAAGCAGGGGTTATACTGTGGGGGGGACATACAAAGCAACAAAGAAATAATCTTATAAATGCGTTAGAAACAAATGCATGAAAGAAAAAAAACATTTGAATACATATCTTAGGGTTTATTTTCCTAACATCACCTTATCTGACCTTTTCTGCTTGACTCATACATATACTAGATATTGTAAATAAGGGAAACCATGGGACCTATGTTTCTTTGGGCCTGGCTTATTTCACTTAATATAATTTTTTCCAAGTCTTTCCATTTCCTAACAATTGGGGCATTGTCATTCTTTCTGATGGAGGCATAGAATTCCATTATGTTTTTAATCACTCTAGAGCATGTATCTAAAATCCACAATCATTATCCAAACCTTGTGATTGAGATGAGGAAGAACAAAATATCTAGAATTCTCCTTCTCTTTTCCTCTTCTCCTTTTCCTAGTGTGAATTCTCATCCTTTCTCCAAATTCTCCTATTAATAAAGGAAGAATGACACATTGTGGATATCAAGCAAAAGGCTTCACATCAAGAATTTCATTCTTCCAGAAATAGATGAAGTAAATTAGAGTGGCTCAAGGAAGTATAAAAACATGATTTTTTTTCTCTTTCTGGCTTCCACCACAAAGTCTGAACATGACTCTAAATATCTAATAAACCATTTGCCTTGGCTAACTCTTTAAAGCATAGTTTATTTCTCACTGTTTGTTGTCAGTCGTGGGGCTTGAAATCTGGGCCTGGACACTGTCCCTCAGCTCTTCAGATCAAGACTACTGCTCTTCCACTTGGACCACTGCCAGTTTTCTGGTGGCTAATTGGAGATTAGAATCTCACAGACTTTCCTGCCTAGGCTGGTTTTGAACCATGATTTCAGCTCTCATACTCCTTAGTAGTTAGGGTTACAAGCATGAGCCACAGGCACCTGGCTACATAATTATGTTTTAACATATTTACATTTTATATTTTACATATTTACATATTCATTCATATGTTCTGTAATGATCAATCTACATCCATTAATTTCTGCATGTAACTTCTATTTTTAGTGAGAATTCTCAAAAACATAGTTTCTGACTGTAATGAAATATCTATTCTTAACTAAAATCACTTTGCTTCTTGTGGTTTACAATTAATATATTTACTTTTATTCATGGATGTCTGCTAATCAAAATTATATAAAACATGAATTGTAACGTGAAAAAAATCATGGTTCCAGTACTTGTATTAAGAAAATAATTATGTCTTTTTTTTCAATTGTATTTCTGTGGGAGTGTGTAAAATTAATTGATTTAGCTGTTAAAATTGATAACAGTTACATTATATCAAGATGATTCAAACTTGTATTTGAAAATTTCACACTTAACACAAATATACTTCAACTTTCTTCTAACACATACTTAAAATAACAGTAAAGCAAAGGTTGGTGTTAGCCTTTTATGTGTAGAATCCTAGAAACTCGGGAGGCTAAAACCTAAAGATTTTGGTTCAATGTCAGTCCAAACAGACAAAAATATGAAAACTTATCTCCAATTATCCAGCAAGAAGGAGAAGATGAGGATGTGGCTCAAGGAATAGAGTGTCATCAGCCATGAGCAAAAAATACAAGGGAGCCCATTAAACATTTATCTCAAGCCCTAAAAATGGCATATACACACAAGATGACAAAAACGTTCTATGGATATCAATAATGAAGACAAAATAGTAGGAAAAATCATGAGAAATGTATAATCAAATTTGAAGACAGAAATCATTTGACAGAATTTTGATTCATGAGAGGGAAAAGTCGCAGTCTCATTTCTACAATCTCTTCGTAGTCATTTGCGTTGAAACCTGGCTATTGGGTAATGTGAAAGGGCAGATTGGATTACCTGACATAGCAGACATTCCTGTGACTATGCACCATCCCACTCTGCAATCATGTAAAATCATGCTTGTTAATTTAAATAAAACCTCATGTTAGAGATCATTCCACACAGACTGGGGTCTTTAATTTGAGGCTTCAGACCAGTGCTTTTGTTTATAACCATTCCTGTTTTATTCCCCTTCCCTGGTGCAGATATAGCTTACTTAGCTGGTACCAAGCCAAGACTTTGAACTAGACCCCCCTACCTTAATTCCTCCTTTCTCCAGTTACAATTCATTTCACATGCTACCTCTGTCTTAGCATTAGCTGTTTTCATTCTAATCCCAACCAGAAAACTCTTGTATTCATGTCAACCCACTATAAATAACCTAGATAGAAAAGGGAGTAAGGATTTAGTATTGGGTGAGGCTTTCATCTATATCTTTGCATCCAAATAAATCTGTGCTACACTATCTCTTTTTTCTTCATTTCTTTTGAGTCTGACAAATAATTGATTTGGTTTGATGTAATCCCATTTATCCACAATTACATTGGAATTTTTGACCAGTGCCAAGGAGCCCTCCTCGTTTTTCTCCTAACTCTTCCTGTAACAATCTCAAAGAATCTGGACTTACATTGAGGTCTTTGATCCATTTGGAATCAATTCTGGTGAAGACGGATATATAACGATCTAACTTCAGTTTTCTGTGTGCAGACAATTCTACCAGAACTCTTTTTTGAAGAGGCTGTTTTTCTTCCATCCTTCATTTCTGCTTCCTTATCAAAGATTACATGCCAATTTCTGGGTCTTCAATTCTGTTGTATTGTTGGAATTCTGTGCTTTCATTGGAAAGAATGGCATTACCCCATTTTTGAAGAAATGGAAAGCCTGGAAAAAAATGATATTAAGTGAAATAAGCCAGATCCAATTCAATATATGCTGCATGGTTTCCCTCATTTGTAATAACTAGACATGTCCATATATCTACAAGTTAATCCAATAGATAGTAAAAGACAAATAATTACAATTGGACATGCTTAACTAACAGCACTCTAAGCATTCACATGGCAAGAACAAGGGAAGCTATTCTTAGTAGAGGATCACAATGGCTCAATAGCTCTGTGTATATGACCATATAAATGTTTCTTATTGAAATGAACTCTAAGAATCAATCATACATGTGAAATACATATATTGCTATATAATTTAAATAGATGTCATAAAATAACCAACTTCTCTGAAACTTAAAACCAAAATTCTAAGTTTAGAAGATAAAATTGAGGAAAAATTTCAACACATAAACTAAAATACATAGGGGGAAAGGTAGGAGAGAAAAGATAAGATGAAAAGTAGAATAGATAACTATTGAAGAATTCATAAACAATTTCTAAAACTATACAAGAGACCTGCAGGTACAGCTCAGTTGTAGAACTAGACTAATATATATATATATATATTAGTCTCTCTCTCTCTCTCTCTCTATATATATATATGTACAAAGCCATGGGTTCAATCTCCATGAAGGCCTAATAATAAGCTAATAAATAGTAGTAATAAAATAATTACTTGAAATAAATACTTTCATATTAGAAAGGCCTGAATCTAAAAACAGTAAACAAAATACTCTCAATTCTTGTACCAATGACATGAAACTACAAGAATGAAGAGTAAATAGTTGCCTTTTTTATCCTTTCCTTTCCTTTCTGTTGTCTTCTTTTCTTTTCCTTTGGCACTACTGGTGCTTGACGTTGCTAAGGCTTTAATCACTTTATATTATTTTTTAGGCCAAGCCTCCCTTAAGCAAAGATCTCTTTCCTATGGTTTCCACAAATGTGAGATAACAGGGAAATTACCCTATATCTAGCTTTCTTTGTTTTTAGTTTCTCATGAATTTTCTTTTGTCAGAACTGGCTCTGATATCAGTCTTCTAAATCTCTGCCTTCCAATTATCAAGGTATATTTCAAGCTTGATCCCCATTTATCAATGTAACTTCTGTTTTCTATATTTCATTAAGTATTATTGAGGTTAGTATGGATCTTTATGATCTTAGAAGAACACAGAGAAATCTTTTGAATACTTTTCCAATTTATTTTAATATTTCTAGTATGATATCACAAGTGGGACACTAATATGTCACAAGTACCTTATGAATACTTCAGTTATTTTAATTATTTTCTAAATATATTAAGTCCAATATAATTTTTATCAACTCTATATGAATATACCATATTTACAGATACGTTTCTTTACCAAAAATAAGTCTGTCTCATGCTTCCCTTTTTATAATTAAACCCACTACTTCTCATTCTCCCATCCCAAACCTGTTTCATCTTGGCAAACAACACATTTTTTTCTTTCTGACTTCTTGATCATGTAATAACTAAGCTTTTAAGATTGAATTCAAATCTATGGTAGATTATTCCCAGTTATTTTATGCTTTAATATTATACTGTATTCTCTCGAGTTGCTTTTTGTTTCTGTTGTTAGAGAATGTTGCACAATTCATTTCCCACTCACTTGAAGAAAGCTTGAATTGATTTCCATTTCTTCGACTAGAGTACATAATGCTGCTATAATCCTCTGTGTTTTGGCTTTTGGGTGAATGTTACATTTTATTTCTATGAGACAAATCCTGAAGAGCTCAATTCCTGTGCTATACTGTGGGTATTTGCATATTCTTCATTCTAGGACCTGCCAAAACATTTTCAGGAGTGTCTTTCCCATTTCACATTCCTGCCAGGATCCAGTTTCTCTGTTTCTTGGTAGCGTTCAGTATGGTCATTATTGTATTATGTGAAGTAATACTCATACATGGCTTATGATGTCATTTTAGTTTTAGTGTGCATTTATTTGATGACTGATGATGCTTCTCTTGTGTTTATTTTTCACAACATGTATTTTGGTGGTTTATACTTGGTGTTCTTTTTAACATTGTTTTGAGAGTCCTATACAGAGTCTAGATTTGAGACATTCTTTAGGTACAGGATTTGCAAATATTTTATCTTTGACTATGGATACCCTTCATCATAATCAACATCATCATCATCATCATCATCATCATCATCATCATCATCATCATCATCATCATCATCATCACTACTATTACTTTTGTACATGCATGTATGCTCCTGGGGCTTGAACTCATGGTCCCTGAGATTTCTTGCAATTTGTTAACAATTTACCATTTGAGTCATGCCGCACTTACAGCTTTTTTGCTGTTAATCAGAGGTAAGATTCTCAGGGAGTTTCTTTTGTGGGCTGCCTTCAAACAGCAATACGCAAATCACAGCCTCCCAAATAGCTAGGATGAGATACATGAGCCCCCAACTTCCAACTTCTATTCACTACTTGCATATGAGCTTTCAAAGACCAAATTATTTTACACTTGTATTGAGTTCTGCTATATCAAGTTTTCCTTTCCTGTAATTTTAATGCCAAATTTAAGAGTGCTTCATCTCCAAAATTGTCGACATCTTTCTTTGCTTTACATTTACATCACTCTTTTTGTTTTATATGCCACATTTTAATCCTGCTTGAAGTTAACATTTGAATAAATTATGTTTAAGTCAATGTTCACTTTTTAATTCCCCCCAATACGGTCTACCTTATCACCATCACCACTTATTAAAGAGAATTTAATTCCACCAATGTTTTTTTTTACCCCTTATTAAATATCCCTTGATAATATTTATATGGATCTAATCTGGTGCCCTACAGACCCATTGAGCTGTATAATCTTCCCTTACAAATATAACAATTTTACACTTTCAGTTTTAATATTGGATAGAGAAATATATTCCAGTTTATTTTCTTTGTCAGTGAGCCAAAAATAGCTGGTCAGGTGTTTTTAGAAATTGTCATAAACTTATAAATGAAACTGTGAATCTGGGCAGTGTTGCCTAATGCTTATGATCCTAGCTCCATAGGAGGCTGAGATCTGAGGATTGTGGATCAAAGCCAGCTGAAACAGGAATGTCCATGTGACTCTTATGTCAAATTAACCACCAGAAAACCAGTAGTGACACAGTTGCTCAATGAGTAGAAAACTCACTTTAAACTGAAGAGCTGAGTGAGAGTGCCCAGTACCAGATTTCAAGCCCAATGGATGACCAAAACAAAGGGAAGGGGACAATTTATATCTTTTTTCAATTGTATTATCCAATCCACAAGAATGATATATCTCTATTTGTTTAGATTTTTGCTTTTATGTTCAGCATTGTATAATTTTCAATGACAGAGGGTGAACAACACTATAATACATTTTGACATGTGTGAAGATAGCACAAAGAAGTTCACAGAAAACAGTTGAAAAATAAGGGGCAATGGGAATGAAGAAAGTCAGAAACAAGTTAATCAGGCCTTTGATCAATATGTGAGTGTGTAAAATATTTCAATAAGATTGCCTTTTACAAATAATATACACCAATTAATAAATATCTTCTAAAGGCATTGATATTCATGTATGACATAAAGTATAAATACAGATTCTGTGGTGAAATGAAAGATAGATGAGAAAATACATACTTATATTAAGTGTAAATGAACTAAGAAATTTGGTCAACATCCTGAGGGCTCATGCCTCAAAGGAATAGAAAGTTATTGGTATCTAAGATAGTAGTAAAATGTTATACTTGAAACAATTTAATTTATAAAATCTGCTTTTTATCCCAAAATAAACAGCATGTAATTAACCGTTTAGTAAATGCAAGTTTGCAATTTTCACTTATCTGCATGTTCTCCATGCATGAATGAAACCAACAAATGAAGGGTCAGAAATAACCAGGTGAATCTGTTTGCATATGTAGTAAATATGTACACAAATGTTTTTCTCATTTTTTATGCATCATCAAATATCTATTTGCAAACAATGTACATTTAATTCTAACTATTCAAAAAATTGATGTAACCAAAGGATGTCAATATATTAAAAAATGAATACTAGTATTTATAGTGCTATTAATATTACAGTTTTCATGTTATATTAATTATAATAAATTTTATTATGTATTTTATCAGAGAAATTATCATCCTCTGATTGTGATGTCTGTGGGAGTCCTAATAACAGACCGGAATTAAAATCAAGGACATCTAAATTTGTTGGCACAAATGAATATTTCTGACAGCAAATAACTCATCGGAGATTATTCAAACACATCAGAAGGGCCTTAGAAAGGCTGTACCACATATAAATGATTACCTATGATGTGATTCAAGAACCACTAAGCAATCATACTTCACTTTGCCATCACTATAATTACTCCCATTGTAAGAAGAATCATTCACATAATTCACATGATATAAACTTGTCCTTAACTTATTATCTTCTATGAAATAATATCCAAATGACGCACCACACTGAGTTAAAGAAAAAGTTGCAAAGTGTATTGGACGATGTAACTCCTTCCAGATACACATGTTGAAAATCTATTCTCCTGTCTGGTGACATTAGAATCATCCTTTCAGAGATGACCCTGCAATAATGATCTTGATAAAAGAAGTCCAATATAATTACTCTGCCATGTGAAAGTCCAGCAAATAAATTTTAATGAACCAGAAAGCAGGCCCCCATAAAGCAAGGAATTGCTTTGAATAACCATTTTTATAATCAATATTCAACCTTCTGGAGTATGGATAATATACTCCTGATTTTTTAAGTCACTTTGAAATATTCTCTTATAACAGCCCAATGGCTGACATGAAGCAAAGTAGTTTTGATTCTAATTTCACAAATTCTGATAAAAAAGATTCATAATATTTAATTATTTGACTTTTTCTCCAAACTACCAGGTTAAAAATAGTTTTAAATGTGAATTTAATTGAGGTTCAATTCTCTATTCAACTATCATAATTTTTGAATACTTTTATCTTTAATTATTTGTACAAAGGAGTTGCCATTCTCTGAAATAGTTTATGCATACAGTGCATCTTGACCAATGTCACCCCTTTTAACATTCTCATCCACATCTCCCAATCAACCCCAATCCTTATGTATCCCAATATTATGTTATGGAATTACTTGCCATTTAACAAAGCAGTTTATGTGTACAGTGCACTTAGAATTGTGTTACCATTTCAAAATCTTCACTCCATTTCACACTACCCTTTCCTTTGTGTACTCCAATTCTGGGCACTATACAAGGGATTCTTGCCTGTATTCTATCCTTTTTCCCTTCAATTTCCTACCCCTCTCACTTTCCCCCCACTTTCCTCTCCTGTACACATTTACTGGTATTTAATTTGTTGGGCTTTGACTTAGTCTTTTAAGAGAATTATTGTATTTTCACTCTCCATGGACTCTGACACTTCAGATAATTCATTTGTACATCCTTGCATACCATCCAGTGTGTTTACTTTTACATTTATAGGCTCTTTCCCTGTACCACAAATGAGGAAAATCATGTAACCTAAGTTTCTCTGGGTCTAGTTTATTTCACTTAAAATTAATATTTTGTCTTTCACTTTCGTTAAGAATGGGGAAATATTATTCTTTCTGATGGATGAACAGAAGTACATTATGTATGTATAGCTGTATGTTTGTATGTATATATATGTATATAAACACATACACACTTGTAAACAGGATTCAATAAAATAAAATATATATAAATTTATATATATATATATATATATATATATATATATATATAAATTCTTGATCCCTTTTTACAATGAGAGGCATGTGGGTTGATTCCATATTTTGGCTACAAAAAATAATGCAGCAATTAACATGATTGTGCTGGCAGCTTCAGTGTGGCTTTATTTCTACTCTATTGGATAAATGCCTGTAAATGGAATTGCTGGATCATAAGTAGCTCTCTATTCTTTTTTGTGAGCAATTTCCATGGTGTTTCCCAAACTGCTTGAAGAATATTACATTCCTACCAACAGTTTAATAGAGTTTCCTTTGGTCGACATCTCTATCAGTATCTGTGATTGTTCATTTTTTCAAAAGACATTGTAACAGGGGTGAGATGAATCTCAGTGTTGTTTGGATTTGCATTTCTTTTATGGAGAGAGATATGTCTATTTGTCAATTTTCTTCTGAGAAGTTTCTCTTTAAGTGTTTTTCCCATATATTAACTGGGTTCTTGTTTATTTTAGGGTTTATTTTCGTTGGGTTTAATTTTTTATCTTTAAATATGGGTTATGTTTGAAAACCCTTGTCTGATGCTTAGGTAGTAATAATCTTCTTCCAGGTGCCTCAGTGGTAGAGCACTTGCCTAGCATGCATGAGGCCCTGGGTTCGATTCCTCAGCACCACATAAGCAAAAAGAAAAAAAAATAATCTTCTTCCATTCTGTTGTATTAGAATGTGCCTCTAATTCTACAAGTAAACACACTTGGAAGGTAAAGGAGAAACCATTACACTTGGACATGATAAATTATATAGGATTCTAAACATTTACATACTAAGATCTAAGGAGGATGCCCTTTGGAGAGGATCACAAAGGCTCAATAGCTATATCAATATTATCATATAAAATAATGTTCATCCAAATGATCTCCAGGAATTGGATATGTAAGGTTTTATTTATTATTTTGCTTTTTCCCTTCTGCCTTCTGTTGCTGTTTTCTGTTTCTACACCTTAGGTCGTATATGTCAGTTTGGAAAGGGCAATAGGGAACACAGACATAGTGGGACAAAGAGTCAACAAATGCAGCAGTGCAACTCAATAGACACTACATTGAAAATGAACTATACAACTTGTGGGGGAAGGAGGTTGGAAGGGAAAAACTGGGAGAACATTAGGGAAGACTTGTCACTGTTCAAAAAGAAATGTGCTCATTATCTGACTTATGTAATTGTAACAATTCTATACATCAACTTCACAAATGAAAAATCGACTTCGTAAACAGGCCTCAGTAGCTATACTAATATTGGATAAAATAGGTTTAAAATTCAAGTGGTATGAAAGTAAAAAGAGACAAAGAAGGACATTAAATATTGATAAAGAGAACTATCCATCTGGAGATATAACAATTCTAAATATTAATGCCCTGAATCCTAGAGATCCCAAATTCATCAAACAAATGCGAATTGACATAAAAACATGCATACATCCAAATACATTGTTGGTTGCTTGAACACATCATTCTTACCTCTGGACAGGCCATCCAGGTCAAAACTTAGCAAAAAACTTCAGAACTAAATAACTACATTGACAAGCTATACCTAACAGATATCTACAGAATATTTTACCTAGCAGAGTCACAATATATATTTCTCTCCGCAGCCCATGGAATGTTGTCCAAAATAGATCATATCGTAGATCACAAGGAAAATATGTGAAATTCAAAAATAAAAATGAAGTTATTCCTTGCATCCTGTCAGACCACGATGGGACCAAATTAGATCTCAACATCAAAAGGCATCACAGAAAATTGCGAAACTCACAGAGACTGAATAACACATTGCGAAATCATCAATGAGTCACTGAAGAAATATGGAGGGAAGTTTCCAGCATTTATGGAATTCAGTGCAAGTTAACACACAAAATTCTACCTCCTCTGTGACACAACAGCACAGGTAATACTCAGAGGAAAATTTATAGATTTGAGTATGTGAATTTCCCGTTCTTTTTGATATTTCAAATGGCTTGGAAGTAACATAAGAAATAATTCAAGTTGTTAAGAAAATTTAATTTAGAATAAGGAAACAAATAAGAGTCAACTCCATAGCATAACCTTTAGGAAAAATTAATTAAGAATATGGCATGTCCTTTGTAACTTAATATTAGATATTAGGGCAAATGTCAGAAACACTCTACAAGAAGCAAACAGAAGTCTTTGATAAGGTATATTAAAGACAAGTAATTTCACCTACATTTTGTATTTTATGACAGCATATTTTTGTTTGCTAATCAGAGAAACAAAAATATTTTTAAATATGATATGAAAAATGCATCATCATGAATGAATGAAATCAGGGAATAGATAGCTCAGGAGCTGGGTGGTTCTGTTAAATATTCTTTTTTAATGATCAGGTGTTTTTGCATGTTTGGAACTATAAATGTATTTTATGTCTGGGCAAGAAAGTTTGATTATTAGATCATTGTCTGAGACCCAATATCAGTAACCTAACTCGAGTTAGAGTGGTAAATATATGTGTGTGTATTTGTGTGTGTGTGTGTGTGTGTGCGTTTGTGTGTGCGTGTGTACATGCCTGCAAGCATGTATTTAGAAGGAAGAATCTTCTTTCCATCACGATATATACTTAATTGTATTAGTTATACTACATTAATGACAGCAGATAAAGGTAATTAACATTTTATGCCATATGTTTATGTCCTATGATTGCATGAACAAACTAAAAAGTTATGTTTGAAGTATGAGCTTTATGAAAGGTCAGCTGAAATTACAAACATTTGCAATCTTGAGAAAGATATCAATGGGAATGATTTTATTGTAGACCAATTTTAGACAACACTTGAAAGGATATGTAATCCAATATGAAAATGCAATATTTATTTTTCTTTCCTTAGCTACACTATTCTATAAATTTGTAGGAAAACCAGTTAAAGTTGTGGACTGATTCTAATGTACATAATATACTGTGTTTATGTAGAGAATTTGAGTATCCAAAGTTTTAATATGCCTGTGGTCCTAAAACCAATACCTTATTGATATTGAGTGATAAATACAACTTCATATAAGTACAGAAGTTTTCCTTGTATCTTTTTAATATATATTTTTATTGTAAAGATACAGTACAGAGGGGTCACAGTTACATAACTAAGGTAATGAGTCCATTTCTTACTGAATATTTTTAAGCCCTCCTTTGATTTTCCCCTCCCATCCTTTCCCTTTACACCTCCCCAACCCCTCCTCCACCATCCCTCTGATAGTGTGTCTTGTCGATATCATTGTTATAATGGGTCAATCTGTATCTTTTCCATTTATTTAAGTGAAGAAATAATGGTTTGATTTAATCTGATTCTACTTGTGTAGACAGAAATAAAATCACTCACCAAGTTCAAAAGCACATAAATGAAACGCACATCATTTTTTGTCAATTGCTTTAATTGTGTTCTACATATTTATTGACAGGTTACAAATTATTTTCAAATTTTAATACATTAAAAATACTTACTTTTTTTCTTATTTTCTTGGTCAGGAAATCAGCAAGACCTCAGTCAACATTTCTCACATAGGACTTTTCACATGCGTTGGTTAAATGTTGGCCTGAGATCCAGTCTTCTGAGGACTCACTCATGTGCTTAGGAAATGATGATGGCTGTTGGAAAAGAGGTCAAGGAAGGATGCCATTTAAAGCCTTATAACTTTATTCTATACCAGGATATTCTCCTGCTGCTTTGGTTGTTGAGAGTGTCTACAAGAGCAAGCATTCCATGCGAAGCAGAGAGTCAGCATATGACCTTTACTTACTGAGATTTCTGATTAACTTGCTATCACTTGTACTGAACTTTGCAAGTCAATTTGTCAAAACCTACCAGTTTTAAGAGATAAGAGGAGTGGTAAAAGAACTCTTAGAGACAAATACATCTTCAACATATTTTGTTCTAAGCATTCCATCTAAGGCATATTCAGCAAGTAGTGAAATTTGTGTTGGCTGTGACTATGTGTCTTTCTCCAGGTGTGCATGTATACATGTGTAAATGTATGTGTGTATTTGTGTATATAGTAGCATAAATGTGTACATATATAATGGCATATACACATATATATGCATATACAAATATATATATATATATATATATATATATAGTGCATATATATGAAATGTTCAGTGACTTAATCTCTAGTTCCCAGCACCTTGCCATTCTCACAAAGTGTTCATGATAAACTACTATGAGGATCTGTGCTCTATGATGGGCATCCTTTGTAGTTACTTCCCCCATTACCTTGTTCTTCATCCCTGTGAACAACTTCGGTCTAATTTCCATAGGATAGATTTGTTTTCATTACATGTATTTCCTTACTGATAATAAAATAAAAATGATGTTTTTAAAAGAAAAAGGACATTTAGGTCACAGGTTGAAAGTATCTTATCTGTCCCAATGATTCCTATGAGATAAAATATATAATATTTTATATAAAATATATAAAATTTATAATAGTAGTAAAAGTGAAAGGGAATTCTTGTCATTTAGAATGGCAAAGAATAATATCACGTCACTGTTACAACTCTCGAAGAATGCAATGATAACTGATGGTCCCTATCATGTCCCCCCAAAACCAGTGGATCCTGAAGTATAATAGTAGACCAGCAGAAATTCTAAGTAGAAGACATGGAGCCAGAAAGAGAAAGAATGATTGAGAAAGAAAAAAAGACAGAAAAATATCATAATACTGAAAGTGCATAACAGATAAGCAAGAGTTGTATGAGAATATTCATACTGCTATCTTTAGACCCTAAATGTACATTTGTCGGTATCTGATGTATGATAACATATCAACATAAAATGTAAAGTGATTTTGATAAAAAATAAAAATGTCTAAGAAGAAATTATAAATGCAAAAACAATCTGCACAGAAGCAAACTCTCAGAGATATTTCATGACTTTGAAAAGGATAAAGTGGCCGTAGTTAATATAAATTTCGAAGTACGACAATTCACAAAAATATAAAAAGAGCTGGGTGCCTGTGGCTCCTGCCTGAAATTCTAGCTACTCAAGAGGCTAAGATTTGAGGATCATGGTTCAAAGCCAGCCCAGGCAGGAAAGTCCATGAGATTCTCATCTCCAATAAACCACTAGAAAACTGGAAGTGGCTCTGTGGCTCAAGCGGTAGAGGGGTCGCCTTGAGCTGAAGATCATAAGGACAGTGCCCAAGACAATAGTTCAAGCACCATGTCAGACTATAGATAGATAGATAGATATAGATATATATTCATATTCATATATTTTATTTTATAACCCAAAGCAGAAAGCAAATAATTTTTAGATTATTTTTTAAAACACAGTCTCTCGGGATCTGGGAAGGTTGCTCAGTGGTAGATTACTTGTCTTGCATGCATGAGGTTCTGGGTTTAATTCCTCAGCAGCACATAAGTAGAAAAAGATGAAAGTGGCGCTGTGGCTCAGGTGA
Organism: Dipodomys spectabilis; assembly: GCF_019054845.1. Lineage (NCBI taxonomy): Eukaryota > Metazoa > Chordata > Mammalia > Rodentia > Heteromyidae > Dipodomys > Dipodomys spectabilis. The sequence continues at coordinate 245,886 of NW_024870734.1, read as the reverse complement.
TAGCAGTAGCCTTGAGCTGAGGAAGAGTACCCAGGCCCCGGAGTTAAACCCCAATGATCAACAAAAGCAAAATATAAAACAAAACAAAACAGAGTCTCTCACATTTGTGGCTTCAACTCTGTAATACCGCTGCTTCAGCCTAGGGCTAAGATTTTAGGTGTAGACATTTATCAATACTCCTGATTCACACTTTACTTGAAGATTTTTTAATACATATTTTGTTCTTAATTTTCCTCTTTATAAATTCACATGCACCTATAAAAAATGGTTTTGCCAACCCAGTAACCTTCTCAAAGTATCTCCTGATGACGACTTACAAAAAGTTGTATTATGTTACAACAAGGGAAACAATGCTACAAATAAAGAAAGCCAATGATTAAATATTCATGATTAATAAAATAAAAAACAAAACAATTACCAGTTTTTTCAGTATTTGATGGTGTACTACATATTAGGTTTTACTATTTTCTCATATTCCTGTATATTTAAAACTGGCTAAGATTATGATGTTCAACAAGAGTTTTATAAGCTATGTGTAGTCTTTAAAGCTACCCACTAAGATGACTATTTATGACTCATCTCATGATTTTTATATGGCTTATATCATCATTTGTTCCTCGCTAAAATATAAAGTAAGGAAGCCCTAAAGTTTTAACATAAACTGTGTAGTTAACAAAGTCTTAACTCTTCACTCGACTTCTTTACACAAAGACTTTGCAACTTCTCATTAGTAAAGTTTCTGAAAATGAACATACTTAGTAGTATGTCTGCTACTGTCAATCTTAAATACTTTATAGAAAAGTTTTATGACCTGCCAAACAGTCCTAATTATGGCATATATAAGCAAATTCCCAAAATTAAATATATTTAAAACTTTAAAATTTTTAACAAACCTTACCACTTGCTGCAGTGTCCATTAAGACAGGTGCTTGTATAGAATAGTTGAATTTCTCCTCCTACACATCTCTTGAACAATAAATATCTGGACTTATTTTGTTTTTGTCATGTCAATCTTGCCTTTATTCTCACATGGTTCTAAAATATCACGACTTACTTTTTGATGAATTGTCTAGTTTCAGAAAATCGTACTTTCTCTCAAATCTCACATATCTCCAAAGGCATTAATTGTTTGGGACTTTATCACACTAGATAGATCAACTCGGCAAAAACTCAACAGAGAAAGTGTAGACCTTAACAATTGCATAGATCAACTAGATTTAACAGAAATCTACCGAATATTTCACCCAGCAGCATCAGCATACACGTTCTTCCCAAGAGCACATGGAACATTTTCTGAAATAGAACACATTTTAGGTCACAAAACAAACTTGTAAAGAAACATTGAAATATTGAAGTTATACCTTGCATTCTCCCAGATGACAAGGAAAAAAATTGAACTCAACACCTAAAGCCACCAAAGAAATTCCTGTAACAAGTGGAGCCTGAACAACACACTGTTGAGCCACCATTGGGTCATGGAAGAGGTTAGAAATGAAATTCAAGTGTTTATGATATTCAACAAAAATGAACACACAAACTCCCAGCTCCTCTGGGAGAGAGCAAAGGCAGTACTCAGAGACAAGTTTATAGATTTGAGTTCCTACATCAACTAACTGGAGAGATCTAAAACCAATAATTTAATGAGACATCAAGCATCCTTGAAAAAGAGCAGCATGATAAACCCCAATCCAGGAGATGGAAATAAATAATCAGAATTAAATGAATTAAAATCCAATAACAACATAGAACAAATTAAAAAAAAACAAAGAGTTGTTTCTTCGAAAAAATTAACAAAATTGAGAGACGGTTAGCAAATCTTCTTAGAAAAACAAGAGAACACACCCAAATAAACTCAGAGAAGAGAATGGAAACATCACCACAGAAACAAACATGATTCATAACATTATAAGGAAATACTTCTCAAAACTTTATGCTAATAAGTTTGAGAACTTGGCAGAAATAGGCCTTTTCCAAGCAAATATGGACATGCCGAAACTGAAACAAGATGAGTCATGCCATCTTAACAGGCCCATATCAAGCCTTGAAATAAAAACAGCCATAAGACACCTCCCGTCTAAGAAAATCCCAGGACCAGATGGTTTTAGAGCAGAATTCTACAAGGCCTTCAAAGCAGAGCTCACACCAATACTCCTCCAACTCTTCAATGAAATAGAAAGAGAAAGTTCACTAGCAAACTCATTCTTTGAAGCCATAATCACCCTCATCCCAAAACCAGGAAAGGACTAATTAAAGAAAGAGAACTATAGACCCATTTCTTTGGTGAATATTGATGCAAAACTTCTGAACAAAATGTTGGCAAATTGACTTCAGCAATTATTCCAATAAATTATACACCATGATCAAACAGGATTCAATTTCAGGGATGCAAAGCTGGTTCAATATTCACAAATCAATTAACATTATTCATCACATCAACAAGAACAAGGATAAGAACCATATGGTTATCTCAATAGATGCAGAAAAAGCATTTGACAAGATCCAACACCCCTTTATGATGAAGGTTCTGGAAAAATTAGGAATCCATGAAACATTCTTCAATACAATAAATGCTGTATATGACAAACCTACAGCCACCGTTATACTCAATGGTGAAAAACTAAAGCCAATTCCTTTAAAATCAGGAATAAGACAAGGATGTCCACTCTCTCAACTGCTCTTCAATCTAGTAATAGAATGCCTAGCTACAGCAATAATACAAGATGCTAACATAAAGGGGATCCAAATAGGGAAAGAAGAAGTAAAACTCTCCCTCTTTGCAGATGACATGATTTGTATTTAAAGAATCCCATAGACTCCACTCCCAAATTACTCAAGCTGATTCAAAACTTTGGCAAAGTAGCAGGGTATAAAATTAACCTTCAAAAATCAATGGTTTTTTTGTATGCCGATAATGAGAAAAGAGTGGCTTGAATAGCAAAGTAACTCCATTCATAATAGTCTCACAAAAAATGAAATATCTAAGAATTAACTTTACCAAAGAATTGCAGGACCTCTATGATGAAAACTTAAAAAACCAGAAAAAGGAAATCAAAACAGAACTTAGAAAGTGGCAAAAAACACGCATGCTCTGTGATTGGAAAGATCAACATCTTGAAAATGGCAATACTTCCCAAGGCTATCTATAAATTCAATGTGATACCTATTAATATTCAAACTTCATTCTTCAAGGAAATAGAACAGGCAATCCAAAAATTCAAACGGAACAATAAAAATCATGGAGTAGAAAAAAACGATATTTAACAGAAAGAACAGTGCTGGAGTAATATCAATATGAAATTCCAAAATCTACTACAAAGACATAGTAAACAAAACAGCTTGGAACTGGCACAAGAACAAACCTCGGAACCAATGGAATAGAATTGAAAACCCAGAAATGTACCTACAGACCTGTAGCCATCTAATATTTGATAAGGAATCTAAAAAATAGAACAGAAGAAAGACAGCCTCTTCAGTAAATGGTGCTGGCACATTTGGTTAACTACTTGTAGAAAACTAAAGCTAGATCCTTATATATCACCCTGCACAAGAATCAACTCCAAATGGAACAAACACCTCAGAGTTAAAACAGACAGTCGGAAAACATTACAGAATGCAATAGGAGAACCTCTAAGTCTCCTTGCACATCCCAAAATTTTCTTAATAGAGACTCAGAAACACAACAAATCAAAAAAAGTTGGACTTATTGGATTGCATGAAATTGCAGAGCTTCTGCATGGCAAAGGACATAGCTAGCAAGATCAATAGAAAACCCACGGATTCGGAGATCTTCATTAGCCATACAACGGACAAGGGTCTCATATCTAAAATATGCCTAGAACTCAAAAAACTATGTTTTCATAGCATTATTTACCATAGCTAAGATATAGAACCAACCCAGATGCCCCTCAGTGTATGAATGGATCAAGAAAATGTGGTATATATACACAATGGAATGCTTTGCTTCCATCAGAACGAATGACATTGTCCCATTTGTTAGGAAATGACAAGACTTGGAAAAAAATATGTTAAGTAAGCCAGGCCCAAAGAAACAGAGGTCCTATGGTTTCCCTTATTTGCAATAACTAGTATATGTCTGAGTCAAGCAGGATAGGTCAGATAAGCTGATGTTAGGGAAATATACCCAAAGATAAGTATTCAAATGATTTTTCTTTAATCCAATTGTTTCTAATATATTTATGAGATGATTTCTATGTTGCTTTGTATGTCCCTCCCCCAAGGTTTAACGCCTGCTTTCACTGTATTTTATGTTGGTATAATTTTTGGAGGGGAAGGGAAAAAATATCATTTAAATTGGGATGCAGTTGGATCCATTGCAACAATGAGATATACAAGTCGTTATGTCGTAAAACGAACTTTACAACGTTGATGGGGGAGAGGATCAGGTGTCAGAGCTAGTGGGAGTTTGGGAAGGGAGAGGAAGGGGAAACAAAAAGGAGGCAACAATGCTTGATAAGAAAGGTATTCGTTATTTTGCCCATGTTATTGTAACTCCTCTGTACAGTATTTTCACAATAAAAAGAAAGAAAATGAATTACACTTCATATATAAAAAATGTTCTGTGCTCAATTCAGCAGGAAATACACTAACATTGGAACAATACAGAGAAGATTAGAATGGCCCCTGTGCAAGGATGACATGCAAATTCTTGAAGTGTTCCATATTTTTACAACAGGTGCTGGAGGGTATGATGACAGAAGGGAACCCTACCGAATCCTTGGTGGGAGTGTAAACTTGTTCAACAACTTTGGAAAGCAGTATGGAGGTTCCTCAAAAGGCTCTACATAAAGCCCTCCATGACCCAGCAATCCCACTTTTGGGCATTCACCCAAATGATCACAAACAAGACCACAATAAAACTAACAGCACAACTATGTTTACTGCAACATTATTTACGATAGCTAAGGTATGGAACCAATTCCGATTCCCCTCAATTGATGAATGCAGCAAGATAATGTGATAGATAGATAGATAGATAGATAGATAGATAGATAGATAGATAGATAGACAGACAGACAGACAGACAGATAGATTCATTCTATGCCTCCATCTGAAAGAATGACATCACTCAATTTGTTAGGAAATGGAAAGACTTGGAAAAAAACTTATTAAATGAAGTAAGACAAGTCCAAAGAAACATAGGACCCCTGATTTCCCTTATTTTCAGTTACTAATATATGTCTGGGATAAATAAAAAAGGTCAAAAGCTATGTGCATATGACTAGATAAGATGATGTTAAGGGAAATGTACTCCAAGATATTGACACAAGTGGTTTTTTTCTTTCATGCTATTGTTTTTAATGGACTTACAATGTATGATGTGATTTTTTTTGTTTCTTTATATGTTCCTCCCCCACTTTATAACACCTGTTTTCACTGCATTTGAAGTTGGTGCACCAATATCTTATATATATGCTTCTCTAATTTGGGTAGGGGAAAGGTAAAAACACAATGTTTAAATAGGGATACAGGTTGACCAATTGTAATAATGAGATGCACAAGACACTATGATGAAAAATGAAGTTTATATTTAGGCAGGGTGGGGGAGACGGGGAGGAGAGGCTACTTGTGGGGGTTAGAGAGAAAGGATGGTGGGAGGAAATAAAGGAGGAGGTAACAATGCTTTTTAGGAAATGTACTCATTACCTTTCTCATGTAAATGTGACCCCTGTATACAGTATTTTTCCAATAAAAATGTATGAAAATGATCTGAGAAGGAAAAGTTTATTTTCCCCATTTTCCCTATATAATATCGTTAACAAAGAAATTAATGCAAAACACTGACATGAAAGTATTTTGCAAAAGTGTGTGTGTGTGTGTGTGTGTGTGTGTGTGTGTCTGTGCACACCCGCGCACATGTGAGTACTCGTCATTTGTGTTGGCATGCTCAGAGTTTGAACTCAGGACTTCAAGGTCTTGCTAGGCATTTCCTCTCTAGATTGATGAGGTTCTATATAAGCTACATCACCATTCCTGGCTCTTTGGTAGTTCATTAAAAGTTTTGAAAAATAATCTTATCAATTTTTTTTTTGCTCTGATTGTCTTCCAACTGTTACCCACAGATCTGGCGCTCCTGAGTAGATATCCCAAGTAGACAGGATTACAGGTGTGGCCATCCAGCAAAAGGCTTTAAAAATAATTTTAAAAGTAGAAAAATATTTACTTCACGGGAGCCTGTTTTATTATCTACTAATTTTAAAGCATTTTGGACTGATTGTATGTGAATTCATTTCTCTTCTGGATTCTTAAAAACTGTAAGTGATGATATTTGAAAGTTTTATTACTTTTTAAAAAGGAAACGAACTATGGGACAGAAGAAATTTGCCCCTCCTTGGACCTCAATTTATGCGCTCAGTTCTGTGCATGATAAGCCAATGTCACCAAAACAATCTGGGTTGAAGACAAAATGTAACAGAAAAAAATAACCATGGGCATTGCTATGATATTATTTCTTGGATAACATGAATATTGAACTGAGAGTGTAAGAGAATGGAGAGATTTTAATTATCATTTTGTATTGCTGAAAGACTGTTGGAAACTTTAACTCATTTCCTTCCTCACTGTGTGTCTTTGGGCCATACAATTCGTGCCTTTAATTACAATTTTTCCCAACATTAAAATAGTAATAACAGTAGCATTAAAGCAAATTTTATCTTAAGAATTAAGAAATAAAACTTGTGAAATACTTAACATAAAATTCTATGAATGAGCTTTGAGTTTAGCCAGCAGTTTTTTAAAATACTAAATAGAACGCAATAAGTATTACAGAAACCATTACATGTAGTGAATAACCAGATGTAATGTTATCTATTTACCATGCTCTGCTTCGAAGGAAGCCAGATGGATAACTTGTCATGCTGCACATCAAGTTGATTATCTTATGTCTTGGTAGTTTAAAAATATCAGGGACAGAATCATGAAGTAATGTTGTAGATTGAGGTTAAGTCCATATAAAAAAGTACAAACCTGATAAAACATAAACATATCTCAGCAGTATATTGTTTTTTACATCATTTAAGTTACATTGTAAAGATAGGGAAAATCTAGCAGAATAAATTCTCTTTTTGATATATTTTCATAGGTCCTAAGAAGGATGAACTCTTTCCTCACTCTTGTAGAGGCATCATCAGATGAGAGGAAATGTATTTTTTTATTTGCTTCCTTCCATTTATTCTTCAGTTTGAAATCTGAACTACATGAGACTGAAAGAAGCTAAGGGAAATTAGACTCGCAGGCTTTGGAAAGAGCAATCAACATAAAATAAATAAAATACGTATAGCCTTGTAAAAGGTACAACTAAATTGAGTTATATAGTCTCAAGTGTAAACAGAAAACGATTTAAGCAATATCATGTTATTAAAAATTGAAAAATGTTAGGAATTTGATTTTTTTCCTTTTTTTTCCTTTCTACTATATTGAATTAAGTATTGATTTTGTATAGAGAGATTAAAGATGAGATTAACAAAAGTTCTGAATAGACCTGTTTTCCAAAAATCCCTGAAAATCACCAGTGGGTTTACAAAGTTGGGTTTAATACCACTTCCATGTTGGCTTAATGCTTTGTGAACAGAAGTCAATATAGAGAAATGCAATTCAAAATTACTATGATACTACTTCATAACTATTAAAACTAATCAAAACATCAAAGGAGCCAGGTGTGATGGTAAAGGCTAGTAAGTGCAAGCAGTTAGGAGGTTGGAGTAAGAGGATTTGAGTTTAAGGCCAGTCTGGGGTACTGCACATCGTAAAAACCTGCCTTTATAAAAACTCTAAAGGTAATAATGTTGGTGAGAGTGTAGAGAAATAAAATTTTCTTCACTCTTGTTCAAAATACAGGTTAGTATTCTCATTGTAGAAAGTAGTATGCAGTTTTCTAAAGAAATGCAAAGTTGAAATATTATCTGACCCACCAATCACATGATTATTTCTGTATGAGTAACTCTTAAGTATATCTGTATTTCATTGTTATTCACATTATTCACATCAACAGCCAAGATATAAATCGAAGTTAAGTTTTCAACTACAGACTAATAAAACAACTGTGGTACATGAACAAATATATTTTTCTGTTTCATCTTTTAAATAGCAAAATACTTCTCCCATTAGCCACAACTTACAATGACTTGAAAGATGTATTCTAAATGAAGAAAAACGTTGTCTTCTGATCTTTGTAAAACCACACACACACACACATACACACACACACACACACACTCACACACACACTCACACACCCCAACCTCAAACATTAAGAGAGAAATTTTTTAAAAAGTAAAGCAAATGAGAATTGCTGAGGCATTCAGTTTACAATGTAGAAGGTAGTAGATAGACGGGATGACCAAGTATAGAGTTGTAATGTACAACATGAGGATAAAGGAGACAACACTGGCCTTACATAGGAATGAAGCTACGTAAGTCGGAGTTGCTCTTCCTAGTAGGGGTTGCTCTTTTAGTTGTTCTTCCTTCAGTAATGGATAAGATGAACGTAATTCTTTAAATATGCCTGCCTGCAGAAATACTAACAAACAATATAGCAATAATGTTGTATGCTCAGCACAGAACAAAATGTCAAATTAAAATGCATGCGATTATCCTTGATGTAAACTATTACAAATAAGGGAAACCAGGGGACCTTTGGTTCATTAAGTCTGGCTTACTTCACTTATATTTTTTCCAAGATTTTCCATTTTCTTTCAAATGAGGTGATATCATTCTTTCCCATGGAAGCATAGTATTCCATGTGTGTATATGTGTATGTGTGAATGTGTGTGTGTGTGTGTGTGTGTGTGTACGTGTGTGTGTCACATTTTTTGATCCATTCATCTACTGAGGGGCAACTGGGTTGATTCCATATCTTAGCTATGGTAAATAATACTGTGATAAACATAATTGTGTTGGTAGCTTTAGTGAGGCATTGTTTGTGGTCACTTGGGTAAATGCCCAGAAGTGGGATTACTGGGTAATAGGGAGAGCATTATTTTGTACATCAAGGATAATCTTAGTAGATGAGCAGAATAGTTCAATAGCTATGTACATATGACTGTATAAGGTGATTCCAAGTGAAGTGAACTCCAAGATATGTTTTTGTTGTTGTGGTTCTTAATGTGTTATGTGATTTCTTTTTATCCTTTTGTGTTTTCCCCACCTATAGTTTATCCCATGTAGTCACTGTATTTGATTTGATACCTGGATATTGTAAATATGTTGATCTGAACCAGGGAAAGGAAAGGGAAAAAAACAAAATGGTGAGACAAAAGGGGAACCTATGCAACAGTGATATTCACAAGACAATATGTTGGACATAATCTTGGGGGTGGTGGGGGTGGTGTTGGGAGGGAAGAGGGAAAAAATGGGGGAAAAGATAACAAGTGAGAAAAGAAATGAATTCATTACCTTACTTACATAACTATAACCCCTCTGTACTTTACCTTGACAATAAAATTTAAAATGAAATAAAATAAATGAGAGCAGCAATACAGGAGATGGGAGTGGGAGAAATACTATACTATACAAAGAAGAGTAGAACAGCTATGAGAGCAGTAATTTTACTTTAATATAGGAAGCAATAAACTAGCATACAGATTTTCAGATGTCAGTCACTAAAAATGGAAAACAAAATGCACAATCAGTAGACCAAGAAAGATAAAATAGAAAACTAAACAATTAAGGTGAAAGAATGACTTGGATCAAGAATATCAAATGACACAATTAGGAAACAAATAACAAGCTGGTAAGTTTAAAAAATATTGCCCATAATTATATTAAATGTTTTTTACATCACAATTTGTTAGAACTATAATTCAAATCATATTTTAATAGTATATCATTTTAATAATAGGTTACTTATTACTGATTTCTTAATATTGAATATTTAATATATAATTTTAGTAGCTATAGAAAAGAAGAAAATGAAACTAATTTTAATAATATATTTCATGAATTGAAAAATTGAGAAGCATTAAAATCTAAACAAATAATATATCATTATTGTTTCATTTCTGTGAATTAATGTAATATTTCAAAGTGTATCCTACACTTAGCGCTCATCTTAACATCAAATAATAAATTATTGCACATGACTCTTTGTATTAGGTGGGAGGGTTCAGCACTATGGTAAAATTCACACCACATAGTACATGAGGGTATGACTCCTCTCATATCACTTAAGTTATAGAAATTTGATTTCTACTTGCATGTTAAATTCCTGTCTAGGTGCATCGATAAAATTATATACAATTATATAAACGAGGAGTATTTCAGATGATAGATAAAAGTCATATTCATTAATTATTTTTTTATTAATTTCAACCAAATAAATATTTATAGAGAGACTGAATTTCTGAGTAGATGATGGTGTATGTGTGCCAGAGTATACATTGTTTCTACAATTTGATTTAATTTTTCATAAGGGGTTAAATGTATAATATTGGATATATAAAAGTAAACTGAATGTTTATTCCATTAGTATTTTGCCACTTGTCTAATCCCAATATAAATTATCCATGTGTTTGAAATAATGAAATTAACAACAGATATAAGCCAGGTGAATCAGTCTGTAGTAGACAAGTATTTTCCCCTTTATTTTGATAGTTAGTCCTCTTTTACACGACGGAATATTCTTGGGAAAAGGTGCTCCAGGCTGACCACGACGCAGAATATTAGGGTTTGATCTATCAAAAGAGAAGGAAGAAAGGGGAACCTTCCTTCCAAAAGTATGCTCCAAGGGATATGATCTGTTCTATGGTGGTGACTTGGAAATGAACACCTTTCACAGTCAACCTTGAAAAGCCACCTTGATAGATCATTTCTGTAAGTGGTTACACAGGATCATTTATGTCTTTGCAAGGAAGCCAGATTGCCTCATTTTGTGACAATTAAAACAGCAATTTAGTCAGCTATTCTTTGTACCATTAGGAGAAAACCCCCTTGACTCTAAGCCAGGGAATCCCTGGGGCCCAGAGAAGCTATTACATTGAATAGTAATCCTAGAACTCTTAAAAACAAAAACTAAAACTAAAACCAAAAAAACAAACAACAAACACACAGAACAAAACAGAACAACAACAACAACAAAATTCCAGTAAGCACAGCCAGGCAGTGCTTCCATCACAGCGTACATGAAGTCAAGCAAAAAACAGAAGCTCAGAGTCATGTAGCAGATAACTAAATAATTTTATGAGGCAGACTGAAATGAGACTCGAGAGAGAGTCTGAAAGACTAATCAGAGAGACTAAAATTGGACACTCATTGATTAAAAATTGAATTCCTTGTAGAACAAGTAAATCATAAAAAGCGTGTGTATGTGAGAACAAGACAACAGACCAAATTCCAGAAATGCACATTTTCTTAGAGGTCAGTTTAATGAATTATCAATGGAAATCTTTGAATTCTTAAATATTTGACCTTTTGTGAGTAAAGGCCAATTGCTGAAGAGAAAGAAAATGTCATCACTCTGTTAGGAGGTCCAATATCAAATTAGGAATAATCAAGTACATATTTGTAATAAAAAGAGAAAAATATCTTTCCAAATGAGGGTTTCATTTGTTTTGATGTAACAGTTCTTGATTTATGTGATAGCCATTACCATACAATTGATCCAGTCTCATAGCTGAATTGATATTGACTTCAGTATTCTCACATGAAGGTAAAGAGAAAATTTACAAATGTCTGATGAAATAAGTTGAGAGTGAAGTGTTCTAATAGTGATATCTGAGGTTTAAACAAAGGTGAACAGGTGGATTTTATTTTCTAAAAATCCCCCATTTTTAGCCTGGTGCCAGTGGATCCCAGCTGTAATCATAGCTACTGAGGAAGCTGAGATCTGAGGATTGTGGTTCAAAGCCAGCATTGGCAGGAAAGTCTCTGAGACTCTTCTCTCCATTTTACTACAAGAAAACCAGAAGTGGCACTGTGGCTCAAAAAGTAGAGCACTCACCTTGTGTTGAAGAGCTCAGGGACAGTGCCCAAGCCCAGACTTCAAGCTCCTCGACAAGCAATAACAACAAAAAAAATCTCCCTTTTCTTTGACTGCCTACATCTATTCCTGATATTCAACAAAGAGGCCATTTTATCACCCACTACATTTAAGTCCTATCCTAGCTACTGTAATACAATGAATTGGTACCTTATGTCAAAAGATTCATCTTTGCAAAAACAAATAATAGCAGTGGTAATTTTTTCCAGTCCTTAACTTTGGGCCTGGGCCCTGAACATGGTTATGCTGGTAGCTTTAATGTGAGCTTGTTTGTTATTTATTGGATTACTGCCCATGAAGAGAATTACTGGGTCATATGTGAGATCTATATTTAGTCTTTTGAAGAAACTCCATACTGCATTCCAGAGTGGTTTAACAAGTTTAATTTCCCACCATCAACGTAATAGAGTTCCCATTTGGCTACATCCACGCCAGCTTATGCTATTGTTAGTTTTCTTGATAATGGCCATTCTAACTGGGATGAGGTAGAATTATAGTTCTCTTTCTTTGGTGAGTTCCTCTCTGATTTGGGAATGAGTCTAATTCTAGTTTCATTGAATGTTTAATAATTCCATTTACCTTTCTATTCCATTGAAGACTTAGATCTGTGTATTGTAAGTTCTTTGCAGGCCTTAATTTCATGGTTCATTCATTGAGTCCTAGATTTTTCCGATATGGGAAGTAGTTTATTGACATTTCATTTTCATTACTTCTTTTTTTTTTAACCAAATTTTTTGTTTCTTTAGTTTTTAAATGTTTATTTTATTATAAAGATGCTGAACAGAGAGATTACAGTTACATAAGTAACGCAATGAATGCATTACTTGTCAATCATTGTTACCCCTTCTCTTATTGTTGGTCCACTATCCCTTCCCTCCCCCCACCCTGCCTGAGGTCGTAGTTTGTTTCCAATATACTGTCCTGTGGGTTTCCTTGTTGCATTTCCTTGTTCCTGTGTCCTTGTTTCCGCATTTTGTTATTCCCCTTACCCTCCCCAGATTAGACAAATGTATATAAAGTTGCAGGGTAACAAAATCAAGGACAGTGACAATGGGGGATATGCCATAGTGGGAAGAACATACAAAGGAAACAAAAAAAATGCATAGTATATTTAAAACAATCACAACAAAGACAGACCTCGTGTGTCCATGTCTTGGGGTTCATTTCACTTAGCATCATCTTATATGGGCATATGTACATAGCTTTTGAGCTTTTCAATTCATCTGATAAGATTATTCTATATGTATACTAATTATTGCAAATAAGGAAACTATGGGAGTTAAATTTCTTTGAGACTGGCTTTCTTCACTTAATATGATTTTTTTCAATCTTTCCATTTCCTAACAAATGGGGCTATGTTATTCTTTCTGATGGGAGCATAGAATTCCATTGTGTGTGTGTGTGTGTGTGTGTGTGTGTGTGTGTGTGTGTGTGTATGTATATATCACATTTTCTTGATCCTCTCATTTACTGAGGGGCATCTGGGTTGGCTCCATATTTTAGCAATGGTAAATGATGCTACAATAAACATAGTTGGGCTGGAAGATTTAGTATGCCCTTGTTTGTGATCATTTGGGTAAATGCCCAAAAGAGGGATTGCTGGGTCCTAGGGGAGCTCTATGTGGAGTCTTTTGAAGAACCTCCATACTGCTTTCCAGAGTGGCTGAACAAGTTTACACTCCCACCAACAATGCAGTAAGGTTCCCTTCTGTCCACATCCCTTCCAGCATCTGTTGTTATTAGATCTCTTGATTATAACCATTCTAACGGGGGTGAGGTGGAATCTCAATGTTGTCTTAATTTGCATTTCTTTTTTTTATCCTTATTTCAGCATTTTATTATTTCCCTTCCCCTCCCCAAATTAGAAAACTGTATATACAAGAAGCAGAGCACCAGAATCAAATACAGTGAAAACAGGCGTTATACCATGGAGGAAGAACATACAAAGAAACAAAAAAAAAATCACATAGTATATAATAAGTACATTACAAACAACAGCAAGAAAGATAAAGTCTCTAGTGTCCCTATCTTGGGGTTCATTTTGCTTAACATCATCTTATATGATCATATGTACATAGCTTTTGACCTCTTCTGCTTGTCCTAGACATATACTAGTTATTGCAGATAAAGAAAACCATTGGGATCTATGTTTCTTTGGGTCTGGCTTACTTCATTTAATATAATTTTTTCCAAGTCTTTCCATTTCTTTTTTTTTTTTTTACCTCTGTCATTTTTTTTTTAATTTAATTTAATTTTATTTGTGAACATACTGTACAGAGGAGTTACAATTACGTGGGCAGGATAATGCATACATTTCTTACCAAGCATTGCAGCCTCCTCCTTTGTTTACCCTTCACATCCCTTCCCAGCCGCCCCCCTCCCCCCCAATCCCAATCCTTCTCCTTCCCCCCCCACCCCCCTCCCACCGACGTTGTAAAGCTAGTTTTGGACATGACAACTTGTACTTCTCATTGTTGCAACAGGTCCACCTGTATCCTTAAACAACTGGTTTTTCCCCATCTCCTCCACAAGTTATACTGACATCAAATATAGTGAAAGCAGGGGTTATACTGTGGGGGAGGGATATACAAAGCAACAAAGAGATAATCTTATAAATGCGTTAGAAACACATGCATGAAAGATAAAAACAATAAAATACACATCTAAGGGTTCATTTTCCTGACATCACATTATCTGACCTTTTCCGCTTGACTCATACATATACTATATATTGCAAATAAGGGAAACCATGGGACCTCTGTTTCTTTGGGCCTGGCTTACTTCACTTAATATAATTTTTTCCAAGCCTTTCCATTTCCTAACAAATGGGGCAATGTCATTCTTTCTGATGGAGGCATAGAATTCCATTATGTATATATACCACATTTTCTTGATCCATTCATCTACTGAGGGGCATCTGGGTTGGTTCCATATCTTAGCTATGGTAAATAATGCTGCAATAAACATAGTTGTGCGGGTAGCTTTTGTGTGGTCTTGTTTGTAAACATTTGGGTAAATGCCCCAAAGTGGGATTGCTGGGTCATAGGGGAGTTCTATGTGAAGTCTTTTGAGGAACCTCCATACTGCTTTCCAAAGTGGTTGAACAAGTTTACATTCCCACCAACAATGAAGTAAGGTTCCTTTCTGTCCACATCCCCTCCAGCATCTGTTGTTGTTAGAGTTCTTGATTTTTGCTGTTCTAACTGGAGTGAGGTGATATCTCAATGTTGTTTTGATTTGCATTTCTTTTATGCCTAGGGATGTTGAACATTTCTTCATGTGTCTATTGGCCATGCTTCTTTCTTCTTCAGAGAAGTTTCTCTTTAAGTCTTTTGCCCACTTATTTATTGGGCAGTTGTTTCTTTGTGGATTTGTTGTTGGGGGGTTTAATTTTTTGAGTTCCAAGTATATTTTAGATATGAGACCCTTGTCTGTTGTATGGCTAGTAAAGATCTTCTCCCAATCCGTGGGCTTTCTATTGATCTTGCTAGCTATGTCTTTTGCCCTGCAGAAGCTCTGCAACTTTATGCAATCCCATTTGTCCAACCTTTCTTTGATTTGTTGTATTTCCGGGTCTCTATTCAGAAAATTTCGGCCTGAGCCAAGGAGACCTAGGGTTTCTCCTATTCCATCCTGTAATGTTTTCAGAGTGTCTGCTTTGACTTCAAGGTCTTTGATCCATTTGGAGTTGATTCTGGTGCAGGGTGATATATAAGGATCTAGCTTAAGTTTTCTACATGTAGTTAACCAATTTTGCCAGCACCATTTACTGAAGAGGCTGTCTGTCTTCCATTCTATTGTTTTAGCTCCCTTATCGAAGATTAGATGGCTATAGGTCTGTAGGTTCATTTCTGGGTTTTCAATTCTATTCCATTGGTCCTGAGGTCTGTTCTTATGCCAAGACCAAGCTGTTTTGATTACTATGGCTTTATAGTAGAGTTTGAAGTTTGGTATTGATATTCCTCCAGCAGTGTTCTTTCCATTGAGGAGCGTTTTTGCTATTCAGGGTCTTTTATTGTTCCATATGAATTTTTGGATTGCCTCTTCTATTTCCTTGAAGAATGAGGTTGGAATTTTGATAGGTATTGCGTTGAATTTGTAGATTGCGTTGGGAAGTATTGCCATTTTCATGATGTTAATCTTTCCAATCCAGGCGCATGGGAGGTTTTGCCATTTTTTAAGTTCTGTGTTGATTTCCTTTTTTAAGATTTTAAAGTTTTCATCATAGAGGTCCTTCACTTCTTTAGTTAAGTTAATTCCTAGGTATTTTTTTTTGTGGGGCTATTACAAATGGAGTTGCTTTCCTAATTTCAGCCACACTTTTCTCATTGTTGGCATACAGAAAAGCCATTGATTTTTGGGGGTTAATTTTATAACCTGCTACTTTGCCAAAGTTTTGAATCAGCTCGAGTAATTTGGGAGTGGAGTCTATGGGATTCTTTAAATACAAGATCATGTCATCTGCAAAGAGGGAGAGTTTTATTTCTTCTTTTCCTATTTGGATCCCCTTTATGTCTGCATCTTGTCTTATTGCTGTAGCTAGGCATTCTAATACTAGATTGAAGAGAAGTGGAGAGAGTGGGCATCCTTGTCTTGTTCCTGAGTTAAGAGGAAATGGCTTTAGTTTTTCACCATTGAGTATAATGCTGGCTGTAGGTTTGTCATATACAGCCTTTATTGTATTGAGGAATGTTCCATGGCTTCCTAATTTTTCCAAAACCTTCATCATAAAGGGGTGTTGGATCTTGTCGAATGCTTTTTCTGCATCTATTGAGATAACCTTGTGGTTCTTATTCTTGCTCTTGTTGATGTGATGAATAATATTAATTGATTTGTGTATATTGAACCAGCTTTGCATCCCTGAAATGAATCCTGTTTGATCATGGTGTATGATTTTTTGGATGAATTGTTGAAGTCGATTGGCCAAAATTTTGTTGAGAAGTTTTGCATCAATGTTCATCAAAGAAATGGGTCTATAGTTCTCTTTCTTTGATGAGTCCCTGCCTGGTTTTGGGATGAGGGTTATGATGGCTTCATAGAATGTGTTCAGTAGTGAGCTTTCTCTTTCAATTTCATTGAAGAGTTGGAGGAGTATTGGTGTGAGCTTTGCTTTGAAGGCCTTGTAAATTTCCGCTGTAAAACCATCTGGTCCTGGACTTTTCTTAGCTGGGAGGTCTCTTATTGCTGTTTCTATTTCGATGCTTGATATGGTCAGGTTAAGCTGGTTTAACTCATCTTGGTTTAGTTTTGGCATGTCAATATTTGCTAGGAAAAGGTCCATTTCTGTCAATTTCTCAAACTTATTAGCATAAAGTTTTGAGAAGTATTCCCTTATAATGTTCTGAATCTTGGTTGTTTCCGTGGTGATGTTTCCATTCTCATCTCTGAGTTTATTAATTTGGGTGTGTTCTCTTCTTTTTCTGATCAGATTTGCTAAGGGTCTGTCAATTTTGTTAAGTTTTTCGAAGAACCAACTCTTTTTTTTGTTGATTCTTTCTATAGTTTTTTTGGATTCTAATTCATTTAATTCTGATTTAATTTTGATTATTTCTTTCCGTCTACTGGATTGGAGTTTATCTTGCTGCTCTTTTTCAAGGAGGTTTAGATGTGTCATTAAATTGCTAGTTTCAGATCTCTCCAATTTGTTGATGTAGGAGCTCAGAGCTATAAACTTGCCTCTGAGTACTGCCTTTGCTGTGTTCCAGAGGAGCTGGTAATTTGTGTGTTCATTTTTGTTGAATAGCATGAACATTTGAATTTCCTTTCTAATCTCTTCCATGACCCACTCTTGATTCAGCAGTGTGTTGTTCAGCCTCCATGTGATACCGGACTTTCTTTGGTGGCTTTTGGTGTTGAGTTCTAATTTTATTCCCTTGTGGTCAGAGAGAATGCAAGGTATAACTTCAGTGTTTCTGAATTTAAACAAGTTTGCTTTGTGGCCTAAAATGACGTCTATTTTAGAAAACGTTCCATGTGCTGCTGAGAAAAACGTGTATTCTGATGCTGCTGGGTGAAATGTTCGGTAGATGTCTGTTAAGTCTAGTTGATCTATGCAGCTGTTTAGATCTGCGGTTTCTCTGTTGAGTTTTTGCCGAGTTGATCTATCTAGTGGCGAGAGTGGTGTGTTAAAATCCTCAACAATTAACGTCTTTGGATCTATATGGGATTTGAGGGAAAGTAATGTTTCTTTGATAAATTTGGGTGCTCCATTGTTTGGCGAATAGATCTTTAGAATTGTAATATCCTCCTGAAGGACAGATCCTTTAATTAGTATGTAGCGACCTTCTTTATCTCTTGTCACCAATTTTAATTTGAAGTCTATTGTATCTGATATTAGGATTGCAACACCCGACTGTTTATGGGGGCCGTTGGCTTGGTAGATTTTGTTCCAGCCTTTAACATTGAAAATGTGTTTGTTTTTACGGGCAAGATGTGACTCCTGCAGGCAGCAGATAGAAGGATCTTGTTTTTTAATCCAACTAGACAGTCTATGTTGCTTAATTGGAGAGTTCAGTCCGTTAACGTTAAGAGATAGGACTGAGAGGTATTTGTGAGTTGCTGCCATGTTATCCACCTTCTTGGGGGCTGCGAAAACTGGGTTCTTCCTATGGTTCTTGGATTCTCAGTTTGGGTGCAGTTTCTTGGCCTTTGTTGCGGTCTTGTTGGTTTTCTATGTGTAGGACATCTTTAAGAATCTTTTGTAGGGCTGGTTTGGTGGAGATGTATTGTTTCAATTTTTCTTTGCTATGGAAGATTTTTATTTGGCCTTCAGTTATGAAGGAGAGTTTAGCTGGGTACAGTATTCTTGATTGATAGTTGTTTGTTTTTAGGGCATGGCATACATCATTCCAGGCTCTTCTTGCTTTGATTGTCTCTGCTGAGAAAGCTGAGGTGATTCTAATTGGTTTCCCTTTATAGGTGATTACCCTTTTCTCCTTGACAGCTTTAAGGATATTTTCCTTGGTCTGAGTTGATCCTGTGTGAATTATAATGTGACGGTGGGATGTCCTATACTGGTC
Source organism: Dipodomys spectabilis (assembly GCF_019054845.1). Lineage (NCBI taxonomy): Eukaryota > Metazoa > Chordata > Mammalia > Rodentia > Heteromyidae > Dipodomys > Dipodomys spectabilis. The sequence continues at coordinate 226,875 of NW_024870734.1, read as the reverse complement.
TGTTCTATTTGGGGTTCTAAAAGCTTCTTGTATCTGAATAGGCCTAAATTTTTGTATGTTTGGGAAGTTCTCTGCTAGGATCCTGTTAAACAAATTTCCTAGACCATTAACTTCTGTTTCTAGGTGCTCCTCTATACCCATTATCCTTAGATTAGGCCTTCTGATGGTGTCTTCCAGGTGTTGGATAGATAGATCTATCATATTTCTTGGACTTGTCTTGGATGGCTGTATGTTCTTTCTCTATAATATCTAGGCTGTCTTCAATCCCTGAGATTCGATCTTCTGCATGGTCTAACCTGCTGTCAAGACTCTCTACTTTGTTTTTTATCTCTTTTGCTTCTAATTGGTCAGCTTTGTTGGCTTCAAGTTCTTTGTTGAAGCTCTGTTTTAGGTCTTGTATGAATTTCTTTACTTCCTTAATTTGGTGTTCAGTGTTTGTTCTCAAATCACTTAGTTGATTGGTTATGGTTTCTTTGGACTCCCATTCCTTCTGTTGGGTTCCATTCAGCATTCCCTTTGTGGTCTCCCTGACTTCCTTCAGCTCTTTGTTAATGGATTCCATGAATGCCTTTAGTGATCTTTGTGTATTCTCAACCTGGTCTCTCAATTCCTGAATTACTCTTTGATTAGCTTCCTCCCGTTTGTGGGATTCCTGCAGTTCTCTTTCTTCCCATTCGAGGGATTCCTGCAGTTCTCTTTGAGTGTTCTCAGCCTGCTCACGCCATTCCTCCCTTTCTCTTTGAGTATTCTCAAGTTGTTCACGCAAATCCTGTATCAGTTTTTGAGTAGCTTCCTCACGCTTATGATATTCCTTTATAAACTTTTGGGATGCCTCCTCTCTCTCCCTATCACGCTCATACAGAGTCCTTTGTAAGTTGTCAAACTTCTCATTTATCATGTTTGCCACCAGTGTTTGTAGAGCTATTTGGGAACTCTCCTCTGGATTGTTCATTATCTGTTCTGACCCCTGATTATCAAGATTGGGAATTGAGATACCCTGATTTAACATTTTTCTTGTGTTTTTCCGGCTTACTCTGCCCATTTGAGATGAAAATAGCACCAGTTTTGTGCTAGAACACTATCTTAAGGCAACCATCAACCAACATTTGCATTTATACAGTCAATAGTCTACAGATACAATCTAATTCAACAGATACATCTATTCAACATCAAACAACTAAATGTTAATGGGCTTCGAACCGTAGAGAAGAATTTGGAAAACCAGAAATTTTTAGGGTTAGGGAGAGATGTGGGTAAAAAATAGGAATAGATTGGTGTGGGGAGGCACAGGGAGAGTTAACTATGTCCTAATCTCAATGCAGGAAATAGGTTGGGTAGGATGCAAGTAGAGAGAGAGAGAAAAAAAGAATAAAGGGAAAGGGAAATGAAAAGAGACCAGAAAAAAAAATAGAAACGTAAAAATTAATATAGCTATGGAAATTGAAAGACCATCTATTTAGAGAAGAATGTCAATATATTGAGAAAACAGGAGGGAGATAGAGGAGATGTGAAAACTTAAAAAAATGCTTAAAATATTATATAGGTATAAAGAGGTAGTACTGCTATTAAGGAATTCAAGTCTCAGAGGTTTTGGATTGAATAATAAATTTGCGGACTAAGTGTGTACACAATGGGGGATAGGGTCTACTAGTTAACTATGGGTTTATCTGAGGATGTGCAGGACAAGAGTTAAGTCACATACAGAAGAACAAAAGAGAGGAAAAGGTGAAATGGATAAGAAAGGGAGAAAAAAAAAGATCAGAAGTTCAGTAGAGCTAGGCAAAAAACAAAAAGATAATTAAGAAAGAAAGAATAAGAGAAAGAAGACAAGAAAAGAAAGGAAAACGCACATTCACGTATTCCTAAAATAAAAATTATAAGAGGGAAAAAAAAGTTACTGGAAAACAATTATTTTTTCAAAAAAGGCAAAAATTAAAGATTAATAAAAGTTTTAGAAAAGGAAAAAAAAATTTTATATATATAAGGTACCAAAAAAAAAAGAAAAAAAGAAAAAAGAAAAGAAGAAGAAGAAAAAATAAAAGTTCTTTGATTTTTTTTTTTTTTTTTGGGGAGAGGTGGGAAAAATCCTGTATCTCCCTTTTGTCTGTAACCAGCCTCTTGTTGGAGTCTCTGGTCAGCTTGAGGTCCTGTGGCTTGATTGGTTTCTTAAGTCAGTTTGTTCAAACAGGCAGAAAAATGCTCTGCTTTACCCAAGATTTTGAGATCCCCCTCCCAGGTTAGTTTAATGGGAGGGTGATCTGCTTTGAGAATCACAAAAGAGGGGTGATGAGCCTAGGTTCTGGTAGAGTTGAGGCCTTTCAACAAACAGTAGCTTTTCCCTGGGGCTATTTTGTGAAAAACTCACAGAGCCCAGCCTGGAGCCATTCTCAGGGTTTCTGTTTTTCAATTGATTGTGGAGGCTGCTAGAGGGAGGGGCAGCCTCTGGCTCTGGTTACCCAGTGAGGAAAGCCACTCCAATGGCTGGTGCCTGAGCTGGGTGACTTTTCCCTGGATGGAGCTGAGTCTGGCAGTTCACTTCGCCGTTAAGTTCTTGTGACCTGCTAAATGACTCGTTTTATTCCAAGGCCTGAGTTGGAGCTGGCAGCTCCTCCGAGCTTTGTCGGTATCCAAGATGGAGATCACCGGTGCTGGGGGGGGAGGGATGGCCTTCCCTCCTCTGCTCCCTGAGAAGGAGTGAGGACGTCGGGCTTCTACTCACGCCGAGTCTTGGATCCTGGGTCGTCTCTAGTCTGCAAACTGCAGGATGAAGATGTCTGCTCCTTGTCGGTTCTTGCTGGTGTTGAGTAGAATCCTCTCGCCCGCTGCGTCTGGCTCCTTCGTCCCGGACTCTCTGTGTGAGCGCTCAGGTATGGCCGCGGCTGTGGTCACCGCTGCGACCCTGCTGCTGCCGCGGCGGCTGCTGGCAAGCGCTCAGATGTGTCTCCTTGTCTTGGCTTCCCCTCTCTTGTCTAACTCTCTGTTCTGTGATGGCACACTGGTGTGATTCTCTGGCTTAGGACTGTTCACTGGAACTCTAAAACTGCTTTCTATGCGAGAGCTTGTTCAGATTCCAGCTTCTCCTCCGCCATCTTCCCGGAACCTCCTCTTCATTACTTCTTGTGTGTTACTTCTTGGTTCAGATCCAGTACAGGAAAGCATTAATTTCTCTAGGATTCTCCAGGTGATTGGCATAAGGTTTGCAAATATGCTCTTATAACTTTCTCAATTTTGCTTATTTCTGTTGTGATATCTGATTTTTGTCTCTAATTTTCTCTATTTGGGTGAGTTCTCTTATTCTATTTTGGATTTTATATTATGAAGGTGATATACAGAGGGGTGGGTTACATTTACATAAGTAATGAATACATTTTTAACAGTGTTACCTTTCCTTATTTTCTCCTGCTTCCTCCAACCCCGACAACCCACTCCCCCAAAGTTGTAAAGTTCATTTCTAACATAGTGTCTAGTGTATAGCACTGTTGCTTTGGTTAAACTTTTTCCCGCCATTTCTGTGATTTTTCTTCCCTTCCCCAAATCAAATTAACTTATGTATAAGAGAAAGGATACAGAAATCAAAAACAGTGAATACCAAAGGGTAAAACTAAATATACATAACTAAAAACAGTTCACCATACAATCATCTTGTATCCATTTTTGGAACTCATTTCTATAAGCATTATTTTATATGGTGATATGCATATAGCTATTAGAGCTATTGTGATCTTTCCAGGAATATCCTAAACACATTCTAGATTTTCCAAATGAGTAAAAACATGTACTCTTATGTTTCTTTTGGGCTGGCTTGTTAAACTTATCATGTTTTTAAGTCTTTCCATTAACTAACGAATTTGGGCAATGTCATTCATTCTGATGAAAGCATAGAGTTTTGTCATGAATATATACAAAATTTTCTTGATCCATCATTGCTGCATCATAGGTGAGCACTATTGAGGAATCTCTGTACTTCTTCACAGATTATTTGAACAAGTTTAAATTTCCACCAATAGTGTACTAATGTTCCATTTTGGCCACATCCCCACAAGCCCAGCATCTGTTATTATTAGTTTTCTTCATAATGGTCATTCTAATGGCGTGGGGTGGAATCTCAACGTTACCTTGATTTGCATTTTTATGGCCAGAAATGTTGCATATTCATTCATGTGTCTATTGGCCTTCATATTTCTTCTTCAATTAGGTTCCTCTTTAAATCTTTATCCCTCTTATTAACAGGGCTGTTGTTTCTGTGAGGATTTGTTTTTTTTGGGGGGGGGTTAACTTTTGGGGCTTTAAATGTATTTGAGAACCATTACCTGTTGCAGAGCAAGTAAAGATCTTGATCTGCTGGCTTTCTATTTATCTATCTATATAATTTCTCTTCTTATATTTGGTAAGGGACTCTCAAGTCTGTTAAGTTATTGAAAGATACAATTCTGTTTTGTTGATTCTTTTTAAGTTTTATTTTGTCTCTAGTTATTTTTGACTTAATTTTTTATTTGTTTCTGTCTACTGCTTTGGGTTTTGTATTGTTCCTGTTTTCAAGGAGCTTGTGGTACATAATAAAATATTCATTTGAGATATCCCTAATTGCTTGATGTAGGCACTCAGAGCTATAAATTTTCCTCTAAGTACTGCATTTACTGAAGCCCAGAGGAGCTGGTATTTTGTGACTTCCTTTTTGTTAAATTCCCCAAAATTCCAGATTTCTATTCTAATCTCTTCAGTGTCCGACTGGTCATTCAGCAACGTGTGGTTGTCTTCATGGGTTTGAGAATTTTTTTGCTTAAGTTATGTAATTCTAAGTTTATTCTGTTGTGGTCTGACAAGATATGAGAATTCAAATAATTTTTCTTTCAATTTGGACAGAACTTATGTGAGAAATAAGATATGTTCTATTTTGGAGAATCTTCCATGAACTGCTGTCAAAAATGTCTATTCTGATATATATTCTGTAGATGTCTGTTAGGGCTAGGTTGTCAATGTAATTCTTTAGGTCTTCAGTTTGTTGGTTGAGTTTTTCCTGGATAGGCCATCCATGGATGACAATGATGTGTTGAGATTTGTTTTCAGGTTAAGTAGTATTTGGTTGATGAAGTGGGGTGCTCCAGGATTCAGGGCTAATGGAGTTGCATTTATTAATATGTAATGTCTATTCCTACTAATTTCATTTTGAATTTTATTTTTTCTTATGTTAGCAATTCTACTGTGGTCTGTTTATGGTGTCCATTTGCGTGAAAATTTTACTTCCAGTCTTTCAGTTTGAGTATGGGTTTGTTTTTGTTAATAAAATGTGTCTCTTGTAGGAAGTAGATGGATGTGTCTTGCTTTTTAATGCTGCTATGTCTTCTATTTGGAAATTTAAGTCCAGTGATATTGAGAGGTAAGACTATGAAATATCTGATAAGTCCTGCTATGTTATACACCTGCTCTTAACAGCTATGCCTCATCTACTCTTAATATATTTACCTTATTTTTTGGTAGGGAGCATTGTATATAACCAGTTACTGTTCTTGATCTTCTCTATGTAAGATATATTTAATTAACTTCTATACTGCTGATTTGGTGAAGATACTTTTTTTCAAATTTTCTTCATCATGAAATATTTTTATATATCCTTTAAACGTAAAGGAGATTTTTGCTTGGTAGCAAGTTCACGTTTGGTAGTTGTTTGCCTTTATGTTTGACATGTATCATGCCAAGCTCTGTTTTTACCATATCAGCTAAGAAATCTATATTTATTATAACTGTATATCCTTTATAAATAATCAATCTTTTCACTATGGCAGGTTTAAAAATGCTTTTCTTGATCTTTAATGATCTTCTAATGGATTATGATGTGGTGGTGGGCTGTTCTGTTCTGGAATTCTCTGTTTGGTGTTCTAAAAGCTTCTCTTCTCTGAATGAGCTTCTTTGGATGTTTGGCCTGATCTCTGCTAGAATTCTGTAATATGTTTCCCATGCATTTAGTTTCCTGGTCTTCTCCTTCTTGAACCTGTCTCCCCCATATTTGATCTTCTGAGTCTTCAAGTTCTGGCAAGATCACTTCTTATTTCTTGGATTTGTTCTAAGTGATTATTTCCTGTTTCCTATTAGACCTATTCTGTCTTTGACTCTGGAGATTATCTTCTATGTCATCTATTTGCTGTGGATACTTTCTACTTTGTTTTTGATTTCCCTGTCTTCTAATTGGTCATTTTTCAGAGCTTCTATCTCTTTATTAAAGCTTTGTTTTAGGTCTTGTATGGACTTCCTTTACATCTTTTCTTTGAGTGGAGGGGGTTAGGAGGGTTGATTTTTCATATGTGTCTTCTCTTATATCTTTTTTTTGGGGGGGGTCCGGTCATGGGGCCTGAGCTCTGGGCCTAGGCACTGTCCCTCAGCTCTTCAGCTCAAGGCTAGTACTCTAACACTTGAGCCTCAGCGCCACTTCTGGCTTTTTTCTTTTTTGCTTCTGTGGTGCTGAGGAATCGAACCCAGGGCCTCATGTATGCTAGGCAAGCGCTCTACCACTGAGCCACCTTCCTAGCCATTCTCTTATATCTTTTAAGTAGGCATCCATTTTTTCCTTGGACTCCCTTGACTTCCAGAATTTATTAAACATTTTGATTGTAGTCTCCATGAATTATTTTACTAATCTTTGGTTGGTCTCATCTTGTTCACAAATTTCCTTGTAGAGGTTTTGTATCTTTTCATTAATCACATTGTTTAGCAGTATTTGTAATGTATTTTGAAAACTATCTTCTATGTTCTTGATTGGGTATTCTAGTGTCTGGTTATTTACTGTGAATTATACTACCTTGACATCACTTTTCTTGTATTGTTGTGAATCGTACTCATCCATTTGGAGGATTTATTTTAAGGGATCTACGATATTAATAGGTGATTCTCTATGTTCTTGATTGATTTGCAAGGTGTTGATTTGATATTGTGTTGTGATTTGTTTTTCTGGAATTAGGTTTTTGTCTAGATCATTAAGTGTAGGAAGAATAGAAATCAGTGTGGTGAGATGTTCTGATGTTAATACTTGTGGTTCCAGTGACAGTTCTGACTGTCAGTGCTGTGGTAAATTGTGTCTGTGTTTGGATTGGCTGTCACTGTTCCTACTTTTTTCCCATGTGGCATTTTTATTTCCACACTGCAGCTGTGCTTTTCAATATATTAGCCAACACAGTCACAGCAATCACCTGCCTGCCTGGTCAACTTTTCATAGATTTCTGTTTTCTTGTGAAGTCAATATAAAATCTTCTTTTGAATTGTGTATCTATATATAATTATAGCTGACTTGATGTGATCCTCTATAAGTGGAGTACCTGGTAGGACCCTAAATCTCTGTTTCACTAGAGAGAACTAGGGTAGTTTTTTTGTTATTATGCCATTGTTTTTCCTCTTCCTCAGATTTATTTCATATATTGTTGATTTTTTCAGGTAATTTAGGATTGTGATTGTTGTATCAGATTATTTTTGTTTTGCTCTTTGTGTTACTGTGAAATAGTGATTTCAGGCTTGTTTGAAGAGACAGAAAGAATATGAAATGTATGTTACTACATACATTTCATACTACATACATTGAAAGAAAGAGAGTAGGCATTTTAAACTATTTGCTACAGGTAAGAATTGTGTTAAAAAAATTTTTCACATCTTTCTGTCCTCAGAAATTTCAAGTATGTAGCATATGGTATGAGTATGCCTTAAAAGATACCTTATGAATAAAGTTGGGATATAATTGTTGGCTTTGATTTACATTAAATCTAGCATGTCATTCTCTATGTCCATCTAAAGTCAAGTGTCTTCAAACGGTATGTATATAAATATGTAAGCAACTACCCAGGAAATTTGAGAATTCATCTGAGGGATGCAGTCTAGCCCAGATCCTGTCTAGACCATCCTGCCTCCACTATGGAAACTGGACTCCTGTCTGACTCCATCACACACAGCTGATTTTTGGTATAAGACTGCTTTACGTTTACAAATTTAAGACTCTTGTGGAACACTCTCTGTAAACCTTACACAGCCTGACCTGAAAAAGCCAGCTATGTTGTTTTGCTATTGAAACATATGTAACCCAGGAAAGCCTCTTGTAAACTTTGGTTTTCAGGTTTCACAGGCATCCAAGCTATGCTGAAACTCTCATCTCATCTATTGAGTTGTGTCATTGCAGTGTTCTGGCAAGTATTTGTTGATCAATTCTTGACAGGGTGCATGTAAGCTATGCTTGTTCCCATTGATCTCCTTGTCGCTTTAATTGGAAATATTAAAGGGTTTTGTTGCAAAGATTGCAGTTCAAACCAGCCCGGCAGAAAAATCCCTCAGATACTCTATCTCCCAGCTAACCAGCAAAGAACAGTCTGGAAGCTGGCTCAAAAATTAACCATCAAAATACTAAATATGGCCTTCCAACTCAAAGTTGTAGGACACTAGCCTCGAGCAGGAGTGCTCAGGGAAAATGCTCTGGCTTTGAGTTCAAAGCCCATATCCCAGCCACAAGCACCTAGACCACCGGACAAGGTGGAAAAAAGTAAGAGGAGATGATGTCACATCAGCCACTTTGTGCCTGCCCTTTCAGAATTAACCAGAGCCAGGAGGTCAATAGAAACAAGTTGAGAAGCTTGTCCATCTAATGTCCATATCTGTGTAACTTCTAACTGGACAGGAATTTATATTCTTGCCTTTGTTACCTGCTATTTATAGGAAATGATCAAACTCTCTCACCAGGCCCTTATCTACTGCAATTCAGGTCTGGCTTCTGACTGGTTTTCGACTCATGATCCAAATGGAATTTTTCTGGCTTGTGTCCAGGGTGTCACTCGTATCTAGTCCGGCCACCATGTCAGCCTTTTGGCTGATCTCAGCATTTTCAACTTTCTCTCTAACAGGATAACAGCCCTCACTTAGACCTGGGACCAAGTCAAGGCCATGCTATTACTGCAGGCAACCAGAGGCTTTGGCTTAGACCCAGCACAGACCTGGACCTGAAGGCCCCGGCCCCAATGACTCCTCAACATTCCCATGCCAGCAGGACTTTGCCAGAAATGACCACAATGACCTCCACCTTTTATACTCCAGGGTTTAAAACCATTGGAATCTGCTTTGTTCTCATAACTTAATGATACTTCACTCTCAGCCCAATTCTTTTTATGTTTCCAAAGATCCTATATGAAGAATAGCCTCTCCCCTCTTGGCCCCATCATTTTATGTATCTAAAGATGGAATATGAGGGATTGACCCCCATCCTATTGTCCTAGGCCAATACAGATTCCAGGCAAAATTCCAGGTATGTGTGAATTCCTTTGAAGTGAAGGCAGGGCAATCCACGTAGGCCTAGCTGTAAATATTCCATTGTGGGCCCAACTGAAAAGCCCCCACCTTTTTGATCTAGGGGTTTTTCAATAACCTCTCCTTGCTCAGACCTCCTATAAAAACAAAAATCCTGTCCCAGATCCCTCACACAACCTTCAAACACTTTGGAATGGCTATGCCTCTCGCTGTTCCTTAATAAACAATCATCTCCCATTGATTATTGAGTCTGTCCTATACCTTTTCCATTTTCCTAATAAGGACAGTCTGTATTCTATGATCCTGCAGAGAGAAAATTAGGTAAACATTCTTTTATAGCCTTCTGAATAATTCTGATTCTGCCCACATCAGTTATCTATCCAGACCTGTGCCCGAGTGAGAGGATTTTAAAAGAATTAAGTGATTTAAAATTTAAACTTAAATGTAGAATAAAATTAGTTCCAATGCATTACATTAAAATATTTATAAACACCTGAGAAACCTAAAGGTTTATAAGATTTTTTTTATTGAAAGTGAAGGGATAGTGGTATTTGGTTCTCTATATTTTAAGCAATTTGCAAAAAGGGTTGGCAAAATAAGATTTACATTTGCAACAGGCTTGACACATTAAATTTTGCATATTGAAAGGAGCACAAGCCTCAGTAATATGTCAAAGCTATCCTTTTATTTATTTCTAAAGATTTATGCTTCTGCTCTCTTAATATTAAAACTTAAAAAATTAATTTTTAGCTAGTTGTGCAAAGGAGTTTCGCTTCATCATTTCAGTGTTGAATAGAGTATATGTGCGTTTCAATACATCTGGATCATTGTCAAACTTTTTATTTTTCTTCCTTCCCTTACGCCAACTCCATCTATTCCTTCAAGTTTCCTACTTATATTCTCACATGTGTATGATTGTATTAGTCCACCATTTCCCTCTCCATTCTTATGCCCTACTCCCCTTAAGCCCAACTCTGCCTTTTAAGTCTTGTTTGAACTTCATGGTATTTTGTTAAATATCTCTGACTTTGGGATTTGGCTTTGAGATTGCCACATCCTCACTTCCATGTTCGGCCTACATAAATGAGGAATTTTCTCCACATTACTAATCTCTGAATGGCTGAAATAGGTCTACTTTACTATTCACCTTCAGTCCTAAATTCAGAATTGGAGCTTTTATTCTTCCCTACGCACTGAAGATGGAAGGAAAATAATTTCCATGCTCTTCACATTGTGCTATCCATCATGAATTTCCATTGCTTATCACTTCAGCAATCTAAATTTAAAGTCATGTTTTCTGCATCATATTCACACAGTTTAAGTGAATATCGAGGGTAATTAACCTAGTATTGAAAGTTTAGGAACGGTCTTCAATTTCTGATGATAGACGATTGAGTAAGTTTGATTATACAGATTCCACTATGTAGTGAGTCCTGTAGTCTTTTACATTTTCAAATAAATTTAGAGTTAGTTTTTATTAATAATTACAATGGTTTTATTTCAGTATTTGAAACGCTGTCCCAATTATTTTACAACTTTCACATTAAGCTAGACTTGATCTTCCCTCCCCCCACTTTCCCCACTACTTCATGTTAAGTCTCCTTGGGCTTTATTATTTGAGAGGCCACAGGAAGAAAAAACAGAGAGGTGATCATTACTCAGATATCTCCTTCCTCTTCTGTTTCTGCTATTCTTGTTGAGAGGAAGACTGGAGCAGGGCACAAGAGTGATGCTTGACTTCACCATACAAAGGAGCATTCCTGGCATGTCAATTATTGTTTCTCAGAATCACTAAAACTGCTTACTCTTGCCTTATCTGTAAAAATCTAACTGTGGTGTCCTTGGTGCAGGAGGAAGCACACTAACAGGATATTACCTATAAACTGGTATTTTATATCTCAACTTACTATCATAAATATAAATCTTTGGCTACATACATGCAAAGGCACTGATTGTCCAACAGTACCTTAGTGAGGAATACACAATTCTACTCATCTCTCCACTCCTCTCGTCTCCTCCTTTTCCCTTTCCTCACTTACCCTCCCCTACCTTCTCTCTTTGTGTCTCACTCCTCCATATTCATCTTTACTTGCTCTCTTTTCTCTTCTAGTAGCAAGTAATATGGCTTATCAGACAACACATAAATAATTGAATTTTTTTCTCTTTTTTTGTGATTATTTACTCTTGAGAAGTTAGTTCTACAATAGAACCAGTGGCTTACACCTAGCTACTGGGTAGCTTCAAATTTGACAATTGATATTCGAAGCTATTCCAAATAAATAAATCTAAGGGATTCTTTCTTTCACTTTTGGTAAAAGGAAGAAGTGAAGGTGTATAGGTGATATAGTCCAAACATTGAGAATTAAAGCCCAGAGCTCAAGGCCAGGAGTTCAAACCCCATTACCACCTCAATAAAAAAAAAATCATTCATCTTTGAATGGGGATATTTGTCCAAAAATTCATACCCAGGACAATTTTCAACGTCAAAGACTCTTTCATAGGCTCTTTCACATCTTAAACGGATTCCTCTGCTTGATTCACCTTATAAAAAATAGGAGCCATACTTCACATTAAAAGAGTTAGTGAAGTTTCAGAGGAAGAGGGTGGAGGAGAAGCTGGAGGCTAAACAAGCGCTCCCATAGAAAGCAGTTTTAGTGTTCCAGTGAACAGTCCTAGGCTAAAGAATCACACCAAGTGTGCCATCACAGTACAGAAAATTTGGCAAAAGAGGGAAAATCCAGGCAAGGAGACAGATCTGAGCACTTGCCAGTAGCCACAGCTGCAGCAGCAGTGGCAGCATTGGCAGCAGAGGGGGCCAAAGCTTCCAAACCTATGAATAGAGTCCAGTACAAAGGCAGCCGATGTGGCAGGCGAGCGATTCTATACTACACCAGCAAGAACAGACAAGGAGTAGATATCTTCATCCTGCAGATCACAGACCAGAGGCGGCCCAGGAACCAAGACTCTGGCATGATAGAACCCTGACATCCTCTGTCCTTCTCAGGGAGCAGAGGAGGAAAGGCCACCCCTCACCCCCAACACCGGAGATCTCCATCTTTGATACTGACAAAGGCCTGGCTGAGCAAACTAGCTCCAACTAAGGCCTCAGGAGTCATTTAGCAGGTCATAAGAACCTGACCTGACCTGACAGGCTCAGCTCCACCCAGGGGAAAGTCACCCTGCCCAGGCAGAAAAAGCTCTGCCCACAGAGGAGTGACTTTCTACACTTGGAAGAGCCAGAGGCTAACACTCCCTACAGCAGCCTGGAAAAACTGTTGAAACTCAGTAAACATAAATCCTAAGAATGGCTCCAGACTTCGCTCTGTGAGAGTCTCAGGAACTAGCCCCTCAGTGATAAGCCACTGTAAGCTGAAAGGCCTCAACCCTAGCCAGAACCTAGCCTCATCACAGCATCTCCAAACTAGAGGAAAGAGCCATCTCCCTCTTTTGTGACTCTAAGTAGATATCCCTCCCACTGAACTAGCCTGGGAGGAGGATCCCAAAATTGTGGGTAATGTAGAGCATTTTTCTGCCTGCTCAAACAAATTCACTTAAGAAACCAATCAAACCACAGGAAAACCAAACACCAAAAGCAGAACAGAGACTCCACCACGAGACTGGTTATGGATACAGGGGAGATACATAATCTTTCCATCCCCCCACCAAAAAAAGCCAAAATTCAAAGAACTCTTTTTATAAGCTTTTTTAAATTTTTATATTTAAACAATTGTTTTCTATTAACCTTTTTTTCCTGTCATAATTTTTATTTTAGCTGTATATGTGTGTGTGTGCTTTTAAAATAATCTCCTTGGAACTTTTGGTCCTATTTTGTAATTCTTTTCATTTTTTCCCTTTCTTTCTACTTTGTTGGTTGTTTTTCCAGCTGTGATGACTTCAACATATGTGTGCATTTTATTTCAAATTTTTGCGTCTATATTTTATTTCATATAACACAAAGTACAAAAAGACTCAGTGATTTAGAAATTTCCAAAGAGAATTCTAAGATAGACACTCGAAATTTTGTTACAACTAGGAATGGGCAGGTCTTCTTAGTGGAGGGGATAACAGAATAACAGGGACATTGTTTGACATGATTTGAATTCTTCCTCCTTTTGCCTCACTATTTCCAATAGTATTACTTCAAAGACTTTATTGGAAAGAAAATAATTTTTTTCTGTATGAACTCAGAATTTTGGTTTAATTGGGACACACTACACTTTCATATTTCATGTTAACTCTAAAATCTTCTTTCCTTGATTTAAAATCACAGATATGAATTTATAATGCTAAAATAGCACCTATGAATTTATATGAAATAGTCCAAACTATTTTCACTTCACGCTATATGTAATATAGAGTGTAATAATAATAGTGATTAATATAGTCTGTAATTATGGACTTTGGGGAAATCAATTACAGTGGATTTTTGTGAGATAATAAATAACAGTAAAATTATATTTGATTCTATTTAAAAAACTCACAGTTACATCTAAAAATAACTCATAGTTATAAACTAATGCTGAAAAAGTAAGATTGCTTATTGGAAAAAGCCAGAAATTTCAATAAGTATGTTTTCTTTAATTGACTTGGATCTGTGCTTTAGTGGCTCATGCCTATAATCCTAGCTATTCAGAAGACTGAGATCTGGGGATAGTGGTTCAAAGCCAGCCTGGGCAGAAAAGTCTGGGAGACTCTTATCTACAATAAACCAACTGAAAACAAGAAACCGCACTGTGGCTCAAGTGGTAGAGTGGTAGACTTGAGCTAAATAGCTGAGGGACAGTGTGCAGGCCCAGAGATTTAACCCCACAACCGACAAAAAAAAATCTGACATGGATTTTTATTAAATGATTTTTTTAATTGTGAAAATGTGTACAGAGGGATTTCAATTACATGAGCAGTGTAATGAGTACATTTCTTATCAAGTATTCTGCCTCTTCCTTTTTTTTCCTCTAATCATTCCTTCCCATCTCTCCCCCACTCCCACCTCCTGGTCCCCCCTCCGTCCCAAAGTTGTAAAGTTCGTTTTTGATATAAGCTCTTATATATCTCATTGTTGCAATGGGTCCACCAGTTTCTCTATTTGAACAATTTATTTTTCCCTTCCCCTCCCCAAATTGTAGCAACATCAAAAGAGTGCTTATACCATGGGGAAGGGACATAAAAAGCGACAAAGAAATCATAATGTAAGTATGCTAGAAAAAAATAGCAAGGAAGAAAAACCATTTGAGTCCTTATCTTGGGTTTCATTTCACCTAATATCAACTTATCTGACCCTTTCTACTTGCATCAGACATATACTAGCAATTGCAAATAAGGGAAACCATGGACCTCTGTTTCTTTGGGCCTGGCATACTTCACTTAATATAATTTTTCCAAGTCTCTCCATTTCCTAACAAATGCTGCAATGTCATTCTTTCTGATGGAGGCATAGAATTCCATTGTGTATATATACCACATTTTCTTTGATCCATTCGTAGACTGAGGGGCATCTGGGTTGGTTCCATATCTTATCTATGGTAAATAATATTGCAATGAACATAGTTGTGCTGGTAGCTTTAGTATGGTCTTATTTTCGATCATTTGGGTAAATGTCAAAAAGTGGGATTGCTGGGTCATAGGGGAACTGTACATAGAGTCTTTTGAGGAACGTCATATTACTTTCCAAAGTGGTTGAATATGTTTACACTCCAACCAACAATGCAATACGGTTCCCTTGTGGCCACATTGCCTCCAGCATCTGTTGATATTAGAGTTGTTGATTATACCCATTCTAACTAGGGGGAGGTGGTATCTCAATGTTGTTTTGATTTGCATTTCTTTTATGGCTAGGGAGGATGAGCATTTCTTCATGTGTCTATTGGCCATCCTTTCCTCTTCAGAGAAGTTTTTCTTTAAGTCTTTAGTCCACTTACTTATTGGGCCATTGTTTCTTTGAGGATTTGTTGTTGAGGGGTTAATTTTTTGAGTTCCAGGTATATTTTAGATATGAGATCCTTGTCTGTTGTATGGCTAGTGAAGATCTTCTCCCAATCCGTGGGCTTTCTATTGATCTTGCTAGCTATGTCCTTTGCCATGCAGGTCTGCAATTTCTTGCAATCCCATTTGTGCTACCTTTCTTTATTTGTTGTGTTTCTGGGTCTCTATTAAGAAAATTTCAGCCTCTGCCAAGGAGACCTATGGTATGTGCAATTCTGTCCTGTAATGTTTTTAGGGTGTCTGCTTTGATTACTAGGTCTTTGGTCCATTTAGAGTTGATTCTGGTGCAGGGTGATATATAAGGATCGAGCTTTAGTTTTCTACAAGTGATTAACCAATTTTGCCAGCACCATTTACTGAAGAGGCTGTCTTCCATTCTATTTTTTTTAACTCTCTTATCAAAGATTAGATGGCTATAGGTCTGTGGGTTCATTTCTGTGTTTTAACTTTCATTCCATTGGTCCTGAGGCCTGTTCTTGTGCCAGTACCAAGCTGTTTTAATTACTATAGCTTTGTAATACTGTTTGAAATTTGGTATTGATATTCCTCCAGCACTGCTCTTTCTGTTAAAGATCATTTTGATATTCAGGTTCTTTTATTGTTCCATATGAATTTTTGGATTGCCTCTTCTATTTCCTTGACGAATGAGGTTGGAATTTTGATGGATATCACATTGAATTTGTAGATAGCCTTGGGAAGTATTGCCATTTTCACGATCTTGATCTTTCTGATCCAGGAGCATGGGAGTTTTTGCCACATTCTAAGTTCTGTTTTGATTTCCTTTTTCAGGTTTTTATAGTTTTCATGATAGAGATCCTTCATTTCTTTGGTTAATTCCTAGGTATTTCATTTTTTGTGGGGCTGTTATGGAGTTCCTTTCCTGATTTCAGCCACACTATTATGATTGTTGGTGTACAGAAAAGCCATTGATTTGTCAGGGTTAATTTTATACTCTGTTATTTTGCCAAAGTTTTGAATCAGCATGAATAATTTGAGAGTGGAATCCATGGGCTTCTTTAAATACAAGATCATATCATCTGCAAGAGGGAGAGTTTTACGTCATCTTTCCCTATTCCTGTACCTTTTAGGTTTGCATCTTGTCTTATTGCTGTAGCTAGGCATTCTAATACTGAATTGAAGAGAAGTGCAGAGAGTGGACATCCTTGTCTCATTTCTTAGTTAAGAGAAAATGGCTTTAGTTTTTCACCATTTAGTATAATGCTGGCTGTAGGTTTGTCATATACAGCCTTTATTGCATTGAAGAATGTTCCCTGGATTCCTAGTTTTTCCAGAGCTTTCATCATGAAAGAATGTTGGATCTTGTCAAATGTTTTTTCTGCATCTATTGAGATAACCATGTTGTTCTTATCCTTGTTCTTTTTGATATGATGAATTATATTAATTGATTTGTGTATATTGAACCAGCTATGCATCCCTGAAATGAGTCCTATTTGATTGTGGTCTATAATTTTTTGGAGTAATTGTTGAATTTGATTGGCCAAATTTTGTTGAAAAGTTTTGCATCAATGTTCATCAAAGAAATGAGTCTCTTTGTTTCCTGAGTCCCTGCCTGGTTATGGGATTACGTTTATGATGGCTTCATAAAATGAGTTCGGTCTTGAACTTTCTTTTAAAATTTCTTTGAAGATTTGGAGGAGTATTGGTGTGTGCTTTGCTTTGAAGGCCTTTTATAATTCCGTTGTAAAATTATCTTGTCTTGGGCTTTTCTTAGATGGGAGTTCTCTTATTGCTGTTTCTATTTCAATGTTTGATATGGGCCTGTTAAGATGGTTTAACTCATCTTAGTCTAGTTTTGGCGTGTCGATATTTGCTAGGAGAAGTTCCATTTTTGCAAGATTCTCAAACTTATTAGCAAGAGGTTTGAGAAGTATTCCCTTATAAGGCTCTGAATCTTGTTTGTTTCTGTGGTACCGTTTCCATTCTGATCTCTGAGTTTGTTTATTTGGTTGTGTTCTCTTGTTTTTTCTGGTAACATTTTCTCAGGATCTGTCAATTTTGGTAAGTTTTTCGAAAAACCAACGATTTGTTGATTCTAGGGGTTTTTTTTGGATTTTAATTCATTTAATTCTGATTTAATTTTAATGTTATTTTTCCATCTACTGTATTGAGGTTTATCTTGCTAATCTATTTCAAGGATAATCAAATGTCTCCTTGAATTGTTGGTTTCATATCTCCTTATTTATTGACTGCCTTTGCAGGGTCCCAGAGAAGCTGGTAATTTGTATGTTCATTTTTGTTGAATATCATGGACTTTTGAATTTCTTTACTAATCTCTTCCACAACCCACTGGTGATTCAACAATATGTTGTTCAGATGGCAAAGGACATAGCTAACAAGATCAATAGAAAGCCCACGGATTGGGAGAAGATTGTCACTAGCCATACAACGGATAAGGGTCTCATATCTAAAATATACTTGGAACCCAACAAATTAAATCCCCCAACAACAAATCCTCAAAGAAACAACTGCCCAATAAATAAGTGGGCTATAGACTTAAAGAGAAACTTCTCTGAAGAAGAAAGAAGGATGGCCAATAGACACATGAAGAAATGCTCAAACTCCCTAGCCATAAAAGAAATGCAAATCAAAACAACGTTGAGATACCACCTCACTCCAGTTAGAATGACAAAAATCAAGAACTCTAACAACAACAGATGCTGGAGGGGATGTGGACAGAAGGGAATCTTACTTCATTGTTGGTGTGAATGTAAACTTGTTCAACCACATTGGAAAGTAGTATGGAGGTTCCTCAAAAGACTTCACATAGAGCTCCCCTATGACCCAGCAATCCCACTTTGGGGCATTTACCCAAATGTTTACAAACAAGACCATACTAAAGCTACCAGAACAACTATGTTTATTGCAGCATTATTTACCATAGCTAAGATATGGAACCAAACCAGATGTCCTTCAGTAGATGAATGGATCAAGAAAATGTGGTATATATACATAATGGAATTCTATTCCTCCATCATAAAGAATGACATTGCCCCATTTGTTAGGAAATGGAAAAACTTGGAAAAAAATACATTAAGTGAAGTAAGCCAGGCCCAAAGAAACACAGGTCCCATGGTTTCCCTTATTTGCAATATCTAGTATATGTATGAGTCAAGAGGAAAAGGTCAGATAATGTGATGTTAGGAAAATGAGCCCTTAGATATGTATTTTAAAGTTTTTTTCTTTCGTTTCTTTTTTCTTTTTTTTTTGGGGTCCGGTCGTGGGGCCTGAACTCTGGGCCTGGGCACTGTCCCTCAGCTCTTCAGCTCAAAGTTAGCGCTCTACCACTTGAGCCACAGCGCCACTTCCGGCTTTTTTCTTTTTGCTTATGTGGTGCTGAGGAATCGAACCCAGGGCCTGGAGCATGCAAGGCAAGTGCTCTACCACTGAGCCACCTTCCCAGCCCTGTTTTTTTACTTTCATGCATGTGTTTCTAACGTATTTATAAGATTATTTCTTTGTTGCTTTGTATGTCCCTCCCCACAGTATAACCCCCGCTTTCACTATATTTGATGTCAGTATAACTTGTGGAGGAGATGGGGAAAAACAAGTCGTTTAAGGATACAGGTGCCCCTGTTGCAACAATGAGAAGTACAAGTTGTAATGTAGAAAACGAGCTTTATAGCGTCGGTGCATGGAGGGGGGGTAGGATTGGGTGGGGGGGCGGGGGGAGGCTGGGAAGGGATGTGAAGGGTAAACAAAGGAGGAGGCTGCAATGCTTCATAAGAAATGTATGCATTATCCTGACCATGTAATTTTTACCCCTCTGTACAGTATTTTCACAAATAAAATAAAATTAAATTAAAAAAAAAAAACAAAAAAACAATGTGTTGTTCAGGCTCCATGTGTTACAGTACTTTCTTTGGTGGCTTTTTCTGTTGAGTTCAAATTGTATTCCCTTGTGTTCTGAGAGAATGCATGGTATAACTTCAATGTTTCTGAATTTGCACTTCTGCCTTGTGACCTAATATGTGGTCTACTTTGGAAAATGTTTCGTTTGCTGCTGTGAAATACGTGTATTCTGATGCTGCTAGTTGAAATATTCAGTAGATTGTCTGTTAAATCTAGTTGATCTATGCAGTTGTTTAGAGAAAAATCTGTTGAGATTTTTTTCTTCTTTTATAAAATTTTTTATTTTAAAAATACCGTACAGAGAGAAAAGTTGCAAAGTTCGTTTTTTGACATAACGACATGTACATCTCATTAACATCCTAACAGATCAGCATTCAAATGCTTTTCAAATGAAACTTTTTCATAGTTGATGAAGTTAGTTTCCAAAAGTTAAATATAATTTAGCTTGCTGTATTACAAGTGACTGATTTGATGAAGAAAGTTGAGAGCACCTACATTAACTGATAGTTTAAATGACCTTTGAGCTTTTTTGTTTTTTGTTTTATTTTTATTTATTGAGTTTTTGCTGAGTTGATCGATCTAGTGGGTATAGTGGTGTCCCAGACTATTAATGGCTTTGGATCTATGTGAAACTTGAGGGAAAGTAATGTCTCTTGGTTAAAATTTGGGTGCTCCATTGTTTGGCGAATAGATATTTAGAATTGTAATATCCTCTTAGAGGAGAGATCCCTTAATTAGTATGTAGTGTTTTTCTTTATATTATCTCACTAGTTTTAATTTGAAGTCTATTTTATCTGATATTAGGATTGCAACTTCCACCTGTTTATGTGGGCCATTTGCTGGGTAGATTTTGTCCCAGTCTTTCACTTTCAAAATACGTTTTTTGTTGCTGTTGTTTTCTTTTTTTTTTTTTAATTTTATTGTGAGAATATCTTACAGAGGAGTTACAATTACATGGGCAAGATAATGAGTTGCCTCCTCTGTATTTCCCCTTTCTATTCCTTCCCACACTCTTCCTATCCCTCCACCTGCTCCTTCCCCCACCCCCCACCAAATTTGTAATGTTCGTTTTTGGATATAATGACTTGTACATCTCATTGTTGCAATGGGTCCACCTTAATGAACCCCTAGATAAGTATTGAAATGGTTTTTTTTTGTTTTTCTTTTCCTTTCATGCAAAATGTGTTTGTTTTATGGGCAAGGTGTGACTCCTGAAGGCAGCAGATAGAAGGATCTTGCTTTTTAATCCAACTAGACAGTCTTTGTTAAGTCCGTTAATATTGGAAGTTAGGAATGAGAGGTATTCGGGAGTTCTTGCCATGTTATCCACCTTCTTGGGGGTTGCGGCAACTGGGTTCTTCCTATGGTTCTTGGATTCTCAGTTTGGGTGCAGTTTCTTGGCCTTTATTGTGGTCTTTTTGATTTTCTATATGAGGAAATCTTTTGTGGGGATGGTTTGGTGGAGACATATTGTTTAAGATTTTCTTTGCTATGGAAGGTTTTTATTTGACCTCTGGTTATGAAGGAGAGTATAGCTGGGTACAGTATTCTTGGATGATAGTTGTTTGTCTTTAGGGCATGATATACATCATTCCATTCTTGTTTTAATTGTCTCTGCTGACAAATCTGAGGTTATTCTAATTTGTTTCCTTTTATAAATGTTTGATCTTATCTCCTTGACAGCTCTAAGGATCTTATTTTCCTTGGTCTGAATTGATCCTGTGGGGATTATAATGTCATGGTGGGATATAATTTTCCGGTAGGGTCTATTTGGGGTTCTTGTATCAGAATAGGCCTATCTTTTTGCGTGTTTAGGAAGTTTTATGCTAGGATTCTTTTAAAGAAATTTCCTAGACCATTAATTTCTGTCTGCAGCTGCTCCTCTAAAGCCATTATCCTCAGATTAGGCCTTCAGATGGTGTATTCCAAATGTTGAATAGATCTATCATATTTCCTGGATTTGTCTTGGATAGTTGTGTATTCTTTCTCTACAATATCTAGGCTATCTTCAATCCCCAATATTCGATCTTCTGCACGGTCTAACCTGTGTCAAAACTTTCTACATTGTTTTTTATTTCTTTTCCTTCTAATTGGTCAGCTTTGATGTTTTCAAATTCTTTGTTGGAGCTTTGTTTTAGATCTTCTTTGAATTTCTTTACCTTCTTAATTTGATGGTCAGTATTTATTCTCAAATTTGATTGGTTATGGATTCCTTGGACTCCAATTCCTTCTGTTGTGCTCCATTCACCATTGCATTTGGGGTCTCCCAGAATTCCTTCAGCTGTCTGTTTATGAATTCCATGAAAGCCTCGATTGATCTTTTCTAGTCTCATCCCGCTCTCGCAATTCCTGTATTACTCTTTGATTAGCTTCCTCACGTCTTTTAAGGAGCTAGGGGCTGTTTAGGTCTCATTATTGTTGATGTGACTTAAATAAATTTATCAGATTTTTCAAATAAAATAAAGAGATATTAAAAAAGACATATTTTATCACAAAATAAAGCTAAAATTTTGAGTGAATTTTTTATTCTACTCCTGTTCTCAGTTATCTTCATATAACATTGAGATAAGCCAAGCATATGTGTAAATTGACACGTATCAAGCACACCGAATTCTGGAATCTTTGGGTTTTGATTCCTATATCAACTTCACCTAGCAAAGAAAATTATCACTTGTTTCATATCTTAAATAATCTACTTAAAACAAGTTTTATTAATTTTATCAATAAATCTCAAAATCTATGGAATTGATGCATTCTATAAGTATTTGATGTCTTTTTTATTTCCACTGAATTAATATTGCATTTATTTTAGTTTCTTCAAATAAAATAATGACACACTTCAGGATAAAACATACCTGTTTTTGATTTTGGTTGCCAAAATGGAACTATTAGACATTTTGAAAATTTAATTTTCAATCCGAACCTTCAAATTTCACTAGGACTTTAATTGAGTTACATACAACTTTAAAGTTAAAATAAAAGGCATTTTTAAATACAAAGCAAAATTATAAGTTATCACCTTACTCCCAGAATTGACTTTATGAGAAAATATAATTATATATATATATATATATATATATATATATATATATATATAATGATATACATACTGAAACAAAGTATGAGATATGGAAACAGAATACTCCTTTTTTGGTTTTGTGTTTGTTATTGTTGTTTATATTTTGTAGTGATTTTGTCTCCTTACTTTATGCATGTTATATCTATTGTATGTCTTCAGGAAGATGTGAGGTGGGCACAGAGCTTTAGGGAAAAGGGTGAAAAATGCAGCAGTTTAGTTCATTGAACATTAATGAAAGTGAACTATTTAACATATGGGTGGGAACAGGAGGGAGGGACTCAGAACAAGTGAGGGAACTGAAGACGTTTCATAAAAGGAAATGTACTCATTACCTGACTCATGTAATTGCAATCCCTGTATAAATCACCTTAATGATAACAACAGAATGAATTTATTTTAGAAAAGCAATTAAAGCATTGTTTCTTAGAATGCTAGAAGTTTGTTTTGTTCACTGGTTTGAGCTGGTTGAGTCTATCACTGGAAATAGCTACATTGACATTTATTGGGCGAATTTGTGAGCTACTAGTAGATAAAAGTCAATTATGATTGTTTGTATGTTTTTTGAGACTCTGATTAATTTATTTCTTTGATCGAATTTATATTATTTCTGTCTACTGGTTTTTGGATTGGCTTGTTCCTGTTTTTCAAGGACCTAGTGGTGCATCATTAGTGCTGATTCTAATTTGTTGATGTACATACTCAAAGCTATAAATTTTCCTCTGAGTATTGCCTGTGCTGTTGTGTCCCAGAGGATGTAGAATTTTGTGTGTTCACTTCCACTGAATTCCATAAACGTTGGATCTGACCTCCATATCTCTTAATGTAAGTTTGTTCCAAGTCTTTCCATTTCCTTATGAATAATGGTGTGATATCATTCTTTTGGAATCCATAGAATTGCATGAAACTGAAGAGTTTCTTCATGGCAAAGGAAAATGTTAGCAAGATATATAGAAATAGAAAAGAATGGAAGAATATTTTTACTAGCTTAGCACCAGACAAGGATTTTCATAACTAACCCATATTGAGAGATCAAAAAATTTAAACCCAACAAAAATAAGCTCTCAAATAAACAACAATCTAATTAATATGTTGGATAAAGGCTTAAAGAGAATTTCTTAGAAAAAGAAGTTAAATGACAAATAGATACCTCTCTCTTCATAAAAGAAAGGCAAATCCAAACAACGCTGTGATTCATCTCAACCCTGTTACAATGTCTTTTGTAAAAACGAACAATCACAGATACTGATAAGGATGTGGCCCAAAGGAAACTATTACACTATTGGTGGAAATTAATCTTCTTCATGCACTTTGGAAAACACTATGGAGGTGGCTCACAAAACTGAATCGAGACCTCCCTATGATACAGCAATTCATCTTTTGGGCGTTTATCCAATAGAGCAGAAAGAAGGCCTCACTGGAGCTGCCAGCACAATCATGTTCATTGTTGCATTATTTCCTGAAGCCAACTATGGAATCTGCCCACATGCTTCTCATTGTAAAAAAGGATCAATAATTGTATGTGTGTGTATGAATTATATATACATAATTTTTGATCCCTATTTACAAGTATGTATATATGTATGTATGTGTATATATATGTATCTGTATAAATATATATATACATACATAATCAAATTCTATTCATCCATCAAAAAAAATAATATTGCACCATTCTTAAGGAAAATGGAAAACTTAGAATTAATCATGTCAAGTGAAATTAACTGGACCCAAGAAACTTATGTGGCATGATTTTCCTCATTTCTGGTAGATAGAAAATGCCTATAATCATAAAAGTTAACACACTGCATGGTATGCAAGGAGGTACAAATGAAATATCTGAAGTGTCAGAGTCCATGGAGAGTGAAAATACTCTAATTCCCTTAATATATTAAGTCAACGTCTAATAAAATATATACCGTAAATGTGTACTACAAGAGAGGAAAGTGGGGGTGGGCAATGTGAGAAGGGTAAAAATTTGAAGTGGAAAAGGATAGAACACAGGCAAGAATCCATTGCATACTTCCCAGAATTGAAATATACAAAGCAAGGGGTAGTGTGAAATGGGGGTGAAGATGTTGAAGTGGTAACGGAATTCCAGGTGCATTGTACACATAAACTGCTTTGTTAAATGGCAAGTAATTCCATGCATAACATATTTAGATACCTAAAGACTGGGGTTAATTGGGAGGAGTGGATGAGAGTATTGAAAAGGGTGACATTGATCAAGATGCACTGTATGCATAAACTGTTTGAGCGAATGGCAAATCCTTTGTACAACAACTTAAAGATAATAAAAATGTTCAAAAAATTAATTATGATAGTTGAATAGAGAGTTGAACCACAATTCAATTCACATTTAAAAATGTTTTTAACCTGCAGGTTTGGAGAATAAGATTCAAATAATAAAACATTATATGGTATATTCACATAGAGTTGATAAAACTATATTGGACTTAATATGTGCACAAAATAATTTAAATAACTGAAGTATTCACAAGTTACTTGTGAAATATTACTGTCCTACTTGTGATGTCATACTAGAAATATTTAAATAAATTGGAAAAAATATTCAAGGGATTTATCTGTGTTCTTCTTATACCATGATAAAGACTCATACTAACCTCAATTAAATTTAATGATATCTAGGAAAAAAAAGTCAATTTTAAATGTTTACACTCAAAAATAATCTGGGTCCAAGCTTGAGATGAAATGTACTTTGCTAATTAGAAGGCAGAGGTTTAAAAGACTGATATCCAGGGTCAGATCTGATAAAAAAAAATTCGTGAGAGACTACAAAAACAAAGAGAGCTAGATATGGTGTAATTTCCCTGTTATCTCACGTTTGTGGAAGCCATAAGTAAGAAATTATTGTTCCAGGGAGGGAGGATTGACCAAAAAGTAGGACCTCAGCTGAAAAAAAAGTCTAATGTGGTCAGAGCCTTAGCAACTTCATGGACTAGTAGAGCCAAAGGAAAAAAGAAAAGAAGAAAACAGAAAAGGAAAGGAAAACATAGAAAAGGGAAACTATTTCCTCTTCATTCTTGTAGTTTCATGTCATTGGATACAAGAATTGAGAGTATTGTGTTTACTGTCAGGATTCAGGCCTCTCTAATATGAAAGCATTTATTTCAAGGAATTATTTTATTATTACTATTTATTAACTTATTATTAGGCCTTCATGGAGATTGAACCCATGGCTTTGTATATATTAATCTAGTACTAAAACTACCCCAGCTCTCTTGTACATTTTTGGAAATTGTTTATGAATTCTTAAATTGATAGCACTCTACTTTTCATCTTATCTTTTCTCTCCCACCTTTTCCCTTATGTATTTTAGTTTATGAGATGAAAACTTTCCTCAATTTTATCTTCTAAACTTAAAAATTTGCTTTTGAGATTACAGGGAAGTAAATTTTGTGACATCAATGAAAATTATATACAGATATATATATTTCTCATGTTAGATTGATTCTTAGAGTTGATTGCAACAGGCAACACTTTATTTGGTCATATGCACATAGCTATTGAGCCATATTGATCCTCTCCTAAAAATAGCTTCCCTTGTTCTTGCTATTTAAATGCTTAGAGTGTTGTTAATCATGTTCAATTGTAATTATTTGTCCTTTACTATCTATTGGATTAATTTGTAGATTTATGGACATATCTAGTTATTACAAATGAGGAAAACCATGCAGCATATATTTAATTGGATGTGGCTAATTTCCAGTCTTTCCATTTCCTCAGGAATGATGTAATGCCATTCTTTCCAATGAAAGCACAGAATTCCATCAATGCAACAGAATTGAAGGCCGGAAAGGAAGCCACTCCTATAGGCACATAATCTTTGATAAGGAAGCCAGAATCACAGGATGGTAGGAAAACAGCCTCTTCACAAAAGTGTGCTGGTAGAATTGGCTGTACACAGAAAACTGTAGTTAGATTTTTATATATCCCCCTTCACCAGTATCGATTACAAAAGTTAGGGGAAACAAGAGGGCTCCTTGGCACAGGTCAAAACTTCCAAAATAAGTCTGGATAAATGGAATTACATCAAACCAAATCAATCATTTGTCCGACTGAAAAACCATGGAAAAAAAGAGATAGTGTAGCACAGATTTATTAGGGAGCGAATCTACAAATGGGAGCCTCAGCCAATTCTAAAGCTTTACTCCCTATTCTAACTAGGTTATTTATAGTGGGTTGACATGAATATAAGAGTTTTCTGGTGGAGATTAGAATGAAAGCAACTAAATCTAAGACAGAGATACCATGTGAAATGAGTTGAAGCAGGAGAAAAAGGAGATTAAGGCAGGGGGCTGTAGTTCAAAGCCTTGGGTTGGTGCAGCTTAGTAAGGTTTAGATGCACATGGGGATGGGGGTAAAGCAGGAGTGGTTATAATCAAAAGCACTGGTCTGAAGCCTCAAAATAAGGATCCTTGTGTATGTGAACCAAACTGTCTCTATCCTGAGGTTTTATTTAAATTAATAGGTACAATTTTAGATTTCTGCAGAGTGAGATGGTGCATAGTTACAGGCAATTTTTGCTATTTCAGGTAATCCAATCTACTCTTTCACAAGTTATCCAGAAGCAAGGTTTCAACACAAAAAGTACAATGAGATTATACAAATGAGACAGTGACTTTTCCCTCTCATGAATCAAAATCTTGTCAAATGACTTCTGTCTTCCATATGTTCACAAAACATTTCGCAGGATCTTTTCTACTATTTTGTCTTCATTACTGATTTTCATAGTACTTTGTTGTTGTTGTTGTCATGTGTATGGGTCATTTTTAGGGCTTGAAATCAATGTTTAATGGGCTCCCTTGAATGTTTTGCTCATGGCTGATGACACTCTATTCCTTGAGCCACTTCTTCACCTTCTCTTTCTTGCTGGACAATTGGAGATATGTTTTCACATTTTTGTCTATTTAGGCTGCCATTGAACCAAAATCTTCAGGCCTTAGACTCTGAGTTTCTAGGATTCTACAAATGAACGGCTAACACCAAGCTTTACTTTACTGTTATTTTAATTATGAGGAAGAAGAAAGTGGAAGTGTATTTGAGGTAAGTGTGCAATTTTCAAATATAAGTTTGAATCTACTTGATATAACTTATCAAGTTTAACAGTGAAATAAATGAATTTTACACAGAAATATAATTATAAACAAAAGGCATAATTATTTTCCTAAGGCAAGTAATGGAACCATAAATTTCTTTCACGTTACAACTCATGTTTTACATGAGTTTAGAAGACTTCCAAGACTAAAACTAAGTATATCGATTGTATGCAACAAGAAGCAAAGTGATTATAGTTAAGAATAGATATTTTATCACAGCCAAAAGATAAGATTTTTAGAAGTCTCACAAAAACGAAATGTTACATAAAGAAATTAGTCGATGTGATATAGCTTGATCATTACACAACATATAAATGAATGTGAATAACAATCCACATTTCATAAATGATTAAAAAATAATTAGGTAGACAGGTGCCAATGTTTCATGCTTGCAACCATAGTTACTAAGGAGTCTGAGAGCTGAGAATCATGGTTCAAAGCCAGCCTAGGCAGAAAAGTCCATGAATCTCTTATCTCTAATGAGCCACCAGAAAACTGGCAGTGGCTCAAGTGGTAGAGCATTAGTGTTGATCTGAAGAGCTGAGGGACAGTGTCCAGGCCCAGATTTCAAGCCCCACGACTGACAATAATTAAAAATAAATAGTTAGAAACAAACAAATAATTTGACATAAACATTAAAACATATTCTAAATTTTTTAAAGTCATCAATAGATATACTAGTTTATATAAATGTAGAGAAGTGTTTTCTGGTTTTAGTTGTCATTGAATCAACTGTATAAATCAGACATTTCTCACTCAATTCATATTTGTATGTTTATGTACTAATATGCCACAAGTATAATGAACTGATTCGTGATAGGCAGTGCTGTTTTAGCAATCTCCCTTGGATTTCTAACGTTAACCCTTCTACCATAAAATCGATATGCCCTCCAACCTTGTCAGAGATTTCATCTCATTGGAGCAGAAAAGTATAAGATATATTCATTGTTTGCAACAACTGTAACATTTTATTGCATTTCACTTAGCTGAGGAACTAACACATTCAAGTCATCTTAACCATGCCAGTAATAGCAAGATGTCTTCTGAGTTTCTCGGTCTCTTAAGATATGAATTATACATCTAATTTTTTCCTGCCTAACATCCTATATCATAAGAAGATCTTTTTGTGTAACACTGTGTTCCTGATTAGAAGACGGGAATAAAGGCAATAATGAAGATATCCAAGGAAAATATATGAAAACAATTAAAAAAGCAATCGCAGACTTCCTGTTTTCACCGGTTTCATTGAGAATATATGTTAAAGTATCACGTTTTATCATTTAAAGAGCAACAATTAAACCTTAATTAGCAGTGAAGAAGGGAACAGAAAACTTTGAAGACAGCTTGACCTTGAACAATCCAACATAAGCTTCATGGATTTATCTTGTTTTCCTATGTAGTTGCCAAAATAATAGAGAGCAACGTCGAAAGGCAGGAAAATACTTAAGTCAAAGGACTAAACTTTTTTCTATAAAAAAATTGTGAGGGTCTGACTCTTTCAAAGTCAGGCTTGCAAAGAGAAAGTGTATTTGCTTTAGTGTGCATAATAAAAAATCCTTTGTTAATATTTTACATATCTTGCCTAGGACTTGTCATGTTGGAGAAAAGGAAAGGTATGAAAATGCTGAAGATTGACTATTCCCCAATATCATTCTTATTTATCAGCGATAGCAATGGGAGTAGCCTTGGTTACTCTTAGTATCATGATTGTTTACATTTAGAAGCATTATTTGTTGCTGGGTTATAAGCTGCAAACCCTTGTGTCATTTCCTGACAGGAAATGACTTAGAAGAGTAGAAACTATTTTCTACCTATATCACAATCTACAGGTGTAGATTTTGTTTCCATTGTATCAGGAGATGCATTTTTGTTAACTTTTTTGCACTATCTAGTGATCCTATAACATCCTATGCCAACCTAGGATTGCTATATCTTTACTGGATTCTCAAATTTCTGTTGGAATGATAAGAAGGATAGAAAATTGAGTTTCTGTTTCTGTTTTACTTTTTGTTATGATTTTAGAAAGTGTAACACAAAATGATGTAATTTATCTTTATAATATTAGGAGACAGATTTCATTTCCATATTCTTACCCTAGCCTTTTACATAACTTTGGTACTTAGTGATCCCCAAATGTGAAAATAAAGATAGGGAGCTTCTTATTTAGATATTATTTAGAATTTCAAGACTTCATTAATGCAAGGCCGTTAGTATGTACATCATACATGTGTACAACGCCTGTGGCAACTTTTTCTTATTCTCAGAAACAAGGACATGTGGTGTACCTGTAGTTGCATCAGGAAAAGGCTGTAGTTGAGTTGGTTTACTAAACCAAATGTACTGTAACAATTTTTTTTTACTTTTAATTACATTTTTATTATCTTTTTTTATTTTTTATGGTGAAAATACTGTACAGAGGGGTTACATTTACTTGGATAAGATAATGAGTACAATTCTTATCAAGCATTGTAGCCTCCTCCTTTATTTCCCCTTCCCATCCCTTCCCAGCCTTCCCCCCACCCCCCACCCAATCTCCCCCCCATCAAAGTTTAAAAATTCATTTTCGACATGTCAACTTGTACTTCTCATTGTTGCAACAGGTCCACCTGTATCCTTATTCAAACGACTTGTTTTTCCCCTTCCCCTCCACTAATTATACCGACATCAAATAAAGTGAAAGCAGGGGTTATACTGTGGGGGAGGGACATACAAAGCAACAAAGAAATAATCTTATAAATGCATTAGAGGGCTGGGAAGTAGCTCAGTGGCAAAGCGCTTGCCTAGCAAGTGCAACGTCCTGGGTTCGATCCCCAGTACCAAAAAAGAAAAGACAAAAAAAAAATGTGTTAGAAACAAATGCATGAAAGAAAAAAAAAAAAACATTTAAATACATATCTTGGGGTTCATTTTCCTAACATCACCTTATCTGACCTTTTCTGCTTGACTCATACATATACTTGATATTTCAAATAAGGGAAACCATGGGACCTATGTTTCTTTGGGCTTGGCTTATTTCACTTAATATATATTTTTTCCAAGTCTTTCCATTTCCTAACAAATGAGGCAATGTCTTTCTTCCTGATGGAGGCATAGAATTCCATTTTGTATATATACCACATGTTATTGATCCATTCATCTACTGAAGGGCATCTGGGTTGGTTCCATATCTTAGCTATAGTAAATAATGCTGCAATAAACATAGTTGTTCTGGTAGCTTTAATATGGTCTTGTTTGTAAACATTTGGATAAATGCCCAAAAGTGGGATTGCTGGGTCATAGGGGAGCTCTATGTGGAGTCTTTTGAGGAACCTCCATACGACTTTCCAAAGTGGTTGAACAAGTTTACACTCCCACCAAAAATGAATGGTATAAAATTAACCCCCAAAAATCAATGACTTTTCTCTATGCCAACAACGAGAAAAGTGTGGCTGAAAGCAGCATAAAATTTTTATAGGAAGTTTGTCTTCAGAAGTATATATAGATAAAGAGATAGATAGATTGATAGATATAGATATAGATATAAAGGTTATGTGTAGAAAGTCATACATTTTTAGAGGGAATTGTCATCAGCAATATTTTCATATATCTAAATGTATGTTTAGAATGATGTACATTATACTGAAACAAACATCTTAAACCACTATTAAAATTTAACAAAATACATGAAACTAAGTTCCGGTAACTCACACATATAATTCTAACTATTCTGGAGGCTGAGATCTTAGAATTGTTTTCAAAACTAGTCCAGACAGAAAATTAATTGTTACATTCTTATCTCCAATTAACCACTAAAAAACAGGAATTAGCTCTGTGCTTCAAGTAGTAGAGTGCTTTTCTTGGGCAGAAAAAGGCTTAGGGACAATGCCAAGGCTTTGCAAACAACAACCACAACAAATAATATATCACATTAATTTCGCAAAGCATCTTTTAAGTGCTGTGAACATTTCTTAGAAAAATGAATACATTCCCTTGGAAAATGTATTCTAAAAAGTATAGAATATTTATGTCTATGTTAAAGACAGGACTAGTTTAAGATATTTACATAATGATTACAAATTAAGAATAATGATAGGTAGGTAATACATTGGGACTGGTCTTTTATTCTATTTTATGATAGTAATAAAATGATATTTGTAATAACTATATAAAATTACTCTTGTTTGATATTTGTATTATAATAAGTGATAAACATTTTTAAATGATTTCCATAGAAAGGATCATTTTCTTAATGGTATTAATACTTTTGTAATTTAAAAACAATTAAGAAAATTTTTCTGAGGCTGGTTTGCTATAAGACTATATTTGTTTCCTTGTTCTAGTTTTCATATGTTCGTAAAAATTAAAATTCCAAAAAGTCAATGGATGTTGCCATTTAGGAACATGTTCATAGACAAGAACATTGGAGTCCCTTAAGTGGAATTGTTTTATCTGATTTATTATTTTCACAAATAAATCAAGATGATTGTGTATTTTGTTTCTTTTCACTACTATTGGTTCTTATCTCGAGAACACATTTTTCCTAGCAAAGGAGAGAGAAACAATTGGATAGAGCAAGTAACATATGTCTTTCATAAAATGCAGGTGCATAGATTTGTGTCTTCTGTCATTAGATAAAAGTTTCTTCCAGAAAATATCAATTACTTATAAGCGATACATAATTCCTAGGTAATACAGTCATCACAAACACTTGTTGATTGAGTTATCGTTGTATACATTCAAAATAAACAGAATCACATCTTTGTTTCAAAAACTGTCGTTGACACATTTTTAGCCAACATAGAAAACATCTTTCTAGGTATTATGATTGTGTGTGGAGTATTTTTAACAACAGTTTTTTTTGGTTGACATGTAATTCACATAAAATATATTATCTCGTTTTATTATATACATTTTAGAACTTTGGAACTGAAATGTAAAATCATAGGTTTTCCAAGCCTATTTTTCACAAACAGGCATTTCTTCACATAGAAATGCTGTAAACTTTAGAACAGACATTAAAATAGATATAATTCTTTTAGTTCCAAGTATATTTTAGATATGAGACCCTTGTCCATTGTATGGCTCGTGAAGATCTCCCAATCCGTGGGCTTTCTATTGATCTTCCTACCTATGTCGTTTGCCGTGCAGAAGCTCTGCAATTTCATGCAATCCCATTTGTCCAACCTTTCTTTGATTTGTTGGGTTTCTGGTCTCTATTAAGAAAATTTCAGCCTATCCAACAAGACCTAGGGTTTCTCCTATTGCATCCTGTAATGTTTTCAGAATGTCTGCTTTGTCTCTGAGGTCTTTGATCCATTTAAAGATGATTCTAGTGCAGAGTGATATCTAAGGACCTAGCCTTAGTTTTCGACAAGTGAGTAACCAATTTTGCCAGCACCATTTACTGTAGAGGCTGTCTTTCTTCCATTTTAAATTTTAACTCCCTTATCAAAGATTAGATTGTTAAGAGTTCCAGGAAGATGGCGGAGGAGAAGCTGGAGGCTAAACAAGCTCTCACATAGAAAGCAGTTTTAGAGTACCAGTGACCAGTCCTAAGCCAGAGAATCACAACAAGTGTGCTATCACAGGACAGAGAGTTAGGCCAGAGAAGGAAAAGACAGACAAGGAGACAGATCTGAGCTCTTGCCAGCAGCCGCCACTGCCACGACGGCAACGGTGGCGGCAGTGGCCGAACCCGCCATACCTGAATCACAGAGAGTCCAGGACGAAGGAGCCAGACGCAGCGGGGCAGTGGATTCTAATCAACACCAGCAAGAACCGACATGGAGCGGACGTCTTCATCCTGCAGTTCACAGACCAGAGACGACCCAGGAACCAAGACGGAGTGAGTAGAAGCCTGACGTCCTCACTCTTTCTCAGGGAGCAGAGGAGGGAAGGCCACCCTTCTGCCTCCCCCAGTACCAGAGATCTCCATCTTGGATACCGACAAAGCTCAGTGGAGCTGCTAGCACCAACTCAGGCCTTGGAAGAAATCTAGAGTCACTTAGCAGGTCACAAAAACCTAAATTGACCTGCCAGACTCAGCTCCACCGAGGGAAAAGTCACCTAGCTCAGGCACCAGCCCCAGAAGTGGCTTCCTGCACTGGGTAATCAGAACCATAGGCTGAGCCTCCCTTTAGCAGCCTTGACAATCAATTGAAATTCAGTAAACATAAACACTGAGTGTGGCTCCAGTCTGGGCTCTGTGAGTTTCTCACAAACTAGCCCCCGGGAAAAGCTACTGTTTTCTGAAAGGCCTCAACACTACCCAGAACCTGGCCTCATCACTTCATCTCCAAACTTGAGGAAAGAGCCATCTCCCTCTTTTGTGATACTCAAAGCAGATCTCCCACCCATTGAACTAACCTGGGAGGAGGATCGCAAAATCCTGGGTAAAGCAGAGCATTTTTTGCCTGTCCAAACAAACGGACTTAAGAAACCAACCAAGCCACAGGACCACAAGCAGACCAGAGACTCCAACAAGAGGCTGATTATGGACACAAGGGAGATACAGGATTTTTCCCACCTTCCCAAAAAAATCAAAGAACTGTTTTTTTCTGCTTTTTCTTCTTTTTTTTCCTTTTATAAATTTTCTTTTCTTTCGTAAAACTTTTTTTTTAATTTTTAACTTTTACCTTTTTTGAAAAAAAATTGTTTTCTAGTAACTTTTTTTTCCTCTTATAATTTTTATTTTAGGGATACATGGGTGTGTGCCTTTTTCTTTCTTTTTTTTTCTTGCTTTTTTTTAAATTTCTTTTTGTTTTTTGTTTAGCTCTACTGAACTTCTGATCTTTTTTTCTTTCTTTCTAATCCTTTTCACCTTTTCTTCTCTTTCGTTCTCCTTTATGTGACCTAATTGTTCTGCACATCTTCAGATAAACCTGTAGTTGACTGTTAGATCCTATCTCCCATTGTGTACACACATAATCCACAAATTTATTACTCAATTCAAAACTTCTGAGACTTAAATCCCTTAATAGCAGTACTACCTCTTTATACCTATATAATATTTTAGGTATTTTTATTTTTAAATTTTTCACATCTCCTTTATATCCTTCCCCTTCTCTCATTATATTCACGTTCTTTGAATAGTTTGTTCTTGTGTCTGCATAATAGTTGTAATTTTTACTTTTCTATTTTTTTCTGGTCTCTTTTTTTCCCTTTCTATTTCTTCTTTTTTCTCTCTCTCTACTTTCATCTGATCCAAAATATTTCCTGCTCTGAGATTAGGACTTAGTTAAGTTTACTCTCCCTGTACCTTCCCACATCACTCTATTCCTACTTTTTACCCACATTACTCCCTAAACTTAATAATTTCTGGTTTTCCAAATTCTTTTCTGCGGTTCGTAGCCCATTAATATATATCTGTTGAACTAGATTGTATCTGCAGACTATTGACTGTGAAATTCTGACTTTGGTTGATGCTTGCCTTAAGATAGTGTTCTAGCACAAAACTGGTGTTATTTAAATCCCAAATGGTCAGAGTAAGCCGGAAAAACACAAGAAAAATGGCAAGTCCGGGGATCTCCACTCCCACTCATGATAATCACGGACAGAACAGATAATGAATAATCCAGAGGAGAGTTCCCAAATAGCTCTACAAACACTGCTGGGAAATATGACAAACGAAAAGATTGAAAACATACAAAGGACTCTGTATGAGCATGATAGGGAGAGAGAGGAGGCAAACAAAAGGTCAATGCAGGAAGAGATTGAAAACCTACAAAGGACTCTGTATGAGCGTGATACGGAGAGAGAGGAGGCAATCCAAAGTTTATACAGGAATATCATGAGCTTGAGGAAGCTACTCAAAAACGGATACAGGATTTGTGTGAGCAGCTTGAGAATACTCAAAGAGAAAGGCAGGAATGGCATGAAAAGGTTGAGAACACTCAAAGAGAACTACAGGAATGGCATGAATGGGAGGAAGCTAAGCAAAGAGTAATACAGGAATTGAGAGAGCAGGATGAGAATACACAAAGATCACTAAAGGCATTCATGGGTTCCACTAACAAAGAGCTGAAGGAAGTCAGGGAGACCACAAAGGGAATGCTGAATGGACCCCTACAGAAGGAATGGGAGTCCAAGGAAACCATAACCAATCAACAAGGTGATTTGAGAATAAACACTGACCACCAAATTAAGAAAGAAAAGAAGTAAAAACAAGATCTAAAACAAAGCTTCAACAAAGAATTTGAAGTTATCAAATCTGACCAATTAGAAGGAAAGAAATAAAAAACAAAGTAGAATGTCTTGACACAGGTTAGACCATGAAGAATATCGAAACTCGGGGATTGAAGACAGCCTAGATATTATAGAGAAAGAACATACAACCATCCAAGACAAGTCCAAGAAATACGATAGATCTATCCAACACCTGGAAGACACCATCAGAAGGCCTAATCTAAGGATAATGGGTATAGAGGAGCACCTAGAAACAGAAGTGAATTGTCTACGAAATTTGTTTCACAGGACCCTAGCAGAGAACTTCCCAAACATGCAAAAAGGTGGGCCTATTCAGATACAAGAAGCTTTTAGAACTCCAAATAGACCAGAACAAAATAGGACATCCCACCGTCACATTATAATCCACACCGGATCAACTCAGACCAAGGAAAAGAGCCTTAAAGCTGTCAAGGAGAAAAGATTAATCACCTATAAATGGAAACCAATTAGAATCACCTCAGATTTCTCAGCCGAGACAATCAAAGCAAGAAGAGCCTGGAAGGATGTATGACATGCCCTAAAAACAAACAACTATCAACCAAGAATACTGTACCCAGCTAAACTCTCCTTTATAAATGAAGGCCAAATAGAAAACATCCATAGCAAAGAAAAATTGAAACACATCTCCACCGAATCAGGCCTACAAAAGATTCTTATAGATATCCTACTCATAGACAACTAACAAGACCACAATAAAGGCCAAGAAACTGAACCCAAACTGAGAATCCAAGAACCATAGGAAAAACCCAGGTTTTGCAGCCCCCCAAGAAGGTGGATAACATGGCAGGACCTCCCAAATACCTCTCAGTCATATCTATCAACATTAACGGACTTAACTGTCCTATTAAGCGTCTTGGACTGTCTAGTTGGTTTAAAAAACAAGATCCTTCTATCTGCTGCCTTCAGGAGTCACATCTTGCCCATAAAAACAAACACATTTTCAATGTTAAAGGCTGGAACAAAATCTACCAAGCAAACAGCCCCCATAAACAGGCAGGAGTTGCAATCGTAATATCAGATAAAATAGACTTCAAATTAAAATTCGTGAGAAGAGATAAAGAAGGTCCCTACATACTAATTAAGGGATCTCTACTTCAGGAGGATATTACAATTCTAAATATCTATTCGCTAAACAATGGAGCACCCAAATTTATCCAAGAAACATTACTTTCCCTCAAATCCCACATAGATCCAAAGACATTAATTGTTGGGGATTTTAAGATTTTAACACACCACTCTCCCCAATAGATAGATCAACTCGGCAAAAACTCAACAGAGAAACTGCGGATCTAAACAGCTGCATAGATCAACTAGTTTTAACATACATCTACTGAATATTTCACCCAGGACCAACAGAACACATGTTTTTCTCAGCAGCACATGGAACATTTTCTAAAATAGACCCCATTTTCGGCCACAAAGCAAACTTGTCCAAATTAAGAAACTTTAAAGTTATACCTTGCATTCTCTCTGACCACAAGGGAATAAAATTAGAACTCAACAATAAAAGCCACCAAAGAAAGTCCGGTAATAATGGAGGCTGAACAACACACTGCAGAATCACGAGTGGGTTATGGAAGAAATTAGAAAGGAAATTCAAATGTTAATGCTATTCAACAAAATTGAGCACACAAATTACCAGCTCTTCTAAGACACAGCAAAGGCAGTACTCGGAGGCAAGTTTATAGCTCTGAGATGCTACATCAACAAATTGGAGAGATCTGAAACCAACAATTTAATGAGACATCTAAACCTCCTTGAAATAGAGCAGTAAGATAAAACCCAATCCAGTAGACGGAAAAAAAATAATTAAAATTAAATCAATTAAAAGAATTAGAAACCAAAAAAACTATAGAAAGAATCAACAAAACAAAAAGTTGGTTCTTCGAAAAAATTAACAAAATTGACAGACCCTTAGCAAATCTTATCAGAAAAGGAAGAGAACACACCTAAATAAGTAAACTCAGAGATGAGAATGGAAACATCACCACGGAAACAACCAAGATTCAGAACATTATAAGGGAATATTCTCAAAACTTTATGCTAATATGCTTGAGAACTTGGCAGAAATGGACCTTTTCCTAGCAAATGTTGACATGCCAAAACTAAACCAAAATTAGTTAAACCATCTTAACAGGTCCATAACAAGCATTGAAATAGAAACTGCAATAAGAGACCTCCCAGCTAAGAAAAGTCCAGGACCATATGGTTTTACAGCAGAATTTTACAAGGCCTTCAAAGCAGAGCTCACACCAATACTCCTCCAACTATTCAATGAAATTGAAAGAGAAAGTTCACTACCGAACACATTCTATGAAGCAATCATAACACTCATCCCAAAACCAGGCAGGGACTCATCAAAGAAAAAGAATTATAGACCAATTTCTTTGATGAACATTGATGCAAAATTTCTCAACAAAAAATCCAAAAAATCATAAAACACGATCAAACAGGGATTCAAAGCTGGTTCAATATATGCAAATCAATTAATATTATTCATCACATCAACAGTAGCAAGGATAAGAACCACATGGTTAACTCAATAGATGCAGAAAAAGCATTCGACAAGATCCAACACCCGTTTATGATGAAGGTTTTGGAAAAATTAGGAATCCATGAAACATTCTTCAAAACAATAAAGGCTCTATATGACAAACCTACAGCCAGCATTATAATTAATGGTGAAAAACTAAAGCCATTTCCTCTTAACTCAGGAACCAGACAAGGATGTCCACTCTTTCCACTTCTCTTCAATCTAGTATTAGAATGCCTAGCTACAGCAATAAGAGAAGATGCAAACATAAAGGGTATCCAAATTGGAAAAGAAGAAATAAAACACTCCCTTTGTGCAGATGACATGATCTTGTATTTAAAGAATCCCATAAATTCCACTCCCAAATTCCTCAAGCTGATTCAAAACTTTGGCAAAGTAGCAGGGTATAAAATTAACCCCACAAAATCAATGGTTTTGCTGTATGCCAACAATGAGAAAAGTGTGGCTAAAATTAGGAAAGCAACTCCATTTGTAATAGCTACACAAAAAATAAAATACCTCGGAATTAACTTAACCAAAGAAGTGACGGACCTCTATGATGAAAAATTTTAAAAATTGAAAAAGGAAATCAAAACAGAACTTAGAAAATGCAAAACCTCCCATGCTCCTGGATTGGAAAGGTAACATGGTGAAAATGGTAATACTTCCCAAGGCTATCTACAAATTCAATGCAATACCTACCAAAATTCCAACTTCATTCTTCAAGGAAATAGAAGAGGCAATCCAAAAATTCATATGGAACAATAAAAGACTCCAAATAGCAAAAATGTTCCTCAACGGAAAGAACACTGCTGGAGGAATATCAATACCAAATTTCAAACTTTAGTATAAAGCCATAGTAATCAAAACAGCTTGGTACTGGCACAAGGATGGAATAGGAGAAACCCTAGGTCTCCTTTGCTCAGGAGGAAATTTTCTTAGTAGAGACCCGGTAACACAACAAATCAAAGAAAGGTTTGACAAATGGGATTGCATGAAGTTGCAGATCTTCTGCATGGCAAAGGACATAGCTAGCAAGATCAATAGGAAGCCCACGGATTGGGAGAAGATCTTCACTAGCCATACAACGGACAATGGTCTCATATCTAAAATATACTTGGAACTCACAAAATTAAATCCCCCAACAACAAATCCTCAAAGAAACAACTGCCCAATAAATAAGTGGGCTAAAGTCTTAAAGAGAAACTTCTCTGAAGAAGAAAGGATAGCCTAGAGACACATGAAGAAATGCTCAACCTCCCCAGCCATAAAGGAAATGCAAATCAAAACAACATTGTGATACCACCTCACCCCAGTTAGAATGGCAAAAATCAAGAACTCTAATAACAACAGATGCTGGAGGGGATGTGGACAGAAGGGAACCTTACTTCATTGTTGGTGTGAGTGTAAACTTGTTCAACCACTTTGGAAAGCAGTACGGAAGTTTCTCAAAAGACTTTACATAGAGCTCCCCTATGACCCAGCAATCCCACTTTTGGGCATTTACCCAAATGTTTACCAACAAGACCACACTAAAACTACCAGCTCAACTATGTTTACTGCAGCATTATTTACCATAGCTAAGATATGGAGCCAACCCAGATTCCCCTCAGTAGATGAATGGATCAACAAAATGTGGTATATGTACACAATGGAATTCTATGCCTCCATCAGAAAGAATGACATTGCCCCATTTGTTAGGAAATGGAAAGACTTGGAAAAATTATATTAAGTGAAGTAAGCCAGGCCCAAAGAAACGTAGGTCCCATGGTTTCCCTTATTTGTAATATCTAGTATATGTATGAGTCAAGCGGAAAAGGTCAGATAATGTGATGTCAGGAAAATGAACCCTTAGATGTGTATTTTAATGTTTTTTTTCTTTCATGCATGTGTTTCTAACACATTTATAAGATTATCTCTTTGTTGCTTCGTATGTCCCTCCTCCACAGTATAACCCCTGCTTTCACTATATTTGATGTCAGTATAACTTGTGGAGGAGATGGGGAAAAACCAGTTGTTTAAGGATACAGGTGGACCTGTTGCAACAATGAGAAGTACAAGTTTTCATGTCCAAAACGAGCTTTACGACAGCGGATCGCCAGGAACAGAGAAACCTACCAGCCGGGAGTCTCCAGGAGGATCCCACCCCACCCATCACTCTCCACCGGAGCGGAGAGGCTCCATCCCGCCAAAGCCGCCCGGCACCTGTCCGCAGACCACCCGCCCAATCGCATTCGCAACGACCCGGCGGGGGGCCGCCCAACCCAGCCTGCAACCACCCCAACTGAACTCGGACTGCAACAACAACTGACGGACTGCAACAACAACTGACGACCTACAGGGTGAGTACCCATCAGGGGACAGGGAATCCATCAAGGGAGACCAGAGCTGGAGGGAATCCCCAGACCCTGACCTAGACTCCCTACCCCAACACCCGGACCACAGGACCCACTAAAACTGGGAACTGTTCGAGAGCTCCACCAGCTGGTGGAGCACACTCTGCTGGCCAGGCCAGAGCAAGAGCGCCCCTGGAAGGGAGCTTAAATGCTCAAGCCAGGAACAGTGCCCCTGGGTCAAGACTACCAACAGTAGAAGAAATTTGAACTGTGTCCTCCAGGCTGCATAACCAAGGTGGTATACACATTAGCACAGGCCTAACGAGCGCGCTCCAGGCTGGGGCCGGAACCAGGCCAGGGGACCGGCGCCTGAACAAAGCAAAAAGGGTCAGAAGTGGGGCTGTGGCTCAAATGGTAGGGTGCCAGCCCTGAGCTGAAGAGCTGAGGGACAGCACCCAAACCTAGAGTTCAAGCCCACAACCAACCCAAAACAAACAAACAAAAACACATCAGGAGCCCATAGCAGACTCCAGTATTTAGGAGAGTGCATCCAGAGCATCTGATCTTCCCAAGAGCACCCGCAGGAGCAAACACAAGCAGTCTAGGCTGCTCAACCCTTCCAAAGGCGGGAATTGCTACAGCAGAGAGCTGAGAATCCTAAGTGAATAGCAGCTGGAAATAGGCTCCCAACAGAATCCAGATCAGGCACAGACTCTCTCTACCAATACAGAATCAGCAACCAAGCAAAGACAGACACACCAAAACAAGATTGAAGAGCAGTCTCCTGAACCCCCATGCGAAAATCACAGAGAAAAATCACAAGGTTTACCACTACCCAGGACAGCAAGCTCACCTCAAAAGCCAGCAGCCACGCAGGGGAGAGCCCCAGTGGGAGCAAAGCAGGAATGGAAGACAAAAACTACATCCAAGGGTTGCTGGAGGCAATGACTCAAGAAATAAAGCGAGAAATGGATCAGAAATTGAAAGAGCACAAGGATGAACTATCAAAAGATATACAGGATATCAAACAAAAATTGGATGCAAAAATAGAAGCTGCACAAACCTCAGTAAGAAGTGAGATAAACGCCAAATTAGAGGTAATGCATACTGATCTCACCTCATTGAGAGGTGAGATCAGTACTCTGAGAACCAACATTGAATCCATAAAGGGATCCATTTCCACCATGCAAACCACAATAGAAGCCACGGTCAACAGAGTGAATGAAATGGAAGGTAGAGTGTCAGATACAGAAGACAGAATACACCAACTGGACCAAAAAGTGACAGATATGGAAAAATCACTCAAATTAAACCAAAGGGAAATTCAAGAGCAAGCAGATAATGCTAAAAAATTTAACCTTCGCATAATCGGAGTGGACGAAGGTGAGGAATTCCAGAGCAAGGGAATGCAACACCTATTTAACAAGATAGTCAATGAAAATTTTCCCCACCTCAAAAACGACCATCTTAACTACATCACAAAAGCTTATCGAACACCCAACAAGCAAGATCCCAGGAGAAACACTTCTAGGCACATAATAGTAACAATGATGGATCTGAATAATAAGGAAACAATCCTGCATGCAGCAAAAATGAAGAAGGAGCTATACTACAACGGGAAAAAAATTAGAATCACTGCAGATCTCTCCACACAAACAATGAATGCAAGAAAAGCCTGGGAAAGCACCATACGAGCCCTGAGAGCCAATAACTGCCAACCCAGACTGATATACCCGGCAAAGCTAGCATTCACATTCGATGGAGAACTGAAAACTTTTAATAGCAAAGAAAAACTAAATGAATACATAAACATTAAGCCAGCATTACAAAGAATTCTAAGAGGGGGGACACAACCTGAAGAAAGCAACCAGGAACTGGGACCTGCCCCAAACAGGCATTACTCAAAGTCTAACTGAGCAAGCACAGGAGGAAAGGAAAGAAGAAAAACTTAGGAAAACGGAATGGCAGGGACAACAATGCATCTCTCTATACTTTCTCTTAATATAAATGGGCTGAATTCGCCAATTAAAAGAAAACGAACCGAGGACTGGATCAGAAAACAAGACCCATCCATCTGTTGCCTTCAGGAGACCCACCTCTCAGCCAAACATACAAACAAACTCAGAGTGAAGGGGTGGAAAAGGATCTACCAATCAAATTCCCCCAATAAGAAAGCAGGTGTAGCTATCCTGATATCTGACAAAATAAACTTTTCATTAAAATCAGTACAGAAAGACAAGGACGGACACTACATATTAATAAAGGGAACAATCCAAGAGGAGGATATAACCATCATCAACTTATATGCCCCAAATGTCGGTGCACCCAGATATGTTAAACAAATGCTCTCAAACTTACAGAATAAAATAGATCCCAATACGATAATACTAGGAGACTTTAACACGCCACTCTCACCAAAGGACAGGTCTACCAACCAGAGGATTGGCAAAGAAGCTACCGAATTAAGTGAGGCCATACTTCAAGCGGAATTAACTGACATCTACCGAGTATTTCACCCTAAAACAACACAGTACACATTCTTCTCAGCAGCTCATGGAACTTTCTCCAAAATAGACCATATCATAGTTCATTCAAGGAACTTAAGCAAATACAAAGGGATCGACATAATCCCCTGTATCCTATCTGACCACAGTGGAATCAAGCTAGCTCTCAATAACAAAGCATACCGCAGAAATTTCTCTAATACATGGAAATTGAACAGCACACTCCTTAACAAGGCCTGGGTAACAGAAGAGATCAGAGAAGAAATAAAGCATTTCCTAGAACTCAATGAAAATGAAAACACCTCACAAAGAAACTTGTGGGACACAGCAAAAGCAGTCCTGAGGGGCAAATTTATTGCCCTCAGTGCCCACATCAAGAGAATGGAGACAGACCAAGTAAATAATCTCATGTTGCAACTAAAACAGCTAGAAAAACAAGAAAAAATGGGACCTAAAGCTACTAGACGAAGCCAGATAACCAAATTGAAAGCAGAGATTAACCAATTAGAAAATCAGAAAACCATAACCAAAATAAACCACACAAAAAGCTGGTTCTTTGAAAAAATAAACAAAATTGATGGCCCGTTGGCAAGATTAATTAAAAAAAGAAGAGAGGAAACCCATATTAATAGGATTAGGGATGCCACGGGAAACATCACAACACGTACCCAAGATATCCAAACAATTCTAACAGACTACTTTCAAAAGCTATACTCTCTAAAGGAAGAAAATCTGGTGGAAATGGATGCATTTTTAGAGAAATACAAGTTACCCAAACTGAGCAAAGAAGAAGTTAACCAATTAAATAAGCCAATATCCTATAATGAGATACAGGAAGCTATCAAAAGTCTTCCAACAAAAAAAAGCCCAGGACCAGATGGATTCACAGCAGAATTCTATAAGACCTTTAAAGAAGAACTAATACCCATACTCCTCAAGCTCTTCAGAGAAACAGAGAAGGAGGGAGCTATCCCAAACTCATTCTACGAAGCCAATATCACACTCATCCCCAAACCAGGCA
The DNA here is from genome assembly GCF_019054845.1 of Dipodomys spectabilis. NCBI lineage: Eukaryota > Metazoa > Chordata > Mammalia > Rodentia > Heteromyidae > Dipodomys > Dipodomys spectabilis. The sequence continues at coordinate 182,961 of NW_024870734.1, read as the reverse complement.
AAGACCCAACCAAAAAGGAGAATTACAGGCCAATCTCCTTGATGAACACAGATGCAAAGATCCTTAACAAGATTCTAGCTAACAGAATCCAGAAACACATTAAAAAAATAATACACTATGATCAGGTAGGCTTCATCCCAGAGACACAGGGATGGTTTAACATACGTAAGTCAATAAATGTAATCCAGCATATCAACAGAGCCAAGGTCAAGAATCACATGATTATCGCCACAGATGCAGAAAAGGCCTTTGATAAAATTCAACATTCATTCATGCTAAAAGCTCTGGAGAAAATAGGAATAGAAGGAACATTTCTAAAAACAATAAAAGCCATTTATGACAGACCAATAGCCAATATTATACTTAATGGGGAAAAGCTACAACCAATCCTCCTAAAAACAGGAACAAGGCAAGGATGTCCACTGTCTCCACTCCTCTTCAACATAGTCCTAGAACCCTTAGCCAGGGCAATAAGGCAAGAAAAAGACATTAAAGGGATCCGCATAGGGAAAGAAGAAGTGAAACTATCCCTTTTTGCAGACGACATGATACTATACCTCCACGATCCCAAAAACTCCATCCCCAAACTTTTAGAAATCATAAGTCACTTCGGCAAAATAGCAGGATACAAAATAAACCCACAAAAATCAGATGCCTTCCTATACACTGATAACGCACAGGAAGAGAGGGAAATAAAGGGAGCAACCCCATTCACAATAACCTCCCAAAAAATAAAATATTTAGGAATTAACCTAACCAAAGATGTAAAAGAACTATTTAATGAGAACTATAAAAAGTTAAAGAAAGAAATTGCAGAAGACACTAGGAAATGGAAAGACCTCCCATGCTCCTGGATAGGCCGACTTAATATAGTAAAGATGGTGATACTTCCAAAACTAATATACAAATTCAATGCAATTCCTATTAAAATCCCAATGACGTACATCACTGAAATACAGAAAACAGTCCAAAAATTTATATGGAACAACAAAAGACCTAGAATAGCCAAAACAATTCTAGGGGATAAAGACAATATGGGAGGGCTATCCATGCCGAACTTCAAACTCTACTACAGAGCTATAATCACAAAGACAGCATGGTACTGGCACAAAAACAGACCCGAAGACCAATGGAACAGAATAGAAGATCCAGATATAAATCCACAGGCCTACAGCCAGCTGATATTCGACAAAGGAGCCAAAGACATACAATGGAAGAAACACAGCCTCTTCAACCGCTGGTGCTGGGAAAACTGGGCAGCCACATGCAGAAAACTAAAAGTGGACCCCAGCCTATCACCATGCACCAACATCAACTCAAAATGGATTAAAGACCTTAACATTAAACCTGAATCTCTGAAACTACTGCAGGACAGAGTAGGAGAGACACTTGAACTAATAGGCACAGGAAGGAACTTCCTGAACAGAGTCCCAGGGTCACAACAAGTTGGAGAGAGACTCGACAAATGGGACTACCTTAAAATAAAAAGCTTCTGCACAGCTAAATCTATCGCAACTAAGCTAGAAAGACAACCAACTAATTGGGAAAAAATATTTACCAGCAATATATCAGACAAGGGGTTAACATCCTGTATATACAGGGAACTCAAGAAACTAATCCCTCCCAAACCTAACAAACCAATTACTAAATGGGCAAGGGAACTAAAGAGGGACTTCTCAAATGAAGAAATAAAAATGGCAAAGAAACACATGAGGAAATGTTCAGCATCCCTGGTGGTGAAGGAAATGCAAATAAAGACAACCCTGAGATACCACCTTACCCCAGTCAGAATGTCCCACATCCACAAATCAGCCAACGACAAATGCTGGAGGGGATGTGGAGAAAGAGGAACCCTATTACACTGCTGGTGGGAATGTACACTTATACAACCACTTTGGAAAGCAGTCTGGAGGGTCCTTAGAAAGCTAAAGATTGACCTCCCTTACGACCCAGTCATACCACTTCTAGGCATCTACCCTGAACAACAGGAACCAATATACAAGGACACGTGCACCTCCATGTTTATTGCAGCACTGTTCGCAATAGCTAGGATATGGAAACAACCTAGGTGCCCCACCACAGATGAATGGATCCAAAAATTGTGGTATCTATACACAATGGAATATTATGCAGCCATTAGAAATGACAAAATAATGGCATTTGCAGGGAAATGGATGGAGCTAGAAGGAATCATGTTGAGCGAGGTAAGCCAAGAACGAAGAGACAAACGGTACATGGTCTCCCTCATAAGTGGATGCTAAATCCAAAATGTTAGGTGATACGACCAAACTAACAGGACTTAAGAAACAAAGAACTCCCGCTCATCTGGTTGAACCACTACTAAATATCCCCATGCTGCTGATCACAAATATGGTATATAACATGTGAACACTGTTATATATTACAGACTGTGGTAGACAATTAGCTCCAGGGAAATTAGAATGAACTTGTGACTTTGAAATTATGTAATCATTTAATCACAATCAAAAAAAAAAAAAGAACCTCGGGGAAGGGAGGGAGGGGGGGGATGGTAGGGGGAAAACAATGGAGGGGGTAACAATGTTCAAGAGGAAGTGTACTCATAACCTCACTCATGTAACTGTAACCCTCTGTATAGTAGCTTTACAATAAAAAAAATAAATAAATAAAAAAAAAAAATAAAAAAAAAAAAAACGAGCTTTACAACGTTGGTGCGGGGGGGGGGGGGAAGGAGAAGGATTGGTATTAGGGGGGGAGGGGGGAGGCTGGGAAGGGATGTGAAGGATAAACAAAGGAGGAGGCTGCAATGCTTGGTAAGAAATGTACGTATTATCCTGCCCATGTAACTGTAACTCCTCTGTACAGTATGTTCACAAATAAAATTAAATTAAATTAAAAAAAAAAAAAACCAATGAGACATACAAGTCGTTATGTCAAAAAACAAACTTTACTACTTTGGCGGGGTGGTGGTTGTGGTGGTTTTGCTGGTGGTGGTGGGGTGGGAGGGTAGGGGGTAGAGATAGGGAGAGGGGAAGGGATTGGAAAGGGAAACAAAAGAGGAAACTACAATACTTCACCCGAAATGTAATCATTATCTTGTACATGACATTGTCCAGCATATATCGTCTATAGTGTGTCTTTTCAAAATTTGTTTTTGGGGATTATTTCCAAGGTCACACATGTACTGTTCCAGTGCATTGTCAATGAAGTACATTACCTGTCCAAAAAATTTTTTACTTCTCTTTAATACATACATAGAAATGTAATGGCTGGATCGTATACAATTCTCTTTGACCTTTCAAAGACTTGAAAACTTGCTTGCTAAAATGATTTCAGTATTATACAACTTGATACGCTATGTGGAGTATATCAATTTCTCCACAAATGCATTACTATATTTTGTGTCGTCTTTTTATATAATGGTCACATTAGTGAATTTTCTTTTAATTTTTGTTAGATACTAAAGAGGAGCTTATTTCATATGCTCCTCCTTTTGACTATTAATTTACATATGTTCTTTAAAGAAATATCCTATTCACAAAAAATGTATATAGAATTAGAAGATATATAAATACTTAAGATTCAGGATAATTGTAGTATTAACATTGTAGTATTAACAAATACGTGTCCTCTATCTGTTAGATATGTTTTCGCTTCTGTGATAGTGTCCTTTGAATTATGAAAGGTTATCACTTGATGTTTCCCAGGTTATTCTTGCTTTTCTTTAGCCATTAATGAGCCTCCTGACCATCTAGGATTACAGGTATGACCTATTGGTGCATGTTTGTCTTTCAATATTTTAAATGATTTCTTTTTGTTTTGAATTCAAGTATTGTCCTTTCAGTAATTCTGCACATTCTCAGACAGTTGTTTTCCACCTGTCAAGATGATAAGCATCTGTTTGATGGGTAATTTTCCTTTTTATTGTTTGACATATTTTTCATTGTTTCTAATGCATACAATGATTCGAATATTTAATCTATAGACTTCAGCTTTGCCTCGAAGGAGATGGTAAAAGTCATGTCAAAAGGATGTTTTAAAAGATTCTTATAGAATCTTTCACAGCATTGTGAACTTTATACATAAAATTGACCAAAATTTTTAGTTGGTCTTTGCTCCTATGAAGAAATTTTAAAAATAGGATTTAAATTATATGTTAACATATTTTTAGTTGTCAACTGAACAAAAATACTAAAATATGATAATCAGCAAAGTTTTCCCTAGATGACTGTCCCATTTTTCCCCCGCCACTTTTCCCTGTGTTGGAGACTAGAAAGGAAAAGAAAAATTTATGTTGATTATTAAACATTGAGAAACTATCAAACTAGCTTTTTAGAAGCTCTAGAGGGTTGGGATGTAGAGCTCTGGTAAAGACCAAGCCTAGCATGTGAGAGGACCTGGGTTGGATCTTCAGCACTGAGAAAAGTAGAAGAGGAAAAAGAAGAAGCAGAAGAAGAAGAGGAGGAGGAGGAGGAGGAGGAGGAGGAGGAGGAGGAGGAGGAGGAGGAGGAGGAGGAGGAGGAGGAGGAGGAGGAGGAGGAAGAAGAAGAAGAAGAAGAAGAAGAAGAAGAAGAAGAAGAAGAAGAAGAAGAAGAAGAGCAAGAAGAAGAAGAGCAAGAAGAAGAGCAAGAAGAAGAAGAGCAAGAAGAAGAAGAGCAAGAAGAAGAGTAAGAAGAAAAAGAGCAAGAAGAAAAAGAGCAAGAAGAAGTAAAAGAGCAAGGAGGAGGAGGAGGAAGAGGAGGAGGTACAGAATCCAATTTATCTATGTTGTATTTAGTGAATAATTATGGCAAAACAAGAGGTTCAAGTTTCTTGTTGATCTTTACAGTAATTCCTGCTTAGCCTCTGGATATACATTCCAAGTAGATACCTGAAACCAATGAAGTACTTTATAGAGTTAACCTTCAGTAACCAGAATTCCCACATCTAAGTGTTTAACCAACCAGAAATTTAAAATATTCAGGAAAAAATTTGTTTCCCCAATATGCAATAAAACTACTGTTTACATACTGTTACATGTATGGTAATAGATATAACCTTGATATGATTTAAAGTGTATCTGATCTTTTTTTCTTTCTTTCTTTCTTATCCTTTTCACCTTTTCTTCTCTTTCATTCTTCTTTATGTGACTTAATTGTTGTTCTGCACATCCTCAGATTAAAATTAAAATGACATCATAAAACATGTATGAGAATTACTCCTCATAATACAATAATGACCATACTAAATGCTATCAGGAAACAGAGAAACTGGATGCAGGAAGGAATGTCAAATAGGAAAGCCACTTCTAAAAACATTGTGACAGGTTCCTAGAATATGAAATATGCAAGCACGCACAGTATAGCACAGGAATTGAGCTCTTTAGGCTTTGTCTCATAGAAATAAAATGTAACATTTACCCAAAGGCCAAAACACAGAGGTTTATAGCAGCATTACTGCCTCTAGTCAAAGAAATGGAAATCAATTCAGTCTTTCTTCAGGTGAATGGGAAACAAATTGTACTACATTCTCTAGTGACAGAACCAAAAGCAACTCGAGTGAATACAATACAATATTAAAGCATACAATAACTGGGAATAATCTATCATATATTTGAAGGCAATCTTAAAAGCTTATTTATTGCATGATCTATAATTCAGAGAAAAAAATTGCCATGTTTGCCAGGATGAAATAGGTTTGGGATGGGACAAAGAGAAGTAGTGGGTTTAATTATAAAAGGGAAGCATGAGACAGACTCATTTGTGGTAAAGAAACGTATCTGTAAATATGGTATATTCATATAGAGTTGATAAAATTATATTAGACTTAATATGTGTGCAAAATAAAACTACTGAAGTCTGCATAAAGTACTTGTGAAATATTAATGTCCTACTTGTGATGTCATACTATAAATATTTAAGGAATTCGGGAAAATTATTCCAAGGATATCTCTGTGTTCTTCTTATAACTTCATAAAGATCCATACTAATCTCAATAGAATTTATTGATATCTAGAAAACAGAAGTCAATATTGAATGTTTACATTGAAAAATAGTCTGGGTCCAAGCTTCAGATGAAATATACCCTGCTAATTAGAAGGCAGAGATTTAGAAGACTGATATCAGGGCCAGTTTTGACAAAAATATAGTGAGAAATTACAAAACCAAAGTAAGCTAGATATAGTGTAATTTCCCTGTTATCTCACGTTTGTAGAAGTCATAGGTAAAAGATCATTGCTCAAGAAAGGCTTAGCCAGAAAAATAATCTAAAGTGGTTAGAGGCTGAGCAAATTCAAGCACCAGTAGTGCCAAAGGAAAAAAGAAAAGAAGAAAACAGAAAAGGAAAAGAAAGGATAGAAAAGGAAACTATTTCCTTTTCATTCTTGTAGTTTCATGTCAATGGGTACAAGAATTGAAAATATTTTGTTTACTTTTTGAGGACTCAGGCCTCTCTAATATGAAAGTATATATTTCAAGTAACTATTGTATTACTACTATTTATTAACTTATATTAGGCCTTCTTGGAGATTGAACCCATGGCTTTGTATATATTAGTCTGCTTCTACAACTGAACTGTACCCCAGCTCTCTTGTATAGTTTGGAAATTGTTTATGAATTCTTCAATAGTTAGCTATTCTACTTTTCATCTTATCTTTTCTCTCCCACCTTTTCCACTGTGCATTTTAGTTTGTGTTGAAAACTTTCCTCAATTTTATCTTCTAAACTTAGAATCTTGCTGTTGAGTTTACAGAGAAGTCGGTTGTTTCTATGACATCTTTTAAAATTATATACAGATATATGCACTTCACATGTATGATTGATTCTTAGAGTTCATGGCAACAGCAACATTTATCTGGTCATATGCACATACATTTTGAGCCATTGTTATCCTCTCCTAAGAATAGCTTCCCTTCTTCTTGCCATGTGAATGTTTAGAGTGCTGTTAGTTAATCATGTCCAAGAGGAATTATTTGTCTTTTACTATCTATTGGATTAACTTGTAGATTTATGGACATAGTGCAGTTATTTCAAATGAGGAAAACCTTGCAGCATATATTTAATTGGATCTGGCTTATTTCACTTAATATCATTTTTTTTCCAGTCTTTCCATTTCCTCAGGAATGGGTAATGCCATTCTTTCCAAAGGAAGCCCAGAATTTCATCAATACAACGGAATTGAAGGCCCATAAATAAAGCTACTCCTATAGGCACATAATTTTTGATAAGTAAGTCAGAAACCCAGGAGGGAAGAAAGACAGCCTCTTCCAAAAATTGTGCTAAAAGAATTGTCTGTACACAGAAAACTTTAGTTATATCCCTATATATACCCCTGCACCAGAATTGATCCCAAGTGGATTGAAGACCTCAATGTAAGTCGGGATAACTTGAGAATGTTACAGGAAGAGTTAGGGGAAACACAAGGTCTCCTTGGCACAGGTCAAAACTTCCAAAGTAAGTTTAGAAAAATGGGATTACATCAAACCAAATCAATTATTTGTCAGACTCAAAAGCCATGAAGAAAAAAGAGATAGTGTAGCACAGATTTATTAGGGAGCAAACCTACAGATGAGAGCCTCAGCCAATGCTAAACCCTTACTCCCTTATCTACCTAGATTATTTGTAGTGGGTTTACATGAGTATAAGAGTTTTCTTGTGGAGAATAGGAAGACAATGTTAAAACATAGATAGCATGTGAAATGAGTTGTAGCTGAAAAAAGGGAGGGATTTAGGCAGGGGTCTAGTTCAAAGCCTTGGGTTGGTGCCAGCTAAGTAAGGTATAGCTGCACAAAGGAAGAGGCATAAAATATGACTGTTTATCAACAAAAGCACTGTTCTGAAGCCTCAAAATAAGGACCCCAGTCTGTGTGGACCAGTCTCTAACGTGGTTTTTTTTAAAAAAAATTAACAAGCACTATTTTAGATTTTTGCAGAGTGGGATGGTGCATAGTCACAGGCAATGTCTGCACTGTCAGGTAGTCTAGTCTGCTCTTTCACAAGTTACCCATAGCCAAGTTTCAACACAAATGACTACAATAAGATTGTACAAATGAGTCTGTGACTTTTCCCTCTCATGAATCAAAATTCTGTCAAATGATTTCTGTCTGCAAGATGTTTACACGTTTCTCATGATCTTTCCTATTTTGTCTTCATTACTGATGCTCATGCTACTTTTTTGTTGTTGTCTTATGTGTATGTGCCATATTTAGGGCTTGAACTCAATGTTTAATGGTCTCCCTTATATTTTTTGCTGATGGCTGATGACACTCTATTCCTTGAGCCACATCCTCACCTTGCTGGATAATTAGAGATAATTTTTCACATTTTTGTCTGTTTGCACTGACATTTAACTAAAATATTCAGGTCTTAGCCTCCTGAGTTTCTAAGATTCTACAAATGAATGGCTAACACCAATGTTTGCTATACTGTTATTTTTATTATGTGTTAAAGAAAGTGGAAGTATATTTGTGTTAAGTGTGCAATTTTCAAATACAAGTTTGAATCAACTTGATATAATATAATTGTTATCAATTTTAACAGTGAAATCTATGAATGTTACACATTCTCAAAGAAATATAATTGAAAACAAAAGGCATAATTGTTTTCTTAGAGCAAGTAATGGAACCATGAATTTCATTCACATTATAATTCATGTTTTATGTAACTTTAACTAGCACCCTTCCATGATTAGGTTCAATTCCTTAGTACCACAGAAAAAGAAAAAGCCAAAATTGGCACTGTGACTTAAGTGATAGAGTACTAGCCTTGAGCAAAAGAAGCTCAGGAACATGCCCAGACCTTGAGTTTAAGCCCCAAGACTGGCAAAAAACGGACCCTGGTGAGACATATTCTTCTAGGACTCAGAGGAGGGCCGAGGTTAGAAGTAAGAGGTAGAGGTCAGGTGCCCTGTAATCTTAGCTACTCAGGAGGCTGAGATCTGAGGGTCAAAATTACAAGTAGGAAAGACTATATGAGACACTTTTCTCCAATTAAACACCCAAAAAGGCAGAAGTATAACTGTGGTTCAAGTACTAGAGTGCTATCCTTGAGCACAAATCTCAGGGATACTGTCAAGGCCATGAATTCAAACCCCCAGACTGACACAAACACACACCAAGATAGACCATTTACCAGTCAGTCTTCACAAGTTCCATTAGTAGCAATTCAATATTAAAAAAAAGAGGGAAAAGGGAAGGAAAGACTTGCTCCAGGAGGTGATATAACCAGTGCCAAAATTCCACAGGAGTTCTAAGATGTGGAACAGGACAGAGATCCTCAGACAGAAGGTACAGCATGGGTAAAGTTCCTGAGGTGTGGTTTAGAGCAGGTGGTGTGGGTGGAATGAAGGTTCTGTGGCTTCAGACAAGTCTGGCAGGAAATTCAAAACTGGGTCTAGTTTGTACTTGAGTCACAGGTAGGGCAGAGGGTGGGGTCCCAGAATGGGGTCCAGGGGAAATATTAGCCTGGCTTTTCACCACGGACCCCAGCCATTTCCAGTGGCTGGAAGCTTATTTTTAACAGATCCTGACCCTTAGAGGCCTCCTTTGCATGGAGGAGTCAGGGCAAATGCAGGGAAAACTCTTCTTTAAGAAAAGTTTCTAGCCCAATGTCACCAGTGGCTTAACCCCTGTAAATCCTAGCTACTCAGGAGACTGAGATCAGATATCGTGGGTCAAAGCCAGCTCAGGGGAAGAAAGGTAGTGGGACTCTTTTCTTGCCAATGAACTACCAAAAGCCAGAAATGGAAATGTGGCTCAAGTGGTAAAGTGCCAGACTTGAGAAAAAATTAAGAGACCAGGGCCCAGACTCTGAGTTCAAGCCCCAGTACTGGCAGAGAAAAAAAATAAAGAAAAGCTTTCAGAAGCTCCTAGCCCACTGTGGTGAAAGGCCAGATCAGCTAAGCACATGTGGCTCACACACGTCCTCCTAGGTCCTCAGGAGGCTGAGATCTGAGAATCGTGGTTCAAAGCCAGCCCAGGCAAGAAAATCCAGGAGACTCTGATCTCCAAGGTACCACCAGAAAACCAGAAGAAGCTCTGTGGCTCAAGTGGTAAGCTGAAGAGTTGAGGGACAGTCTCCAGGCCCAGAGTTTGAGCCCCGTGACCAACACCTGCTTGGACCTCACTCTGTGGTTCTAGGCAGACTACTTTCCAATGGGCCCCTGAGGGTCGGGTCACCCAATGTCTAGGTGTCTTCAGAGCAGCTTCTTTGGCGGCCTTTTTGTATGGAATAGGCCAGGGTATCAGAGAAGGGTCCAGCCTTGGGGCATGGAGGTCATCAACTTGGTCATCAGAATGGCATCAGTCATGGGTGCAGTGTGCATCTGAGCAGTAAACTGACATCTCAGATCATAGTTCTGGGCCAGGAGGGGCAGGAGCTGCAAGATGGCATAGCAGGTAATGCCCACTCACGTGGGTATCACAAGAGTGCGAATCTATAGGCACACTTTGGGCAGGTGTTGAGTTGGGCTCATGACAGACTTGTAGGCTCAGGAATCCACAGCCGGCTGGCTGATGCTTGTAGCAGTCGCTATGCCAGGAGTCCCAGGGCTTGGAACCCTGCTTTCCTCTCCAGTGCTTGGGGATAGATAAAAGTTTGCAATTGTGGACTGACTACAAAGGAGCACCCATAGTGTCCTTCCCTCGGTCCTATGGCACCATGCACGGATGGAGGGGCAGATTCCATGGAACTTACTGCCATGGCCCAGACCCACTCAGCCCAAGAAGGACTTAGGGAGAAACCACTTGATCTGCCTTGAGAGTTTACTGTGACTATGCCTCAGGACAACCCCAGTTCTAGCTCAGCTCATCATTACCACCTTCCTCTTTGTGTGTGTGTGGGGGGGGGATATGTGTGTGTGTGTGTGTGTGTGTGTTTGTGTGTGAGCATGTGTGTGCATGCATGGGCACCCATGCATCTTCTTGCTAGGGCTTAAACTCAGGGCCTGGGCTCTGTCCCTCAGTTTTTTCATTCAAGGCTACCACTCTACCACTTGAGCCAGAGCTTTTCTTACAGCTTTTGGTTGGTTATTTGCAGAAGAGAGTCTCACAGACTCTTTTAGCTAGACTGGCTCTGCATGGTAATCCTTACATCTCAGCCTCCCCAGGAGCTAGGAATAGGACAGCTTCAGCTATTGGCATCTGGCCACACCTCCTTTCTTGGCTAAAACAGAGTACCTCTCTCCCAGCCCAGAACCCATCTGCAGCTACCCCTTCTACCCCAGGCTTCAGAGGAAACATTCCCTCCCCTGAGGACAAAGAAATAGGATCAAGTTTGAGCTTTATGTTCTCCACACAGTCAGCGGATTCTGGGAGCTGATGTGAAGGTCGGAGGATCTAGGCCAGGGCAAGTAGACAATGTGTTAGAACAGAAGAGAGTATGAGAAGACATCCTTGTACCTGGATGCCAGTGGCTTATGCCTATAATCCTAGCTACTCAAGAGTGACACCTGAGGATCAATCAAGATTCAAAGCTAGCCTGGGCACTCTTCTCTCCAATGAATCACCAAAAAGCTGGGAAGCAGAGTTACCATATTTCAAGTGGTACAGCACCAACCTTGTGCGAAAAAGCTAAAGGATACCACCTAGGCTCTGAGTTCAAGATTCGTAAACACACACACACACACACACACACACACACACACGTGTGCACATACATGCACGTACACATGGTAACATCCTTAGCAGTTGCCAATGGCTTATACCATCAATCCCAGCTACTCAATAGAATGAGCTCTTACGATGGCAGCTTGAAGCCAGCCCTGGCAGGAAAGTCCATGAGACTCTTCTCTCCACTAAACTACTAAAAAAGATGAAAGGTGAGGTGTGGCTCAAGTGGTAGAGTGTTAGCTGAGTGACAGTGGCTAGGCCCTGAGTTCCAGCTCTGAGATGTTTTTTCTTAATGGACACCCTTTCCATCCCCATCCCCACAGACCATAAATCCAGATTTTGGTCATCCTATATCTCACTTCCGCTCCTGCCACTTCCACAGCACTTCCACAAGTGGCCAGTGTGTGGCCAGCACTGGACTAAGAAGTGAACATACACAAGAGGGGCATCGCAACATCAAGGCCAATGCCCCAGAACATTGAGGTATTGGCCATACCAGTCTCTCATCCCCCAGTTCCCTGGCCCAGGAATCTAAAGTCTGTGCCTCTGTATTCTGGGCATCTGGCATCTGGAATTGTCTAAAGGACCTACAGAGACCCAGCTGGGGCCAAAAGACAGACTTTCCTGTGGTAAAGTACGTTGACATTTCCTAGACTTCCAAGCCACCTTGGCCTCACCTCGCATGTAGCCCTGGATCCTCCTTGCTTGGCTAGCTTTCAGTCAGCTATCAGGTTCGAGTTGGCCAGAGCCACTGGCAACCACCTTTCCCCCACTCCACTGCTTGCCTCCAGGGAGGGACATGAAGCCAGAGGCCCAGCAGAGGAAAAGGACAGGACATTGCATGACTGAGCCCCCGCCCCCCCCTACCCTGTGGCAGGGGAGAACCTGTGCCAGCCAGCCCTGCTAACCCAGAATCCCCTGGAGGTTGCCAAAGATATGGACAACTGGACTTGGGTCCCAAAGAAAAGCTGGAATATGCAAGTCTCTGGCAATTTAAGACATATTGTAGACCCTGATAGGGGGCTAAAGGCAAGGTTGCTGCAGAGTAGGGGCACCGTCTGAGGTCAGAGAGAGGCAGACAGGAACCCAGGAAGGGGACAGAGAAAGATGAAGGAAAAATACACACACACACACACACACACACACACACACACACCACATGAGTAGCCCAAGGCCTCAGCAGTTCCTGAGCACCTGAACATCCCAACCCTTGAGAAGATGGCACTGCCATCCTCAGACCAACTGTAGACAAAACTGAGAGCCTCTCACATGTCTGGAATGGCTCATGACACAGCATGCCATTTCCTGCTCTACACACCAATATGTAGTAAACGCATCTACCTTATTTTTGGTTGTTGGTCATGGGGTTTGAACTTTGGACTTTTGCACAGTTCCTCAGCTCTTCAGTTGAAGGTGCATGCTCTACCACTGAAGCCACAGCGCCACTTCCAGTTTTCTGGTGGTTCACTGGAGATAAAGTCTCACAGATTTTCCTGCCCAAGCTGGCTTTGAAACGCAATCCTCAGATCTCAGTCTCCTGAGTACCTGGGATGACAGTTGTGAGCCACTGGCAGCACCTGGTTTCAGCGAACTTCTTACATCCAGGGGAAACCCAACTTGTCAGGCCACAGACCAAAGGCAACCCTTCACTTCAAACTTGACACCAGCATGCAAAAACATTCTTCCATGGATGGAGACAATATAATTGACACTACCCTCCCCCTCCTGTTCCCATTCGTCCACTCCCTGCCTAAGAAAGGCCACGACCTCTGGAGTTCTTGGTAAGGCAACGCCCACCATGGTGTAACTTTACATGGGCAAAACTGAGGAATTCTTAGAAATGTCTGTACACTAAGTCCAGCAGCTGGTCTCCCAATCACAGCAACCCCACTCCTTCACCATCTCTTGTAGGCAAGGGGTGTCTTTCTTTCTTGTTATTTTTTTTTTTTTTTGGTTGAGGAGCTTGAACTCAGGACTTGGGTATTGTCCCTGATGATGAATTTTGCTCAAGACCAGTGCTCTACCATTTGGTGTCACTCCTGGTTGGAGATTGGAGATGAGACGGTCATGGGACATTCCTGCCTGTGCTGGGGAAACAAGATCCTCTGGATCTCAGCCTCCCTAGTAGCCAGAATGAGAGGCATGAGCTATTGACGCATGGTTTATGGTGTTTCGTTCTGTAGAATTTCCAACTAGTCCCCCTCTAGACACTACCAACTGGTCACTCCTCTAGATCCTTCAGGGACAGCAAAGGAGAGGCTCAGAATCTGGGTAGGGCCATAGGCATTAAAGGGTCCCTTCCACATCAATACCTCTCTCTAAGCTCCCATCTGCCTCCTCTGGATGGCCTGGTCATCTGGGGCAGATCAGACCAACTAGGAATTCTAGGGCCTGCCCTTTATCCCCCCCTCCCCACCCACCTGGTATTTGAGCATTTCTGGGGCCAGCTGCTCAATTTCCTGGTGGAAGATGATGGGAGGGTTGTTGATAACTGGGTCCAAGTGGTGCCAGGGCAGAAGGTGTGTCCCGCTCCCCTCTGTCAAAGAAGGAGACACAAAAAAAAGGATGGATCTACTAAGAGCTACAGGGCATAGCCATCCAGCTGTCACCAAGGTCCCTCAGAGTGCTGTTTTATGTTGATAGTCCTGGGGCTTTACTTTGGGGCCCGGCACTGTACCCAGGCTTCTTTTGCTCAATGCGAGGGCTCTTCTACCTGAGACACGGTGCTACTTCTACCTTTTTCTGTGTATGCAGGACCTAGGAATCGAACCCAGGGTTTCCTGTGTGCTAGGCAAGCCCACCACTGCTAAGACACAATTCCAACCCTGGATAGCTGTTCTTCTGTAACCCCCTCGGGCCTGTCTCAGGACAGTCTTGCACATCTGTACCGAGTTTCTCAGCAGCAGCCCTGGCTGGAAATGAACATACTCCTCTATCTTGTCCTTTATGTATAGCATCTTAACTCTCTGTGCTTCCTGTCAGATCCTCCTTGTTAAGCAAGACCCCTTTTTAAGTGCTGCTTCTAAGAAGCCTGCTCCAATCACCCTGGCAGAGTGGGGGTCTTCTCTGCTCTGCAGGCTATTGGCCTTGTCATGCTCTGCCTTCCTGCTGGTGTGGGTTGAGAGCACACGAAGGGGAAGGCCTGGCTTCTACCACCCAATTTCTGAAGGCTCTGATACACTACCCAGGGACTGGTGCTGTATCACACTCCATGAGAGGCCACTCAAGGCCGAGGCAGTCTGGGGCAAGAAGATGGGTCCATTTCTTTGTGTGGGCTTGAACTGAGGATCTGGGAGCTGTCTCTCTGAGTTTTTGTGCTCAAGGCTGGTGCTCTACCACTTGAGCCAAATCTCCACTTCTGACTTTTTGGTGGCTCCATGGAGATAGTCTCATCAGCTTTCCAGCTTATGGCTGGCTTCAATCATTGATCCTCAGATGTCTGCCTCCCAAGTAGCCAGGATTTTAGGTGTGAGCCTGAGCCAGAGGTGATAGGCACCAGAGCCTTTCTTTTGAGCTTCTGTTTATTTCATGTCAACTAGCAAGCCCTAGTTTAAATACTCAGTTACAGGAAATCAAGTTCCTCTCTTAGGTCAGTTAATAATCCCAAGAGGTAAAATGTCTTTGGAAAAGGCTAGTCTGAGTTTGCCTGGGTGAATGTGTGTGAGTGTGTTTGTGTGTGTGTGTGTTTGTGTGTGTGTGTGTGTGTGTGTGTGTGTGTTTGTGTATGTGTAAGTTTCGGGATACCTACCCTATCTCTCCGGTGCCTCATCCTCCCAAAGGTGAGTATATCCAGGATCCCCACCCCAAGGAAGGCGGGTAGGGGAGGGTACATAAGGTCATATCGAGTGGAATGATCTGAATTCTATCCTGCAACTGAAGCCTGGAAAGAAAATGGAGAGAAGGAGAGGTTTAGAGGAACATCAAGAGAAGCCCATTACCTTTGGCTATAAGAACCAGAGAGAAGACTGAATCCATCCTTTTTGGTAGTAAGATAACAGGTGCCACAATTCATTTATTTCATTATTTTTTTTGTGAGTCCTAGCGCTTGGATTCAGGGCCTGGTTGTCATCTCTGAGCTTCTTTTACTCAAGGCTGAGGCTCTATCCACTTGAGCCACAGCACCACATCTGGCCTTTTTTTGTGTGTGGGGGAGAGTTGTTCGTTTATGGAAGAATTTCACAGACTCTCCTGCCTGGGCTGGCTTTGAGTCATGTCCATCAGACCTCAGCTTCCCCAATAGCCAGGAGGATGTGCGGGAACCACCGGCACCTGACCACCACCATCCATTTATAATCACCTAAGGTCAGTGCTGGACCACCTGCGCTGCACTCCCCCCTTGTTGTGTGTGGGAAGCAGACATGGGTGGGTTTGATATTTCAACAGCCTACGTACCTTTGAGCATTGTTCCAGGTTAGTCTGATGGCAGCTTCTTCGTCATACACAGTAATAACTTGGCTCTGTCACAAGAACAAAGGTCCCCCAGGAGGTGTCAGTTCTGGGGTCTTTCCTCTTCACACCACCTCCACTCCCTGAAACGAAACACCCCAGCAAAGAGAAATTGACATGGAGTGAACTCACTTTCTTATAAACAGGGTCTGGCCAGAAAGGTAGCAGTGGGGAATCCTGATCCAGACCAGGCTGAGCATATATTCTCTATCTTGGAAATGCCCAAGACAGAAAGTCTTTGCTCAAATGGTAGAAGACCTTAAGCCTTGAATTCAAATCCTAATATACCAAAAAGAATCAGAGCCTGGGTGCCAGAGGCTCATGCCAATAATCCTAGCTACTCAGGAGGCTGACATCTGAAGATCACGGGTCAATATTAAAAATAGAGTTGGCCTCGCCCATCAGACATCATGATGAGAAGACCCAAAGACTGACCCATAACAGTGCGCTCCATACTAACAGGGCTCTCATCCTTACTAAGTGCTGGCCATGCTCTCTGTCCCACTGGGGAGCCACCCCCTGTGGGCATAACCCCCACGTCCTTCAAGCTCCCTCAGCCACCAACCAGGCCCAAGGGAGTAGATAGCTCCAGGGTACACAGTTCCCTTGGTCTTATAATTTAACAGTACCGAGTCCCCATCAAGCATCTCACCCTTCCAGGTCCCCAGACCTCAGCCACAAAGCCCATGTACCTCCCCCAAAAAAGCAGTCAGAAGTTACCAAAAGGTCCAGCACTCCTTGTTACAGCCCACTCTACACACACATACAAACACACACACACACACACACACAAACACATCCGATAGGGGTGGCTCATGTTTGTCTTCCTTGCTACTCAGGAGGCTGAGGTTTGAGGATCACGGTTCAAAGCCAGCCCATGCCAGAAAATCTGTGAGGCTCTTATCTATAGTGAACCACCAAAAAGCCAGAGGTGGAGCTGTGGGTCAAGTGTCAGAGCAATAGCTTTGAGCACAGAAGCTCAGGAACAGCACCTAGGCCATGAGTTCAAGCCCCAGGTCTTCTACCTACAAACACACACAGACACAGATACAGACACAGACAGATAGACACACCCACACACCCACACCCACACACACATACACACACACACACACACACACACACACACACACACACACACATGGACAGCCCAGCCCAAGGCTTCAGCAGTTCCTGAGAACAGAACCATGAACTCTCTCCATTAGGATCACATCCCACCCTCAAGAAGTTGGCACTACCCTCATCAGACCTACTATAGACAAACCAGTAAGCCTCTCACATATCTGGAATGTCTCATAGTCCAGCATGGCAGTTCCAACTGTACACACTGCTGTGCAGAAAACTTAGCCCCTTCTTTTCTTGTAGCTGGTCATGGCGTTTGAACTCTGGGCCAGGGCACTGTCCCTTAGATCTTCAGGTGTTCACTCTCCCACTTGAGCCGCAGCATCAATTCCTGTTCTCTGGTGTTCCATTGGCCTTCAAGTCTCACAGACTTTTCTGTCCAAGCTGGCTTGGAACCACGGTCTTCATATCTCAGCCTTCTGAGTAGCTAGGATGACAGTTGTGAGCCACCAGCGGCTTTAGGCTTCAGCCACCTTCGCATACCCAGAGGAAACCCAACTTCATCAGGCTACAAACTTCTTGCAACCCTTCACATCAGACTTTGTCACCCAGCATCCAAATCCATCCTTCAATGGAGAGAATACAGACACAACAATCCCACCGCTGCACCCATTCGCCCACTCCCTGCCTGCCACAGGCCATGTCCTCTTGAAGCTTTGGCTTCAAACTGGGGAAAAATTGGGGAGGAAATGTCTGTACAGTGAAGCCTGGTCTCCCAACCACAGCACCCCCACACCCCCCACCCCACACACCTCTACCATCCTTTGAAGGCATAGATTTTTTTTTCTTTTTTTCCATTGTGGGGCTTGAACTCTGGGCCTGGGTGCTGTCCCTGAGCTCTTCAGCTCAAGGCAAGCACTCTACTACTTGAGCCACAGCACCACTTCCAGTTTTCTGGTGGCTCGTTGGAGATAAGAGTCTCAAGGTCTTTTTTGATAGCTTTGAACCGTGATCCTCAGATCTCAGCTCCTGAGTACCTAGGATGACAGCCATGAGATACTGGCACCCGGCCAAAGATACTTTTCCATCCCTTTCATTCTATCCCCTCAGAAAACTGAGATCTGAGGACTGCAGTTGGATGCCACCCTTGGCAGCAAAGTCCATGAGAACTCTTTATCTCCAATTAAACACCCAAAAAATTTGGAAGTGGAGCTTTTGTTCAAATTGTAGAGTACTACCTTTGAGCATCAAAGACAAGGGACAAGACCCAATCCCTAGTTTCAAGTTTTTTCTCACAAAGACCCACCCACGAAAGGAAAGCAGGTGGGCACACGGGAGCTCAAAGCTCACACAAAATACTCAAGCCTCCCAGAACAGACCCCATCCTGCTCTGATTCTCTATATTCTATGTCCTACATCATGGCAGTCTTAGATGGGACTGACCATGCACCAAGTTAGGACGTTCAAGTACAATCTCACACTGAGGATCCCCTGATCTTATCAACGACTCAGGATCTCTCACTGTCCTGCCTTGACACTGAGCAGCAAGGTGAGTTCTAGTTATCCAACCACAGGATGTGAATATGAAAGGATTTCTCAGCCAAGGGACTCAGACTGGAGGGCTCTAGGTCCCTCTCTCTCAGGAAGAAGAAAAGGGCTGATCCATCGCAGCAATGTTCTTTGGTTGTGAATTTCCTCAAAGAAACAACCCTGCTCAGACCCCATTGCCTTTTGTTTTCCCACCAGCCTCTACCCAACCCTGCCCCACCTTCAGTCAGCCCTCTATGAATCCCAGATCTGCCATGTAGACTAAAGTCTGAGCCAGCAAAGAGACCCACCTCTGCCTCTGAGAGTGGCAGACACGTGGTCCTTACGCCCCCTATAGGAAGCCTCGAAGTAACTCATGTCCCGACTTCTGTCCTCATTCCCTGGCTGTCCTGTGCCAGTGGACCACTAACCTCTGCCTCTGGTGTAGGAATGAACACTGGAGGTGTCATCTTCAGATTGAGCCATCGAAAGTCCCAGTCCCCAAGGATGTACTGCACAGGCACCCTGAAGTGGACGACAGCCAGGCAGTCAATGGTGAACCCAAGGTGCTAGGACTCTTAATAGAAGTGTGGCTGGGTCAAAGACTGTATAACTGGTGGTCTATGTTGTCTTGCAAGGTCATGGCCCCAATGTCCAGACACACCTGACCTGGGATCGTCCTCCCTTTTCATCTTCCTGCTTATCCTTTGCCCTGCCCTTGACACTCCCTCACTCCAACACCCAACACCTCCCTAGCCCTTAGACACTTTCTTATTATCTGAACAGAAAATAAACTTGCTGGGGCCCAGATGACTGAAACCTGGTGACCCACCCTGAGCCCTAGTGTCTATCCGAGGCTGCTTCCCCCTGCTGTTGGTTTCCACAGAGCTCCTAGATGTCATGAAGTTGATGAAGGCTCAGTGGCTTAGTCCTACATACTGGCTTTAGGCTCTGAAATGTTACCCACAGAGATTGTGAATGGTTGGATCCTTTGATCCAGGGACTCCAAACCAAGGCACGCATGCTCTCTTCTTTCTTCCTTTCCTTTTTTCCCCTTCGTCCTTCCCTCCTCTCTCTCTGTTTCCTTTCTTTGTCTCACTCCTGGCCTTGAACTCAGAGCCTGGGTGTCGTCCCTGAGCCTTTTTACTCAAGGCCACCAGTCTATGGCTTGAGGTACACATCCATTTCTGGCATTTTCTTTTTGGTTGTTAGTTGCATTAGTGGAAATTGCCAGCTTCAAGAAAAAACCCTGGAAAGGGTGGCATTTCACTTGTCCCAATCAAACTTAAAGGGTTACAAAGTCAGTGGTCCCCTTTTCCTTCCAGGCAGTCTGGAGCAGGTTACAGATATTGGCGTTCAGAGAGCCCTAGCTAACTGTCACAGCCTGATATTGAGCAAGCTCCAGGAAGGGAAACACACTTACCTACCACTGCCCAGCTGGAAATGGCCAGGTGGGACACAGATTGGAGACTGCAGGACTCCAGGGAGCAATGCACATGGATGCACTGGCCCAGGAGGGAATCCATGCCACCAGTGAGGGCCCAGATCCCCCTTCTCAGATGCCCACAGACACCGTCAATGCCCTGGGTAAGGTTCTCCTCTCATCCTCGGTTGTGGTGAACCTTTTGCCATGTCACAGCGTTCACCACTCCCCAGACACTCCTAGCTACACAGCCCCTGCCCTACTCCCACCTATCTTGTTCCTTAATTATGTTTGGCAGACACATTCTCAACCCTTGAATTAGCTCCAACTATACACATGAGAGCAGAATGTCTGGCTGGATCAGTGAGCTGTGGTCCCACTAGCCTCACAAGCCTTCTGGCTGAAGACAGAATGATAGGTGTCCACTCAGTTCACACAGGCCTCCTAAGAGAGACCCACGCAGGTCCAGCAGCTACTGTGGGCTACAGGAAAGGGGAAGAGGGAGGTGGAAAGAGGTGGAAATGAATATATACTGAAACCTTCCCCAAAGGAGCCATGAAACAGTGAAGGAGAAAACAAAAATTGTGGCTGGGCTCATACTGGGCATTATGAAAAAGAACAACAAATACACACATACACACAAATAAAATGCTTTTGCTCTTTTTAAATATGGTGACTTAAATATATTTTCATTTCTATCATCTCCCTGCTCTCCCAACACACACACACACACACACACACACACACACACACACACACACACACACACACACAAATCCAAACTGGTCACAGAACACTCACCATGCAGCACCTGCAATATGCCAACTGATCACTCACCTAAGCACAGTCAGGCTGTACAAGGAGAAAGATGATCTCTGTCTGTCTGTCTGTCTGTCTGTCTGTCTGTCTGTCTGTCTGTCTGTCTCTCTCTCTCTCTCTCTCTCTCTCTCTCTCACACACACACACACACACACACACACACACACACACAGAGACTTAGAGCAGTGCCTCTCCTGAGTTTGTTGGTTCCTCATCTGGGCAATGTACAAGCTCAAGCATGGGGGTTCCCTTGTAAGAACCAGGGGCTCCCACCCAAGGGGAACACCATTCTAACAACACAGAACCACCCTGCCTCTCCCTTTCCCCAGGGCCAAACCCTTCCCATTGGGAACAACCACCCTTGACTCCCCATTCACTAAAACCCTACGCCAGGACACTGTGTGAAGGAATGCCGAGACAGGTGACTCCTCAGAGCCAGGACAGAAAACAAAGCAGGTGGTCATGGTGCATCCAGAGGGCTGTCTGACCTTGGGTGGGAGCTTTGTTGGGGAATTTGATGGGATCCTAAAGGCTACATACATGGATGGACTCCCTACTTGTTGGGAGCTGACAGTAAAGCTCCAAGGTCATCTTGACCCTTTTGCTCACTTGAAGGCACGTACAAGGAATTGGCTTTCATGAAAAACACCAGGTGTCCGGGTTTGCCTTGCTATGTCTGTAGAATTTGCTTTACTTTCTAGCAGTTGACCTTCTCTTGTTTCTTTCTGCACCCTTGTTTTTATTAAAGACTTTTCTTGCTTTTCTGCACTATGGTGACCTTAGGTTACCTCTTGACTTCTAATAGTATAAATAAGGAGAGTTAAAAATAAACGGGGCTGCAGTCTTGAGCTGCAGACCTCCCGACCCCATCCTTTGTCTTATGCCTTTATTTTTCCGTCCTCGCCCCCTAAATCAGGACTTCTTTCGTTGCCGGCTGGTTTCAGCACCTACTTCCAGCCTAGATGCTTCTGGGTGACTGGGGAGGACTAGGAGACCAGATGGACCAGGAGCACCAGCAGAGGCTGGCAGAGCTGGGAAATTTGATCACCCTGTGAGTAATGTTCACAGCTGGGGTGGGGGAAGGACAGGACAGGTGTATGTGTTTCAGAGGGGGTGTGTTCCTCCCAGATAGTTACCTTCTATCTGACCCCCAGTGCCCTCACCTCCCTAGTGGGCTTGTCTGGGACCCTCCTCAGGTGAAAGCGTAACCTAACACAGAAGACAAGGGTTCACACAGCAAGGGAGGCCTATCTTCTGTATCCAACACCCATCACCTCCAGCAAAAAGGAAAAGACCTGAGAAGGCAGGTGTGGAGGTGCTGCTTCCCACCTCTGATTAAAGCCACGAGGTTTCCACCAGGGAGAGGAAGGGTGCAGATGTGGCTGTGTGGCTTCCACTGCTCTAGGCCAAGGGTTCTCTGGTGCCCCCTCCGCACCCATCCCTGCATCTGCCCTTTTCCTGGATACTGGCCACTAGGGATGGGGGTGCGATCCCGGGGTAAACACCCATCCCCCACTCCTGGGGTGTATTTGTGGCAGAGCCAGGGTGGACTGTGGGGCACAGGAGAGGCCTGGGCAGGATTGGAGAGAAGAGGCAGGAGGTGCTCTGGGTCTGCGAGGGAGGGAGGAGGGAGAGGCTTTGCAGGGTGTGGGAGTCCCCAAATGCGGGCCCATGTAGAGGCCACACAAGCCTGCTGGTGGGAGAAGCTGTAGGCAATGGCTCTGGGTGCACCCAGGCCCAGAGTGCAAGGACCAGGGGCTGGGACCGGGTCGGGGTTGCAAGTCAGCCAGGGACCTGCCATCTCCTTTGGGACAATGCGAGAGGGCACTGATCTGAGCCCACAGAGCCATGTTGGAAATGCTGCGCTGCTGGGAGGGGTAGAGGCAGCTGCAGGCAGGCTGCACCAGCTGCCACCCCTACCATCACCGCTGCCACTGCTTCCTCAGCTGCTTGCTTCCGCTGCCTCCACAACAGAAGCCGCCACCATGCTCCCCATGCCAGATTCAGGGAAGCCATGGCCGCTGGGCCCCCATGGGACTGCCCAAGGTGATGTGCCTGCCTTGCTGGATCTGAGTGCTCTACACTCCTGTCCAGGACTGTGCTTTGATTGCAGCGGCCACCAGCCACTGAAAAGGCTTCCCCTCCTGCTTGTGCTTGCTCTTTTCTCTGCTCTCTCTCTCTTTGCTCCCCCACTCCACTCCTGGGCCACCATGCAGGTGCGGCTGCTCCCCCCCATCACTGTAACCACAGCACACCCCAGGGCCCCGACTCCTCCTCCATTAGGCCCCCCTCCACCCTAGGGCACACATCCTACCCCTGGCCGCAATCACAGCCCTGACTGGGCTCTAAGGCTTCCAGGCCATGGCAATTGCAGCCTTACCTCAACTTAGCACTCCCCCCAACCCCAGTACCTGGCCCAGGGATCGAATCTCTCCTCAGCCCCACAGCTGGAGGAGACTTTCCTCCATCTCCTTCACTCCACATACTAAGCAGGTGCATGGAGTCCCTCGTGTGTGTTTGTGTGTGTTTTTGTGTGTGTGTGATTGTTGAGGATGACCTCTCAAGGACTCAGAACATAGCACCCTTTGGGATGACTCAACACACAGCACACTTCCAAAAACAGCACAAAGTACCCGTGCAAAGGACTCAGCACACAGCTCCTTTTGAATGACACAGCATATAGTACCCTGTGTAGAGTAATTAGCATACAGCACCCTTTGAAGGAGGGAGTCCATAGCTTGCAGTGTAAAGGACTCAGCACATTGCATGCTTTGAAAAACTCAGCACATAGCACTCTTTCCCAGGGGCTCATTACATAGCACCCTGTTTTAAGACTCCACACACAGCCCTTTGGAGGGCTGAGTACAAAGTACCCTGTGTAAAACACTCAGTGCACAGCACCCTTCAAAAACTCAGCACATAGAACAATTTTGAAGGTTTCAGCACATACCACACTGTGAAAGCACTCAGCACACAGCAATATATGAAAGACAGTGCAGAGCACCCTGTGTAAAGGACTCAGCACACAGCACTAAAAAAACTCAATTCATCCCTCTCTTCTCAAGGGCTCAGCACATAACAGGACCCTTTGGGATGAATTAGCACACCACACCTTTTGAAGGACTTGGCATACAGTACGTCGTGTAACAGACTCAGCACACAGCACCCTTTGAAAAACCGAGCATGGCCCACTCTTCGCAGGGACTCAGCACATAGCACCCTTTGGAATGACTCAGTAAACAGCACATTTTTGAGGACTCAGCACAAAACCCCCATGTGGGAAGGACCCAGCAAATAGTGCTCTTTGAAGGACTCAGCACATAGCTGTATGTCACAGGTTCCGCTTTCATTAGAATTAGGGTGCTTTCTTCAGTATACCCATTCTTCAGAAACACTTCACAAATCCTACTAGTTCACATTTAGCCAACCTGTGTTTTATGGGGGAGGGTCAGCTGTGGGTCTTGAACTCAAAGTTTGGGGGCCCTGTCCCTGAGCTCTTTGGTTCAATGCTAGAGCTCTACCATTTGGAGGCACAGCTCCAATTTTGGAATTTTGGGGGCTGTTCTTTGACAGATCTTATTGTGATAAGGAAGGCCAAGTTGGGTTGTCTGTGGGCAAAGGCTCTTAGCTCAGCCTGGAGCTGACCTCTCTCTTCCTTGGGCCCCTGGGAAGCTGGGCCTCCTGGAGCTCTCTTGGGCTAGGGTGGAACAGACCTGCTCTGGCATCAGCATCCAGGGTGAGCAAAAGTCAGCTTGGCCCTGGTCACTTCTCAAAATTGAACTCTAGAGGACAATGGCACAGGACCTCATATCCTGCATCTGGCCACCAGGGTGCAGGAGTCGCCCACCATAGGGATTGTACCTGCAAGTTGTGTTTACTATTGCTTCCCTGGGGTCTCCATCATGCTTCCAAGTCACCCTGGACAGGAAAATCCTTGAGACACTTACCTACAATTAACAATCGAAAAGCAAGTGGGGCTGTGGCTCAAGTGGCAGAGCAGTAGCCTTGAGCAAGAAAACTCAGGAATAGAGCCTAGGCCCTGAGTTCACATACACATACACACACACACACACACACACACACACACACACACACACACACACACACACACACACACCACATGCATGCAAATAGAGATTTCTACACTGCAATCTTTGGGTATTCTCTACTTTTTCCCCACTAAGCCTGGTGGCTGCTGGCCTAGGTGTTTGATGCATACACCACTACCTGGCATCTTCAATTTTGGGGAACAGAATGGGTAGAAGGTCATCCTTATCCGATCCCAGCTCCTTGATTTGGTCATGGTCTATCCAGGCCCTTTGGAGCTCCTTTACAAAACCGCCAAGATGCCTTCAAAAGTCATCACATACTGGGCACTGGTGGCTCATGCCTGGCATCCTAGCTAATCATGAAGCTGAGATTTGGAGGATCATGGTGCCAAGCAAGACTCTTATCCTCGATGAACCGTCAGAAAACAAAACTCGTCCTGTGACTCAAGTGGTAGAGTACCAGCCTTGAGAATAAGAGCTCAGGGAGGGTGTTCATGGCCAACAACAACAAGGAGAGGCTTTGCACGTTGGCTTTGGGATTGGCATTGGCCAAATATATTTGGAATTTTCAAGTGCTCCACGACAAAGCAGTGCCTCCTTTAGTCCCATGCTGGTCCATCTTGTCTCAACCCCTGGCCTTGTCCATGCTTTGGGTCAGCATGGCTCTGGATGGAAGGGAGGGCTCCAAGGAGGTAGATCCCAGAGCAATCACCCCACCTCCTTCTGCCATGCTCAAGTTGCTGCTTCTGCTCTTTGCCATAGACCTTCTTCCTGGAATCCATCCATGAGGTCATCACCGCCAACATAGTGGTGAGGGGTGGATCTGTCCTAACTCCGGGCAGTAAGAGGTGGAAGTAGGTCTGGGATTAGGAGCTTCCACCCTGGGTGTGGGCTGAGCCCAGGGTTGACTTTTATTTCATCCTGAGCCTTGCAGTGGTGAGAAGACAGTGTAGACTCCACATTGAGTCAGGTAAGATTGGAATCTGGAGGACCCCTTGTGTGGGGGAGGATGTGGGGCTCAGGGAGCCACTGCTGTTGATACTCCTCTCTCGGGACTCCACACTCCCTCCCTCGTTCCTCAATGGTAGAAGAGAAACTTCAACTAAGGATGTGGGAATAGGGGGCAGGGAAGTATTTTGGTGTGAAGCAGAGGTGCTTCATAATCATCCTAGCCTCTACTTCACATTTATCTGAGGAATGGCCATATGGGTTTGGGAGTGGTGAATCATCCTAGCTGCGAATATGACTCAGTGGTAGAGTGGTTGCCTAGCATGACTGAAGCCCTGTGCTTGATTCCCCACAGAAAAAGCTGGAAGGGGAAGTGGGGACCAACTGGTCGAGCACCAACCTTGATCTAAAAGAGCTCAGGGACAGTGGCCAGGCCCTTAGTTCAAGCCCCAGGACTGGAAGAATAAATCTTTGTTGGAGGCTTTTTCCCCTTTGAAAACAATGTATTCTTTGTGATAAGCATAACATGGGCCTCTTCCCTGGCCACCAATGAGCCATTAGATGTCCCTTGAGCTTGGGCCACCTCCTGGGAGCCTCTGCCTTACCCAACCCCCAGTTTAACTTTCCCATCACCCAGCAGATGGAGGCCTGAGAGAAGGCCACCTGACCACCTACTTCTGGTTGCTGCCAAGGCTTTTGAGAGTCAGTATGTCACATGGAGAGTCATTATCTGCATCAGTCTACAGAAGGGAGGGAGCACTCCTCACCTGAGCTATGGGCAGATCTGTTTCTGGGGCATCTGCAGCAGGACGTGCTCCTTGGGGGAGGCCTCTATGTGACGAGAACCCTGACCTATCCTCTGGCAGTTTCCACGCTGTCTTCAAGTTGCAATTCTTCAAAACCTTTCTGCTCCTCCCTCATTTCATCCACCACAGGCCCTGATGCATCTGAAGCAGCATTGGTGGGGGTAGGGGGCTCAGCTTGTGCTGGCATCTGGAGCCTGCTGTCCATGCCTTCCCCTGTGAGGATTGACAGCAGCTCCTGCAGCACTCTCCTCTTCTCCATCTTCTTCTGGGACAGCCAGCACACAAACTCGGCTTTCTCCCAAAACAGCTCATTCAGGACTAACATCTGCTCTTTACACGCCAGAAGGGACTCCTCAATAGTTTGGATGTGTGCTGACAGCTGGCTGCATCAATGGTGGAGCTCACTTGGTGGATTCTGGAAGTCCACCTCATCAGGCAGGTTGTGGACTAAACAGATTTTCTTCTTGGATGCCCACGTGTCCCACTTCCCATCATCATGAATGCTGTGGTGGCAGCTCATGGGGCTGGGGGCTGTAGCTCCAGCTCAGTCTGGCACTGAGCTGCCAGGTGGGCCAGGTGCCTGAAGCTCCTGTGGTATGATTTCCCCCATGTAGATATCAACCTCAGTGTATCCATCTACCAGGCAACATGGAATGTGGGCGTGGCCACAATTCTTGTATCCCATTGGTCAGAAAGAATCATGAAATAATGGGGGTGTGGCCAGAATCCTGTGATGCAGGCAGAATGGGCAGAGTTAAGATGACAGTGGTTCCCCCAGCCCCTTTCCCAGGGAACTCTGTCCAATTCAGTTGGAGACAAGCAGGTGACCTGCTTGAACCCCATGGCTGCACAAATTGTTGTGTATGTCTGTTTGTTGCCAGTCTCGGAACTTGAACTCAGCATCTGGCACAGTCCCTGAGCTTCTTTGCTCAAGGCTAGCCCTCTACCACTGGAGCCACATGGCTCTACTTCTGGCTTTGTTGGCATTGAAGTTGGACAGGGTCTCAAGGATTTTCTGGCTTAGAGTGACTTTGACCATGATCCTCCTATCACAGCCTTGTAAGTATCAAGGAGGAGCCACTGGTGCCTGCCTCATCATTGGTTTTGCTCATGTTCTTGGACACACCCGTGAGTTCCCTATCCTCAGATTTAAGTGGTGAGAGTTGGAGCCCACAGTTGGAATCCTGGTCCTGCCACTTCCAAATGGCAGGAGATCCTAAGAAACTCATTCCTATCCATATGAATACCAATGGAATGTGATGTATGTCATGATTGATTGGGCAGTTCTTGCATGATTCTAGGATAAAATTATACAAAATTGTATTCTAGGACACTGATCGATTTTAATTAATACTTTATAGAGCATTTAAATAATCACATTCATTAAATGGAGGCAGAATGAAATACCGAAGAATTGGGGATCACATAGTATAGAAATGCGATTTTTTCTTCCCGGACTTTCTATACTTAATTGCTATATACCATTTTCTGAATGTACTTTGGTATATGCAAGTAGGATATATTATACTTGATCTGGAAATCAATTATTCAAACTGTTTTTTATCAAAAATGCTTATAGCAAAATAAAGAGGTAAATCCAATTTATGTATATTTGAAGACAATGCTTGTTTAGTCCTCTTTTCACATTACCCATTCAATTCTTGAGAATAATACACATTGTAAGGAAATGCTTAGAATGTTTTGGACAAATAGGTTGACTTTACACCAGAGTTACTCTGTGCTGCATTTTGTTTACTTTATCTCTAGAAAAGCTAAATTCTTACCTTATCATTTTCCTTAGGCTTTATATTAAGGTTTCATCTCTGATGGGTGACAAAAAAAGATATAAACATTTTTTAACAGTTGTTAAATTTAGGCTAAGTAATCTAGGTACAATTATGCTCATGCAGATAGGCCTCATCAGTCATGAGACCATGACACCAAATGTTAACCAATGCTTACTGGTGTCATGCTTATGAGATTTTGTGTATTATAGACAGTGGTTATTACCATTTGTTTTGTAATCAACAAATCATTTCATGGGTTAGGAATTGATGTGAGACATTATACTCAGAACTATATTGAAGGAGGAATCCAAAATTAGTTACCAAGATATACACTTAAAGCAATGTTTTAAAAATGCAAGCTAAAGGAAATAATTTATGAAAAAGTCAACATTTACAATAAATACAGAATCAGTATGACTGATTTTTCTTTTATCCCAGTTGCAATATGGCTTGCATGATGACTTTTCTGGTTATATGTTTAGTTAGGTCTTGATATTTAGTTGAAGTTCGGTTTTTTCATATATTCATTTGTCAGATCAGAGAGGAAATGAATTCCATGCCAGAGTCAACATCCATAATAATGTTACAGTTGTATCCTGCTACTTTGCCAAAGTTTCAAATGAGCTTGAGTATCTTCGGTCTTTTTTAGATCTAACTAAATATGTGTGCAATTTTGTCAGTAGTAGAAAGATTTTTTGACCAACATTTATTAAACTATTACTTTCCAGAAACTACTACTCTCTTTTCATTAGATTTTTGTTTAGGGTCCGGTCATGGGGCCTGAACTCTGGGCGGCCTGGGCCCTGTCTCTCAGCTCTTCAGCTCAAGGCTAGTGCTCTACCACTTGGGCCACAGTGCCACTTCTGCCTTCTTTATTTTTGCTTTTGTGGTGCTGAGGAATCGAAACCAGGGCCTCATGCATGCAAGGCAAGTGTTCTACCACTGAGCCACCTTCCCAGCCCTTTTCATGAGATTTTTAATGTCATTAATATCATGGGTTGATATTTTCTTTTAGATAAACCACATTCTATCTTCTACAAAGTGTAATTTGGAGTAGTTTAAAATTATGTACACTCGGGTACACTGCTTAGATTCTACTATTTGCATATTTTGTTCTTGTTAAATCAGTAGGATTTAGGTCTCAATATGGATACTACTAGACATTCATTCCATTTCTGCATTTTTTAAAATGTCATGATTTTTGTTATTTTATTCTCTTAAATATGTGCAGATCTCACTCCACTTACAGTCACATTTCTTTTAAACAATTTGATCCATCCAAGGGATTTGCTATATTAGGTTCATCTAGATGAATTGAATTACAAATGAACACAACTGTATTTCTGAGACACAGTTATCTTTATGGTTCTAGTCAAGGGTAACATGTATTTTAGGTTTTTGTGCTTAAAAATAACTGAGCACATGCTTTTGTTCCTGAGGGAGTTCTACTTTTTTGGTTGTTTTTCCAGCTGTGGTGACTTCAACATATCTGTGCATTTTATTTCCATTGTTTTGTGTCTATATATTTTTTTCATATAACAGAAAGTACAAAAAGAATCAGTGATTTAGAATTTTTTGAAATAGATTTCTAAGACAGATACTTGAAGTTTTGTGACATCTGGGACCAGATAGGCCTTGTTAGTGGAGGGGGTAGTAGAATAACAGAGACATTGTTTGACATGATTTGAATTCTTACTCTTATTGCCTCACTATTTCAAATAGTATTACTTCAAAGTCTTTAGTGGAAATAAAATAATTTTGTCTGTATGAACTCAGAATTTTTGCTTTCATTGGGACACACTACACATTTATAATTGATTTTAACTCTAAAAACTTCTTTCCATCTTTTAAAATCACAGATGTGAATTTATGATGCTAAATTAGCATCTACTAATTTATGTGAAATGGTCCAAACTATTTTCGCTTCACACTATATGTAATATAGACTGAAATAATAGTGAGTAATATAGTATGTAATAATTAACTTTGGGGAAAGTCAATTACAGTGGATTTTGTGAGATACTGAGCAATATTAAAAATTATATTTGATTCTATTAAAAAGTTCACAGTTACATCTAAAAATAACTCATAGTTATAAACTAATGCTAGAAAGTAAGTTTGTTTATTGGAAAAAGCCAGAAGTTTCAATAAGCTTGCTTCTTAAACATTGATCTGGGCTTTGGTGGCTCATGTCTATAATCCTAACTACTCAGGAGTCTGAGATCGAGGATAGTGGTTCAAAGCAAGCCTGGGCAGAAAAGTCTGTGAGACTCTTATCTCCAATAACCCACTTGAAAACTAGAAACCACACTGTGGCTCAAGTGGTACAGTGGTATCAATGAGTTAAAGAGCTCATTGAAATCTGCGACCAGGCCCAGAGTTCAAGCTCCACGACCACCAAAAAAAATTGACATGGATTTTTACTTTATTATTTCATGATTTTTCATTGTGAAAATACATACAGAGGGGTTACAATTACATGAGCAAGGTAATGATTACATTTCTTATCAAATATTGTTTCCCCCGCCTTTGTTTCCCCTTACCATTCCTTCCCATCTTCCCCCCAAAGCAACCCAGGTGCCAAAGTTGTACAATTCATTTTCCGACATAAGTTGTTGTATATCTGATTGTTGCATGGGACCACATGTATACCTAATTAAAAAACTTGTTTTTCCCTTCTCCTCCACAAATTATACCAACATCAAATACAGTGAAAACAAGGGTTATGTCACAGGGGAGGGACATACAAAGCAACAAAGAAATCATCTTATAAATATGCTAAAAACAATAGCAAGAGAAAAAAAAAACATTTGAGTCCTTATCTTTGGGTTCATTTCACCTAACATCAACTTATCTGATCATTTCTGCTTGTCCAAGACATATACTAGTAATTGCGAATAAGGGAAACCATGAGACTTATATTTCTTTGGGTCTGGCTTACTTCAATTTATATAATTTTTTCCAAGTCTTTCAATTTCCTAATAAAATGAGGCAATTGCATTCTTTCTGATCGAGGTATAGAATTCCATTGTGTATATATACCACATTTTCTTTATCCATTCATTTACTGAGGGGTATCCGGGTTGGTACCATATTTTAGCTATGGTATATAATGCTGCAATAAACATACTTGTGCTGGTAGCTTTAGTATGGTCATGTTTGTGATCATTTGGGTAAGTGCCCAAAAGTGAAATTGAGTCTTTTGAAGAACCTCCATACTACTTTCCACAGTGGTTGAACAAGTTTACACGCCCACCACCAACACAATAGGGTTCCCTACTCTCCACATCCCCTCCAGGTTCTGTTGTTATTAGAGTTCTTATTTATAGCCATTTTAACTGGGGTGAGGTGGTATCTCAATGTTCTTTTCATTTGCAATTCATTTATGGCTAGGGAGGTTGAGCATTTCTTCATGTGTCTATTGGCTATCTTTCTTTCTTCTCCAGAGAAGTTTGTCTTTAAGTCTTTAGCCCACTTATTTATTGGGCAGATGTGCCTTTGAGAATTTGTTGTTGGGTAATTTAATTTTTTGAGTTCCAGGTATATTTTATTTATGAGACCCTTTTCCGTTGTATGGCTAGTGAAGATCTTCTTCCAATCCGTGGGCTTTCTATTGATCTTGATAGCTTTATCCACTGCCATGCAGAAGCTCTGCAATTTCATGAAATCCCATTTTGTCCAACCTTTCTTTGATGTGTTGTGTTTCTGAGTCTCTATTAAGAAAATTTTGGCCTGTGCCAAGGAGACCAAGTGTGTCTGATATGATTCCAGGACTTTGACCCATTTGGAGTTGATTCTGATGCAGGGTGATATATAAGGTCTAGCCTTAGTTTTCTACAAGTGATTAACCAATTTTAAGATCACCATTTACTGAAGAGGCTGTCTTTCTTCCATTCTGTTTTTTTAGCTCCCTTATTGAAGATTAGATGGTTACAGGTCTGTGGGTTCATTTCTAGGTTTTCAATTCTATTCCCTTGGACCTGAAGTCTGTTCTTGTGCCTGTACCAATCTCTTTTGATTACTATGGCTTTGTAGTAAAGTGTGAAATTTGGTATTGATATTCCTCCAGCACTGTTCTGTCTGATAAGGATCGTTTTTCTATTTGTGGTCTTTGATTGTTCCATATGAAATTTTGGATTGCCTCTTCTATTTGCTTGGAGAACAAGGATGGAATATTGATAGGTATTGCATTGAATTTTAGATAGCCTTGGGAAGTATTGGCATTTTCATGATGCTGATCCTTCCAATCCAGGAGCATGGGAGGTTTTGCCACTTTCTTTTTTTATGGGACTTTTTATTTTTAAGATTTTTATGTTACTGTGAAAATAGTGTACAGAGGAGTTAAAATTACATGGGCATGATAAAGAGTACATTTCTTATCAAGAATTTTAGCCTCCTCCTTTGTTTCCCCTTCCCATCCCAACCTCCCCCCGCCACTCCACCCAGCCCTCCCCTCCCGGCAACCAAAGTTTATGTTTCCATATGAATTTTTGGATTGCCTCTTCTATTTCCTTGAAGAAGGAGGTTGGAATTTTGATAGGTATTGTATTGAATTTGTAGATAGCTTGGGAAGTATTGCCATTTTCACGATGTTGATCTTTTCAATACAGGAGCATTTTTTTTTGTTTTTTTTATTTTTTGCCAGTTTCTAAGTTCTGTTTTGATTTCCTTTTCCATGTTTTTCATCATAGAGGTCCTTCACTTCTTTGGTTAAGTTGATTCCTAGGTATTTCATTTTTTTGTGGCGCTATTACAAATGGAGTTGCTTTCCTGATTTCAGCCACACTTTTCTCATTGTTGACATAAAGAAAAGCCATTGATTTATGAGGGTAATTTTATACCCTGCTACTTTGCCAAAGTTTTCAATGAGCATGAGTTATTTGTGAGTGGAGTCTTTGGGATTCTTTAAATATAAGATCATGTCATCTGGAGAGTTTTACTTCATCTTTCCCTATTTGGATCTCTTTAATGTTTTCATCTTCTTTTATTGCTATAGCTAGGCATTCTAATACTAAATTGAAGAGGAGTGGAGAAAGTAGACATCCTTGTGTCATTCCTAAGAGGACATAGCTTGAGTTTTTCACCATTAAGCATAATGCTGTTTGTAGGTTTGTCATATACAGCCTTTATTGTATTGAGGAATGTTCCCTGGATTGCTAATTTTTGAAGAGCCTTGATCATAAATGGGTTTTATATCTTGTCAAATGCTTTTTCTGTATCTATTGAGATAATCATGTGGTTCTTATGCTTGCTCTTATTGATGTGATGAATTATATTAATTGATTTGGGTATATTGTACCAGCTTTGCATCCCTGAAATGAATGCTATATAATCGTGGTGTATGAATTTTTTGGATGAATTGTTGAAGTCTATAGGCCAAAATTTTTTGAGAAGTTTTGCATCAGTGTTCAAAGAAATGGGTCTATAGATCGCGAATGAGGGGTATGATGGCTTCCTAGAATGAGTTCGATAGTGAATTTTCTCTTTCAATTTCATTGAAGAGTTGGAGGAATATTGGTGTGAGCTCTGTTTTGAAGGCCTTGTAGAATTGCATTAACTGCTCTGTCACTTCCATGCTTTATAACAACAGCATTTGACAAAGGCATACATTTTAACTGGTTTACCATATTTGGATTGTTTTCAGCAAGGACTGTCTTCATGGAATATGGTAATAGATGAGGTTTGTAATTATATAGTTTAAAAGTGCTCTAAGTTGTGGATATAGAATATCCATTTCAGTGAATAAATATTTAAATTAAATCCTATAATGTATACTCCTTCAATTTTCAGGCTAAAGTGTTCTACAATCTATCTATCTATCTATCTATCTATCTATCTATCTATCTATCTATCTATCTATCTATCTATCTATCTATCTATCTATCTATCTATCTATCTATCTATCTATCTATCTATCTATTGGGTATGGTCATGGGGCCTGAACTCTGGGCCTGGGCACTGTCCCTCAGCTCTTCAGCTCCAGGCTAGTGTTCTACCACTTGAGCCACAGCACCACTTATGGCTTTTTTTTTTGCTTATGTGGTGCTGAGGAATTGAACCCAGGGCCTCATGCGTGCAAGGCAAGTGCTCTACCATTGAGCCACCTTCCCAGCCCAAGATTAAAAAAAAATTTGGGGTCCGGTTGTGGGGCCTGAATTCTGGGCCTGGGCGCTGTCCCTCAGCTCTTCAACTAAAGGCTAGGGCTCTAACACTTGATCCACAGCACCACTTCCGGCTTTCTTTTTGCTTATGTGGTGCTGAGGAATCGAATCCAGGGCCACATGCATGCAGGCATGCGCTCTACCACTGAGCCACCTTCAGACATACACACGTACACACAGATACACACATGTGAAATATGAAGACCCAGTCTTCAATAAAAAATTTCAATAGGAATTCCATAAAATATTTAGTCTGCTGAGGTCTGATTCGAATTTATAGCAATATCTATTTGCTTCAACCCCTGGACAAGTCATTATCATTGGTGAAGATGTTGCCATTTGAAATTAGAATGTCCCAGAAAGACATATGTGTTAAAGAAAAATGACTTTCCACTTCCTCCCATGCTGTGGAGAATATGTTCTTCAGAGTGAAACCTAGGAGAACATGGAATCTCATCTACTTTCTTCTTTTATCTTTTAACCATTCTAGGTCAAAAACTTTTCTCTTTGACATACTACCCACCCTGACATTGTCTTGTCACGGCCCCCCAAAGCAATAAAACCAACTGAACATACACTGAAGCCTTCCAACTTGTAAATCTGAGTAAGCCTTTCTGCTTAATAAATGGACATTATCACTTATTATGGTAGGTTATAAAGCTAACACAGAATTCTAGTCTTTCTAACAATGTGGAATATATAAAAATGTGCTTCATTATAAAATATCTAACTCCATGTTTTATTTTGTGTTTTTGTTTCTGTAGATCTTATGGCTTAAACTCAGGGCCTGGATGGTGCTTTTGTTTTCAAGGCCAGTGCACTACATAAAATCTGATCTGGAACTCCATTTCTCCTTGTGGTTAATTGGAAATAAGAATCTAATGAACGTTTTTATTCAGGCTGGCCTAGACATGTTGCATAATTTATATAATTTCAATTCTCAGCATTGTATAGATGCTCCAAATACAATATAAAAAAAGTTTAAAACATACTAAGGATATTTGTAAAGTATAAAATGAAGGAAGAATTTTCCTTTACAAATCCATGCAAAATCTATGCTAAACTATTGATTTTTTACTGTACCTTTCCTGCAACCAGTTTGATATAGTTTAAAACTTGTCACACCAAATTTTTCTATATTCTACTGGAGATTTACTTTTTCACATATGTGTATATGTATAAGTGTATGTATCTATCTATATATGTTTCTATCTGGATTATCTGACTTGAAACTGCTTTGTTTTGCTGTTTAGCAATTGAACCTGGTCAGCTCATTCTGTGACAATATCTGTGCTCATTTTCATCATTCTTTATTTACCAAACCATTTGCCTTCTAAAATCTGCTTCATTTCCTGGGTAAGGTTACCAATCAGTCCAACCAATATCCACCCAGAAGGTTTTATATTATTTTTATTCATTTTATATTATTTTTTGGGTCCAGTCGTGGGGGGGCCTGAACTCTGGGCCTCGGTGCTGTCCCTCAACTCTTCAGCTCAATGCTAGTGCTCTACCACTTGAGCTACAGCACCACTTCCAGCTTTTTTCTTTTTAATTATGTGGTGCTGAGGAATCAAACCCAGGGCCTCAGGTATGCATGGCAAGCACTCTACCATTGAGACACGGTCCCAGTCCCCAGAGGGCTTTAATAAAGCAAGCCTTAAGGAAGAAAGATAACATGAAGTGAAAACTACAGAAATTCTACAGAGACTTGACACCTTACACATTTCTGCCTTCTTTCTCTTCTATTACTTCAGAACGCATTGACTAACACTATAAATATACTGCAATTATAACTTAAAGATCAGTGTTTATTTTCCAACCTGAAGCCTTCTTTTCCATGATTTTTGACATAAACTTTTGGGAGAGTTTTTTGATTGTGAGGGGATTCCATCCAAAACAAAGCCATGCATATCAAGAAAGTCAATGTTTTCAACTCAGAGTACTAAAGAAAAGAGGGAGAAAATAAAGGTTAGCAATATATGTTAAGCACAAATATAGGCAATATCAAGATGTTTTGAAATTGTATACTTTTACTGAATAAAGTGGCTCAAACCTGTAATATTATCTGCTTGGAAAACAGAGATTAGAAAATTCCAGTTCCAGGCAAGCCCAGATAAAAAAGAAGTTCCAGAAACTCTAAGCATTTGCTGGGTACAAAGTGTTTTGCTTGTGTTAGGAGGACCACAGTCCAAGCAGGCCCAGGAATAGTGATATTACTTCAAAATAAGCAATCCAATTACAATCTGTAGGCATGGCAGTAGCAGACATGCTGTTTCACAAGTATAGGGTTTTGGGTTTAATCCTCCAGTAACAGTAGGTACTTAAGAGTATGACAAGGTAAGAATTAGGCATGTCTAAGGTCAAGACTTCATACTCATTTTACAAGCTCTAATGAAATCTTTACCCCTTTTGCTATTTTTACAAAAATATACCATAACTTTCATGCCCAAATCAAATAATTTCCTATTAGAGATTTTTTTCCTATCCATTAAGTAATATGTTATCTGTTGAATACTGTCCCACTGAAATCATGCTAACGATAAAAAACCAAATGCCTTAAAAAGTGACTGCATTTGGAAACAGAATCTCAAAAGTAGCATTTAAGTGGAAGCTCTTCCACGAGAAGCAGAAGGCCTTGAAAATACAAGGAAAGAGGACTCAAAAGAAGAAAACACTAATCTTGGAGTTTTAGTTCCATGACCTCAGAGGAAATGTATTTACAGTATTAATGTTACTCAATCTGTGGTAGTTTATTATTACAATTATTAGCAAACACGTGTAATCTATAAAACATAAAAAGCCATTGACTCTTGGATCCCATGACTCATCTATAATGGTAGTGATTAAGAAAGGTGAGACTTGGGGGATAATGGTTTTCAGTTTGGTAGGACAGTTCATGAGGTTGTGCCTCCAATTAACTACAAAAATTTCTGGTCTGGGGAATGGTTCAAATGATAGACTGACTACTGTTAGCAAACTGAGCATGAGTTATGTTCAAGCACCAAATTGTGAGAGAGAAAAAGTCCTTAGAAAAGTACTATGAGAAATAGAATTATGAATAGGAAAGCAGAAAGAAAAGAAATAATCTTATTAATATAGAAATAGCTTCTCAATGTGAAATATGTCACAAACTGTAATATTTAGGGTTTTACTTCCTATACAGTAGAAATAAAGGGTATTTTGATTTGACAAAACTAAAGTGTAAAACTGCAATAAATAATCACATTATTATGTTTCCATAATTTAGCTTGTTTTTCTACAAATTTAGAGAATAGTGTAGCTTTGGAAAATCAATAAATGTTGCATTTTCATATAGAATTAAGTATCCTTGCAAGTGTTGCCTAAAACTGACCTACACTGAAATGATTGACATTGATAGCTTTCTCAAGATTCCAAATGTTTAGACTTTCAGCTGACCTTTCATAAAACTCATACCCCAAACATAACTTTTTAGTTTATTCATGCAATCATAGAAACATAAACATATGACCAAAATATTAATTAATTTTTTTGGAGGGGGGCTCCGGTCGTGGGGCCTGAACTCTGGGTCTGGGCGCTGTCCCTCAGGTCTTCAGCTCAAATCTAGCACTCTACCACTTGAGCCACAGCGCCACCTCTGGCTTTTTTCTTTTTGCTTATGTGGTGCTGAGGAATCAAACCCAGGGCCTCATACATGCAAAGCAAGCGCTCTAGCACTGAGCCACCTTCCCAGCAATGTTAATTACTTTTATCTGCTGCATTAATGTAGTATAACTAACACAGTTGAGTATATACCTTGAGGAAAATAAGATTCTTCCTTCGAAATACATGCTTCCAGGCACACACACACACACACACACACACACACACACACACACACACACACACACACATATTTACCACTCTGACTCAGGTTAGGCTCCTGACATTGGGTACCAGACAATCATCTAATAATCAATCTTTCCTGCCCAGACATAAAATACATTCATAATTCCACACATACAAAAATACCAGATCATTTAAAATACTGAGAATATTTAACAGAATCACCCAGTTCCTATACCATCAACTCCCTGATTTAATTCATTTATGACAATGCATTTTTCATATCATAATTAAAAATATTTTTGAGTTTCTCTGATTAGCAGACAAAAATATGTTATATAATAGAACATGTAGGTAAAATTATTTTTACCTGGGTAATCTTTTGTATATCTTATCAAAGACTTCTTTTTCCTTGCAGAGTCTGTTTCTAGCATTTTTCCCTAATGTCTAATAATACATTACAAAGGATACACTATATTCCTTAGTTCATTTTTCCTAAAGGTTATGCT
Source organism: Dipodomys spectabilis (assembly GCF_019054845.1). Taxonomy (NCBI): domain Eukaryota; kingdom Metazoa; phylum Chordata; class Mammalia; order Rodentia; family Heteromyidae; genus Dipodomys; species Dipodomys spectabilis. The sequence goes on along the minus strand of NW_024870734.1, from coordinate 144,057 downwards.
ATGGAGTTGAATCTGATTCGTTCGTTTATTCTAAATTATATTTTCTCAACAACTTGAATTATTGTTCATGTTACTCCTAAACCATTTGAAATATCAAAAAGAACTGGAAATTCACCTTGGCAATGATTTGTGAATGGCAGCAATGTTTGTGGTTGGAATGAAGGACTTGAATTATCTAGAGTGCCTTGAAAATGGCACTGTTCTTTAAAAGGCTGGTCATTTAGTAAGCTTTTAAAATGTGGTCTTCTTATTTATTCTAAGAAGATAAAAGTATGCTTTTCATCACATTCTTGCCTGCAAAGCACTAAAATCATTTCCCTTGTACAGTTTATGCCCAGCTGCTACTGTAGAGAAACCCACATCAGTTGCACAGCTATGTTAGCTGCTCTAGATTTTGAAATTTTCGTCCAGTAACCGAAGTGATTTGAGCCCATATTCATGGGATAGGCACATAACCTGCAGTTACAAGCCACCACAATATACAAAGACTACGTGCAAAATGAGGTTCAATATTCTTCTTTGTTGTTTCTTTTTTGTCTTATTGATTGTCTTTTAAGGAGCTAGAGGCTGTTTATTTCTCATTATTGTTGATGTGACTTAAATTAATTACCAGATTTTTCAAATTAAATAAAGATATATAAAAAAGACATATTCATTCACAAAATAAACATTTTCAATGATGTTTTTTATTCTAGTCCTGTTTTCAGTTATCTTCATATAGTGTTGAGATGAATCAAGCAAATGTGTAAATTGACACGTATTAAGCACACAGAACTCTGGAATCTTTGGGTTTTGATTTGTATATCAACTTCACCTGGAAAAGAAAATTATCACTTGCTTCATGTCTTAAGTAATCTACTTAAAACAAGTTTTATTAATTTTTTTCTCTTAAAATAATTTCTTTTGCCAGTCCTGGGTTTTATTATTTATTTATTTATTATTTTTTATTGTGAAAATACCCTACAGAGGGGTTACAATTACATTGGCAAGGTAATAAGTACATTTCTTATCAAGCATTATTGCCTCTTCCTTTGTTTCCCCTTCCCATTCCTTCCCATCTCCCCATTGGTATAATTTGTTTAGGGGAAGGGTAAAAATAAATGGTTTAAAAAGTGATACAGGCGGACCCATCACAACAATGAAATGTACAAGATGTTATGTCGAAAAACCAACTTTACTAGTTTCACTAATTTTATCAATAGATCTATTAATATATGGAATTGATTCATTGCATATATATTTGATTTCTTATTTCCATTGAATTAATATTACATTTATTTTACTTTTGTACATATGTAATAATGACATTATTGAGCATAAAACATTCCTATTTTTCATTTTGGTTGCCAAAATGGAACTATTAGACATTTTGAAAATTTAAATCTGAAAATTTCACTAGGACTTGAATTGTGTTACTTACAATTTTAATGTTAAAATAAAAGGCATTATTAAATAGAAAGCAACATTATAACTTATCATACTTTAGTGCCTGAGTTGACTTTATGATTAAAAAACAATTATATTTATATAACATGATATACATACTCAAACAAACTATAAAACATGGAAACAGAAGTCTCCTTTTTTGTTTTGTTTTTATTGTTCTTTATAGTTTGTGATGATTCTGTCTTTACCTTATGCCGGTATATTCATTGAAGGTCTTCAGGAAGGTGAGGGGTGGGGACAGAGCTTTAGGGAAAATGGTGAAAAATTGCAACAGTGGAGTTAATTGAACATTTATGAAGGTGAACTATTTAACACATGGATGGGGACAGGAGGGAGGGACTAGGAACAAGTGAGGGAACAAAGACATTTCATAAAAGGAAATGTACTCATTACCTGACTCATGTAATCGTAATCCCTCTATGAATCAGCTTAATAATAACAACAGAGAATTTTTTTTTAAGTCAAACAGAATGTTACTTCTTAGAATTCTAGAAGATATTTTGTTCACTAGTTTGAGCTGGTTGAGTCTATCTCTGAAAATAGCTACGTTGACATTCATTGGGCAAATTTCTGAGTTACTAATAGATAAAAGTCAATTATGATTGCTTGTATGGTTTTTTAGACTCTGATTTATTTACTTCTTTAATCTAATTTGTATTATTTGTCTTCTGATTTTTGGTTTGGCTTGTTCCTTTTTTTCAATGACCTAGTGCTGTGATACAAGATTGTTCTAATTTATTGCTGTACATACTCAAAGCTATAAATTTTCCTCTGAGTATTGCCTGTGCTGTTGTGTCCCAGAGGAGGTAGTATTTTGTGTGTTCACTTCCACTGAATTCCATAAACTTTGGAACTTCCCTCCATATCCTTTCAGTGACTCACAGATGATTTAGCAATGTGTCATTCAGTCTCTGTGAGTTGCAGAATTTTCTGTGATGCCTTTTGATGCCAAGATCTAATTTGGTCCCATCGTATTCTGACAGGATACAAAGAGTAATTTCATTTTTATTTTGGAATTTTCACAGATTTTCCTTGTGATTTAAGATATATATTTTGGAGAACATTCCATGGGCTGCTGAGAGAGATATATTTTGTGATGCTGGTAGGTGAAATATTCTTTAGCTATCTATTAGGTATAGCTTGTCATTGCAGTTATTTAGCTCTGAAGTTTTTTTGCTAAGTTTTTACCTGGTTGGCCTGTCCAGAGTTAAGAATGATGTGCACAAGCAACAAACAATGTGTTTGGATGTATGCATATTTTTAGGTTAAGTAGTATTTAATCAACTTGGAAGCCCTAGGATTCAGGGCATTCTTATTTAGAATTGTTATATCCCCGTGATGGAGGGTTTTCTTTGTCAATATTTAATGTCCTTCTTTGTCTCTTTTTACTGTCATACCATTTTTAATTTAAAGCCTATTTTATCCAATGTTTGTATACCTACTCTGGCCTGCTTATGAAGTTCATTTTTAATTTTTGAACCCTAATATATGTATTCAAATTTTTTTTCTTTCTGCGATTGTTTCCAACATATTTATAAGATTATTTCTTTGTTGCTTTGTATGTTTCTCCCCCATGGTATAACCCCTGCCTTCACTGTATATGATGTTGGTATAATTTGTGGAGGGGAAGGAAAAAACAAATTGTTTAAATAGGGATACAGGTGGACCCATTGCAACAATGAGATGTACAAATCGTTATGTCGAAAAATGAACTTTACAAATTGGGTGAGGGGGTGGAGGGGTGAAGGTTGATTCGGTTTGTGGGGGGAGGATGGGAAGGGATGGGAAGGGGAAACAAAGGAAGAGGCTACAAGGCTTGATAAGAAATGTACTCATTATCTTGCCCCTGTAATTTTAATCCTTCTGTACAGTATTTTCACAGTTAAAAAAATAAAAAAGATTATGTATAGAAGGGTTACAATTCCATAATCAGATATCGGGCACATTTCTTTTGAACAGTGTCACCTCTTCCGTCATGTTCTCCCAGATTTTCCCTTTCAACCTTCCTCCCCCATAGGTTGTATAGTTCATTTTTTTAATTTTAGTTTTTATAATTAGTGAGTAAACGTTTAATGAGACATAAGATATTTACATAATCTCAAAGTACCATTCCCAGTTTTTCATGATTACAAAAGGAAAAAGGGAGTAACTTCACTGAAGGATGCTGGTAGTATAGTTCATTTTTAATGTAGTGTTTAGTGAGTAGCACTGCTAGATTTGTTCACTCTTTGTCCCACCATTTGTGTTTCCCCTTGCCCTTTACAAACTTACATATAAGACCAAAGGTACAAAAATCAAAACAGCAACAGACGACAGAAGGAAAAGCAAAATAATAAAACTATAATCATTTCTTGGAGATCATTTTGCTGAATATTATTTTATATGATAATATTCATATAGCTATTGAGCCTTTGTGATCCTCTTCCAAGGGCATCCTCCGTTTGATCTCACTGTATAAATTTTTAGACTCCCATATAATTTATCTTGTCCAAGCCTAATGTTTTCTCTTTTACCATCCAAGTTTGTTTACTTGTAAAATTATAGGCACATTCTAATACAACAAATGAGCGAAATCAGGCAACTTACACACACCCACACACACAGATACATATGCACATATGCACATATATACATATATATACAAAATTATTGATCCCTATTTACAAGTATGTATATATGTATGCATGTATACACGTATACATACAAATATAAACATAAATAATCAAATTCAACACTTAGAAATAATAATGTTAAGTGAAATTAATTGCACCCAGAGAAACTTACGTTGCATGATTTTCCTCATTTGTGGTAGATACAAGGGGCTTATAAAGGTAAAATTATTTTTTAATTAATTAATTAATTAAATTTTTATTGTGAAAATACCGTACAGAGGAGTTACAATTACATTGGCAAGATAATGAGTTCATTTCTTATCAAGCTTTATTGCCTCCTTTTTTCCCATTCTCATCCTTTCCCATACTTCCCTCCTTCTCCCCACCTGATCTCCACACCAAAGTTGTAAAGTTCTTTTTCGACATAACAACTTGTACATCTCATTGTTCCAATGGCTCCACCTGTATCCCTAGTTAAACGATTTGTTTTTGCCCTTTCACTCCACAAATTATACCAACATCAAATGCAGTGAAAGCGGGGGTTATACCGTTGGGGTTAAACATACTGGATGGTATGCAAGCAGGTACAAATGAATTATCTGAAGTGTCAGAGTCCATAGTTAGTGGAAATACTATTATGCTCTTAAAAGATTAAGTCAAAGCCCAACAAAATAAATACCATTAAATGTGTACTGCAAGAGAGGACAGTGAGGGGCAGTGTGAGAGGGGTAGGAAATTGAAGCGGAAAAGGATAGAATACAGGCAAGAAAACATTGCATACTTCCCAGAATTGAAATATACAAAGCAAGGGGTAGTGTGAAATGAAAGTGAAGATGTTGAAGTGGTAACACAATTCCAGGTGCATTGTACACATAAACTGCTTTGTTAAATGGCAAGTAATTCCATACATAACATAATATTTAGATACCTAAAGACTGGGGTTAATTGGGAGGAGTGGATGAGAGTATTGAAAGAGGTGACATTCATCAAGATGCACTGCATCCATAAACTGTTTCAGTGAATGGCAACTCCTTTGTACAACTACTTAAAGATACTAAAATAGTCAATAAATTATGATAGTTGAATAGAGAGTTGCCCCTCAATTATTTCTCATTTAAAAATATTTTTAACCTGGAGGTTTGGAGAATAAAATTCAAATAATAAAACATTATGAATCTTTTTTTCTGAAAATTTGAAATTTAAATCAAAACTACTTTGCTTTTTGTCAACCATTGGGCTGTTATAAGACAATACTTCAAAGTAAGTGGCTTAAAAACATCAGGAGTATATTATCCATACTCTAGAAGCTTGAACATTGATTATAAAAATGGTTATACAAATGAATTCCTTTTCTTATGGCGGTCTAATTTCTGGTTCATTATACTTTATTTGCTGGATGTTCACATAGCAGAGTAGTTTTACTGGGTTTCTTTTATCAGGATCATTATTTCAGGGTCATCTCTGAAAGGGTGATTATAATGTAACCAGACAGGGAAATACAATTTCAAAATGAGTATCTGGAAGGAGTTACATCGTCCAATATATTTGGCAACTTTTGCTTTAACTCTCAGTGTAGTTTATCATTTGGATATAATTTCATAGAAAATAATATCTTAAGGACAAACCCATATCATGTCAATTATGTGAATGATTCTTCTTACAAATGGAATAATTATAGTGATGGCAAAGTGAAGCATGATTGTTTAGTGGCTCTTGAATTACATCAGAGGTAATCATTTAAACATGGTGCAACCTTTCTAAGCCCTTCTGATGTATTCGAACAATCTCCATTGATTTAATTGCTTTCAGAAATACAGATCTCCTTTGATTTTAATAATGTCTGCTATTAGGGCTCCCACAGACACCAAAATTAGAGGATGATAATTTCTCTGATAAAATACATAATATAATTGTTATAATTAATATAACATGAAGACTGTAATATTATTAGCATTATAAATACTAGTGTTCATATTATATAATACATTGACAGCCTTTGGTTACATCAATTTTTAGAATACTTATAACTAAATGTAAATTGTTTGTAAATAGTTATTTCATAATGTATAGAAAATGAGAAAATGATTTTTTCTTGTTTGTTTGTTTTTCGGTCCAGTCATGGGGCCTGAACTCTGGGCCTGGGCGCTGTCCCTCAGCTCTACAGCTCAAGGCTAGTGCTCTACCACTTGAGTCACAGCGCCACTTCCGGCTTTTTTCGTTTTGCTTATGTGGTGCTGAGGAATCAAACCCAGGGCCTCAGGCATGCAAGGCAAGCGCTCTACCACTGAGCCACCTTCCCAGCCAGAGAAAACGATTTGTGTGCATATTTACTACAGATGCAAACATTAACGTGGTTATTTCTGATACTACATTTGTTGGTTTCATTCATAGATAGAGAACAGGCAGAGAAGTGACAATTGCAAACTTGCATTTACTAAAGGGTTAACTTACATGAAATTTTTGTTGGGCTAAATAGCAGATTTTTTAAATTAAATTGTGTTTATCCCTTCCTTCATTCATTCCATTTTTCTTTCCTTCATTCCTTCATTTTTTCCTTCCTTCCTTCCTTCCTTCTTTCCTTTCTTTTTTCTTTTTTTAAAATATTTTATTATGAAAATCCTGTACAGAGGGGTTACAATTACATGGGCAAGATAATGAGTACATTTCTTATCAAGCATTGTTGCCTCCTCCTTTGTTTCCCTTTCCCATCCCTTCCCAGCCTCCCGCCACCCCCCACCCAAGTTTCCCCCACCCCACCAAAGTTGTAAAGTTCATTTTCGACATGACAACTTGTACTTCTCGTTGTTGCAACGGGTCCAACAGTATCCTTATTTAAACGATTTGTTTGTCCCCTTCTACTCTACAAATTATATAGACATCAAATACAGTGAAAGCAGGGGTTACACTGTGGGGGAGGGACATACAAAGCAACAAAGAAATAAGGGAAACCATGGGACCTATGTTTCTTTGGGCTTGGCTTACTTCACTTAATATAATTTTTTCCAAGTCTTTCCATTTCCTAACTAATGGGCCAATGTCATTCTTTCTGATGGAGGCATAGAATTCAATTGTGTGTATATACCACATTTTCTTGATCCATTAATCTATTGAGGGGCATCTGGGTTGGTTGGTTCCATATCTTAGCTATAGTAAATAATGCTGCATTAAACATATTTGTGCTGGTAGCTTCAGTGTGGTCTTGTTTGCAAACATTTGGGTAAATGCCCAAAAGTGGCATTGCTGGGTCATTGGGGAGCTCTATGTGGAGTCGTTGAGGAACCTCCATACTACTTTACAAAATTGTTGAAGAAGTTTACACTCCCACCAACAATAAAGTAAGGTTCCCTTCTGTCCACATCTCCTCCAGCATCTGTTGTTATTAGAGTTCTTGGTTTTTGCCATTCTAACTGGGGTGAATTGGTATCTTAATGTTGTTTTGGTTTGAATTTCTTTTATGGCTAGGGAGGTTGAGCATTTCTTCATGTGTGTATTGGCCATCCTTCTTTCTTCTTCAGAGAAGTTTCTCTTTAAGTCTTTAGCCCACTTATTTATTGGGCAGTTGTTTCTTTGAGGATTTGTTGTTGGGGGATTTAATTTTTTGAGTTCCAAGGATATTTTATATATGAGACCCTTCTCCATTGTATGGCTAATGAAGAACTTCTTCCAATCTGTGGGCTTCTGATTGATCTTGCTAGCTATGTCCTTTGCCATGCAGAAGCTCTACAACTTCATGCAATCCCATTTGTCCAACTTTTCTTTGATTTGTTGTGTTTCCGGGTCTCTATTCAGAAAATTTCAGCCTGCACCAAGGAGACCTAGGGTTTCTCCTATACCAACCTGTAATATTTTCAGATTGTCTGCTTTGATTCCGAGGTCTTTGATCCATTTGGAGTTGATTCTGGTGCAGGGTGATATATAAGGATATAGCTTTAGTTTTCTACAAGTAGTTAATCAATTTTGCCAGCATCATTTACTGAAGAGGCTGTCTTTCTACCATTCTATTTTTTTAGTTCCCTCATCGAAAATTAGATGGCTAAAAGTCTGTAGGTTAATTTCTTGGTTTTCAATTACATTCCATTGGTCCTGAGGTCTCTTCTTGTGCCAGTACCAAGCTGTTTTGATTACTATGGCTTTATAGTAGAGTTTGAAATTTGGTATTGATATTCCTCCAGCTGTGCTCTTTCCGTTGAGGAGCGTTTTTGCTATTCGGGGTCTTTCTTTGTTCCATATGAATTTTTAGATTGCCTCTTCTATTTCCTTGAAGAATGAGATTGGAATTTTGATAGGTATTGCATTGAATTTGTAGATAGCCTTGGGAAGTATTGCCATTTTCACAATGTTAGTCTTTCCAATCCAGGAGCATGGAGGTTTTGCCATTTTCTAACTTCTTGTTTGAATTCCTTTTTCAAGTTTTTAAAGTTTTCATCATAGAGGTCCTTCACTTCTTTGGTTAAGTTAATTCCTAGATATTTTTTTTTTGTGGAGCTATTACAAATGGAGTTGCTTTCCTAATTTCAGCCACACTTTTCACATTCTTGGCATACAGAGATTTTGGGCGGTTAGTTTTATACCCTGCTACTATGCCAAAGTTTTGAATCAGCTTGAGTAATTTGGGAGTAGAGTCTATGGGATTCTTTAAATACAAGATCATGTCATCTGCAAAGAGGGAGAGATTTATTTCTTTCCCTATTTGGATCCCATTTATGCTTACATCTTGTTGCTGTATCTATACATTCTAATACTAGATTGGAGAGAAGTGGAGAGAGTGGACATCCTTGTCTTGTTCCTGAGTTAAGAGGAAATGGTTTTAGTTTTTCACCATTAAGTATAATGCTGGCTGTAGGTTTGTCATATACATCCTTTATTGTATTGAGGAATGTTCCATGGATTCCTAATTTTTCCCAAACCTTCATCATAAAGGGGTCTTGGATCTTGTTGAATGTTTTTTCTACATCTATTGAGATAACCATGTCGTTCTTATCCTTGCTCCTATTGATGTGATGAATAATAGTTCATTTGCATATATCGAACCAGCTTTTTGTCCCTGAAATGAATCCTGTTTGATTTTGGTGTATGATTTTTTGGATGAATTGTTGAAGTCAATTGGCCAAATTTTGTTGAGAAGTTTTGCATCAATGTTCATGAAAGAAATGTGTCTATAGTTCTCTTTCTTTGATGAGTCCCCGCCTGGTTTTGGGATGAGGGTTATGATGGCTTCATAGAATGAGTTCAGTAGTGAACTTTCTCTTTCAATTTCATTGTCGAGTTTGAGGCGTATTGGTGTGAGCTCTGCTTTGAAGGCCTTGTAAATTCCGCTGTAAAACCATCTGGTCCTGGACTGTTCTTAGATGGGAAGTCTCTTATTGCTGTTTCTATTTCAATGCTTGATATGGGCCTGTTAAGATGGTTAAATTCATCTTGGTTTAGTTTCGGCATGTCAATATTTACTAGGAAAAGGTCCATTTCTGCCAAGTTCTCAAACTTATTAGCATAAAGTTTTGAGAAGTATTCCCTTATAATGTTCTGAATCTTGGTTGTTTCCATGGTGATGTTTCCATTCGCATCTCTGAGTTTATTTATTTGGGTGTGTTCTCTTCTTTTTCTGATAAGATTTGCTCAGGGTTTGGTAATTTTGTTAATTTTTTCGAAAAACTAACTCTTTGTTTTGTTGATTCTTTCTATAGTTTTTTTTGGATTCTAATTCATTTAATTCTGATTTAATTTTAATTATATCTTTCCGTCTACTGTATTGGGGTTTATCTTGCTGCTATTTTTCAAGGAGGTTCAGGTGTCTCATCAAATTGTTGGTTTCAGATCTCTCTAATTTGTTGATGTAGGAACTCAGAGTTATAAACTTGCCTCTGAGTACTGCCTTTGCTGTGTCCCAGAGGAGCTGGAATTTGTGTGCTCCTTCCTTCCTATCTTTTCTTCTTTGCTTCTGCCCTCCTTCCCTCCATCCCCACCTCTATCTTTCTCTCTTCTTTCTTTCCTTTTCTTTGTTTCTTTCTTGGTTTCTTTGTTTCTTCATTTTTTTCTCCTATTCTCCCTTCTTTTCTTTCTTTTATTTAGAATAATTCTTAAGACTATAGAAACAATACCAAATGTTGCAATCCAAGGTGTTATGAGGAATTATAACTATTAAGTAGATTGACATTAATTTTAATGACCTATGCTATACCTTAAAACATATTGTACTAAAAACCACTTCACAAAAGTTGAAGTATATGTAACAAATATTACTTTTCATGATATTTTTTATTTCTTCAAACAAAAATAAGAATCGTTTAACTAGGGATACAGGTGGACTCACTGCAACAATGAGATGTACAAGTCATTAGGTCGAAAATGAACTTTACAACTTTGGTGCGGGATGGAGGAGCGGGGAGTATTGGGTGGGGATTGGGGGGAGGATGGGCAGGGTTGGGAAGGGGAAACAAAGGAGGAGGCAACAATGCTTGATAAGAAATGTACTCATTATCTTGCCCATGTAATTGTAACTCCTCTGTACAGTATTTTCACAATAAAAAAATAACAATTTACTTAAAAAAGAATTTAGACATAATATTGTATGTGTCTCTGTGTGTGTGTGTGTGTGTGTGTGTGTGTGTGTGTGTGTGTGTGTATGAGTTTGTGTGTATGTGTGTTGTTCTTTTTATTTGAACTCAAGGTCTATCCCTTACTTTTATTCACTCAAGGATAGTGCCCAAACATTTGATCCACAACTCCACTTCTGGCTTTCTGTGTGTGTGTGTGTGTGTGTGTATTTATGTGTGTGTGTGTGTGTGTGATTGAGATGTGTCTCACAAAATTTCTTGCCAAGGCAGGCTTTGAATCGCAGCTTCCAGTGTACAGAGGATTAGAGGATTGAGATACACATATTCAGCACATAATATATCTGAGAATAAAAAATTGAGGGCTGGGAAGGTGGCTCAGTGGTAGAGAGCTTGCCTTGCATGCCTGAGGCCCTGGGTTCGATTCCCAGCACCACATAAGCAAAAAGAAAAAAGCCGGAAGTGGCTCTGTGGCTCAAGTGGTAGAGCGCTAGCCGTGAGCTGAAGAGCTGAGGGACAGCGCCCAGGCCCAGAGTTCTGGCCCCACGACTGGACCAAAAAAAAAAATTATTTGAAATCCAGAGGTCAATTTAACAAATTAACATTTAGATATTTATTTAGTTACTAAATCTGAACCTGCACTGTGAAAAATATTTTCATTTTTATTAAAAAATATACACTCGAAGGTTTAAATGACAGAATCTTTGGACAAATTGAAATACTCTATTATTCAAAAGCTACAAAAGGATCATTAATCAAATGTCTCATGTAAGCTAAAGTCAATAGGCTCTGTCAGTCTGAAAGAAACAATTTGTTATTAACTTTAAATTTTTTCTACTGTGGCTACATGATTTTCTATTGCTTTTGCCCTAATCTTTTTTGACATAAAAATGTAGATTCATACATTTTTTGAGTATGCAGAAATCTTAGTTACTGGTCATGTATTTCTGAGGTTCAAGTACCAAGTCATTTCAGAGAAACACTGAATTTTATGTATTTTATGTCAACACTGATTTTAAGAAATTGAATCAATCTCAATATGAGATAACTAAAGCAAGATATATGACATATCCAATTATTCCTAGAGATTTGAATATAACTTATTGTTGAATTGGAGGAAATCCATATTATAACTACTCTCCTTATAAGTTATAGTATTCATTTTTCTTTCAACTTGAAAGAATGAACCTCATTAAAGATGACAAAAAACTTGAATAAAAATGCCATAAAATAATGAAAAATTCAACTCATTATGAGTTGAATGAAATAGTAATTTTTGAAAATCAAAAATGAAATATCTTGAAGCTTCCTTATCTGTTAAATAAAATGTATTTGCATTCTAAATATTTCATTCATCTCTCCAACAATTGTATAACCAAACCAACTCCATGCCAAATAGTTCCTCTGATTAATTCAAGTAACTATTTAGGAACAGTAGTTTTCACAATTGTACAGAAATATCTACCCCCCCATTCTAGAAATAGAATCTGATTTCATAAAGGATAGGGATTAATAATTAGTTTTCACTATGTTACCATAAAGAGGTGGTGAACATTTTTAAGTGGGCACAAATGTAGAGAACAAATGTAGGTCACTGAGAACTTGTGATCAAAGAGGACAATAAGATCAAAGACCTTTCCCCCTTTTTCTTCTGTTTCTTCTCTATCTCCTTCTCCTTTTCCTTCTCTCTCTCTCTCTCCCCCTCCTCCTTTTTCTCCCTCTCCCACTCCTATTACTCCTCTTCTTTACTTCCTGGCTTCCATGAATAACATACTCCATCGCATGTTCCTGACATGGGGTACTGTTCCACCACCAACCCAAAGCAACAAGGATAAAAAACATAAAATGAAATGTATAAAATCAGAAGCCAAGATCAATCTTTCCTCCTTTTAAGTTGATTTTATAAACTATTTTGTCATATTAATAGGAGACTGACATAGCATGCTCTCATTTATCATAAGGGATAAGATTTACTGGAAAAAAATCTGACCAACATCACCCTAATGAAATGATAGATTAAATTAATATTATATGATTGCAAATCTACTTTAAAATTTCAGATATATATCAGCAAGAGCCAAAAAATTCACCACTATGATTTGCTATGAAAAGACAGAAGAATTCAACCTGTTCCTCAGGGAAATTAACCTATAATTGGCAGTATTTTCAATTTTAAGAATGATTTAATAAGACTGAAGAACAAATTTCAACTCAAACTGCGGGTAAACAACTTTTGAATTCTATCTATATTTGGTTCCTAAAATGACTTGTATTTTATTCTAATAATATTTTTAATTAACTTTAAGTACATGATTGGGGGTTGCTCTTTGACCATGCAGTTTATAAATAGTGTTTAGTGAGTTATTTTGTTTTCCTTTTTTCTCTCCTGAGGTTTGAACTGTAGGCCTGGGTGCTGCCCCTGAGCTCTTATGGATGAACACTAGAACTCTATCACTGTACGAAAGGCAGCACTTTCAGATTGTTCTGAGTTTTGATTGGAGATAAGAATTTCACAGAATTTCCTGGCTGGCTTCAAACCTCAATCCTCAGCCTCCTGAGTATCTAGGATTACAGGCATGAGCCACTAGTGCCTGTCTTAATACAATGCTTCCTTCTTTTTTTTGGACAGTCCTGGGTCTTGAACTTAGGGTCTTGACAATGGGCAATGTCCTTGAGCTTCTTTTCCTCATACTAGCACTCTACAACTTGTGTCACAGTGCCAATTCCAGCTTTTTTGTTTGTGTAGTACTGAGGAATCAAACCAGGGCTTCACACTACCACTAATTCTACCACTAAGCCACATTCCCAGTCCAGTACAGTGCATCTTGATGATCATTTTCCCTCATCCTTCTCAATCCTATCTCATCCCTCAATTTACATAATTTTGTAGAATATTCAGTGACTCGCAATATCATATATAGTCATTTAGAGGATATGTCACAGATCATATTTTATTGATAGTCTCATTCATCAACATACTAAACTCATTACAGAATTCTGTGATTTTAAATCCTAAATTACCACTCAGATTCACCCACTACTATTCTAAAATTTTTCGTAAGGTTAATGCAAATGCAATCTGTAATACTTCGATAAAGTACAATGATTCTTAGAAAGTTAGAGTTGTACTATGAACATCACCTTCAGTTCTAGAACATTTTATCGTCATTACCCTCTCAAAATACTCCAATATTTATTAGTAGTCACTTCCTGTCATCATTTCAACCTACCCTCCATTGACCAACCATTACTTCATAGTCTACCACTACAGATGTGCCAATTTTAAAAAGCTCATTTAATTAGAAAATGCAGTATATTTCATCCATTTCTCCCATATAATATTAGTGTTTCCCAAGTAAGTTCAAGTAAATTTTTCTCACGGATAGAGCATATTGTTTTGTATGCATGTGTATAATTGTATAATGTCCTCAATGGTCAGTTCAATATTTTATTATAAATTATTGTAAACGGTTTTGCTATGTATATTCTTGTACATGTGTCTCATTGGGCATGTGTTGAAATCTATTTTGGATATCAAATTATGATTCAAAATGCTGGAAAATAAGAGCAAGTATATGTGTAATATCTTAAAGATTTCCAGTATGTTTAACAAACTGACTATATCATTTTAAGTTCTAAACACCAATGTATAAGGATTCCAATTTCTACATAGTGGTTGTGCAGTACTATCATATTGTTGTTTCTATTTCCACTAATCTCTATATATATGCAATGTCTAGGTATGTTATGATCTTTCCATATGTTCTTTGGTTGTTGGTATATTACAGAGATATATATTTGGACTTCTTGATAACTTATTCAGGATGGTTAAAGTTTTTCATTGGCATTAATATGATCTTAATAAATTTCTGATTCAAGTCTCTTTAAATAAATGTATATGTATAAACACTATGTGTACATATGCATATATTCATACTTCTTAGGTGTATATATACAAATAACTATATATATGTATACCTATATATGAATATACAGATGTATACATACATGTATATAGACATATATGTATATTATTATTTTCATTTGTCTCTAAATTATAATTTTACTTTATTTGCCAAACATGTCCTTTATTGACTTTACTTTAGCATTAAGCAGTCTTAAAGATAGGCTCAAGTCTAACATTTTAGTATTATCTTAGATACCAATGGCCTTCTAATTCTAATGAGCCATGAGCCCTCAGTATGTTGACCAAATTTCTTAGTTTGTTTACACAATTACTATAAGTATGTATTTTCTCACTTATCTTTGTTTCATTCACCACGCAATCTGTATTTAGCCTTTATGTCATACTTGAATACCAATGCCTTTGGAAGATATTTATTAATTGGTGTATATTAATTGCATGAAGAAATCTTATTGAAATATTTTGCACACTCATATATTGATCAAGGGCCTGATTAACCTGTTTCTGTCTTTTTCCATTCCCATTGCCCCTTATTTTTCAATGGTTTTCTGTGAATGACTTTGTGCTATCTCCACACATCGCCAAAATGTATTTCACCCACCATCATTAAAAATCATACCATGCTGAATATAAAGGCAAAAATCTGAATAAATGGAGACATATATTTTTTATGGATTGGAGGATACATATTTTCTCCCACTTCCTCGTCCCTTTTTTGGTCATTCTTGGGGCTTGAAATGTGGGCCTGGGTACTGTCCCTCAGCTCTTCAGCTCAAAATGATTGCTCTACCCATTGAGCAACTTTGCCACTTCTGGATTTCTGGTGGTTAATTGGAGATAAAAGTCTCACAGACATTCCCATTCCAGCTGGCTTTGAACCACAATCCTCAGATCTCAGCCTCCTATGCAGCTAGGATTATAAGTATGAGCCATCAGCGCACAGCTTCACAATTTTATTTATAAGTTTTTGACAATTTCTTAAAACACCTGACCAACACTCTTTGACTCATTGACAAAGGAAAATAAACTGGAATATATTTCTCTCTCCAATATTAAAGCTGTTAGTGTAAAATTGTTATATTTGTATAGGAAATATTATACAGCTCAATGGGAGTGTAGGGCACCAGATTAGAGGAACATACATATTATCAAGGAATATTTAATAAGAATGTAAAACCAAACACTTGTGGAATGACATTCTCTTTAATAAGTGGTGATAGATTATACAGTATTGGGGAGAATTAAAAAGTGATCGTTGACTTAAATATAACAATTAATTCAAATATTATCTTAAAGCAGGTTTTGAAGGTGGCATATAAAACAAAAAGAGTGATGTAAATATAAAGCAAAGGAAGATGTTTTGATAATTTTTGAGATGAAGCGTACTTAAATATGGCATTAAAATTATATGAAAGGAAAACTTTATATAGTAGTAATCAATAAAATTGTAAAATAATTTAGTCTATGAAAGGTCATACAAGTAGTGAATAGAAGTTGGTAGCAGGGTGCTCATATATCACAACCTAGCAAATTGGTAGGTTGTGATTTGAGTATTTCTGTTTGAAAGCAGCCAAAAAAAAATAAAGTTCTTGAGAATCTTATCTCTGCTTAATCAGCAAAAAAGCCAGAAGTGAGGCATGACTCAAATGGTAAATTGTTAACGAAATGCAACAAATCTCAGGGTCCCTGAGTTCAATCCCCAGGACCATACATACACGTACAAAATTAATAGTAGTAATACTAATAGTGAGGATGATGATGATGATGATGATGATGATGATGATGATGATGATGATGAAGGGTATCCATAGTCAAGGATAAAATAGTTGCAAATTCTGTACCTGAAGAATGCCTCAAATCTAGACTCTACATAGAACTCTCAAAACCTAATGTTAAAAAAATCAATTGGAGGACTGGGAAGGTGGCTCAGTGGTAGAGTGCTTGCCTTGCATGCCTGAGGCCCTGGGTTCGATTCCTCAGCACCACATAAGCAAAAACAAAAAAAAGCCGGAAGTGGCCCTGTGGCTCAAGTGGTAGAGTGCTAGCCTTGAGCTGAAGAGCTGAGGGACAGCGCCCAGGCACAGAGTTCAGGCCCCCCGACTGGACAAAAAAAAAAAATCAATTGGAACCTAGCAAAGTACATCTTGTGAAAAATAAGCACAAGAAAAGCATCATCAGTCATCAAATGAATGCACATTAAAACTAAAATTACATCATAAAACATGTATGAGAATTACTTCACATAATACAATAATGTCCATAATAAGTGCTATAAAGAAACAGAGAAACTGGATGCTGGCAGGAATGTCAAATGGGAAAGCCACTTCTGAAAACATTTTGACAGTTTCCTATAATATGAAATATGCAACCACCCACAGTATAGCACAGGAATGGAGCTCTTCCGGCTTTGGCTCATGGAAATGAAATGTAACATTCACCCAAAAGCCAAAACACAGATGTTTATAGCAGCATTATTTCCTCTAGTCATAAAAATGGAAATCAGTTCAGGCTTTCCTCAGGTGAGTGGGAAATGAATTGTGCTACATTCTATAATGACAGAACCAAAGGCAACTCGTGGGAATACAATATTAAGGCATACAACAACTGGCAATAATCTACCAAAGATTTGAAGGCTTATTTATTGCATGATCTAGAAGCTGGAGAAAAAAAAATGTGTTGGTTGCCAGAATGAAACAGGTTTTGGATGAGACAAAGAGAAGTAGTGGGTTTAATTATAAAAGGGAAGCATGAGACAGACTCATTTTTGGTAAAGAAACGTATCTATAAATATATATTAATATAGAGTTGACAAAATTTTATTGGACTTAATATGTGCACAAAATTATTAAAACAACTGGTCTGCATAAGTTGCTTGTGAAATATTAATGTCCTACTTTTCATGTCATAGTTATAAATATTTGAAGAAACTGGGAAAATAACCAATGGATTTCTCTGTGTTTTTATTATAACATCATAAAAATCCATACTAACCTCAATAGAATTTAATATCTAGAAAATAGAAGTCAATATTGAGTGTATACATTGTAAAATAGTCTGAGTCCAAACATGGAATGAAATGTACCTTGCTAATTAGAAGGCAGAACTGTAGAACACTGACATCCAGGGACAGCTCTGACCAAAAAAATTGCGAGAAACTACAAAAGCAAAGACAGCTAGATATAGTGTAATTTCCCTGATACCTCACATTTGTGGAAGCCATAGGTAACAGATTATTGCTCAGCGAAGGCTTGGCCAAAAGGTAAGACCTCATCTGAAAAATAATCTAAAGCAGTCAGAGCCTTAGCAGCTTCAAGCATCAGTAGTGCCAAAGGAAAAAAGAGAAGAAGAAAACAGAAAACTAAAGGAAAAGATAGAAAAGGAAAACTATTACCTCTTTATTCTTGTAGTTTCATGTCATTATATACAAGAATTGAGAATAATTTGTATACTGTTTTAGGATTCAGGCCTCTCTAACATGAAAGCATTTGTAATTATTTTATTATTACTATTTATTAACTTATTATGCTTTCTTGGAGATTGAACCCATGGCTTTGTATATATTAGTCTAGTTCTACAACTGAGCTCTACCCAAGCTCTCTTGTATAGTTCTGGAAATTGTTTATGAAGTTTTCAATAGATAGCTACTCTACTTTTCATCTTATTTTTTCTTTTCTCTTCTGCTTTTTCCTCTATGTATTTTAGATTTTGTTTTAAAAACTTTCCTCAATTTATCTTCTAAACTTAGAATTTTGCTTCGAGATTACAGGGAAGTCGGCTATTTTTATGGCACCTATTAAAATTATATACAGATATATGTATTTCACATGCATGATTGATTTTTAGAGTTCATTACAATATGGTCATATGCACATAGATATTGAGTCATTGTGATCCTCTCCTCAGAATAGCTTCACTTGTTTTCACCATGTGAATGCTTAAAGTGCTGTTAGTTAATCATGTCCAACTATATGTATTTGTCGTTTACTAACTACTGGATTAACTTGTATATTTATGGACATATTCTAGTTATTACAAATGAGGAAAACAATGCAGCATATATTTAATTAGATCTAGCTTATCTCACTAAACATCATTTTTCCCAGTCTTTCTATTTCCTCATGAATGGGGTAGTAACATTCTTTCCAATAGAAGCACAGAATTCCATAATACAACAGAATCGAATACCCAGAAATGAATCCATTCCTATAGGCACATAATCTTTGATAGAGAGCCAGAAACAGGATGGAAGAAATACAGCCTCTTTAAAAAAAATGTGCTGGTAGAGTTGTCTGTACACAGAAAACTGAAGTTAGATCCTTATATACCTCCCTGCACCAGAATCGATTCCAAATGGATCAAAGACCACAATGTAAGTCAGATACTTTGAAAATGTTACCGGAAGGGTTAGGGGAAACATGAGGGCCCCTTGGCATAGGTCAAAACTTCCAAAGGTCACGAAGCACAACAAATCAAAGTAAGTCTGGATAAATGGAATTACATCAAACCAAATCAATCATTTGTCAAACTCAAAAGCCATGGAGAAAAAAGACATAGTGTAGCACAGATTTGTGGGAGCACTTACTCCCTTTTCTAACTAGGTTATTTACAGTGGATTTACATGAATATATGAGTTTTCTGGTGGAGATTATAATGAAAACAAGTAATGCTAAGACATAAATAGCATGTGAAATGAGTTGTAGCTGGAGAAAGGGAGTGATTAAGACAGTGGGGTTTAGTTCAAAGACTTGGCTTGGTGTCAACTAAGTAAGGCAAGGGAAGCGGGTAAAGCAGCAGTGGTTATAAGCAAAAGCTCTGGTCTGAAACCTCAAAATAAAGACCCTTGTCTATGTGAACCAAACAATCTCTAACATGAGGTTGTATTTAAATTACAAAGCACAAGTTTAGATTTTTGCAGAATGGGATTGTGCATATTCACAGGCAATGTCTACTATGACAGGTAATCCAATCTACTCTTTCACTTGTTTCCCAATAACAAGGTTTCAACACAAATGAGTGCAATGAGAGTGTACAAATGAGACTTTGATTTTTCCCTCTCATGAATTAAAATTCTGTCAAATGAGTTCTGTCCTCCAGATGTTAACACAACATATCTCAGTAACTTTTCTACTATTTTTCTTCATTATTGATGCTCATAGTACTTTTTATTATTGTCTTCTGCGCATATGCCATTTTTAAGGCTTGAACTCAATGTTTAATGTTCTCCATTGTATTTTTTGCTCATGGGTGATGACACTATTCATTGAGCCACATCCATACCTTCTCCTTCTTGCTGGATAATTGAAGATAAATTTTCACATTTTTTTTCTGTTTGGACTGACATTGAACCAAAATGTTCAGGTCTTACCTCCTGAGTTTCTAGGATTCTACTCATGAGCCACTAACACCTATCTTTTCTTTACTGTTATTTTAATTATGTGGTAGAAGAAAGTGGAAGTATATTTGTTTTAAGTGTGCAATTTTCAAATACAAGTTAGAATCAACTTGATATAATGTAACTGTTATCAATTTTAACAGTTAAATCAATAAATACTACACATTCCCACAGAAATATAATTGAAAACAAGAGGTATAATTGTTTTCCTAAAACAAGTAATAGATTCATGAATTTCTTTCTCATTACAATTCATGTTTTATATAACTTTAATTAGCAGACTTCCATGACTAAAAGTTAATATATTAATTTTATACCATAAGAAGCAAAGTGATTATAGCTAAAAATAGACATTTCATCACAGCCAAAAGATAAGGTTGAGCAGCCTCACTAAAAAGAAATGTTACATACAGAAACTAATAGATATGATATAGTTTGATTATTACACAAGTTATAAATGAAGGGGATTACCATTCCATACTTCATAAATGTGTAAAAAATAATTATGTAGCTAAGTGCCAGTGGTTCATATTTGTAATCCTAGCTACTAAGGAATCGCACAGCTCAGAATCATAGTTCAAAACCAGCATAGGCAGGAAAGTCCATGAGACACTTATCTCCAATGAGCCACCAGAAAACTGGTAGTGGCTCAAGTGGTAGAGCACTAGCTTTGAGCTGAACAGCTGAGAGAAAGCGTCCAGGCCCAGATTTCAAACCCCAGGATCGACAAAAATTAGAAATAAACAAATATTTTGATGTAAATGTTAAAATCTATTCTAAAATTTAAATCTTCACTAGATATAATAGTTTACATAAATGTAGGGAAGTTTTTTGTAGTTTTAGTTGTCATTGAATCAATTGTGTAAATCACACATTTCTCACTCAATTCATATTTACATGTTTGTATACTTATATGTCATAAGTATAATTAATGATAAGTGATAGCCAGTGCTGTTTAAGGAATCTCCCTTGGCTTTCTAACATTAACTCTTCTACCCTAAAATCGATATGCCCTCCAACGTTGTCAGAGGTTTCATGAGTTACTCATCTCATTGAAGGAGAAAATTATAAGCCATAATCATTGTTTGGAACAACTGTCACATTTACATGCATTTCACTTAGTTTAAGAACCATTCCAGTAATAGCAAAATGTCTTCTGAGCTTTTCAATCTCTTAAGTGATGAAAATCTTTAATTATACATCTATTTTTTTGACTAACATCCTATTCCTTAGAAAGATCTTTTTGTGTAACCCTGTGTTCCTGATTAGAGGATGGAACAAAGGCAATAATGAAAATAACCAAGGAAAATACTTGAAAGCATTTTATAAAAGCAATCACAGACATTCCTGTTTTCACTGGTTTCAATGAGAATGTACATTAAAGTATGACATTTTTGTTATCATTTAAACTTCAAATAGCAATGTAGAAGGGAAGAGAAAACTTTGTTTGCAGGTACTTTGACTTTGAACAATTCAACATAAGCATAATGGATTTATCTTGTTTTTCTGTGTAGTCGCCAAAATAATGGAGAGCAACGGCCAAAGGCAGGAAAACACCTAAGCCAAAACGGTAAACTTTTGTCTATAAAAATAATTGTGAGGGTCTGACTCTTTCAAAATCAGGCTTGCAAAGAGGAAAAGTGTATTTGCTTTAGTGTGAACAATAAAAATATAAAATCCTTTATTAATGTTTTGCATATCTTGACTAGGATTTCTCATGTTGGAGAAGAGGAAAGGTAAGAAAAAAATCAAAATGGTTTGACTATTCACAAAAATCATTCTTATTTATCAGCTATAGCAACACAATACCCTTGGTTACTCTTAGTATCATTCTTTTTTTACATTTAGAAGCATTATTTGTTGCTGGGATATATGCTGCAAACCGTTGAGTATTAATAAATAGTCATTACTTAAGAGAGGAAAGTTGCTGGGTAAACAAACCTAAAATATCAAAGAGAGAATAGTGGAAACTATTTTCTAGCTATATCATAATCTTTCGGTGTGGAGTTTGTTTCCCATTGTTCCAAGGGATGCATTTTTGTTATCTTCTTTTTCAACATCTAGTGATCGTATAACATCCTATACCATCCTGGGATTGTTGTATCTTTACTGGATTTTCTATTTTCTGTTGCAAAGTTAGGAAGGATAAAAAATTGAGTTTCTGTTTTACCTTATTTTTTATTACTTTAAAGAGTATAATTCAAAATGACATAAATTATCTTTACAATATTAGGAGACAGATTTCATTTCTATATTCTTACCCTGGTCTTCTACATAACTTTAGTACTTAATGATCCCCAAATGTGAAAATAAAGATAGGGAGCTTTTTATTTAGATATTATTTATAATTTCAAGACTTCATTAATGCAAGGCCCTTAGTAGTATGTACACCACACATGTGTACAAAGCCAGTGGCAACTTTTTCTTATTCTCAGAAACTGGGACATGTGGTGTCCCTGTAGTTGCATAGGGAAAAGGCTGTAGTTGACTTAGTTTACTCAGTCAAATCTGTTGTAACAAATTTCTACAAGTTAAGTGGCTTGTATAATCCGTATTTATCATTTTGCAGTTCTAAAGGACAGAAATCTAAAAGACGTCTCACTAGATTAAAATCGAGTCACTGAGAGAGCTGAAATACTTTTCAGATGATTCTAGTGCAAAAATGCACTTACTTCCGCTTTCCAGAAACTTCAGAATCTGGGTTGTTGTCTTTTCCTTTATCTTCTTTACATCTTTCTGAGGTTTCTTACCGAATCATGTCCCTTTCCAACTACAGCTGGGACTTTTAAGTACCCATTTGAATATAATTTTCCCATCTGATAATTATTCAAATTTGCGTTCCTTGGGTAATGAAGGGTGATTATTTTACAAACTTGTATATATATATATATATATATATATATATATATATATATATGTATGTATAAAATGCAAATCTACATTTGAGGGATTAGATATTTCAGGACGATAGATATTTTGGGAAGGTATTTTGCTGCCTACTACAGTGAGTGTGTAGCATTCTTTCTACTATAAGCTGTTATCCTTTCATTAAATTTGAACAACATATTTCTTATATGAAATATAACTAAAAATTTTAGTCCCTGAAAGCAAATAATCTTGGTTAAAACATTCTCATGTACTAAAATCTCTAAACCCCAGAGAGCATCTCCTGAAGCAGTACAGGCACTGTCAATTTTGATACATTTTGTTTAAAATCTTCTCTTTTCAAGAGAATTTGCCTGCTATTATTTTGGAATTATAGTTAATATTTATTTGACAGTTATTTTTAAAGAATGCACCACCCAATACTGGTTCTCTTTTTCTAAGTTTTTGTAGTCTAATCTATTCCTGAAACACAGCTATTTGAATTACATGAACTGCTTATTGAATTTGAATCAGTGTGGATAGAAAAAGAAGAAAAAAGATGTCTCTGTGTGTATTTCACGTTAAAAATGTAACTACCAGCTATTTATCTTAAAATCATTTTTTTCATTATATTTCGATTCTGATCAAATTTAGCCTCTCAACTCAAAAAATAATGCAGTCTTATTCAAACAGCAAATTACTATTTATTTTAAAATTATTTTTAAAAAATTTTAAAAATTACTATTTATTTTAAAAACTATTTAAAAAATTAGCCAAGGCAAATGGTTTATTAGATATTTAGAGTCATGTTCCCACCCTATGGTAGAAGCCAGACAGGGAATAAAATCATATTTTTATACTTCCTTAAGCTACTCTGATTTACTTCACCTATTTTTGAAAGAATGAAATTCTGGCTTTGAAGCCTTTTGCTTGATATCTACTATGTGCATTCTTACTTTATTAATAGGAGAATTTGGAGAAAGGATGAGAATTCACACTAGAAAATGTAGAAGAAGAAAAAAGGAGAAATCTAGACATTTTGTTCTTCCTCATCTCAATGACTAGGTCTGGATAATGATTGTGGATATTAGATACAGTGGTCTATAGTGATTAAACACATGTTTAGCAAAAGATAACCACACAAGTGATCACATAGAGAATGCTTATTTATATATAAAAAAGAATAGCACCAAACAGGAGAGAATGTTTATAAATAAAACAAAAAAATTAATAGCATCAAACAGTAAATGTTATCTATTTGTTTAGTGCTATACTCACCTATCATAAATGTATACAAGAATGGCAAGAAACTAACATCTTAATATCATATTCAATATTAGCTTAGTTCTGCCTGTTTATATATATATATATATATATATATATATATATATGTGTGTGTGTGTGTGAGTGTGTGTGTGTGTGTGTGTGTGTGTGTGTGGCTGTATTTGAGTTTTGCCTCTATTTCACATGCTATATTCTTCCACTATATAAGCTGAAAGAAGACTCCCTTTAGAAATATGCTGTTTTTAGGGCTAATGGAAAATAAATCATCTGTTAGACACAGACAATGGGATAAAAATCTTCCCCTAGAAATACCCTTTGACCACTTCTGGTTCATTTTTGTAAGCTGAAGTAAGTCACATGGCCCATCTTGACATTGCAGAGTAGAGGTAAATCTCACCTACAGGAATCAGGACAGAGAAATATGCCAAATATACAACACTTGTGATAAAGAGGAAAAAGAAGAGAACTATAATACAATCAATCATACTTGCCATCACATGTCTCTGCAGGAAGGAAGTATTATGTACCTTTGTTTCTAAAATTACTGAGATCCTCAAATCATGATTTTATGCTTGGATGTTACAGGAATTAGAGAATATTTTGATACTGAGGCAGCATAAAATCTCAAAGAAACCTCGATTAATCATTTCAATACTACATTTTGTTCTGCTAGGAGAAGAAACCATTTTATATACAATACTTTATACTTTCTTACCTAGTATTTTTTCCAGAAATGGATTTTGTTATTCTCCACCAGAATAAATGCCTTCATTTATCTGCATCTTCTGCAGATAGCATAGTCAATTATATATATGTGGATTTCATCAGTAGCACTTTTTAAAAATGCAAAAAATGTGAACAGGAAGCCAATATACATATTTTTCCACCATCACCTTCCACATTCTCCTTCTTCCTTCCTAGGAAACACACCCAATCAATAAAAAAGTCTTAGATATTTAGCTCTTGACCTTGAAAGTGGAAGCAGAATGTTATGGATGTCTGAGATGACTGTTAATGGTGTTTTACATAATAATGTCATATGTAACAGCCCTATGAGTCCTGCAGGTCTTAACACTGTACTTCTTTAGTGATGTGATAGGAATGTCAGCTTACTAAACTTAGTATTGTTTTGCACTTCTTTTCTACCACCTGGCCAAAATTATAATACAAAGTAACGGAATGAAAAAGTGATGCCATCTTAAGAAAGTCATTTAGGGCTGTGGAAATGTGGCTTTGTGGTACAGTTATTGCCTAGCGTGCATGAAACACTGGGATCCATTGCTTAGTACCACATACACAGAAAAAGAAACACTGGAAGTGGTACTGTGGCTCAAGTGGTAGAGTGCTATCTTTGAGAAAAAAAAAAACTCTCAAGAACAGTTCCCTGGCCCTGAGTTGAAGCTCCAGGACTGGCAAAATAAGTCATTTTGTTAGTAAATGCAAAATAACCCATCCATAGAATATATAATTGCTCCTTCCATACTGATACCTGACAATAGTCCTTAATTCATGTACTTTACCTATATTTAAAAAAAAACTTTGTTGAGTAAAAAAAGTTTTGTTAATAGGTCACGGCAAGTAATGACAGGAATGTGTTTAGATATCAGTTGAAAAATAATCCTGGAAATTCAAAGATTCCAAACTTTTGAGTGTTCACAGCTAATCACAATGAGAAGGGTAGTCTAAGTGAGATTTTGGAAATATTTTTATCAAGCATGGCACCAAAAAGGCACAGCATAATTAATAGTTTTGACAGAAGGGAAGGAATAACTCCAGATGGAAGGAATAAATGATAATAATAACTAAGTTATACCAAAAACAGTTCTAGGGAACCATTTTCAGTTATTGAAGAACTAGTTATCAACTAGGCTTATTCCTCATCGCCTTTGGCATTCTAAAATTCTTCAGCTAGTTCTTAATATCTCTGAGGTAAGTTTTATATCCTTCTTTCATACCTGATCTCCTTTGCTTTCTAAAAATCTGTCTTTCTATATTTCTCTTTGAACAATTTCTGAACAATTCCCTATGAACAAATTCCTAAACAGTATGAATTAACTTCCTCTCTCCCAGCACTACAAACAAATATTTAAGAGTTTTAACGGGACCATTTCAAGTAATATACTGCAAATATCACTACAATATCATGTGTATATCTAAAATTCCCTTGAAAATAATAAACTCTACTTTCTATTGAAGGTTAGTTATTTTATTCTAGGAAAGTTTTGGAAAAATAGACAGTATATCTTTGAAGTGAAAAAGGTCAAAAATTAGTAGCATCAAAGTTTTAGAAGGTGTCTGTCTTCAGAAATATATATATATATATATGCACATATGTGTGTATAGAAAGACATACATTTTTATAGATTATTTGTCATCATATATATATATATATATCATTATATATCTAAATTTATGTATAGAAAAATGTACATTATACTGAAACAAAAATCTTAAAATATAATTAAAATTAAAAAAATACATCAAACCAAGTGCCAGTGACTCATGCCTATAAATGGAGCTGTTCTGGGTAATGAGATCTTAGAATTGTTTTTGAAACTAGCCCAGACAGGAAAGTACTTGTTAGATTCCTATTTCCAATTAACCACTAAAAACAAGAATTAGCTCTGTGCCTCAAGTTGTAGAGTGCTGGAACTGAGCATAAAAAGGCTTAGGGACAATGCCGAGGCCTTATAAACAACAAAACAACAACAGCAACACAATATATTACATTAATTTCACAAAAGCATCTTTTAACTGCAGTGAACATTTCTTAGAAACATGAATACATGCCTCTGGAAAATGTTAAGTAAAAGTATAGAATATTTACATCTATGTTAAATACATGACTATTTAAATTGTTTAAGATATTTAGGTAATGATTAGGAATTAAGAATAATGATAATATATTGAGACTGGTTTTTATTCTATTTTATAATAGTAATAAAATGATATTTGTAATGATTACGTAAATTACTTTTATTTGGTATTTGAATTATAATAAGTGATAAATATTTTTATGTGATTTCCATAGGAAAGAATCATTTTCTTAATGGTATCAATTCTTTTGTAATTTCAAAACATTTAAGAAAATTAGTCCAAGGTTTATGCTAAGGCTATGTTTGTCCTAATTCGTAGGAATTAAAATTCCAAAAATTCAATGGATATTGCCATTCAGGAACATCTTCATGGGTACTAATATTGGAGTTGCTTAAGTGGAATTGTTTTATTTAATTTGTTATTTTCACAAATAAATCATGATGATTATGTATTTTGCATCTTTTTTATTGCTAATGGCTCTTACATTGAGAATAATTTTTTCCTAGCAAAGTAGAGAAAAGCAATTGGATTCAGCATGTAACATATGGCTTTCATAAAATGCAGATGCACAGATTAGGGCCTTCTGTCATTTGCTAAAAGTTTCTTCCAGAAAATGTTATCAATTACTTATAAGTGATGCACAATTCCCAGGTATTCTAGTTATCACATACACTTTTTGATTGAGTTATCTCTGCATAAACTCAAAATAAACAGACCAAAAAATTCAAAATAAACAGAAATCAAATATTTGTTAAAAAAGTTGTAGTTTACAAATAGTTTTTAGCCAACACCGAAAACATCTTTTTAGATATTCTGCAATTTTTGTGAAGTATTTTTAACAATAGTTTTTTTTTTGGCTGACATGTAATTCACATGCCATATATGATCTCCATCTATAGTATACATTTTAGTGCTTTGGAAGTGAATTGTACAATCATAGTTTTGCCAAGCCTAATTTTCACAAACTTGCGATTCTTCCAATAGAAATGCTGTAAATTTTAGAACATACATTAAAATAGATATAAAATTCACTTACAAGAATTTGTCCAGCATATATCCTGTCTAGTGTGTCTCTTCAAAATTCGTTTTTGGGGATCATTTCCAGGGTCTCACACAGACTACTCAAGTGCACTGTCAATAAACTACATTCTCAAGAGGTTCCGGGAAGATGGCGGAGGAGAAGCTGGAATCTGAACAAACTCTTGCATAGAAAACAGTTTCAGAGTTCCAGTGAACAGTCCCAAGCCAGAGAATCACACCAAGTGTGCCATCACAAGACAGAGAGTTAGTCAAGAGAGGGGAAGCCAAGCAGACACATCTGAGCGTCTGCCAGCAGCTGCTGTTGCGGCAGCAGGGTCGCAGTGGCAACCACAGCCGCGGCCATATCTGAGCGCTCACACAGAGAGTCCGGGACGAAGGAGCCAGACGCAGCGGGCGAGCGGATTCTACTCAACACCAGCAAGAACCGACAAGGAGCGGACAACTTCATCCTGCACTTTGCAGACCAGAGACGACCCAGGATCCAAGACTCGGCGTGAGTAGCCCCACTTCCTCACTCCTTCCCAGGGAGCAGAGGAGGGAAGGCCACCCCTCCCCCCCCCAGCACCGGTGATCTCCATCTTGGATACCGACAAAGCTCGGAGGAGCGGCTAGCTCCAGCTCAGGCCTTGGAATAAAACCAGTCATTTAGCAGGTCACAAGAACTTAACGGCGAAGTGACCTCACAGACTCAGTTCCATCCAGGGAAAAGTCACCCAGCTCAGGCGCCAGCCATTGGAGTGGCTCTCCTCACCGGGTAACCAGAGCCAGAGGCTGCCCCTCCCTCTAGCAGCCATCACAATCAATTGAAAAACAGAAACCCTGAGAATGGCTCCAGGCTGGGTGCTGTGAGTTTTTTTTCACAAAATAGCCCCAGGGAAAAGCTACTGTTTGTTGAAAGGCCTCAACTCTACCCAGAACCTAGCCTCATCACTGCATCAACCTCTTTTGTGATTCTCAAAGCAGATCACCCTCCCAGTAAACTAACCTGGGAGGGAGGTGGAATCTCAAAATCTTGGGTAAAGCAGAGCATTTTTCTGCCTGTTCCAACAAACTGACTTAAGAATCCAATCAAGCCACAGGACCTCAAGCCAACCAGAGACTCCAACCACACTCTGGTTACAGACAAAAGGGAGATACAGGACTCTTCCCACCCCTCCCCCCCCAAAAAAAAATCAAAGAACTTTTTTTTTTTCTTCTTCTTTTCTTTTTTTTTTTTTGTTTTGTTTTTTTTTTTTGTCCTATGTTACCTTATATATATAAAAAAATTTTTTTTGCTTTTCTAAAACTTTTATTAATCTTTAATTTTTGTCTCTTCTGAAAAAATAATTGTTTTCCATTAACTTTTTTTTTTTTCTTTCTCCTCTTATAATTTTTATTTTAGGAATACGTGAATGTGTGTTTTCCTTTCTTTTCTTGTCTTCTTTCTCTTTTTCTTTCATTCTTAATTATCTTTTTGTTTTTTGTCTAGCTCTACTGAATCTCTGATCATTTCTTCTCACTCTCCTATCCTTTCCATCTTTTCCTCTTTGTTCTTCTTTATATGACTTAACTCTTGTTCTGCACATCCTCAGATAAACCCGTAGTTAACCAGTAGACCCTATCCCCCATTGTGTACACACTTAATCCACAAACTTATTACTCAATTCAAAACCTCTGAGACTTAAATTCATTAATAGCAGTACTACCTCTTTATACCTATATAATATTTTAAGAATTTTTTTAAAGTTTTTCACATCTCCTCTATGTCCCTCCCTTTCTCTCAACATATTCATATACCTCTATAAATAGATGGTCCTTTAATCTCTAAAATAACATTAATTTTTATGTTCCTTTTTTTTTCTGGTCTCTTTTCATTCCCCTTTCCCTTTCTTCTTTTTCTCTCTCTCTCTACTTGCATCCTACCCAACCTATTTCCTGCATTGTGATTAGGACATAGTTAACTCTCCCTGTGCCTCCCCACACCAATCTATTCCTATTTTTTACCCACATCTCTCCCTAACCCTAATAATTTCTGGTTTTCCAAATTCTTCTCTGCGGTTCGAAGCCCTTTAACATATAGTTGTTTGATGTCGAATAGATGTATCTGTTGAACTAGATTGTATCTGTAGACTATTGACTGTACAAATGCAAACTTTGGTTGATGGTTGCCTTAAGATAGTGTTCTAGCACAAAACTGGTGATATCTTCATCTCAAATGGGCAGAGTGAGCCGGAAAAACACAAGAAAAATGGCAAATTCGGGTATCTCAATTCCCAATCTTGATAATCAGGGGTTAGAAGAGATAATGAATAATCCAGAGGAGAGTTCCCAAACAGCTCTACAAACACTGGTGGCAAACATGATAAATGAAAAGTTTGACAACGTACAAAGGACTCTGTATGAGCGTGATAGGGAGAGAGAGGAGGCATCCCAGAAGTTTATACAGGAATATCATAAGCGTGAGGAAGCTACTCAAAAACTGATACAGGATTTGCGTGAACAACTTGAGAATACTCAAAGAGAAAGGGAGGAATGGCGTGAGCAGGCTGAGAACACTCAAAGAGATCAGCAGGAATACCACGAACGGGAGGAAGCTAATCAAAGAGTAATACAGGAATTGAGAGACCAGGTAGAGAACACACAAAGATCACTAAAGGCATTCATGGAATCCATTAACAAAGAGCTGAAGGAAGTCAGGAAGACCACAAAGGGAATGCTGAATGGAACCCAACAGAAGGAATGGGAGCCCAAAGAAACCATAACCAATCAACTAAGCGATTTGAGGACAAACACTGAACACCAAATTAAGGAAGTAAAGAAATTCATACAAGACCTAAAACAGAGCTTCAACAAAGAACTTGAAGCCATCAAAGCTGACCAACTAGAAGGAAAAGAGATAAAAAACAAAGTAGAGAGTCTTGACAGCAGGTTAGACCATGTAGAAGATCGAATCTCAGGGATTGGAGACAGCCTAGATATTATAGAGAAAGAACATACAACCATCCAAGACAAGTCCAAGAAATATGATAGATCTATCCAACACCTGGAAGACACCATCAGAAGGCCTAATCTAAGGATAATGGGTGTAGAGGAGCACCTAGAAACAGAAGTTAATGGTCTAGGAAATTTGTTTAACAGGATCCTAGCAGAGAACTTCCCAAACATGCAGAAAGATAGGCCTGTCCAGATACAAGAAGCCTTTAGAACCCCAAATAGACCAGACCAGAATAGGACATCCCACCGCCACATTATAATCCACACAGGATCAACTCAGAACAAGGAAAAGATCCTTAAAGCTGTCAGAGAGAAAAGGGTAATCACTTATAAAGGGAAACCAATTAGAATCACCTCAGATTTCTCAGCAGAGACAATCAAAGCAAGAAGAGCCTGGAATGATGTATGCCATGCCCTAAAAACAAACAACTATCAACCAAGAATACTGTACCCAGCTAAACTCTCCTTCATAACTGAAGGCCAAATAAAAACCTTCCATAGCAAAGAAAAATTGAAACAATACATCTCCACCAAACCAGCCCTACAAAAGATTCTTAAAGATGTCCTACACATAGAAAACCAACAAGACCGCTATAAAGGCCAAGAAACTGCACCCAAACTGAGAATCCAAGAACCATAGGAAGAACCCAGGTTTCGCAGCCCCCAAGAAGGTAGATAACATGGCAGGAACTCCCAAATACCTCTCAGTCCTATCTCTTAATGTTAACGGACTGAACTCTCCAATTAAGCGACATACACTGTCTAGTTGGATTAAAAAACAAGACCCTTCTATCTGCTGCCTGCAGGAGTCACATCTTGCCCGTAAAAACAAACACATTTTCAATGTTAAAGGCTGGAACAAAATCTACCAAGCAAACGGACCGCATAAACAGGCGGGAGTTGCAATCCTAATATCAGATAAAATAGACTTCAAATTAAAATTCGTGAAAAGAGATAAAGAAGGTCGCTACATACTAATTAAAGGATATCTCCTTCAGGAGGATATTACAATTCTAAATATCTATTCGCCAAACAATGGAGCACCCAAATTTATCAAAGAAACACTACTTTCCCTCAAATCCCATATAGATCCAAAGACATTAATTGTTGGGGATTTTAACACACCACTCTCCCCACTAGATAGATCAACTCGGCAAAAACTCAACAGAGAAACCGCAGATCTAAACAGCTGCATAGATCAACTAGACTTAACAGACATTTACCGAACATTTCACCCAGCAGCATCAGAATACACGTTTTTCTCAGCAGCACATGGAACGTTTTCTAAAATAGACCACATTTTAGGCCACAAAGCAAACTTGTCTAAATTCAGAAACATTGAAGTTATACCTTGCATTCTCTCTGACCACAAGGGAATAAAGTTAGAACTCAACACCAAAAGCCACCAAAGAAAGTCCGGTATCACATGGAGGCTGAACAACACACTGCTGAATCATGAGTGGGTCATGGAAGAGATTAGAAAGGAAATTCAAATGTTCATGCTATTCAACAAAAATGAACACACAAAATACCAGCTCCTCTGGGACACAGCAAAGGCAGTACTCAGAGGCAAGTTTATAGCTCTGAGCTCCTACATCAACAAATTGGAGAGATCTGAAACTAACAATTTAATGACACATCTAAACCTCCTTGAAAAAGAGCAGCAAGATAAACCCCAATCCAGTAAACGGAAAGAAATAATCAAAATTAAATCAGAATTAAATGAATTAGAATCCAAAAAAACTATAGAAAGAATCAACAAAACAAAGAGTTGGTTCTTCGAAAAACTTAACAAAATTGACAGACCCTTAGCAAATCTTATCAGAAAAAGAAGAGAACACACCCAAATTAATAAACTCAGAGATGAGAATGGAAACATCACCACGGAAACAACCAAGATTCAGACCATTATAAGGGAATACTTCTCAAAACTTTATGCTAATAAGTTTGAGAACTTGACAGAAATGGACCTCTTCCTAGCAAATATTGACATGCCAAAACTAAACCAAGATGAGGTAAACTATCTTAACAGGCCCATATCAAGCATTGAAATAGAAACAGCAATAAGAGACCTCCCAGCTAAGAAAAGTCCAGGGCCAGATGGTTTTACAGCGGAATTTTACAAGGCCTTCAAAGCAGAGCTCACACCAATTCTCCTCCAACTCTTCAATGAAATTGAAAGAGAAAGCTCACTACCGAACACATTCTATGAAGCCATCATAACCCTCATCCCAAAACCAGGCAGGGACTCATCAAAGAAAGAGAACTATAGACCCATTTCTTTGATGAACATTGATGCAAAACTTCTCAACAAAATTTTGGCCAACCGACTTCAACAATTCATCCAAAAAATCATACACCACGATCAAACAGGATTCATTTCAGGGATGCAAAGCTGGTTCAATATACGCAAATCAATTAATATTATTCATCACATCAACAGGAGCAAGAATAAGAACCACATGGTTATCTCAATAGACGCAGAAAAAGCATTCGACAAGATCCAACACCCCTTTATGATGAAGGTTTTGGAAAAATTAGGAATCCATAGAACATTCCTCAATACAATAAAGGCTGTATATGACAAACCTACAGCCAGCATTATACTCAATGGTGAAAAACTAAAGCCATTTCCTCTTAACTCAGGAACAAGACAAGGATGCCCACTCTCTCCACTTCTCTTCAATCTAGTATTAGAATGCCTAACTACAGCAATAAGACAAGATGCAGACATAAAGGGGATCCAAATAGGGAAAGAAGAAATAAAACTCTCCCTCTTTGCAGATGAAATGATCTTGTATTTAAAGAATCCCATAGACTCCACTCCCAAATTACTCAAGCTGATTCAAAACTTTGGCAAAGTAGCAGGTTATAAAATTAACCCCCAAAAATCAATGGCTTTTCTGTATGCCAACAATGAGAAAAGTGGGGCTGAAATTAGGAAAGCAACTCCATTTGTAATAGCCCCACAAAAAATAAAATACCTAGGAATTAACTTAACTAAAGAAGTGAAGGACCTATATGATGAAAACTTTAAAATCTTGAAAAAGGAAATCAACACAGAACTTAAAAAATGTCAAAACCTCCCATGCTCCTGGATTGGAAAGATTAACATCGTGAAAATGGCAATACTTCCCAAGGCTATCTACAAATTCAACGCAATACCTATCAAAATTCCACCCTCATTCTTCAAGGAAATAGAAGAGGCAATCCAAAAATTCATATGGAACAATAAAAGACCCCGAATAGCAAAAACGCTCCTCAACGGAAAGAACACTGCTGGAGGAATATCAATACCAAATTTCAAACTCTACTATAAAGCCATAGTAATCAAAACAGCTTGGTATTGGCATAAGAACAGACCTCAGGACCAATGGAATAGAATTGAAAACCCAGAAATGAACCTACAGACCTATAGCCATCTAATCTTCGATAAGGGAGCTAAAACAATAGAATGGAAGACAGACAGCCTCTTCAGTAAATGGTGCTGGCAAAACTGGTTAACTACATGTAGAAAACTAAAGCTAGATCCTTATATATCACCCTGCACCAGAATCAACTCCAAATGGATCAAAGACCTTGAACTCAAAGCAGACACTCTGAAAACATTACAGGATGGAATAGGAGAAACCCTGGGTCTCCTTGGCTCAGGCCGAAATTTTCTGAATAGAGACCCGGAAACACAACAAATCAAAGAAAGGTTGGACAAATGGGATTGCATAAGGTTGCAGAGCTTCTGCAGAGCAAATGACATAGCTAGCAAGATCAATAGAAAGCCCACGGACTGGGAGAAGATCTTTACTAGCCATACAACGGACAAGGGTCTCATATCTAAAATATACTTGGAACTCAAAAAATTAAACCACCCAACAACAAATCCTCAAAGAAACAACTGCCCAATAAGTAAGTGGGCGAAAGACTTAAAGAGAAGCTTCTCTGAAGAAGAAGGAAGGATGGCCAATAGACACATGAAGAAATGTTCAACATCCCTAGCCATAAAAGAAATGCAAATCAAAACAACATTGAGATATCACCTCACTCCAGTTAGAACAGCAAAAATCAAGAACTCTAACAACAACAGATGCTGGAGGGGATGTGGACAGAAAGGAACCTTACTTCATTGTTGGTGGGAATGTAAATTTGTTCAACCACTTTGGCAAGCAGTATGGAGATTCCTCAGAAGACTACACATAGAGCTCCCCTATGACCCAGCAATCCCACTTTTGGGCATTTACCCTAATGTTTACAAAAAAGACCACACTAAAGCTACCAGCACAACTATGTTTATTGCAGCATTATTTACCATAGCTAAGATATGGAACCAACCCAAATGCCCCTCAATAGATGAATGGATCAAGAAAATGTGGTATATATACACAATGGAATTCTATGCCTCCATCAGAAAGAATGACATTGCCCCATTTGTTAGGAAATGGAAAGGCTTGGAAAAAATTATATTAAGTGAAGTAAGCCAGGCCCAAAGAAACATAGGTCCCATGGTTTCCCTTATTTGCAATATCTAGTATAGGTATGAGTCAAGCGGAAAAAGTCAGAGAAGGTGATGTTAGGAAAACGAACCCTCAAATATGTATTTTAATGTTTTCGTTTCTTTCATGCATGTGTTTCTAACGCATTTATAAGATTATTTCTTGGTTGCTTTGTATGTCCCTCCCCCACAGTGTAACCCCTGCTTTCACTATATTTGGTGTCAGTATAACATGTGGAGGAGATGGGGACAAACAAGTCGTTTAAGGATTCAGGTGGACCTGTTGCAACAATGAGAAGTACAAAATGTCATGTCAAAACCAGCTTTACAATGTCGGGGGGGGGTATGTTTGGGTGGGGGGGAGGGGGGAGGCTGGGAAGGGAGGTGAAGGGTAAACAAAGGAGGAGGCTGCAATGCTTGGTAAGAAATGTATGCATTATCCTCACCATGTAATTGTAACCCCTCTGTACAGTATGTTCTCAAATAAAATAAAATAAAAATTAAAAAAAAAATTAAACTACATTCTCTGTCCAAACAAGTTTTTTTTTTTAATTTTCTTTAATACATACATAAAAGTGTAATGGCTGGATCTTATACAATTCTCTTTGACCATTT
Source organism: Dipodomys spectabilis (assembly GCF_019054845.1). Taxonomy (NCBI): domain Eukaryota; kingdom Metazoa; phylum Chordata; class Mammalia; order Rodentia; family Heteromyidae; genus Dipodomys; species Dipodomys spectabilis. The sequence goes on along the minus strand of NW_024870734.1, from coordinate 108,050 downwards.
GAAGACTTGACAACTTGGGTGCTAAAATGATTGCAGAATTATACAAATCAATCCAATATGTGGAGTATATAAATTTCTCCACAAATGCATTACTATATTTTGTGTCATCTTTTTATATTATGGTCATACTAGTGAGTTTTCATTTTATTTTTTCTTAGATACTAAAGAGGAGCTTATTTCATATGCTCCTCCTATTCACTATTAATTTACATATATTCTTTAAAGAAATATCCTGTTTGGGAAAAAATTATATAAAATTAGAAGATATAAAACTACTTAACACTCAGTATCATTGTAGCTTTAACAAATATGTGCCCTCTATCTGTTGGATATGTTTTCACTTCTTTCATACAATTATGAAAACTTATCAGTTGATCTTAACCAGTTAATTCTTGCTTTTCTTTAGCCACTAATGCTTTCCATTTCAAATTTTTAGAAACCTTTACTGATCCAATGTCATTAATTTTTACATTTATGTTTTATAGGTTTTTACATCTCACATTTAGTTTGATAATCATATTTTATTTTAAATTTTTGTTTAAATTTTGAGGAAGTAGTCTAAGATCTAGAAAGGCAACAGTGCCAATACACCCATTTAAGATTCTATTTTTATTTCATAAAGTCATGGCATCCTTTTCAAAATCTATTGACCATAAATCTAAGAATTTATTTTTGATAAATCTGTTACATTCTTCTATGTGTCTATCCTTATAGTAGAGCAATGTTGTCTTCACCATTAAACATGGTAATAAGATTCAAATCTAGTATGGGGGCTCAAGCTACACCATTTTACAAAATTGTTCTGACTGACCTGTAGTCCTTGAATTTACATATGTGTTTATTGAGCAGCTGGACCAATATTCTACAGAGTTATCTAGATGTTTGATAGTCACTCATATTGTGCACTTTGTGAAAACACAAAACCCCAGATATTATATATAGAAAAAGTCTTAAGAGAATGCTTGAAACAACTAAAATTAATTTAGGAATGAGTTAAAATTTAGATATAGATTTAGATATATGAATAGCACTATACCATAATAAACCCGAATGATAATGACTTGAGCTGTACTACAGAAGAGAGTGAGAGGGGATAGAATAGAATGATGGACCGCATAGGAGCTGTATGTCATTGGTATTGTGTTTCAAAAATCAGAAACTCTTCAGAGAAGAGAAGGAGGAAAATAATCAAAGGGTCCTGAATCAATTTTCTTTTTAATCCACCTAATAGTATGGACTGAGAGTCAGAGAAGATGGGAAAAAATAAAATAGAAAATAAAGCATTGTATAGACCACTTACAATGTAAAGAAATATTAATAGGAATATGAAAAATAATTTCCAAAGAAATAAGAGAAAGAATAGGTAATCTCTAAAGAGAAAAAGAATGAAGCCAAAAAAAGAAGAAAAGTAAAACCTTTATCAAAAACAAATGCAAGAGTTTGGAAGTGGAAAGGCATTGGAAATATTCTAAATACAATAAAATAATAAAAATTGCTAACATGGATAGAATATAGATCACATTTTAGCATATATAATTTTGAAAAAAACATACTAGGGATGAAAATTTTAAAGTCGTAATTTAAAACACTACATTATAACTACACAGTATAGTTCAGTGGTTAAACCTTGGCCTAGCGTATGTGAAACAATGGTGTGATCTCCCAAGCATTACAAAGTACACACAAAGCATACACACACAAAAACAACATAAACACACACACACACACAAACACCACATACACACATTTGGAATATTGTTATTATCATATTAAACAGAGGAAATTATCACAAATAGTAAAAGTAAGTTAATATATGAAATCATAATATAGCTCATACTATTTAAAAATTTAGTAGAAATAAAATAGACGCAATATACTTGGATTTTTATAGATGAAGTTAATTGAAAATTAAGAAATAGAAGACACGAGAACCTTTGCAAACAAGTTTTAAATAAGAAACATTTTGAAATATTTATCCTTTTATTTTGACAAAAGATTGATGTTACTGGTGTTTTAACTCAAGATTTAGAATATGATAACGGGCTGCTCTATATCTCACTAGGGATGGCTATATCTCTAATCATCTCAATGTGGATATTTCTATAATTAGGTCTCAGTTTCTCAGGCTCTCCCGAATTACAAACCCTATTCACAGTTCCTACCATTGCTAAAAAATGGAAGCCACAAATCACCATGCCCAGCTCAACCCTTTTTTTAATTCAAGTACAAATACCAAATACAAGTACCAAAAAGTGAACAGGTAATGAAGCCTTTCTTATTAAAAGTATGTGCTTCTTAGAAATAGAGTAAGTATTTGTTACCTGGAAAATATGTTTAGCACTATAAGAAAATAAATTTATTTAAATTCACCAACCATATAAAATTCAGAAAATAATTTTAGATATTCACATATTAAATATTTTAAAAGTAAAATATATATGTCTGAATAATTTACATGTGTTAAAATTATGCAAAATTAAATTAACTAATCCTACAACCATGAAAAAAGAATTACCCTAAAGAAACAAATGAAAATAAGTAATTAAGTTCAAAATTTGAAATTTACACAGTAAAACGGATTGTACTGTTCAGTTGACTTATGTAACTGCAAACCATCTGTATATCAAATTTAATAATAAAAATACATGAACAAAGAAAGAAAAAGTACAGTAGTTGAGTGTATAAATAAAATTGATGGAGGGGATAACAATGTTCCTTCCATGAGAAATGTACTCATTACCTTACTTATGTAACTGTAAGCCCCTCTACATTACCTTCATAATAAAATTAAATTGAAATTAAAAAATGAACCAAATAATATTCCAATTAAGAATTCTTAGAAACCACTGGTTAAAAACTTTGTAAAATCTGCCCCACTTACCCAAGGGTTATATTTTGAGGATAATATATAAATACATAAATTTCAGCAGAGAAGCAAAAAGTTTAAAAACTGTTACAAAGTTAAGTAGTAAATCAGAATATATTACTATAATGATCATTATATGAATTTTTAGTGGTAGTCAAATATGTAAGAAATGAGGCAATTTTCCACTCGTTTGCACATAATAAGTGAGAAATAATTTTCTAGGTCTTTTAAAATATATCACAAGTTTAATAAAGAATTATTCTGTCACATCATATGATAATCAGTTAAAGATGATATTAAAACAAAGAACAGATTGTACTAAGTTTTGGGATGTTAATGTATATACTTATTTTGGTTGTGGGAAATTGTGGGTATTTCAACTTTGGGTATTGTTCTTGCTAGGTTGGCATAATATCAGTGGCTAATTTTAGGATAGGGATTCCTTTCCACAAGAACATGCACCTGATCTGTCCTTTTATTCTTCCCATCATCTATGGCATCTGAGTTGCAAACCCATGTCTCTAGCTTCCTACCTTAGCTTGCCTGGATCCTGCAGTCCTTCAAATCTTAGTGTCTAGATAGTGCAGGATGGTGTAAATGATCCAATGCATCCAGCATTTAGGATATGGAATGTGATGTATTGATATTCATTGTGTTGGTCACTTTTCTGTCATTATGAGGAAAATACCTGCAAAGAAAATTTCTGTGGAGGAAACTATTATTTTGACTCATGTTTTAAGAGAACACAATGTTAGAATTCATCACATGATAAAATAACAGGTAGAAAGTATCAAATGCTGATTGTTTTTCCAAGAACGTTACCTATAGTATCTAACTTAATCCTCACAATAATCCCATGAAGTAGAACTACATCTATTTCTAATGCTCAGATGATGATATTGAGGTCTTCAGAGTTGGAATTACTAGTACAACATTGCACACATGGTAAATGCTAGTCTGCGGCCCATTCCCACTGTATCAAATAACTTCATTCTATGACTAAAATACCAGCACTTAGTCTACTAAATCTAGGAAAATTTCCCAGAATTATTGTCCACACTCTAATAATATTTCACTTTATCCTTGTTAGAAAATAGGTAACTGAGCCGGATGCCAGTGGCTCACGCCTGTAATCCTAGCTACTCAGTAGGCTGAGACCTGAGGATGGCTGTTCAAAGCCAGCTCAGGCAGGAAAGTCCGAGAGATTCTTATCTCTAATAAACCACTAGTAAACCAGAAGTGGCATTGTAGCTCAAGGGGTAAAATGCTCGCCTTGAGAGGAAGAGCACAGAGACAGTGCCCAAGCATAGAGTTTAAGCCCCACGACCAACCATAAAAACAAACAGGAAATAAGTAAATGTAATATGAAAACTCCAAGTTCATAATCAATTTATACCTCCCTGGTGAAAGGAACTGTTAAATTATAACATTCTTTATTTCTAGCTCAAACTTGTAGAAATCATATTCTATCCCATGACTCAAAACTGCACTGCCTGGAGACCCCCCCCCCATCACTGTTTAACACAGTCATACTGAAAGAATGACTTGCCCAATTCCTGATGGAAACAGACTACAGTACTTATGCACCAATCATATCCACATTGTAGCTCACCTAATTTGTTTACCATTAGAAGTATTTTGATTGCTTTCTTACCTAAGGTACTACTTTAAAATGCTATTAAAGCAAGACTGACATAAAAATCAGTTTGACCCCAGATAAATATTTTACGTTTCATATACCCAAAAATGCAGTCTGACCCCTCATTAATGTTAGGAATGAGAGGTTAAAAATCATAGACACCAAGACCTAAGCATGAATTAAAGACACTCAAACTTGTGAATACCATTGATTTAAAAAGACATCAATATTACTGCATATTTTCAAAATTTCTTGGATATTGAAGATTCAATCATAAAATATTAACACTTGAAAATAACTCATTTTCTTGGGAGTAGGACACAAAACCCAAGATTAATCCTAATCATTTTCAAAGACCTTTATTTATCCTAAAAATTCACTCATAACTACAAAGATTCCAAAACTAAATGAAGTAGAGAGACACAAAGGAAATAATTTAACTACATCACATACATCAAAGGACTGTGTTAATAGAAAACAAAGTTATATAATAATTAGCTTAACAAACTCACTTACATTCTTTTATTCTATTTCATTTACTTTCATAAAAACTGGGTTTTCATAAAATGACGCATAAAAAAGCTTATATACCCACTTTCATTTTCACTTAAATCTTAACAATATTTATTTCAGAAATTTTAGCTCTATAGTCAATGAACTGAAAGAATACCAAAATATTCAAACGCCTTTCAGAAATTGCAAGAGCCTCTCGGGGATGTTATGTATATTGGAAAAGATATTCAAAAAACCTTATTTGTTAAAGTTGTGATAGTTACTCCCACAAAAGAACCATTAGTGAAGATCCTTGTGCATGTACAAAACAACTTCAAATACATCCATAATCTCGAGATGACACATGCTTTTTGTTTGTTCATTTTTGAAAGGAATATCTAACAATACTTATTTTCAGTCAATTAGATGGGATATTCAAACATAATATGGGGTTGATTATCTCTTAGTGAGAATAGATATGATTTTACAAAGAAAGTTATTTTCACAGAAATCCGGAAAGAGTTTATCAACCTTGTGTTTCATAGGAATAACCAGAGAGTAATATCCGTTTGGTCAATTCGGTCAAACGCAATCCTTGAGTATATCTTAAAAGTATAACCAATTTAAGAGGTCAAATACATATATTGTACTGACAGTCATCTTACAGCAATAACTTTCTACCTAATTATATCTGTATCTTCTAACCTAATATATACTAAGCGCTGAAAGTGATCTCATTTATCTAACTTAATGTTGTAAATGCTTATATTGTGATGATATTATTTGACAAATAAAATGTACAGAAGGGTGGTTCCACTGAAATGACATGACAGAACACTGATAAATAAAAACATGGCAACACAGTTAGCTCTTTTCAGCCTCATTCTGTCCACATTGGCAAGCAACATTGCAACAGCACACGCACACATATACACATACACACGTGTGCACATGCACACACATATACATGCATGCAAATTCAGGATTTAGTACCAAAAAAAGTACAAATAAAATATTGGTGATTAAGACAAATGATAATTTGCCTTATTACAAAATAATGCACAATCCAGTCACCATGGGTGTTACATTTTACTTGCCTCGCCACATGTGACCACTTAATTTATTTTAATTATTTAATAATTCATTTGTTCGGTGCTAATACTCAGGCTTGAACTCAGAGGCTGGTTTTGTCCCAGAATTTGTTGTTGTTTTTTTGTTTTAGTTTTCTCAAGCCTAGAGTTTTACTGCTTGTACCACAGCTCCATTTCTAACTTTTGCTGGTGACTTTCAAATCAGAATCTAATGGACTTTTTTTTTTTCTTGGTCTGCTTTCAAACCACAATCCTCAGATTTCATCTTTCTGATTATCTAGGATTAAAGACATGAGCCAACAATGTGGCGTCTACTTTTTCCTCTGTAGTTATTTAATGCAAATACTTAGGTGGTAATTTAAATCTTTATAGAAGCAAGATGTACAGTGATGATATTTTCCTGTCAGAAATTTAAGCTACTAAATTTCTTCTTAAGACCATGAACAAAAAATATCATGATATAATATAAGAGAACTCACTATTGAACATATGAGCTTTAAGAGCTTTCTAATAGATCCATTATTTGTTACCCAACATTAGGAAAAAAAAGTGTATAATGCAGTAGTAAAATAGAAGTATTTTGTGGGCATACTTAAATGCCTTGATTTTTAAAAGACACTTGTTTTCATCTAAAAAAGTAGGCCTGTCTATGTCTTCATGTGATTTTGATGATTGAATGTGCTTATTGAGAAGTCAAAGTGTATTAGTAGTCCTTTGCTATCAATTAAATCTCACCTTTTCTTCTTGGAGAATATAATGGTTAAAGCAATAGTTCAGAATCAGCAAGCAATTGTTAAGATCACGCATCCAGCGCAAGTGGATCACCAGTAAGTAATCCTTGATCCCATTTTCCACAAAGTTTTGTCCCAGATACAATCGACATGCCTTCTCTAGCTGCTTTCCTTCACTCTACAGGAAAAGTGTGATTCAACTAATTTCAGTCATATCTGTTACTAGAATTATCGGATTTAGATTCTTGTCTGCAATTTGCTCACAGCTATGTCTCTTTATATAGGCTACTAAAAAATGTATTTACTAATTTCAAGTAAATAAATAAATTCTATTTCCATATCTTTTATTATTATTTTTAACTGTGAAAATACTGTACAGAGTGATTACAATTACATAGGCAAGATAATGAGTACATTTATCAAGCATTGTAGCCTCCTCCTTTGTTTCCCCTTCCCATCCCTTCCCACCCTTCCCCTGCCACCACCCTCCCCCCCCGCTGCACCAAAGTTATAATGTTTATTTTCGACATAACGACTTGTACATCTCATTGTTGCAATAGGTCCACCTGTATCCCTATTTAAACAATTTGTTTTTCCCCTTTCCCTCAACAAATTATACCGACATCAAATACAGTGAAAGCAGGGGTTACACTGTGAGGGAGGGACATACAAAGCAACAAAGAAATAATCTTACAAATGTGTTAGAAACAATCACATGAAAGAAATAAAAACATTTGAATACATATCTTAGGGTTCATTTCCCTAACATCACCTTATCTAACCTTTTCTGCTTGACTCAGATAATATACAATTGTTTACTCTATAAATTGATCAGAGGCATGGATTTTGTGGATAGCTAGGCTATTGCACATCTGTCTCTCTCCTCTTCCTTTCATGGTTCTCATAGATAATATGACTGTTCAATAATTATCCTAATTTATTTTGCTTTTATATTTTTTGTTGCCTCATTTCACTTTTTGCTCTGCCAGTTCCCAAATCACTTACATAGAAGGCATCATTTCATATTTTCTCATTCTTAGAATAAGCTTCACATGAAGACACCACTGGCCATCATTTTCAGTCTGTAACTTTGAAGTTGGGTTAAGGTTAGAGAGGCTGGAATATCCAGCAAAGGATTAAGGGGGCTGGCCTGAGTCAAGGTAAGGTGGGTCCTGAGCACCTTCAAAGGAGGTACCTTTTGAATTTTATTAAGGGCTATGGTAAACCCCCCCTTTTTGAATATGGCAAGAACCTGAGCCAGAAGGCCCTCCAGGCAGCTTGGGTTTTGAAGCCCCAGAATTATATCATCCATGTAGGCATAGGCAAGAGAGGTATCTGAACCCAGAACAGGCCGTAAAAGTGTGGCCAACTATTGTTGGCAGAAGGCCAGGCTATTGGCTATTCCCTGTGGCAGCACTGTCCATTCACACCTCTAATCAGGCTGGGAAAAATTAAGAGAAGGGATGAAGAAAGCAAACTTCTCGCAGTCATCTGAATGCAGGGGGACAGAAAAAAACCAATCTTTAATATCTGCTGGAGCCTGCTGGCAATGAAAGGCAATCCTGAATTAGGGGGCGAGGATGCGGAAAAATAAAGACATAAGACACAGGATGGGGTTGGGAGGTCTGCAGCTCAAGACTGCAGCACCGTTTATTTTTAACTTTCCCTAATATATACTATTAGAAGTCAAGAGGTAACATAAGGTTACAATAGTCCAGAAAAACAAGGTAAATTTCAGGAAAAACAGAGTGCAGTAAAAACAAGACAAGGTCAACTGGTAGAGAGTAAAAAAAACTCTGCAGACATAGCAAAGCAATCCCGGGCACCTAGTGTTTCTTTTTTTTTCTTTTGGTCCATTCGTTGGGCCTGAACTCTGGGCCTGGGCGCAGTCCCTCAGCTCTTCAGTTCAAGGCTAGCGCTCTACCACTTGAGCCACAGCGCTACTTCTGGGTTTTTTCTTTTTGCTTATATAGTGCTGAGGAATCGAACCCAGGGCCTCAGGCATGCAAGGCAAGCGCTCTACCACTGAGCCAACTTCCAAGCCCACCTAGTGTTTCTTAAGTAAGCCAGCTCCTTGTACGTGCCTCCAAGTGAGCACAGGGGTCAAGATGACCTTAGAGCTTTACTGTCGGCTCCCAAAAAATATAAATTACAGCCAAGGTATATTCTGAAGGTAGAGAGGAAGTCCAGGGCATGCCTCTTAAGGGCGTTCCTACTAGCTCCATCCCTTCATTAACCTTACATCTTGGAGCATAAGCCAATCCCCTGAGGCTTTTTGAATAACAAATACGGGTGTGTTCCAAGGACTCATAGAAGGACATATGTGCCCAAGATTTATCTGTTTCTCCACCAGAAGGTGGAGGGCTACAAGTTTAGGTTTGTTCAATGGCCACTGCTCCACCCAGATTGGGCTTCCTGGCTTCCATCAAATGGGAGGTACTCGGGGGGCAGTGGCTTTTAGGATTGGGGGTGCACCCAAGCGAGTCCCCTTTGTTCTTCTCTGTAGTTATGAAAGTTAAAAAAATCCTTTTTCTTAACTCCCTCTAGATCCTGTTTAAGACTTTGTGCTTCATATCCATCCAGGATATCATCATAGGATGCTTGATGGTCTGTAGTGAACATGGCATCCATTTGTAGGGTGGAGTCCTTCCACCAAGGGGACCATCCTATGGGCTGAGGTCTTTTTGCCACGAGGCTGCCTGGGCCTCACAGCAGTGGGGATTCCTCCTTGAGTTAATGGGGCTAGAGGATGCCCCTCCCCTAATTTAAAGGCTTTCCATCTAAGTCAAACTTGGATACACATTCTTTTTCCAATGGTATCCCTCCCTGACCCTGGGGCAGGGTGTAGGGGGTGGTTTGCTCCCAGGCTGGCTGGCAGGATATTGTTGTGAACAGTCCCTCTTAAAGTGCCCCTCCTGGCAACATTTGAAACAAGTCCTTCTGCCCGATGGTCTTGGGGTTCTTTAGCCCTGGGCTGCCAGTGCCTGGGTAATAGCCTCAGTCATTACAGATGTCTGACCCTGTAAAGCTAAGACAGTGATTGGGACTGGTGCTGTTGCATGTCCACATCCTGCGAGGCCACCACCCATCTGCCCAGGGAACTCTCTCTCAATCCTGTGCAGGCCATGTAGTGGTCTGCATTCATCTCTTCCCAGACAAGCAGGTTTACAAACTGATCTCGGAGGTTCCCTGCTGGCAGCTTCCAGTGAATGCCCTGTTGGACTTGGTCTATAAAATCAGGTAGAGGCTCACCCGGTTTTTGTCTCACTCCTGCTATGGGGGACTCAGTAGGCACATCATCCAGTTTGTACCATGCGGCAAGTCCTGCTGCCTCACCTGGTCATGGAACAGGCCAGGTATTGCGGCCTATTGGATGCCAGTGGAGTACCCTTCCCCCATCCCTGTAAACATGAGTAAGTAATAGCTATAGCTGGTTGAGCCTGCCGGTTATTCTCCGCTCACACTCTGCATTCCTCCTTAAAGTAAGCACAACATTTAATAACTGAGAACAAGTAAGGACGGCTTTGGCCACATCCAGCCAGTCCTTAGGGACACACAGGTGATAAGCAATGTCTGGTAATAGGGTCTGGGCCCGAGGAGTTTGGGCCATCCTCCGCCACTGCCTTACGGAGTTCTTTAAGATCCTTAGCTTCCCATGGATACCATTCCAAGGGCCTGTTAGCTCCTGGTGCCAGATTGACTGGATACGCTTGGGGAAATGAATTCTGTGGCCTAGGGTCCGGGCTCTTGGGTGGTGGCCCTTTCTTTCCAGTGGTGGCCTCCGAGTAGTCTACTTCCCCAGCCCTCGGCCCCTCCATGGAAGGTTGGTAGGGGTACAGGTCTTGCAAGTCCCTTTTGCAGGTTGCATAAGGCACCGTGCCTCCCCTCTAATCGGGGGAATAGGGAGGGGGCCTACAACCATCAGCAGCATCTGAGTTAGAGGGAGTAACATTCACCCTTATTTTGACTTCCACTGTGCATGTGTCAGTGTGTTCTCAGTTGAATTTGACCCATTCCTTTTCCTTCTCACTTCCCAAGTCCTCCTGAACTCTTTCTAGGCCTAATGTTGTCTCCTCCTCCTTCTTCTGTGAGATAGCATTACCCATAGTAAGGGTTTCACTTACCCTGAGAGACTGCTTAGCCTCGGCAGGTATCTTTTACCTTTGTGCCCCACGTTGGGCGCCAGATGTCGGGACATTGTCCATCCCACGAAAGATGGACGGGGCCCGAGGAAAGGTAAGTGCTGCCGCTCGCCCATTCCCCAGCCTCCCTCAACCCAGGAGATAATCAGATGCAGCAGGGAGTCAAGTCAGGCAGGAAGAAACTCATTTATTAACAGAGCAAGCCTTTTTATAGCAAAAAAGAGTGGGAGGCATGGCAAGGGAGGAAGAGGAATCAATCACTGTCAAGGTCACACCCTATCATGCACCTAAGGTTCCACAGGCTGGTTACGCACTGAATGTAAAGCAAATTGGGTTCTGCCCACTCAACTCCCTCTCAGCACCATCTTTGCTGCCCATGTGTCCTACAATCAAGGAAAGGATTCTTAAAGGTGTCATAGAGAAAAGATTGATTATTTATAAAGGATATACTGTCAGAATAAATACAGATTCCTTAGCTGATATGATAAAAAGGAAAAAAAGAGGCTTGCATGATAGATGACAAACATTAAAGGCAAACAACTACCAACCGTGAATATGATCCCAAGCCAAACTCTCCTTTATATTTAAAGGATATATAAAAATATTTCATGGGGCTGGGAAGGTGGCTAATTGGTAGAGCGCTTGCCTTGCGTGCCTGAGGCCCTGGGTTCAATTCCTCAGCACCACATAAGAAAAAAGAAAAAAGCCAGAATCAGTGCTGTGGCTCAAGTGGTAGAGTGCTAGCCTTGAGCTGAAGAGCTGAAGGACAGCACCTAGGCCCAGAGTTCAGGTCCCATGAACACACCACCCCAAAAAAAAATCATGACAAAGAAAACTTGAAACAATTTATCTCCACCAGATCAGCAGGATAGAAGTGAATCAAATGTATCCTACATAGAGAAGATCATGAAGAAAAGAAACTGGTAATATAAGATGTTGCCTACCAGAGAACAAGGTAAATATATTAAGAGTAGATGAGGCACAGCTCCTAAGAGCTCCTAAAAGAACTCACCCAAATATATAAAATTAGTTGGAAAAAAATGAGACATCACAACATAAATTAGCAAAATTGTGAATGTGATAAGAGAGAACTTTGAAAACCATATGCCAATCACCAGGAGAATCTTGGAGAAATTGATGCTTTCCTATAGTTGAATTGAACCAAGAAATGATACATAAGAAGAAATGAAAATTAAATGTCAATAAACAATTTTCCATACCAGAAAAATATAGGACTCAATGGATTTACCATGAAATTAAGGCATGCATATAACTTACAATACTCAGAACTAACTCTTCAGTGGAATAGAAAGGGAAATGGAATTATCAAACACATTCAATGAAGCTAGAATTAGATTCCTCCTCATATCAGATAGGGACTCACCAAAGAAAGAGAACTATGAACCCAGCACTTTTATAAGCATTGATGCAAAAGTTCTTAATAAAATTCTCACCAACCAATTTCAGCAACTATCAAAAAAATCATATCCTATGATCAAACAGTATGCATCCTAGGATACAATTGGATTCAATATACTTGTCAATAAACATAACGCACACCATCAGCAGAAGCAAGGACAAGAACCACGTGATCATCTATAGGGATGTAGAAATAGCTTTTAACAAGCTCAAATAGCACTTTATGATTAAAATGTCTGAGAAGCTAGGAACGCATGGAAATTTCTTCAATATAATTTAAAGTATGTGTATGAAAAAGAGATAATAAACATGTACCGAATGGTGGAAGCATGAAGATATTAAAATTAGGGAAGAGAAAAGGATGTCCACTCTCTCTATTATTCTTCAAAATAGTAATGGACTTTCTAGAAGGGCTATAGGTAAGAGAAAAACATAAAGGGAATTTAAATAGGGAAGAAGTAAAACTATCACTTTTCACAGATGAAATGATCCTGTATTTAAAGGACCCTATAGCTTCCTACCTCAAGTTAGTAAAGGTGATGCTAACCTTCAGCAATGTAGCAGGGTATAAAACCCACAAGAATCAGTACTTTTTCTGTGTTACCAACAATGGGAAGACACAGGCTGAAATCCAAAAAACCACCTCATATGTATTAGCCTCAAAATCAAATCAAATCTAAACAAAACAAAACAACAACAATAAAAGTAGGAACTAATTTAACTAAAAATGTGAAGGATCTCTACTGTGAAAACTTTAAAACTCCAAAAAAGGAAATTGAAGGAGATTCAAGGAAATGGAAAGCGTTTCAATGCTCCTTGTTGGAAGAATTAACATTGTGAAAACTGCAATACTGCCTCCAAACAATTGACAATGCAATACCTATCAAAATCCCAACAATATTCTTCAATGCAGTAGAGAAAGCAATCCAAATTTAATATGGAATTACAAAATTACAGTTGAAACAAAAGGCTTAGAAAGGAACTCATGGGCCTATTGTCATCTTACACACACACACACACACACACACACACCACACACAATGGAATTCTATTCACCCATCAGAAAGTGCCACGCCTACCCCGGTGGAGTCTGCTTAGCTTGGAAAACCTGCATTCAGACCTGAGAATGGGGCTTCACAGAGACCTATCTCTGAGAATGGGACTTCACCGAAGTCTACCTCAGAGAATGGGGCTTCAAAGAGGCCTACCTCCTGGAAAGGCTGGCAAGCCCCTGGGAAAGATGTGTTTCTGTCCCTGTTTTTCTTTTCTTCACTGTATAGGAGTGGCTATTAATCTTTTACTGTTCCTGCTGCTCATTGTACTTACTCATGCTCAATGTTCCCTTATTCAAGGCTCTTTCTTAAGAGTGTTGACAACTCCAACATCTGATGAGTGTCTTAAAAATATGACTAACTCAACAGAGTTAAGTGCTACCCTGAAAGCCTCTCTTATGGAGGCTAGTAGACAAGTCATAAGTAAATATAAAAGTATTGGAGATTTCACGATTTCATTTCAGCAGAAAGAATTGTTTGTAAGAGATTTACAAGAAGCTGTAGGCGTGGCTAGAACAGAAAGAATGTATGGCAATTGCTGGGAGAACTACTTAGGAGAAAGAACTTCCTGTTACTCTCTTTCATTTACTAAGAGACTTGCTAGATCTAGGACTCCTTGGTGCTTACTATTAAAGAAGGAACAGGAAAGATCTTATGGGACAGTTAAGGCCTCTATAGAAAAAAGTAATGGTTAAGTGGTGATAAACATCGAAACCCATTGTATTTCTTAAAAATAGAGGTAAAGCCGGAAACAAGTGCCTATCAGGCAACCAGCTGGTGACCACCCAAGAATGAAGCCCTGCAGCAAGATTGTGTAACCTTTTGCCCTTTCTCATGGAGACTTTTGCTTTAAAAGTTTGTTATCCTCTGCATTAAATCGCACTCAGCATCCACTCCTCTTGTGTGTGAGTTGTCTGTTTGCCATCTCCCCACCTATTCCAGTTCCTCCACTAGGTGTCCTCCGTTGTCCCGACAGAGCCGGTCCGCAGCAAGAAAGGATGACTTTTCACCAGTCTTAAGGAAAATGAAAGGCTTGGGAAAATTACAAAGAGAAAGGAATGAAGACTCAGAGCAATATAGGTTTCATAGATTCATTCATTTATGGTAGTTAGAACGTGCCAACAAATGTACAAGTAAACATGACAGATTCTACCTCATCCCACTTAGAATGGCCACTATGAGGAAAACTAAAAATAGCAAATGCTGGCATGGATGTAGCCAAATGGGAACTCTATTACACTGTCGGTGGGGAATTAAACTTTTTAACCTACCTTGAATGAAGTACAGAGTTTCTTCAAAAGACTAAACATAGATCTCTTATGACCCATTAATTCCTCTCATGGGCAGTAATCCAATAAATAACAACCAACCTCACATTAAAGCTACCAGCATAAACATGTTCAGGGCCCAGTCTCAGAGTTCGAGGACAGGAAGCAAAGTTACCACTGCTGGTATTTGTTTCCTCAAATATGAAACTTTTGACGTAAGATATCAAATCATCCTATTTGCAGCAGCTAGGATAGGACTTAACTGTAGTGGGTGATAAAATGGCTTTTTTGAATGTTAGGAAAAGATGTAGGCAGTCCAAGAAAAGGGAGATTTGTTTTTATTGTTGTTGGCCCAGGGGCTTGAAGTCTGGGCTTGGGCACTGATCCTGAGCTCTTCAACTCAAGGTGAGGTCTGTACCTCTTGAACCTCAGTGCCACTTCTGGTTTTCTGGTGGTTTAATGGAGATAAGAGTCTCAGGGACTTTCCTGCCCAGGCTGGCTTTCAACAGCAGTCCTCAGATCTCAGTTTCCTGAGTATCTAGGATTACAGCTGTGATCCACTGTCATCAGGCTAAAAATGGGGTGGGGGTTAATAAAAGAAAACATCTCTTCACCAGTGTCTAAACCTCAACTATCACTATTAAAACACTTCATCCTCAACTCATTTCATCAGACATTTGTAAATTTTCTCTTTTCCTTCATGTGGGAATACTGCAGTCAATATCAACTCAGTTGTGAGACTGGATCAATTGTATGGTAATTTCTATCACCTAAATCAAGAACACTTACATCAAAACAAATGAAAACCTCATTTGGAATAATTATTTTCTCTTTTTATTACAAATCTGTGATTGATTACTTCATTGGACCTCCTAACAGAGTGATGACTTTTTCTTTCTCTTTAGCAATTGGCTTTCTTCCACATGTGGTCAAATATTTAAGAATTCAAAGAGTTCCATTGATATTTCATTAAGCTGACCTCTAAGAAAATGTGCATTTCTGGTATTTGGTCTGCTGTCTTGTCCCTACACACACAGTCATTCTATGATTTATTTGTTCTACAAGGAATTCTATTTTCCAATCTTTGTATTACCAATTTTAGTCTCTCTAATCAGTCTTTCTGACCCACTCTTGGGACTCTCATTTCAGTCTGCCTCATAAGAAATATATTAGTTATCAGCTAAATGACTTTCAGCTTTTGTTTTTTGCCTGATTTAATGTACGCTGTGATAGCAGCCCTGACTGGCTGTGCTCACTGGAGTTTTTTGTTTGTTTTGTTTTGTTTTTAGAGGTCTAGGATTACTATTCAATGTATTAGCTTCTCTGGGCCCCAGTGATCCCCTGGCGTACAGTCAATGTGTATTCTCCTAAAGATACAAAAACAGCTGGCTAAATTCCTGTTTTATTTGTCTCAAAATGAGGCAATCTGGCATCCTTGCAAATCCATGAACATTCCTCTGTAACCACTTACAGAAATAGTCTATCAAGATGGCTTTTCAAGGTTGACTGTGAAAAATGTTCATTTCCAACTTACCACCATAAAACTGATCACATCCCTGGGAGGAGAATTTTGGAAGGAATGTTCCCCTTCCTTTCTTTTCTTATGATAGATCAAACCATAATATTCTGCAATTGTGGTCAGCCTGGAGCACAATTTCCCAATAATATTCTGTAGTGTA
Organism: Dipodomys spectabilis; assembly: GCF_019054845.1. Taxonomy (NCBI): domain Eukaryota; kingdom Metazoa; phylum Chordata; class Mammalia; order Rodentia; family Heteromyidae; genus Dipodomys; species Dipodomys spectabilis. The sequence continues at coordinate 91,671 of NW_024870734.1, read as the reverse complement.
AAAGAGGATCAACTATAAAAATAAAGATGAAAATACTTGTCTACTAAGACTGATTCATATCTGTTGCTTATATCTGTTGTTATTTTCATTACTTCAAGCACATGGATAATTTATATTGGGATTAGACAAGTTGCAAAGGATTAATGGAATAAACATTCAGTTTACTTTCATATATCCAACATAATACACTTAACCCCTTATAGAAAATTAAATCTAACTGTAGAAACAATGTCAGGAATATAAAATAAGCCTCAATATGTATAATCTGGCACATATAACCCATCATCTACTCAGAAATTCAGTCTCCATAAATATTTATTTTGTAAAATAATAAAAAATTTAATTAATGAGTATGACTTTTAATTATCATCTGAAATACTCCTCATGTATATAATTTAATAGATATCACCTAGACACGTATTTAACATGCATGCAGAAATCAAATTTCCACCATTTAAGCTAGATGAGAGGAGTCATACTCTCGTGTACTGTGTGGTGTGAATTTTACCACAGTGCTGAACCCTTTCACCTAAAACCAAGTGTATTGTGGAATAATCTATTATTTGATGTTAAGATGAGTGCTAAGTGTAGAATACACTTTGAACTACTACATTAATTCAAAGAAATGAAACAATAATATACATTATTTAAGTTCTAATGCTTCTCAATTTTACAATTCATAAAATATATCATTAAAATTAGCTTCACTTTCTTCTTTTCTATAGCTGCTGAAATTAAAATTATATATTAAGCATTCAATATTAAGAAATCAATAATGAGTAACCTATTATTAAAATGATATACTATTAAACTGTGATTTGAAGTATAGTTCTAACAAATTTTGATGCAAAAAACATTTATTAGAATTATGGGTAATATTTTTAAAACTTACCTGCTTTTTATTTGTTTCCTAGTTGTGTCATTTGTTTCTCTTCGTCCAAGTCATCTCTCCACCTTGTTTAGTTTTCTATTTTATTGGTTTGCTGATTGTGCATTTTGTTTTCCCTTTTTAGTGATTGACATGAGGCTGAAAATCTGTACGCCAGTTCATTACTTCCTATGATAAAGTAAAATTCCTGTTCTCCACAGCTGTTGTAGTCTTCTTTGTATAGTACAGTATTTCCCCCACTCCCATCTCCTGTATTGCTGCTCTTGAATATTTTATTCTATTTTTTATTTATATTTTATTGTCAAGGGAATTTAAAGCAGGGTTATAGTTATGTAAGTAAGATAATAGATTTATTTCTTTTCTAACTTGTTACCCCATCCCTCATTTTTCTCCCTCTTCCCTCCCAATGCCCACACCAAGATCATTTCCTACATATTGTCTTGTGAGTATCACTGTTACCTAGGTTCCCCCTTTTTCCTTTGTCTCACCATTTTGTTTTTTCCCTTTCCCTTGCCTAGTTCAGCTCAACATATTTACACTACTCAGGGTATCAAAATCAAATATAGTGTCTGCAGGGGATAAATCATAAGTGGGGAAAAACAAAGTTAAAAAGAAATCACGTAGTACATTAGAACAACAACAACGAAGAACATGTTTTAGAGTTCATTTCACTTGGAATCACCTTATATGGTCATATCTACATAGCAATTGACCTCTTCTGCTCATCTACTAAGATTATCCTTCATGTACACAATTATGATCCCCTATTACCCAGTAATCCCACATCTGGGCATTTACCCAAGTGATCACAAACAAGGCCACACTAAATCTACCAGCACAATTATGTTTATCACAATATTATTTACCACAGCTAAGATATGGAATCAATTCAGATGCTCCTCAGTAGATGAATAGATCAAGAAAATGTTACACACACACACATACACACATACATACACATGGAATACTATGCTTCCATCAGAAAGAATGATACCACCTCATTTGTAAGGAAATAGGAGATCGTCGAAAAAAATCACAACAAGTGAAGCCAGAGTTAAAGAAACATAGGTCCCATGGGTTTCCTTATTAATAATAATTAGTTTATATCAAGGATAATTTCATGTACATTAATTTGGCATTTTGTTCCATGTTGAGCATAAAATATTATTGCTATATTGTTTGTTATTATTTCTGCAAACAGGCAAGTATATGTAAAGAATTACGTTTATCTCATCCATTAATGAAGGAAGAACACCTAAAAGAGAAACCCCTACAAGGAAGACCAACTCCTACATATTTAGCTGCATTCCTATGTAAGGCCAGTGTTGTCCCCTGTATCCTCACGTTATACATTACAAGTCTATACTTGGTCATCCTGTATATCCACTATCCTCTATATTGTGACCTAAATGCCCCAGCAATATCAGTTGCTTTACTTTTTGAAAAATTTCTCTTTTGCTTAGGTTGGTGTGTGTGTGTGTGTGTGTGTGTGTGTGTGTGTGTGTGGTTTTACAAAGATCAGAAAGCAACATTTTACATCATTTAGATTACATCTTTTAGGTCATTGTAAGTTGTGGCTAATGGGAGAAATCTTGCAATTTTAAAGATGAAACAGAAAATTATATTTGTGCATGTGCCACAGTTGCTTTATTAGTCTGTAGTTGAACACATAACTTTGATTTATATCTTGCCTGTTGTGAATAATGTGAATAACAGTGAACTACAGATATATTTACGAGTTACCCAGAGAGAATTAATCATATGATTGGTGGGCCAGATGATATTCCAACTTTGCATTTCTTTAGAAAATTGCATACTACTTTCTACAACGAGAATACTAACCTATATTTTGACCAAGAGTGTAGAAAATTTCCTTTGCTCCACACTCTCACCAACATTATTAACTTTTAAGTTTTTTTTAAAGGGCATGTTTTTACTATGTGCACTATCCCAGGCTGGCCTTAAGCTGAAATCCTCTTACTCCAATTTCCCAAATGCTTGGAATTACAAGCCTTTACCACCATACCAAGTTCCTTCGAATATTTTTGATAAGAGTTATAATAGTTATGTAGTAGTATCATAGTAATTTTGAATTGCATTTCTCTAATGACTTCTGTTCACACAGCATTAAACCAGCATAGAAGTGATATTAAACACAACTTTTTAAAGCCACTGGTGATTTTCAGGGCATATTGGAAAATATGTCTATTCAGAACTTTTATCGATTTTTAATCAAGTTCCTTGTTAATCTCATCTTTAATCTCTCTATACAAAATGAATAATACATTCCAGGTAGTAGAAAGGAAAAAATTGAGCAACACCTAACATTTTTCAATTTTCAATAACATGATATTGCTTAAATCATTTTTGCTTATGCTTGAGACTATATAACTCAATTTAGTGAAGCCTTTTACAAGGCTATATGTTTTTAGTTTATTTTACTCTGATTGCTTTTTCCAAAGCCTGTGTGTCTAATTTTCCTTGGTTTCTTTCAGTCTCATGTAGTTCAGATTTCAAACTGAAGAATAAATTGAAAGAAGCAACCAAAAAAATAGAGTTCCTCTCATCTGATGATGCCTCTACAAGAATGAGGAAAGAGTTCATCCTGCTAGGTTATCAAAAAGAGAATTCATTCTTCTAGGTCTTCCCTTTCTTTGCAATTTAACTTAAATAATGAAAAACACAATATACTGCTTAGTTACTTTTAGGCTTTATCAATTTTGAACATTTTCATATGGACCTTAGCTCAGTCTACAATTCCATCATTATTCTGACCCTGATAGTTTAGCACTATCAAGACATAAGATAAGCAGTTTGATTTACAGCATGAGAAGTTATCCACCTGGCTTCCTTGGAAGCACAGCATAGTCAATAGATAACGTTACTTCTGGTGGCTCACTACATGTATTGATTTCTGTAATACATAGCACATTCTGTTTAGTATTAAAATAAACTGCTGGCTAAACTCAAAGTTCATTAGTAATTTATGTTAAGTATTTCACAAGTTTTATGTCTCTTAGTTCTTAAGAAAACATTTGCTATGATGCTAATGTTATTACCATTTTAGAGTTGAGAAAAATTGTAATTAAAGTCACTAAGTGCATGGCCCAAAGACACACAGTGAGGAAGGAAATGAGTCAAAGTTTCCAAAAGCCTTTCAGCAATACAAAAACGGTAGGTGAAATATATCCATTCTCTTACACTCTCAATTCAATATTCATATTGTCCAATAAATAATAGCATAGCAATTATTGCCCATGGTAATTGTTTTCTGTCACATTTTGTCTTCAACACAGATTGTGTTGGTGACATTGGTTATCGTTCACAGAGCTGAGCTTATAAATTGAGGTCCAAAGAGAGGCAAATTTCTTCTGTCCCACAGTTCCAGTGTTCTTTTAAAAAAGTACTAAAACTAAAAAAGTACCATCACTTACTCTCTTTTAAGAATCCCATCATGAATTAAATTCACATATAATCACTCCAAAATGCTTTAAAAGTAGGAAATGATAAAACAGTCCCCCCGTGAAGTAAATTTTTTTCTACTTTTAAAATTATTCTGAAAGCATTGTGATGGTTGGTCACACGTGTAATCCTGTTTACTCTGCATATCTACTCAGGACCCTGAGAATTATGGATAAGAGTTGGAAGCCAATCAGGCCAAAAAATTCCTAAGATTATTTTTCCAAAATTTAAATAAACTAGCAAATGTCCAGGAATGGAGATGTAGCTCATATAGTAGCTCACCAATCTAGACAGAAAAGGCTTAGCGAGACCATGAAGCCCTGAGTTAAAACTCTGAGCACACCAACATGCAGGCATGCACACACACACACACACACACACACACACACACACACACACACACACACACACACACTCACACACACACTTACTCAAAATATCTTTGGGTCAGTCTTTTCCATTAATTTCTTTTTTTTTTGTTTGTGTGTTTGTGTGTGTGTGTGTGTTTTAATTGTGAAAATACTGTACAGAGGGGTTACAATTACATGGGCAAGATAATGAGCACATTTCTTATCAAGTATTGTAGCCTCCTCCTTTGTTTCCCCTTCCCATCCCTTCCCAGCCTACCCCCGGTCCCCCACCCAATCCTCCCCCCCAATAATTTCTTTGTTAACAATATTATATGGGTAAAATAAAATAAAGTCTTCCATCTCAGAACATTTTCTAATGTTTTTTATTGTAAAAGTACTGTACAGAGGGGTTAAAGTTACATGAGCAAAGTCATGAGTGCATTTCTTATCAAGCATTGTTACCTCCTCCTTTGGTTTTCCCCCCACCATCCCTTCCCCTCCACCTCCACAAGTACACTTCTCATCCCCACACCCCCACACCCCCCAACATGTTGTCTTGTGCATCTCATTGTTACAATGGCTCAACTTTTATCTCTATTTAAGCATTTTGATTTTTCTCTTTCCTTCCCCAAATTAGAGAAGTGTATTTTCAGGATGTAGGTGCACCAACATCAAATCCAGTGAAAACAGGGCTTATACTGTGCGGGAGGACCATATAAAAAACAAAAAAAATCACATTGTACATTATAAATATGTTAGAAACAACAGTAAGAAAGAATAAAAAAAAACACTTCTGTCCTTATCTTGGGGTTCATTTAGCTTAACATCATCTTATTTAGTAATATGCATGTAACTTTTGATCTTTTCTGCTTATCCCAGTTTTCTGCTTATATTATTTATTGCAAGTAAGGGATACCTTACATATATATACATTCCAATCTATATTTATATTTATGTATATAAATATACATATATATACATATATACAAATATATATACATATATATGTATGTGTAGATAGATAGATAGAAAGATAGATAGAAAGATAGATAGATAGATAGATAGATAGATAGATAGATAGATAGATAGATAGATAGATAGATAGATAGATAGATAGATAGATAGAAAGATAGATAGATAGATAGGAAAATACATACACACACACACACACACACACACACACACACAAAATTTTCTTGATTCATTCATTTTCTGAGGGGCATCGGGTTTGGTTCCCTATATTAGCTATGGTAAATAATGCTGCAATAAACATATCTGTGCTGGTAGTTATAGTATGGTCTTGTTTGATCATTTGGGTGAATGCCCAAAAGTGGGATTGCTGGGTCATAGGGGAGCTCTATGTGGAATCTTTTGAGGAACCGCCATACTTCTTTCCAAGTGGTTGAACAAGTTTTCACTCCCACCAAGAATGGAGTAGGGTTCCCTTCTGTCCATATACCCTCCAGCATCTGTTGTTGTAAAAATGTGGAAATCTTCATGAATTTGCATGTCATCCTTGCGTAGGGGTCATGCTAATTCTCTCTGTATTTTTCCAATTTTAGTGTGTGTGTTGCCAAACTGAGCACAGAACATTTTTTATACATAAAGTGGAATTGATTTTCCTAAACTAGAAAATTCAACAAAAATAAGTTCAAAAGACTTGTCGTGAAATTTTAGAACCATATATTTCTTATGTAAGCACACATTTAAGAATAAAGTCAAGTTAGATATGTCAAAAACAAAATAATTCCAGATATTTGTTGTTCAAGAGATGTGTAAGAGTAGAAATTCAATTATTCTATACATGGCACCTGTCATAATGAGCACTGTAGCAAGTGCTAAGGTTTGTTAAAAATTTTATTGTTTTAAATATGTTTAATTTTGGGAATTTGCTTATATATGCCAAAATTAAGACTGTTCGGCAGATCATAAAACTTTTCCATAAAGTATTTAAGATTTATGGTAGCAGACATATACTACAAAGTATGTACATTTCAGAGTTTATAGAAACTTTACTATGAGAAGTTACAAAGTCTGTGTAAAGAAACAGAGAGAAGAGTTAAGATTTTAACTACACAGTTTCTGTTAAAACTTGAGGGCTTCTTTTATGTTAGTGAAAAACAAATGATGATATGAGCCATATACAAATGATGAGATGAGCCATAAAGAAAGAGTAACCTTAGTGGGTAACTTTAAAGGCTACCCGTAGCCTACAAAACTCTTGTGAAATCATAATCTTAGCCAGTTTTAAATGTACAGGAATATGAGTAAATAGTAAAATCTAATATGTAGAACACTTCAAAAACTGGAAACACTGGTGTTTGGTTTTTATTTTATTAACCACTAATAATTAATTATTGGTTTTCTTTATTTGTAGCATTGTTTTCCTTTTTGTAATAGAATACAACTTTTCATAACTCATCATCAGGAGGTACTTTGAGAATGTTACTGGGATGTCCACACCATTTTTTATTGATGCATGTGAATGTACAAAGAGAAAAACTAAGAACAAAATATTGATTTAAAATTTTCTCAAGTAGAAATCTGAATCAAAAATGTTGATAAATGTATACACTTAAAATCTTAGTCCTAGGCTGAAGCAGTGTCTTTACAGAATTGAGGCTACAAATGTGAGAGCTGTGTTTTGTTTAGTTTTTTGGTTTGGTTTTTGTTTTTGTGGGGCTTGAACTCTGGAGCCTGAGTGCTGTCCCTCAGCTTTTCAGCTCAAAGATGGTGCTACCACTTGAGCCACAGCACCACTTTTGTCTTTTTCTTCTTCTATGGTGCTGAGGAATCAAACCCAGGACCTCATGCATGCAAGGCAAACACTCTAACACTGAGCCCCCTTCCCAGCTTCTGAAAGACTATGTTTTAAGAAATCATCTAAACAACATTTGCTTTCTGGTTTGGGTTATATAATGAAATATATGAATATCTTTTTACATTTTTGTCATTTTTATACTTCTTTTTATTGTGAAAATACTGCACAGAGGAGTCACAATTACATGGGTAAGATAATGAGCACATTACCTTTGTTTCCCCTTCCCATCCCTTCGTATCCTCCCCACCGTCCCCCCAACCAAAGTTGTAAAGTTCTTTTTTCGACATAAAGACTTGTACATCTCATTGTTGAAATGGGTCCTCCTGTATCTCTCTTTTAACGATTGGTTTTTTCCCTTCTCCTCCACATACACCAACTTCATATATAGTGAAAACAGGGGTTATACCATGGGGGAGGGACATACAAAGCAATAAAAACATAATTTTATAAATATGTTAGAATCCATCATATGAAAGATCTCTCTCTCTCTTTTTTTTGTCAGTCGTGGGACTTGAGCTCTAGGCCTGGCAGCTGTCCCTGAGCAATTCAGCTCAAGGCTCATACTCTACCACTTGAGCCATAGCTCCACTTGTAGTTTTCTCTTTTTTTTTTTTTTTGTAATTAAGTGATTACAAAATTTGCCAATTTTCACAGTATTTTGGGATGATGATGCTCATTTAAAGTCACAAACTCATTGTAGCTTTCCTGGAGCAAATTGTCTATCACGGTCTGTAACATATAATGGTGTACACATATACACCATACATGTGATCAGCAGCATGGGGTTATTTAATAGTGGTTCGACCAGAGGAGTGGTCCTTCTGCGTGGGTGATCTGCAGGAAGCCTCCTTTTTCTCTGGGACTCCAGCAGCCCCTGCTGCGCTGCTTGCCACCAGTAAGCATTGGAGGAGGAGTCTTCGTGCTTCTCTGTTCTGAAAATCTTTTTCTCTCTTTCTTTTTTGTTATTTTCCACCTCCTGTATTTCTCTGGGTGTTCATATTTTTGTTTTTGTCGGTCTCTTGGGGAGGTTAAGCTTAGGAACTCTAACTCTCTTTTTGGTTGGGGAGAGCTGTGGCGTTTCCCTACTGCCCTGTTGCCATCTTGGTCCCCCCTCCCATTTTCATACTTCTAAATTTATACTAACTTCAGCCACTTTATCCTTTGCAAAGTCATGAAATAGCTCTGAGAATTTGCTTCTGTGAAGATTGTTTTTGGATTTATTTCTTCTGCTCTCTATCCATTCCCTATTCTCCAGTTAGAATAATTTCAAATAGTAAAAATGGAAAAAGAGAAAAAAATCATGGTGAAAAAACAGAAGTAGAAAATTCACTGGATTTTTCTGACTACTTCAACCAACGTGAACTATTGGGGAATACATGTACACCTCATTCCCACTGGTACTCAAAGTCTCTAGTTAGGCAATTCTGATGAAGACAAGGAACTAGATGAAAAAGGGAGGAATGGTATCATTTGCTAGAAAAAAATAGAGAAGTGTCCAAGCAAATTTCTTCATTGGGCTGTTGAAAATAATCGGCTTACTAGAGTGCAGAGACTACTTTCCAAAAAGGCCACTCATGTGAATACTAGGGATGATAATGAGTATAGCTCTTTTCATCCAGAAGCCTACAGTAGATACTTAGACATAGTGCTTATATGTGGAATAATAGCAGAGTGGCTTCTTTCTTACTGCATCATGATGCAGATACCAATGCCCAAACTAAAGGACTCTTGACAACCTTGCATCTTGCTGCTGGGAATAGAAATAACAAAGGTACGCTGGATCTGCTTCTCTTGAAATATTATATCAAACCAGGTCAAGAACAACTTGGAAGAAGCTGCATTTGATATTGCCAAAAGGTTAAGTATGTATCACCTCTTTGAAGTTGTGGAAGGCTGCAAAAATTTTTCTCCTAAGTCATAATGGTTTGGTTAAGTTTCTTAAATTTCAAAAATGCCTATCCATCTTTGTGTCCGTTCAAAATATTTTCACAATAAAAAGCCACATTAATATCTTACTTTAAATATTCATGGATTCCATGCTATTCTTCCAACTGAATTGCCTAACCTTGATGTCAAAATGTATTCAAGATTTGTTTGTATACATCTATAATGATTTCTGCAGAGTTTGTGATTTTTATAATCAGAAATAATTTTAACTTATCTGTTGAAATGAGTAATACAGAAACTAAAGATATTTCTGTTGCTTGTCTGAAAAAGGATATTTTAAAGTAATCTGTATTCTGTTTGTATAATATCCATAATCTATTTCATTCTCTCCTAGATATAATACTTTTAATTCTACATTGTTTCATAATATATAGGTTCATTAATAAATGTGTCATTTCAGATAGCATTCCATATAGAAATAGTTTAAGATTCTTTTTTTCCCCTAGGTCCTTATAGTATTTTATTTCTTTGTGATAAATTGAAAATGTTATCTAATTTCAAAAGTTTTGTAAAGGTTATCCTATGTAAAGGCCTTTCTAAGGTGATGATTTAATACACTGATGTCAAACTAACTTTCAATTCAATGAATTACATGTATCGTTACAACTGTATTTTTGTAATCAATTTTTAATAACTATTTTTCATTTCTTGCATCTGAAGAATGAAAAATATGGAATACTACACAAATTTTCATATCATCCTTGTGCAAGTGCCGTGTTAAACTTTGTATTGTAATTAGGGTAGATGTGCTGTTGAAGCATGTAGTATCCTCTAAATTTAAGTAGTTAATGATGCAATCTTTATACAGGCATATATCCTTGGTTGACTATTTGTAACTAGGAAAACTTATTGTTCCTAAAAATGCTATTGATATTACTTCTCTAAAATTCTGTGTATATTGGAAAAAAACATATTGTTTGTTCGATTGCTCACATTTGCAATTTTTTTGTCAATGAGTATTTTAAGTCTTTTTCATTTTAGATTTGATCATACTTTGAAGAATTTAAAGCTAGGTCCAAAGGTGATGGCTTTTCAAGTACTTATTTATCAGCTGAGTTAGCTTTGTGGAGCTAAGGATTCAAAGTAAGCCTTGCTTAAGAGCTACTTCTAAACTTCTGCAGCTTAAAAATTCCTAAATGAGATCTTATTGGCACAAATGTCTACCTGACCCTTTACCTGTCTTCCATTTAGGAACAGACGAACCAGAATATCTTACCCTGACAGCATAGATTTTCTTACTGGAACAAAACTAATCTTAATTACAAGGTATCATAAAGACAGGAACAGTTCAGACAGCACTGTTCAGACTAGAAGGTATTTTATCAAAATATAATTGTTTATTATACCTATCATTTCAAAAGTATCTAAAGCCAAGAAGGTGAAAAAATTGTTCATATGCATGATTAACTAATGTCCTGGCCAGTCTACCATCCAACCAGGCAGGAATTTACACTACTGCATTTCTATCACCAAATATTTTCAGAGTTACAAGAGAAGTCTATATGTCTCTCCTCGATATTAGGCCTTAAATTGTTAATGTTTTAATCAAAGTGTTTCCTCTTGCCACTAGGCTGTAAATCTTCAAATGGTAAAGCTTTAGGTCCAACTCTACCAAACACTGAGGTAGAGATAATGAAATAATACATTAAATACTTTAAATAATTTGATACTCTAACCACAACAGAATATTGCAAAACGTGTGCCTTTTTCTTATATATAGTTATACATTTTATATTTATATGTGCTGATATTTTAGTTCACACAGTGAAACTTATTAGAATTAATTGATAATTTGACAAATAAATAGGTATTTATTCCAATAAATGGAATTGGAATATAAATAATTAGGTTTAGAATACATATTAGAATATAAAAATATCAATGCAATATCTTTGGTATAAACTTGTGATACATTCTAATGTTCTTGGTCTTCTGAATTCACATTGCAAAAAAAAAATAGTTTTCCTCTAATCTATAAGGGATTTTACGCTGCTACTCTGTTTATTGTTTTAACTCACTGGTCCCAAACTGATTTTCTCCATATTTCTGAAGCATTCCTAATGATTATACACAAATTTTGCTGATATGATGTCTACAAGGTATTATTCTTCTGCAGGACCCAAGGGTCCTAGGATCCCAGGTCCCAGTTATTCGCATCATCAGATAACAAGGGCAAGATTTCTCACCTAGGCCCATGCAACATGCCAACAGAAAGTAATTGAAAATCCATCTTAATTTCTCATTTCCTATAGTATTTCAGGACCGCAGCAGTAAGCAATTGTGAAATGCAAGACAACTTAAAATGAAAGATGAGATCACAATATCTGAGAGAAAGTACAGTAATTACAACTTTAAATTTACAGATGCCCAGCCCATATGAGTGAACAAGATCGCAAATGTCACAAAATTATTTTTAATACCCCTCTCCTAGTGATTACTGAAAGATTTCAGTCCAGTATAAGTAGGCCTAAAAATTGTTCTGGGAATGATAGATCCATAATTGGTCTACCAAGGCTAGGAAAACTTTACTTACAGGTCAATTATAATTCAGAAAAACATTAATTGAGAAGATCCTTAATGCTTCAAACTACTGGTACTACAGTAAATCTTGGTTCTGTAGTGTAAAAACGCTGTCATTCTCAAGACAATGATACTTAGTGACATTACAAGTTCTACAAGTGTAGGGAGCAAGTTACAATAGAGTTGAATTATTTACCCAGCACTAAAGCCAAACACGTTCAACCATTCATTAAAGTGTAGAAATAGTACCCCCCAATATTTGTTTTGTTCAGTAGGTGCCTTCCAGAAATGTGTTAAATAGATCAGCCTCCCATAATTCAAACCCAAACACTAGATAATAAAGTAAATTTCATCACTTAATAAGGTACATTTTAAAAAGTCACAAATAGTTGCCTTATTATATGTTCTTTTATGTTTTCCCTATCTGTTTAACATAGTATGAAATAAGACTTTAAATCTTGAATATGGGTACTCATCAGAGATGTGACAAATATAAAATCTGTCTTCTATTTCAATCATATTCCTCTATAGTAGTAAATTTTAGTTTTCTTCCTTTTCCAAAACTTATAGGTAGTAGAAAATATTATCCCATGTCAAATAAAATAATCACAAAACTTTGTACAAATCCATTCATAAAAACTGGTAGCTAGGAATATATTCTGAGCCATTTTTAAACTTTCTTGTTGACTAAAGATTAATCTTCCAAATGAATGAGAATATTATCACATCTCCAGTCTTGCAAATTGTTATTGCAGATGAATGAAATATGGAAATATAAGCTGACATACGTTCAAGTATATGCAGGATTGAAACTCCATGGAATGTATATAAACCTTTCAAAGTATTAACAGATAGTTTAACAGAATGACTATCAGGAAGTTGAAACCAGAAAGGAATAATAGTAAAAACATAGAATGAATGAAAAATGGAACAAGGGGCAAGTACACCTAGAATACTCAATGTACACATGGGACAAAAGAAGTGGTAAATCTGAAATGAATCTTGGAGAAGGGGTTGGTTGAGAATGATAGAAGGAGTCACTCTGACCCAGGAGCATTGGAAAATTAGATAGACATATTTATTGTAATACACTTGCACAACATTTTGAAATTCAGTTAAAAACATAACAAAAAAACAAAAACACACAAAAATCACAAGCAAACAGCAAGCTCTAGATAGGATAAATATGACCTCTCAAAATTTTAAATATTTAATGAAGGGTAGTCTTGGGAAAAGCAAACAAAACTGTTCAAAGAGGGAAGTTTGGGGTAGCAGAGAATTTTGAACAGATTTAAATAGATTGTCTAAGGTTATAAATCACCTGCATCTGCTGCAAATATTTTCTTCTCTGAGTTCTCTTTCTCTGCACTGGATACTCCAGTCCTAAGCCACACTTGATAGCTTGTGAAGATAGATTGGAAGAAACAAGATCAAGAACCCTTTACACTACTGGAGACAGAACACTCCTCTATATTTTCTCTCATCTCTCTTCACTACTCTTTCATCATTCTTTTAAGTCAAGTGATTTTGAATTATATCTTTCCTTTTTGTTCTGGCAAAGTAATTAGTCAAACTAATTCACTAAATTTTATTTACCATTTTTTTCTATCATGCTGTTATCTTGTCCAAGAGAGTGCATTAAACTTTACCCTTTCATTTGGTTGCCAGGAAAACCCAACATCTATATTAATGAGGACAAACTCTAATGTAAAACTTTGTCTCTGAAAAAACAGTCCAAGGAGCTGTGATCACAAATATTTAGCTATACTTTTTCTTTTACCGTGAAAGTCTTCTTGTGTTTAAAGTGCCCACAAAAATAAGGACTCCACCACTTTTTGATTCAATAACTTCTAACCTCAAAAATATATTTTGCTAACAAGATGCTTCGAGGAAACTGAAGAATACTCCACTTTTATCTTCTCTCTTAAGACTCTCCATAGACTTGGAAAAAATTATGTGAAGTGAAGTAAGCCAAGCCCAAAGAAACATAGGTCCCATGGTTTCCCTTATTTGCAATAGTTAGTATATGTATGAGTCAAGCAGAAAAGGTCATATAAGGTGATAGGAAAATGAACCCTAAGATATGTATTTAAACTTTTTTTATTTCATGCATTTGTTTCCAATGCATTTATAAGATTATTTCTTTGTTGTTTTGTATGTCCCTCCCCCACAGTATAACCCCTGCTTTCACTGTATTTGATGTCGGTATAATTTGTGGAGGGGAAGGGAAAAACAAGTCGTTTAATTAAGGATACAAGTTGGGCCGTTGCAACAATGAGAAGTACAAGTTGACATGTTGAAAATGAACTTTACAACTTTGCTGGGGGGATGAGGGGGTGGGGGGAGGCTTGGGTGAGGGGGGAGTCTGGGAAGGGATGGGAAGGGGAAACAAAGGAGGAGGCTACAATGCTTGATAAGAAATGTACTCAATATCTTGCCCATGTAATTGTAACCCCTCTGTACAGTTTTTTCACAATAAAAAAAGACTCCCCTTAGATACCATATGAGGAACAGTGAAGATATTTTTTGTAAAATTATTTCAATAGATGGAAGTGGCACTGTAGCTCAAGTGGTAGAGCACTTGCCTTGAGCTGAAGAGCTGAGGGACAGCGCCCAGGCCCAGAGTTCAAGCCCCATGACCAACAAGAAAAAAATGATTTCAATAGATTATTTTTCTCTTGGTCTTGCATTTGCTCAACAAGATGTATGGAGAAGCATGGAGTTAAATCATCCATACTTTGTGACAGTGTCTGTTACAACGGACAATAATTCTTTGTCCTACTTCTATGTTCTCCTCTTAGCTCTTGCCTGATTTCCAATTAATCACAGCTTCTTGGCTTCAAGTCTAGTGAACCTGAAGGACTATAAGGCATCCCCCACTGCTACATCATCTTGGTTTCTCTTTTTAAACTTTTTTATTTGGATGTGGAATTTATTTTCATGTCTTCACTCAATTTGTTCTGCATTGTAGTGAGCCAAATAGGCTCTGTAAAATCACTTTAGGTAGCAAAAATATTAACACAATCTATTTCAAAAAGTTTTGGAATCCCTCTACTGCTGAAATTAATACGCTTAGCCAGGGCTTCTAAGAATGTGTTTTCTTATTTGCTCAATTATTTTCTGATCCCAAAACTTTTTGGCTTATGTAATAAGAGAAGTCTTCACTATGTCATGTTGATAAGGATATTATATTTTGTGAGCTACTTAGAAATGAGAAATCATTGGTTTAAGATATCCAATCAGATTTTTTTTCTTTGTTTCAGTGTTTCACATGCAAAGACATTGTGGAAAGTATTTTAATCAGAAAAGTGTATACCCAATACCTGCTTTCATTGTGGAGGGCACTTTCTCCCTAAATATTTTGACCCAAATTATTTTTTTTCAGAGAATTACTGTTTGGTAATTGAAGGTCAATTCATAAATTTTGATGCCTTTTTAAAAAGAAATTTGAATTTAAATTCCAGTACAACATTGTTTCACAGTGAGAATATGTTTTCTGGGTAAGGACAATTCTCACGGGAACCTACAGAATTTATAGCAAGGTTTGTGAGGTTTGTTTGTTTACTGTGAAAATGAGCCATCTTCACCCACATTGCTCCCTCTCAGCTTAGTCTCCATGGATTTCTTTGCATGAAAGCCTATTTTCCCAGGCAATTTTAAATTTTCTTAATAAGCTAAGTTGTTAAAAAGTTTGAACAGTTAAAATTTACCTATCACAATTTTTAAACATTTTTGAAATTCCTTTATCAGAATTGCGAATTCACCAATCCTAATTCCACCTTTACCATCAAAAACACTTAACATATTGTTGTCATGATAAAGTGTCGGTGAAAATATTATTTTCAAGTGGTTTTGTAATGCATATATATGATCATATAAGCTGATGCTGAGCAAAATGAACTCCAAGATATGGAAACAGATATTTATTTGCAGTTGTTGTTTTTAATATACTATGTGATTTCTATTTTCTTTGGGGTTTTCCCTTATGGTTTATCCCCTGCTGTATTTGATTTTGATACCCTGTGTATTGTGTATACCTTTACCTTAATTAGGGAAGGGAAGATGAACAACAAAAAGGCGAGACAAGACAATATGTTGAAAATGTACATTACAACTTTTGAGGGGTTTGGGTGTGAAGGAAAACTGTGAGAAAAATGAGAGAGGGGTAACTATTTTGAAAAGTTATGTATTCACTACCTTACAATTACTGCAACCCCACTGTACATCACTTTGACAATAAAATTAAATTTTAAAAATAAGCTGCATAAAATATAATTTCACTGTATTGGTATAGTACATATTATTCTTTGTGTAGTAACTTTTTAAAAATCAACACTATTTGTCATCTAATTTGAATTAATTACCCCTTTTTAATCAGAGGACCATCAACTTGAAACCAACTAGACAATATTTTCACAATATACTTGCCAATATTTTGAAAAAAGAATAAGTTTATTACTTTCTCATACCAAAACCAAAAACATTGTAATTCTTTAGAAACCCATAATTTTGAAAGAAAATGCATTGCTAAGAGGAGAAAATATATGTATTCTTCAAAATTCCTATGACTGATAACTACTCATTTTCAAATTCTGAACTTTCCATATCTGTTTGCATGTTATGAAATTCTGCAATAAATGCAGTTTCCAATGGGATGTTACAGATTGAGAAGTCAACAGAAAAATAGCCACATTGTGGTAGAGGATAAAACAATGAAGCATCTTAATAATTAATTCTGCAAGAGTAAGCAATTGTTTATCAGATTAAGCTATTATTTCTATGACCATCAATCCCAAGATTTATGCCATAAAGTCATGCTAGCCCAACAGTTTCCAACATGTAGTGTGCACCTCAAAATTCCCTTAATTCACATCATGAATAGCTTATCTCTATTGTGAAAAAATACTACACCTCTGCTAATGTGTTGCCCTCCGTGTTCTGGAAAGAACACCACCATAAACTGGGCTGTATCATTTTTCCACCAGTGGTATTCTTGAGATCAAAATACTTGCAAATATTATTTATATTTATTCTTTTTTAACTATCATAGATATTCAGGATGTTAAGATCGGAAGAGTACAGTTCAAAGCCCACCCAGGCAGGAATATTCCCTAGATTCTTATATCCAATAAACTTCTCAGAAAAAGCCAGACATAAGTGGCACTGAAATTGAAGTGGGAGGGCAGGAGCCTTGAGCATAAACAGGCTCAGAGACAGTGTCCAGGCCCAGAGTTCAAGCCGTAGGACAAACCAATAAAACAAAAACTAAAACAAACCCCAAACCTAAGCATTTTTTTCATTGTACACAAAGGTACCTAATTAAGGAAATTGCTTCCTGTGTTACATGCAGGCAGAAGAAAGAAGATGTCACAAAATTATTCTCTTTATAGCATGTTATACCACAGCCTCAAAAATTGCTGTCTTTCTAAATTTATAAATTTATATAATCTATTTGTTGGCAACTCTGTCTATATTATTCACATTATCATTTCATACATGAACTGTTAGAATTATCTGTTAACTAAGTTCTAATTACAACTCACTTGAAAGAATATTCTACGCAAATAGAATGCAAGAATCATTTGTGAATTTGTCAATTAAACCCTCTATTAAAAAGAATTTTGTAGTATCCTATAGAATATGAAATTAAAAACATTTAATTTAAATCTAAATTCTAATTTAGCAAGATCTACAAAGTCCTACATTAGTCAAACTTTGCTTTTTCTCTGGGCTTAAGCTTTTGTAATCCTTCATTAATTCTTTGGAATCAAACAGAATTATGATAACTTTGGATGGGAATTTTGCATGGAAATAATGAGCCATTTGTAATGAAGAGAGCATTTAAAACACAACTGAGGATTATATATGAGTTGCATTGCAATAGGAAACTTAACTTGTCAAATCATAGTGACAAAATTAGCCCAAACTTCCAACTGTGCACTCCTTTCTTGTTTGGTTTGTTTTATTAAGACAAAATTATATTACCTGGTCCAAGGAAGGTATCACTATGTAATTCCACTCTCTAATCTCCTGTCTTAGTCTGAGTGCTAGAATTCTAGCCTTGTATCACAGTGCCTTGGCATAGTTTCTTGGTTTATTTAATCTAGATACAGACTAGCAATTCTGAACTTCTCCAGTGATACTATCCACTAGACTTCTCAGACTGTTCATGTACTATTTTCAAAGATGTTCTAATTTTTGACACAGGATACGAACATTTTCAAATGCACCTGCGGGGTCTCTGATTTATTCCTCCATGGATCTGATCCCGTTAATAATGATTACTTGACTCTCTTACTATTTCTGGTCCCAACCTAGATAATATTCTCAAACTTTTTTGAAGAAAGTTCACTTGAAGACTTTCTAATTTTAAAAATTATCACGTGATTCTAGTCTTACTCAGGACATATTTTCTATTGTTTTCTAACTTTTCTACATATTCTGAGAGTTGCTTCATTTGTGTATTTGTGTGTGCACATATAAGTGCCTCTGTGTGTATGTGTATTTTAAAATATATGTATGCAAAAGCCTCAAGCTCTTATTCATCATTCTTGCTCATGACTCATATTCCATCACCTAAGCCATTTGTCCAATCCAGCTTTTGGCTGGTTAATTATAGATAGTGTCTCAAAAACTGGTCTGCCCAGGCTGGATGTAAACTGAACTTCCCAGACTCCTTTCCATTCTTTGGTTTTATTTATCCCGTAGAATCAACTTTTAAACTACAAACATTTTTATGAGTGTAAAGTCTATACTCCAGCCCAGATATTTTTTCTTTAAATTTTATTTTATTTTATTTGAGAACATACTGTACAGAGGGGTTACAATTACATGGGCAGGATAATGCATACATTTCTTACCAAGCATTGCAGCCTCCTCCTTTGTTTACCCTTCACCTCCCTTCCCAGCCTCCCCCCTCCCCCCCACCCAATCACACCCCCCCCTACCCTCCGACATTGTAAAGCTGGTTTTGACATGACATTTTGTACTTCTCATTGTTGCAACAGGTCCACCTGAATCCTTAAACGACTTGTTTGTCCCCATCTCCTCCACATGTTATACTGACATCAAATATAGTGATAGCAGGGGTTACACTGCGGAGGAGGGACATACAAAGCAACCAAGAAATAATCTTATAAATGCGTTAGAAACACATGCATGAAAGAAACAAAAACATTAAAATACATATTTGAGGGTTCGTTTTCCTAACATCACATTCTCTGACTTTTTCCGCTTGACTCATACCTATACTAGATATTGCAAATAAGGGAAACCATGGGACCTATGTTTCTTTGGGCCTGGCTTACTTCACTTAATATAATTTTTGCCAAGCCTTTCCATTTCCTAACAAATGGGGCAATGTCATTCTTTCTGATGGAGGCATAGAATTCCATTGTGTATATATACCACATTTTCTTAATCCATTCATCTACTGAGGGGCATCTGGGTTGGTTCCATATCTTAGCTATGGTAAATAATGCTGCAATAAACATAGTTGTGCTGGTAGCTTTAGTGTGGTCTTTTTTGTAAACATTAGGGTAAATGCCCAAAAGTGGGATTGCTGGGTCATAGAGGAGTTCTATGTTAAGTCTTTTGAGGAACCTCCATACTGCTTTCCAAAGTGGTTGAACAAGTTTACATTCCCACCAACAATGAAGTAAGGTTCCTTTCTGTCCACATCCCCTCCAGCATCTGTTGTTGTTAGAGTTCTTGATTTTTGCTGTTCTAACTGGAGTGAGGTGATATCTCAATGTTGTTTTGATTTGCATTTCTTTTA
This sequence comes from Dipodomys spectabilis, assembly GCF_019054845.1. NCBI lineage: Eukaryota > Metazoa > Chordata > Mammalia > Rodentia > Heteromyidae > Dipodomys > Dipodomys spectabilis. Next base: position 71,905 of record NW_024870734.1, on the reverse strand, counting down.
TGGCTAGGGATGTTGAACATTTCTTCATGTGTCTATTGGCCATCCTTCTTTCTTCTTCAGAGAAGCTTCTCTTTAAGTCTTTCGCCCACTTACTTATTGGGCAGTTGTTTCTTTGAGGATTTGTTGTTGGGTGGTTTAATTTTTTGAGTTCCAAGTATATTTTAGATATGAGACCCTTGTCCGTTGTATGGCTAGTAAAGATCTTCTCCTAGTCCGTGAGCAGCCCAGATTTTTAACTCAAGAATCCATATAAAGATAGATGAACATACACATTACATACGCTGAGTGTACACTGTTAGTAATGTGATCCTAAGCTGGGTGGTGGTGAGATCTGAGGACTGGGGTTCAAAGCCAGCCCAGGTAGAAAAGTCCCCGAGACTCTTTTCTCCAATTAACTGAAGAAAACTGGAAGCAGCACTGTGGCTCAAGTGGTAGAGCATTAGCCTGGAGTGGAATAGCAGAGGGACAGTGCCCAGGCTCAGAGTTCAATTGCCAAGATGACCACCAACAAAAAAATATATAAGTAAAGGATAGCCACCAGTTCATTGCTAGTATAATCCCTGCTCTTTCGAGATGGACGTTTTTTTCCAGTTAAGTCCATGCTCTTATATCTGACTTGCATTGGAAGCAGAATTATACTTCCATTCTTCTTTCTATTGATTTATTAGCAAGCATGATTTAGAAAGGGAGTGCCCTCATAACTCGTGTGCCACCTGGGAGTAATGTTTTCTCTATATCACTCCCATAAATCAAAATACTGGACTTGGCTTTATTGTTTCAATGTTGTCTTATTTGTAGAGTCTTTTATAGTATACTGACCGCTTATACTTAAACACAGAACTTCTTTATCTCCTATTATTGCCATTGTTTCCCTTACTGTTAATGCATGTACACTTGGGAAATAATGTGCAACACATACACTCAAAAAAAGAATGATCTGAGAACCTTCTTCCCATTTAAAATTCGCCTTAATTTACAGAGAACTTACAAAGTTTGAACTCAATGTACTCATGGATAATGTATTTATATGCAACATAAATTTCATATTTTCTCTTTACTACGTTATCTCTGAAAGACGTGTTACCTCAGGTCCAAAGGTGTTCTTGTGTTATTTCAGTGAAGCCAGAAAACATTCATCATAACTCAGGCAGCACCATCTATTGTTACTGGAGGTAACTGCTACTGGATGTGGAAACTGATCCCAGGAAAGGAAATGAACATAGAGGAATGATAACGTTCATGTTAATTTGTGCTTTCCTTTTTACTGTACAAGAAAAGAATCCCAAGGTTTGAAGGAAACTCTGTCCCTGACTTTTTTGACTGTGTTCTATACTCATATAAAACTTTTCTGTAAAATTCTAGTTGAGAGGATTACAAAAAGAAATAATGTGCCATGTGAAGTCCAGCATAGAACAAAAGGAAATAGCATTGTTTTAAAAGGGTTCTACAGCAAAGAAACAAAGACATGGAGGTTTTAAAGTGTCTTATGGATGGATGTTTCACCCCTGAGATGATTCTCTTGTTGCAGGAGCCATTGATCAATTCCTTTAGTCTGGTCCTGAGTTCTCCAGAGCAATGAAGATTCCAAAAAAGCAGGATCCAGTGAGTATGATAAGTACAAGTAGCCTCTTCTCAGACTAGTGCACTTTTAAGGAGGGTCTCAAAGAAATATCTGGGAGTTTTTTCTTTGTTTGTTCGTTTGGTTTGTGTTAGTTCTGGGGCTTGACCCAGAGGCTGGAGCCTGTCCCTGAACAATTGTCTTTCCTGCACACCTGCCCCCAAAGCTAGTACACTACTGCTTGAGCCAAAATTCCACTTCTGGTTTTTTGGTGTTTAATTAGAGATAAGAGATTGACAGACTCTCCTGCCTGGGTTGGCATTGAACTAAGATATTAAGACAGCTAAGTGACATCAACTGTATAGATTTCTCTTTTGAAACAAGAAATATTAGATGAAGTTTATTATAAACCTAATATTTGACAATTTTTAAAAAAAGACTATGTCCAGAAAAAAAAAAGCTATAACTTAAGTAACTCAGCAGAAGTAGGTGTACTGAATCATTTTAGAATTATTTTTTCTGCTTGGGAAGATCTTGTCGTTCCTTTGGGGAAAATTTAAAGTCATATTTCACTTTTTTTGTTGGTTGTGGGGCTTGAACTCTGATCCTGGGTGCTATCCCTATGCTCTTCAGCTCAAGTTGAGTGATCTACCACTTGAGCTAAAGCACCACTTCCAGGTTTCTTGAGGTTAATTAAAGATAAGGATCTCTTGGACTTTCCTGACCAGGCTGGCTGTGAACCACAATCCTCAGATCCCAACTTCCTGAGTAGTCAGGATTACAGGCATGAACCTCCAGGACCTGGCTCATATTTGCATTTATGTGCACTGAATGACACTATGTAGCCAAAGAATGAAAATTTGAACCAAATGATGACATTGCAGCTTTTCAGTAAATTTGAATTAGCAATAAATATATCCTCTTTTTGCCATTTTGTTACATTAATGACTCAACCTATGGGACCCTTACATTAGCATCCTCTGCCATTTGTATAGGTGTGTTGGGTCTTCGTCCATCCCACGAAAGATAGACGGGGTGGAGGAAAGGTAAGAGTGGTGCTCAACTGTTCCCCAGCCTCCCTCAGCCCAGGAGACAATCAGACACAGCAGGGAGCCAAATCCAGCAGATAGAAAACTCATTTATTAACAGAGAGCCGCCCTTTTTAAAGCCAAAAGGGCGGGTGGCATGGCAAGGGAGGAAGAGGAACCAATCACTGTCAAGGTCACACCCTATCATGCACCTAAGCCTACACGGGCTGGTTAGGCCCTGATCGGAAGGTCAATTGGGCTCTGCCCACTCTACTCTCTCTCAGTGCCATCTTTGCTGCCCATGTGCTCTACAGATTCCTTTTTTTTTGTTTTAATGGCAGACCCAACTCCCAATTAGTTATGCTTTTCCCTCCTCTATAAAGGTTGTTTTAACAGGATTACATTGGTAGGGATAGCATTGGCTACACAGGGGGTTCCAGGCAAGTCTGGGGGTCGAGATTCGACAGACAAGGATAGGGAGGGCCCTTGTGCATGATCCAAGAGCCTGTCCCAGTTACCTCACATCCCCACCTAGCACAGTAATAAACATTAGTCCCACCATAGTTAGAAATGTCCGAAGCAGATCAATTAATTCCTGGGCACCTGGTGTCTCTTAAGTAAGCCAGTTCTTTGTATGTGCCTTTAAGCTAGCACAGGGGTCAAGATGACCTTTGAGCTTTACTGTCAGCTCCCCATGGCTCACAACATCATCTCCCCCCCCCATCTTTGTTTAAAGAAGTGAACCCACCTGTCTTAGGTTGAGTGGATCGCCTTGTCTGCCTTACCCGTCATCGGGAACTTCTTCAGAGAGAAGCTGAAGGCCTTATCTTAGGTTGCTCAGACTGACACACCCTCTTACCCATCTCTGGTTGTGATTCCTCTTGGGGGGGGGGGAAATTCATTCATTTGGAGCTTGATAACTGGCTGGCTAAGCTCATGAAAGTTTTGTAGTGCACATATAATGCAAGGAAGGCATAGAAAAAGCCATCAGCAAAAGCATTACTAAGCCAGGAAATGTCACTACTAGCCCTTTAACACTAGTGAAGGATGGGATAGCAGTCTTTGCCACTTCAGAGTCCAGAGGTGGGGATTTTTTAATCCAGCTATTTGCCTGTGGGGTTGGACAAGATCTAAACTGGAAGCATAACAAAAGGTGGTTGCTTAACAATAAGTATGGATTCAATGCCACTATATAAGCAATTAGTAAAAGAACAATTAAAACAGGTGACATTAAAATAATTAACTCCTACAAAAATATTAAAGTCCATAAGGTGGTGATCAAAATGAAGGTCAGGCCACCAGGTCAAAGGGACAGCTTCTCTTGTGGTCCTATTGACGATTTCTGCATTGCCAGCATTGGTCACTGCCCAGGTTACCTGTTGAGGTTGATGCAGATTCCATAGGGCCATTCCCAGGATTGGAAGAGTCAGGATAGCCAACAGCTGGAGTATCGCCATTTGCAATTGTTAGAGAACACAAGAGCTTCTCAAGGGCTGGTTGCCCTTGGGGATGGTTACTAATTGTCTTTCTGGCTTTTCTCTTAAAACACAAGCCTCGGCCATGGCCGTTTTTCTTTCCTTATTGGTTAGCTTATTCTTAGGCATCCTCTTGTATAGAGGATATGGGTAAAAATGTAAGGTTCCTGGCAGGGATCCAAATGGGGGCTGTCTCCCCTATCGGAAAAACGCATCCAAATCCCCTGCCCATAGTAACTGGGGGGTCAGGTCCTCTCCATTGTTGTGTCAGGGGGTCCTTCCACCTGACTTTCACTTAGGGCTTCGTGTTTAGTTGTCCCCAGTGCTTCTGAAATCTGGATTCAGTTGCCTCTTTTGAAAAATTTAAAATGTTAATGGTAAACAAAGCTCTCTGTAAATGTATATGGGGGCTAACTCCCCCTTTTTTGTTTTATAGGCTATCAGAATACAAATTAAATGGTTTTTGAATGTCCTGAAGGGCCATAATTATGACCAGCATTTCTTTATATTGTGCTGACCCTTGACAAGGTTGAAATCTTTGTTGGCTCGGAGTCTTTTGTTGCTCCACAAAGGCTGCATACGTAAAGCCTACCTTACCTCCATCAATAAAAACATGGAGGGTGCCAGGAATAGGCGTAGAAGAAAATAGAGATGGCATTTTGAGGGGAAGTCGCCATAAAATTACAATCCATTTGGATGGCCCATAATGGCAGTCAATTTGGCCTAGAAACCCCTCCAAGGAGAGAGCAAGACGAGCATTGGCTCGAGTGAGCCACTCAACATATGCCATCCGAAAAGGAAAAACAATGGAGTGAGGGTCAAGGCCATAATGTCTTTGGGCTTGCGTCCTTCCCTTCACAATATCATCTGCAAGTTGGTCTGCTTGAGAGTACACTCGAGGTGTGCCTCCCAGGGGAGTATGAACCCACTCTAATGGCTCCCCACTTTGAGTTAAAACTGCAGAAATTAACGTGACATCTGCAAACAACCAAAGGGAAAAATGGTCTCACTAATAGAATACCTCTTTAGAGAAAATTTATCCAGGGCTTTTTGGAACTGCAAAAATATTGCCCTATGGCTGTCTGTAATTGTAATAACTTCTTGTGGCGTCCTGTCTTTTAACAGGGCAAATAAGGGCACAAGACTATCTTTAGGGACAGAAACCCATGGCAACAGCCAAATGATTTCCCCTAAAAGACTCTGAAGTTGGGTTAAGGTCAGAAAGGCTGGAATATCCAGCAAAGGCTTAAGGGGGCTGGCCTGATTCAAGGTAAAGTGGGTCCCAAGCACCTTAAAAGGAGCTACCTTTTGAATTTGATTAAGGGCTATGGTAAAACCCCTTTTTTAATATGGCAAGAACCTGGGCCAGAAGGCCCCCCAGACAGCTCGGGTCTCGGTGCCCCAGAATTATATCATCCATTTAGGCATAGGCAAGGGAGGTATCTGAACCCAGCACAGGCCCTAAAACTGTGGCCAAGTATTGTTGGCAGAAGGCCGGGCTATTGGCCATTCCCTGTGGCAGCATTGTCCATTCGAACCTCCGATCAGGCTGGGAAAAATTAAGAGAAGGTATAGAGAAAGCAAACTTCTCACAGTCATCTGGATGCAGAGGGATAGAAAAAAAAATCTTTAATATCAATCACAACCAAGGTATAATCTGAAGGTATAGCAGGAGTCCAGGGCATGCCTCTTAGGGGTGTTCCTACTAGCTCCATCCTTTCATTTACCTTAGGTAGGTCTTGGAGCATAAGCCAAGCCTGGAGGCTTTTTGAATAACAAATATGGGTGTGCTCCAAGGACTTATGGAAGGGCGAATATGCGCTAGATTTATTTGTTCCTACACCAGAAGGTGGAAGGCTTCAAGTTTAGGTTTGGTCAATGGCCGCTGCTCTACCCAGATTGGGCTTCCCGGCTTCCACCTAATGGGAGGTACTCGGCGGACAGTGGCCTTTAGGATTGGCGGTGCACCTGAGCGGATCCCATATGTTGTTCTCTGTAATTATGAAAGTTTAAAAAATCCCTTTCCTTAACTCCTTCTAGATCCTGTTTAAGCCTTTGTGCTTCTTCCCCATCCAGGATATCATCATAGGATGCTCGATGGTCTGTAGTGATCACGGCATCCATTTGTCTTAGCATGTCTTGCCCTAGTAAATTGGCAGTGAGGTTCGTTGCCACTAAAGGGTGTATCTTTCCCTGTTCTCCATCTCGGCTAGTCGATGTCATAAGGGCAACCATTTCTTTGGACTGTGAGTTGCACCCTACCCCCAATGTCTGGGGCCCAGGTGCAAGCTTCCAGTCCAAGGGCACTTCCTCCTCCCTGAGTATGGTTAGGTCTGCCCCAGTGTCAATTAAGCTGTGAAACCTCTTTCCGCATATGAGAATACTCATTTTAGGGTGGAGTCCATCCACCAGGGGGACGGTCCAATCGGCCTGGGCTGTCCTGCCACGAGGCTGCCTGGGCCTCACAGCAGAGGGGGTTCCTCCTTGAGTTAACAGGGCTAGAGGATGCCCCTCCCCAAGTTTAAAGGCTTCCCATCTAAATCAAAATTGTATCCCTCCCTGCCCCTAGGGCAGGGTATAGAGGGCGGTTTGCCCATGGGCCAGTTGGCAGGGGATTGTTGTAAACAATCCCTCTTAAAGTGCCCCTCCTGCCCACATTTAAAACAAGTCCCTCTCCCCTATGCTCTTGGGGCTCCTTGGCCCTGGGCTGCCAGCACCTGAGTAATAGCTTCAGTCATTGCAGATGTCTGAGCCTGTAAAGCTAAAGCTAGTGATTGGGACTGGTGCTGTTGCATTCCTCCATCCTGTGAGGCCACCACCCATCTGCTCAGGGAACTCTCTCTCAGTCCTGTGCAGGCCATGCGGTGGTGTGCATTCATCCCTTCCCAGACCAGCAGCTTTACAAACTGATCTCGGAGGTTCCCTGCCCGTAGCTTGCAGTGAATGCTCTGTTGGACTCGGTCTATGAAATCAAGTAGAGGCTCACCCAGTTTTTGTCTCACTCCTGCCATGGGGGACTCAGTAGGCCCATCAATCCAGTTTCTACCATGCGGCAAGTCCTGCCTGCCTCACCTGGTCAGGGTACAGGCCAGGTATTTCGGCCTGTTGGATGGCAGTGGAGTAGGCTTCCCCCGTCCCTGCTAACATGACATAAGTAATAGGTATTGCGGGTTGAGCCTGCCAGTTACTCTCCACTCCCACTCTGCATTCCTCCTTAAAGAAAGCACACCATTTAATAAACTGAGAACTAGTTAGAACGACTTTGGCCACATCCATCCCGTCCTTACGGACACATGGGTGATAAGCAATGTCCTGTAATAGGGTCTGGGCCAAGGAGAGTTTGGGCCATCCTCTGCCACTGCCTTGAGGCGCTCTTTAAGATCCTTAGCTTCCCATGGATACCATTCCAAGGGCCTGTTAGCTCCTGGTGCCAGATTGACCAGATAATCTTGGGGAAGCGAATCATGTGGCCTAGAGTCTGGGCTCTTGAGTGGCCCTGCCTTTCCAGAGGAGGTCTCCGAGTAGGTTACTTTCCCAGCCCTCGACCCCTCCATGGAAGGTTGGTAGGGGTCTGGGTCTTGCAAGTCCCTCTCACAGGTCTTGTAGGGCGCCGTACCTCCCCTCCATTTGGGGGAATAGGGAGGGGGCCTAGGACCATCAGTATCAGCAGGGTCAGAGGGGGTAACTTTTACTCGTTTTGACTTCCACTGTGCACGTTTCAGTGTGTTCTCAATCGGATTTGACACATTCCTTTTCCTTCTCACTTCCCAAGTCCTCCTGTACTCCTTCTAGGCCTAATGTTGCCCCCTCCTCCTTTTTCTCTGATATAGCATTATCCATATTTAGGGTTTCACTTACCCCGAGAGACCGCTTAGCCTCGGCTGGTATCTTTTCCTTTCGTGCCCCACGTTGGGCACCAGATGTTGGGTCTTCGTCTGTCCCACGGACGGGGTCCGAGGAAAGGTAAGTGGGGCGCTCACCTGTTCCCCAGCCTCCCTCAGCCCAGGAGACAATCAGATACAGTGGGTAGCCAAATACAGCAGGTAGAACACTCGTTTATAAACAGAGAGCAGCCCTTTTTAAAGTCAAAAAGGGCAGGTGGCATGGCAAGGGAGGAAGAGGAACCAATCACTGTCAAGGTCACACCCTATCATGCACCTAAGCCTTCACAGGCTGGTTAGGCACTGATCGGAAGGTCAACTGTGCTCTGCCCACTCTCTCTCCCAGCACCATCTTTCTTGCCCCTGTGTTCTACATAGGTATATTTAGTATCAGGAAATTTTCATAGAGAAATACAAAAAGACTGAGATTTTTAGAAAGCAAAGGAGATCAGGTATGAAAAAATAGCATAGAAGGAGATACATGTAGCACACAGAGTTTAAGAACTAGCCTAAGAAATTTAGAATGCTAAAGGCAATGAGGAATAAGCCTAGTTGATAACTAGTTCTTCAATAACCAAAAATGGTCCTCTAGAAAAGTTTCTGTTATACCTTAGTTACTATCATTTATTCCTTCTCTTCTGTCACAATTCTGCCTTTTTGGTGTCATGACTGACCAAAAACATTTCCAAATATCACTTAGACTACCCTTCTCTTTGTGATTAGCAGTCACCACACAAAATCCCGGAATCTTTGAATTTCGAGAATTAATCTTCACGTGACATCTAAGCACATTCCTGGCATTAATTTCTGTGACCAAATGAACAAAACTTTTTTTTTCAACACAGTATCCTAATATAAGTAAAGCATATGAATTAGGGACTATTGTCAGGTGTCAGAATGGAAGGAGCAATTCTATATTCCAAGTATGGGTTCTTTATTTTGCATTTACTAACCAATTTTATTTTTGCCAGACCAGAGGCTTAAACTCAGGGATACGGAATTATTCCTGAGCTTTTTTTTTTTTTCTCAAGGCGAGACAGCTCCTGACCCACAGACCAGACCAGCTCCAGAATGAGAGAGCCAACTTGGGTTCCAGCCACATGGGGATGCTTTGCCACCTCCTCCAGCGCCCATTCAACCAGTTCCTGTGAGAGAGAGAGAGAAAGAAAGTCAGAATTACACGTAAGTCTGGTGCCGGTGGCTCAGAACTCTAATCCTAACTACACAGGAAGTTGAGATATAAGGATCATGGTTCATACCAGCCCAGGCAGGAACGTCTCTGAGACTCTTATCTCCAAAGAACTACCAGAAATCCGGAATAGGCTCTGTTGGCTCAAGTGGTAGAGCACTAGCCTTGAGCTGAGAAGCTTGGGGATGGCGCCCATGGCCTAGAGTGCAAACCCCATGACTAACAATATGTGGACTTCCCACCACAAGAAGTGGACTGAATAGCACCCATTGTTCTAGGGAGCATGGTAGAGACGTCAGGCTGAGCTTCCTGTGAACTTGAGGTCATAAGTAGGTCACCTGGCTTGTCTGTGCCTTGTTTTCCCTAGCTGCAAAACTCAACAGAATGAAGGATCCCCTTCATTATGGGGATAGGGTAATGATGAAAGATAGCCATGTTTTGTTTCATAATTCCCACCTGTTGCACGATTAATAACTGGCCCCACTTGAGTCCTTTCCAGGTATCTTCCTGTCAAATGCTCACAGAATTGCTAAGAACCTTACCTGAAGGCTGCTCCCTCTGTGCTTAGCCCTGCTACAGAGATCCCTCTGTATAAATCCATTGTTTCCTCACAACTCTCCTGTGAGGAGACTGAGGTCCGATGGTTGAGGCCTTACCCAGAGCTTCACCAGTGGTCAAGAATCGGGTGCTGTGGACTAAGAGTTTGGTATAATCCATCAAAACCTATGACTGAGCATATCACTACATGTCTATCATTCCAATTACAGAGGACAGGCCTGGTGGAGCATACCTGTCACAGATAGGAGGACCTCAATACAGCCCAGCCTGAGCATATATTAAGTCTCTATTTTAGAAATGCCCAAAACAGAAAGGTGGCTTCTCAGAGCCAGGGAGGAGAAACAAGCAGGGGGTCATGGTACCCCAGAGGGGTGTCTGACATGCGTAGGAGTGGTGCTGGGGCAGTCACTCACCTATGCTGCTGGAAGAAGCTGTTGGTGTCTGCTCCAGGTGGGGCAAGCAGCCATGGTGGCAGCATTATGGACATATGGGCCCAGAGCAGAGGACCAGAGGCAGAGACCTGGTAGGGGCCTTAGGTCAGCTGGCAGTGCACCATTGTCTGAGGATTGAAACTTGCACCACCTCCGGAAGGTAAGGAGGAGGCCAGGGAGTGGGCTGGCGCATCAATTTCCTACTATACTCCAAAGTCACATCGAGTCTCTTGCTCACCACTCAGCCACCTCTACATTCCTCAACTGCTGGTAGTGGTATAAACTAACAGAGGGAATCTAGGTGCTACTGGGCAGCATGGAATATGGGCGTGGCCACCATTCTTGTATCTCATTGGTCAGAAAGAAACATGAAAGAATGGAGGTGTGGCTGGAATCCTGTGATGCCAGCATCATGGGCAGAGTCAAGATGATAGCAGGTCCTCCAGCCCTTTCTGATGGAACTCTGTCCAATTCAATTGGGGACAAGAGGGTGACCTGCTTTAGCTGTATGGCTGCACTGATAGTTGTGTATGTCTGTTTGTTGCTACTCCTGGACTTTGAACTCAGGATCTGGGCACAGTCTGTGAGCTGTTTTGGCTCAAGGCTCACCCTCCACTGTGGAGCCACAGGGCTTCTGGCTTTGTTGACACTGATGTTGGACAGGGGTCCCAAGGACTTTCCTGCCTAGGGTGACTTTGACCATGATCTTCACAACACAGCCTTGTAAGTATCAAAGAGGATTGCTGAGAGCCACTGGTGCCTGCCTAATAATTGGTCTTTCTGATGTTCTTGGACAGACCCGTGAGTTCCCTATCCTTGGGTTGAAGTGGTGGGAGCTAGAGCTCACAGTTTGAATGGCAGGAGATCCTAAGAAACTTGTTCCTATCCATATGATTACCAATGGAATGTGATATATGTCATGATTTAATGCGCAGTTATTGAATGATTCCAGGATAAAATTATGCACAATTATATTACAGGACACTGATCGATTTTAGTTATACTTTGTGAAGTATTTAAATAATCACATTCATAAACTGGAGGTATAATGAAATACCTAAGAATTGGGCCTCAAACTGTATAAAGGTGTCATTATTTTTGCCATGACTGGGATTGGAACTCATGGTCTGGGTAACTCTGTTGCACTGTGTGAGAAGGGGAAGCTTGCCTCCTTGAAGTCAAGAAATTCAAGTCTGTTCCTTAGGCCTGAATTCAATCACCACCATTAGAAAACATCCTATTCATGTACAATTAATATATATGATTTATATTTGTATACATATGTTGACTCCATAATGTGTTCAGTGTAGTTATTTTATTTTTTGTTTTATTCATGTATTGACCATTTATTTTATTGACTATTATGGCACATAGAACATTGATTACATTGATTACATAGGATATAATTCTGCATATGTATTCCACTTCATACCTGACACCCAGGACATTCAGAGAAAAGGAAAACATGGGTCACCATCAGCTTCTTACTCCACGATTCACTGTTTGGGAGTGCTGGCATCTGAACTCATGGCCTACAAGGCCAAATTCATGAATGGGTGAGTGTCAACACGATATCCTGGGGCAAATTGAGTGAACAGGCAGTTCCCAGGACCTGAGATCGTGCCCCAGGTGTTAACAAAATGAGAATAGATTGACATGCAGATGGTAGTATGTTAATAAATATATATCTTTATAGAGTGCCAGAGATGTCTATACATTATTCAGTTATATAGGCTACATTCCTAGCAATTCCTGGGTATTTATTATGCCTCCATGTAAATAATGTTATTGTTTTCATCTTTAAACTATTAATGAAATCAATCAGTGCCATGAAATTATTGTGCTCCTGTAAGTAATAATATTCTTTTAATGCTTCATAAATAATAAATAAAATGAATCAGCCTCCTGAAATGATGCAGTCTAATTTTATAGGAGCATCATTCATGATCAACTCATTCAACCGTGATATTGATAACATTACATTGTTATTCCTATGGATGGGAACCAATTTCTTAATATCTCCTGTCATTGGTTGGTGTCAGGACAGGGATTCGAAATCAGGGCTTATGTTGCCACGTGGGCTTATGGCTTCCCTGTTAGTCTGCCAGGCTTCAGCAATGCAAGGTGAAGGACCCCAGGAGGGTGACCGTGCAAAGGAAGAAAACTTAAAAAGGCCATATTTTTTCTGTGCATTGTTTTCCCTGAAAGGCCTGGGGGTCTAGGATCCCAGTATCACCTGTGGGTCCAGTGGCTGCACCCCAGTATAGGGTGATAGAAGCTGAGGCAGAGTTACCATGACCTGAGTTCAAGCGCCGTAATGAGAAAAGTAAAATAAAAAAAAATTAGCTCCCTGGCTGGCAATTCATACTGTTTATTCTTCCAGACTTTAGATTTGAACTCAGGATCTGGGTAAATCTGCAGAAATGTGGATGAAGGGGAAGATCACTGTACTTGAAGATGAGAAAGTCAGACCTGTTCACTAGTCCTGAATTCAAGCCCCAGCCCTAAAAAACATACTATTCATAAACATTGTAAAGATAGGATTTATACTTACCTATAGATGTTCAGTCCATACATGTTTGGTATGGTTGTTCCTTGTATTTTTGTTTTATTCATTTAGTTACCGTTGATTTTACTATGATGAAATCCATTCAGTTTATTACATTGATGTCATCTTATCACAGAGCATCTAGATTTGTAGAAATGTTTTCCATCAGGTCTGACACCAAGGATTCTCAGAGAAAGGGAAAACAAGTTTCACACTCAGCTTCTTACTCCATGATCCACGTATTGGTAGTACTGGGATCTGATTTCAGGGCCTAGCAGGATCAATTGGCCAATAAGTCAAGGTGAACATACCAACCTGTGAGCAACTAAGGAGGTAGACCATTCCCAGGATCTGACATTGATCCCCACAATGGTCCACTGTAGTCATAAATTCATAATTTAAACATAGAATCTATATTGACATACATGTGTGTACAGCATCTTGTATTCAGTGCAATTCTCCTTTTTTGTCTATAATTCATGGAGATATTGTGTATTTTACTAAGTATGGTGACACAATATCAGCATACTAAGTGTGCTGACATGGATGATGACACATTCCCATGGTTATAGGGTTGCCTATGCATCCTCCATCCTACTTGAGACCTAGGACTTTCATGGGAGAGGAAAACGTTTGCAACAACTGGCTTCTGACATAAGGATGAATCTTTTGTCAGTGCTGGGATGTGAACTCAGGTCTGGGTAGCTCTGTTGCATTGTGTAGGAAGGGGAAGCTCACCATCCTTGAAGACGAGAATGTCAAGCCTGGTCCAGGGCTTGATTTAACACCCCAGCACTAGACAAAATAGCAAGCTCACCTTTTTTAAGCATAGGACCTGTCTTTACCTACAGGTGTGGTATGCATCTTGCATTCAGTGTAGTTATTCTTTTTATTTTGTGTCTTATTCATGGATGTTATTTTGTATTTTATTGAGTATGGTGACAGATATAACTGTGCTGACATGGATGACAACTTGTACCCATGTCTATAGAGTTGCTGATATAGCATTCTCCATCCTTGATGAGACCCAGGACATTCACAGGACTGGAAAACATGTGCAACCTTGGGTTTCTCACATCAGAATGAATCTTTTGGCAGTGCAGGAATTCGAACTCAAGGCCTAGCAGGCCCAATTGGTGAATGGGTCCTGGTGAGCACAGCAGCCTGTGAGCCACTAAGGAGATAGGCCATTCCTGGGACCTGAGATGGAGTCCTGGTGGGAGCCAATATAGCCATAAATTCATAATTAAACAGAAGATCTATATTTCCAAATATGGGTGGGCATCATCTTGGGCTCGATGTAGTCACTCTCTTTATTTTGTGTCTTATTCATGGCTGTATTGTGTATTTTCTTGAGTATAGAATGACAGATATAACGCTGGTGACCTGCATGACAACCTATTCCCATGAGCATAGAGTTGTCTATATATTTTCCATCCTAGGTGAGACCGAGAACTTGCACAGCATAGGAAAACAGGTGCAACGAATGGCTTCTCACATCAGGGTGAATTTTTGGCAGTGCTGGGAATCGAACTCAGAGCCTAGGAGGCCCAAATACCCAATGGATCCACGTGATCACACCAGACTGTGAGCCGCTAAGGAGCTGGGTCGTTCCCAGTAACTGAGATTGAGCCCCAGGGAGGCCAAAATATTCCTCAATGCATCATTTAAACATGGGATATGTATCCACATACGTGAGTCGGCTGCATCGTGCATCGAGTGTAGTTATTCTCTTTATTTTGTATGCTATTCATGTATGTATTGTGTATTTCCTTGAGTATATGATGACAGGTATAACTGGACTGACATGGATAACAACTTATTCCCATGGCCACAGGGTGGCCCACGCATTCTCCATCATAGCTGAGACCCAGGACTTGCACAGGAAAGGAAAACAGGTGCAATAATTGACTTCTGACATGAAGATGAATCTTTTGGCAGGGGTGGGATCAGAACTCAGATTCTATCAGGTCCAATTGGTAAATGGTTCCACATGAGCAAACCAGCCTGTGAGCCACGAAGGAGCTAGGCCATTCCCAGGACCTAAGATTGAGCCCCCCCCCACGGGGAAGAGTGGGGGGCACAATAGTCATCCGTTCATAAGCTGAGGATAGAATACAAATAACTACATATTTGTATAGAGTAGTAGAGATGGTGACCTGTGATGGAATCCAATCTACCGAGTGACTACTGATTCTTGGATCTTTCCTGATGGCTCCATTTCATGACTGTGATGATTATTGTCATGCTTCATCAACTCTTCTTTACAAATAATCTATACCCCATACCTATAATTTCCTACTCACATAATGCAATAACTACTCAGTCAACAATGGGATCGATAGCATTCCATGACCCTTTCTAGGACCAGACACCAGTATCTCAGGATCTTCCGACATTCCCTCCTCATAGTAGGACTGAAGTCAAGCCTCAGGCCTGGAAAAGATACTCCTTATATACATTTTAAATATAGGATTTATACTTCTATACAGATGTTCGGTCCATACTGTGTTTGTTGTGGTCATTCATTTTATTTCTTGTTCTATTCATTTATTTACCATTTATTTTATTGACTCTGATGACACCTATACCATTCATTATATTGTTTACATCCTATCACATAGCATCTAGATTTTAGATGTGTTCTCCATCATGCCTGGCAGTGCAGGGATCTGAACTCAGGGCCTAGCATGCCCAATTCATAAATGAGTGAGTTTGAGCATGGCAGCCTCTAGCCAATGAAGCTGTCAGGTGGTTTCCAGGCACTGAGATTGACTCCCATGTTTGGCCAAAACAGCGATACATGAATAGGCAGACGGTGGTATACAAATAAATACATATTGGTAAAGAGTGCCAGCCCTCTATCTATAATTGAATGACACCTACTACATTCCTACCTACTCCTAGGTATTTATTATACCACCACGGAAGTAATATTATTCTTTTCATGCTTAATAAACTATTAATTAAGATCAATCAGCATTCTAGGATTATTGCATCCAATTTTAGACTAGATAGATACATGAACTTCTCTTTCAATCAGCATTCCTATTTATAGGAATGAGCCTCTTGTGATCTCCTGCCATTGGTGTCAGGACTGGGATTTGAACCCAGGGCCTATGTTGACACTGATAGCCCACCAGCCATCAGCAATGGCAGGTCAGGTCCACTTTGCAGCCTTGTCATTCAGACCCAAGATGGTCACTGTGCAAAGAGAACAATTGAAAAAACCCAACCCGCTGCAGCTCGCCACTTTTTGTGCTTTCCAGCTTATTTTTTCTTCCTGAAAGCCCTCTGGGCATAAGATCTCACGATCGGCTCTGTGTCTGGAGACTGCACTCCAGCCTAGGGAGATCCAAGCTGAGGCAGAGTTTCCACGACCTGAGGTCAAGCCCCATGGTTGTCCCCTAAAAAGAATAAATAAACAAATTAATTAATTAAGTAAGTAAGTAACTAAATTAAAAAAATAAAGCTTCCTGGTTTGGAATTTCTACTAGTTTTCTTTCCTAGTGTGGGATTTGAACTCAGGATCCTAGTAAATCTGTAGTAATGTCAGGGAAGAGTTGCCACTACTTGAGTTCAAATCCCATGCCAAACAAAAATGAAAAACTAAGTCACTGACTTAGGGGAAGGTAGTTGTGGAGATGGGAGGGAAGGAATGGTAGGCTGAAAACAAAGGAGGAATCAACAATGTTCAATAGGAAATATACTCATTACCTTGCTCTTGTAACTGTATCCCCAATGTACAACATTTTTACAATAAAAAAGTACAAAACATAGAAACAATATAGTTCTCCGACAAGCACTTTGGAGGTAAAGGAAGGTTGTGTGAATAGCTGTACAAAATTCTGCACTGTCTTTTTTTAATGTTCAGTAGGGAACTGAATAAACATAGATACTTCCATTAAAAAAATTGGAACTGGGGCAAGTATTTCTGCCATTGCTATGATTTGAGCACACCGTCCAGGTATCTCTTTTGCCCCATGGATGAAGGCGAAGCTCATTGTCCTTGAGGAAAAGAAATTCATGCTAGAATTCCCAGGACCTGAATGAAGGTCCTGCAATGGAAAAAGTATTTCTATGCATGTGTAATGTATTATATATAATTACATATGTATGTTAATTTCATATTACGATTTTTATTATTGATTTTGTATTTTATTTTTGTTTTACTCACTTATTGATTATTGTATTTATTATAAACACAATATTTATTACATTTTGCACATCTATTATAAAATTAGACACAATAATTTGGGACATTGACTCATTTTTCATTACTATTTTATTAAGTGTTGAAACAATACATAATTAAATGGAAGCATTTGTCACAGTATTCACATGTTTAGAGTCTCTCCCAAGTATGTTTATCTTCCTATTGGGATTTATTTAGATGATTTATGGTCAGAAGCCTTTTCTTGAGGATACAAAAGTGAGGGATAAAATTGTAAGGGTGGAGATAGAAATGTGGCTTAGTGGTAAAGAGCTCGCTCAGCATGCATGAATGCCAGGGATTGAAACCTCAGTGCTACATGCTCAAAAAAAGCCAGAAGCTGTGGAGTGGCTCAAGTGGCTATCCTTGAGAAAAACAAGTTCAGGGACAGTACCCAGGCTCTAAGATCAAGCCCCAGGACTGTCAAAAACAATAGGCCAGATGCCAGTGCTCACACCTGGAAACTTAGATTCTCAGGAAGCTGATTCTCAGGAAGCTGAGTTCAAAGTCTAGGCAAGGAAAGCCTGTTAGACTCTTATCTCCAGTGAAGCACGAAAAGACCCCGTGTGGTGCTGCGGCTCAAGTGGTAGAGTGTTCGCTATGAGCTTATGTGCTCAGGGACAGTACCCAGACTTGAGTTAGAAACAAACAATTGGAAAAAAAATGAGGATTAATCAAAGTACTTTTCCTATTTGTTAATTAAGAGAACATTCTTTGGGAAATCAACACTGATTTACACCAGAATAGGAGTCAGAGCTCAAGGTTCAAGTGTAGGACATCCATATGCCCTGCCTCTCAGACTCTAGCATTGTAACTTTGTGTCCTACATGGTTCTGAAAGATCCAATGTTGAAAGGTTTAATATGCTCCCAAAGCCCTTTGTGATAAGCAGTTGATTTGTATTGTCAATGTTATTACAATTCTGAACCTAGCGGAGCACCAGTAGCTCAGGCCCGTTGCCCTAGTTTAGGAGGATGAGGTTTCAGGATCACAGGGTGAAGCCAGCCAGGGCAGAAAAGTCTATGACACTCAGACTTCCATTTCTGAAAGGTCAGATGTTCTAGAGCTTCCTGTGTCTCCCATGGTACTTAGACTCTAAATGTTCTTAGAGTTCTTGAGCTATAGAATCAAGAAACATTATTGACCCATCATGGGTTCAAATGAAGTTCTCAGGCTCCAAGCCCTAGCCATGGTAGCAGGAAGAACTCCAGTGTAACACTGTAATCAAGGCAGAAAACAATTTCAAAAGCCAGGCTAGATGCAGAGACCAGGCCTACAGTATTAGGAGGCAGAATGTACACATTCAACAGGGAAGTGAGCTGCAAAACCACACCAATCATTCCAGGCACAGCCACCAATGGGGGGAAACCTGAAACATTTGTTAGAGTTACACTTTGGTCAAGCTTTTCTTAGCCTCTTCAAACAATGACTAATTAACCTTCCTCCCTCAGGTGAAGGGAGCCTCAGGCTATCTTTAGGTTAACAATAGAGAGCCAGTTTAGTGGGGGACATAGTAA
Source organism: Dipodomys spectabilis (assembly GCF_019054845.1). NCBI lineage: Eukaryota > Metazoa > Chordata > Mammalia > Rodentia > Heteromyidae > Dipodomys > Dipodomys spectabilis. The sequence goes on along the minus strand of NW_024870734.1, from coordinate 53,508 downwards.
CAGAGTAGAAAAACACTGCTCACTGGACTTCGGGAGTGGGTTTTTGACTCTCCATCTGTCAGATTTGAAGGCCCTTCTTCTACCTCTGCCAGTCCTTTCTCCTTCCTTCATTCTCCACATCATTAATGCAAATCCCCAATCGAGGGAGAGGCAGGGCCCTTTCTTTTCTGTTTCCATGCCTCTGAGTTGGAACCGAACTCTGCCCTTTTGACTCTGGGGCCCTTTGCTGCCTCAGAAGTGGGAAACAGTCTTCCTGCCCTGTAGTTGTGTGAAGGCAATGCTGCAAAAGGCCTCATGACTGGGAATTGTTCCCTTCTTTCCCAGATTCATCTATCATCTCCTATCTATCTTTTATCTATGTATCTATCTATGTATCTATGTATCTATGTATCAATGTATGTATGTATGTATGTATGTACATACATACGTATGTACGTATGTATGTATGTACGTATGTACGTACGTACGTATGTATGTATGTATGTATCTATCTATCTACCCACCCACCTACCTAGGTATCTCTTTGCCAGTTCATGGGTGGAACTCAAGGCCAGGACACTCTCTTTAGCACTCTACTACTTGAGCCACAGCATCAATTCTGGCTTTGTGTGTGTGTGTGTGTGTGCTCCCAAGGAATCATACCCAGGGCTTCTTGCAGGCTAGGCAAGCACTCTCTCACTAATCCACATTCCCAGCCCCCTCATCTTTTCCTTAATGGTAGTTTTTACATAAGTATTCTGCCACTTTACATCCCCAAGTTTAATTTTCTGAATACTGGTTACTTCTATGAAACCTGACCTTCTCTTCCCCTGCCTGATTTGTGACTATTCTTGCATTGACCCCATAATAAAATGTAAATAAAGGCTGCTGAGAGCTTCAGTGTGCATCATATAAGGACACAGGCCTGGAACCCTGGAAGAGAAAAGCCATCGGCCTGAAATGAAGGCAATGATGCAGTATGCGCAAGGAGCATCTCTGAAAAATAAACCAGTAAATAAAAGGAGAAGAATTGCATATGGTCTGTTTGCACTCAGGGAAGTAATATACTCACATAACTAGGTAGGACACTGATACATAAACTTGGCCTTCTCTTTTTGAAAAAATTTTGTGCCTATCCCAGGACTTGAACACAGGGCCCACTGCATTCCTCAGCTGTTTTTCCCAAGGCTGAGGCTTTACCACCACCACAGATTCACTTCCAGCCATCTGTTCATTAATTGGACATAACTGCCTCCCAGGATTTCCTGCCTGGTCTAGCCTCTGTCTCCTGCTCAGCTTTCTCTCACAAAGCTAGAGCTCTATCCTCTGGGCCACTGCTTCACTTCTAGTTTTCTGGTGTTTTAAGAGATAAGAGTCTGACAGACTTCCTGCTCAGGCTGACTTTGAACGGCAATCTCCCAAAGAGTCTTCAAGCGGCTTTCCTCAGGGATTCACCGAGGAGCCCCTCCACACAAACCCTTAATCTAAATTTCAAGAGGCACTAGAGAAAAAGAGATACAAGAAGATGCTTCTAGTGTGTTCTAGATACTTAAGGTTGGAGACACACAACACTCATAATCATTAGATCATTTTATAGGCAAAAGGAGCAATGCAGACAGTATGGGGATCGCTCTAGCTTTCAGTCCTCTCATCCTGAGTAGGAAAATTCACTGCAGCTCAATGCTAATTGACAGTACTGGCACGTCCTGTGGACATTTGTTCCCAAATCCTGTGACACTCATTTGTCACGTTTGGCTACAAACCTGTGACCAGATGAGAAGATGAAGAGAGAAAATCCTTCTTAGAGAAAGCAGCTATGAAGAATACTGGGTAGTTAACCTATAAATTCAAATCATTGGAATGGCCCTGTTAAGAAGTCAGATTTTCCAGATTAAAAAGTGAAGAAGAAAAGAAAGAATATACCAGTGGCTTCTCACTTTAAAACCAGCTCCTCAGGAGTCTGAGATGTAGAGAACCTGAGTTTGAATCCAGTCAGCATAGGAAAGTCCATGACACTACTATTTCTAAGAGATCACAGAAAGGTTAATGCACTACCCTTGAGCAAAAGGAGCTCAAGGACAATGCTTAGGATCATAGCTCAACCCCAGGACCTGACCACTCAAAAAGAGCATGTACCTCCATGTCTTTGGGTATGTATGGATGTATTCCTATAGGTGAAGCTCCAGAGTAGTTATGATGAATGGCACCAAGCTAGGAAATTTGTATTCAATAAAATGATCTCGTAACAGAGACTGCTTTCATGACAGTGTACAATCCAGGGCTCCCATCACTGTTCCCAGGGTAGACTGAGGGTTTCTCTGCATCCCAGGCCTGCTGGAAGAAGTCTTTCTCATTTAATGGACAGGCAGACAAAAGCCCTCACTCCTGTACAGCTGTGTAACAAACAACTCCATCTGGGTCAGATAGTGAGGATGATTTTGGGCAGGCTCTGAAGGTCAGGAGAAAACGGTCTCTTTGTACCCCAAACTATCTCTCTCCCCAATGCTCGGGGAGAGCACTGACAGGGAGCCTTCATTTGTGCCACCTCCTGTGGCAGGCCAAGTCCTGTGCACTTATCCTGCCTTTGTGAGACTATATTCCGGTGTTCAGATACAGTGTTCAATAAAATTCCGGAGTCCTTCTTGCAGAAAACTAGGGCACTGAACCTCATGAAATGTTTCATTGACGGCGATGATGGTCCTATGATTCCTCTGTAGGATTATGGAAGCCCGGGAAATCCAAGCACATATCTGATATCAAAGCTTCCTGTCATCAAGGGCTGGTGAATCTCATCAGGGTTTGAAACCTTTGACCTCTCCTAGTTGAGCCCTGGGTGGCTAGGTATTGGATTTGAAAACAAGCCTGGGGTGCTGACCATGAGCTCAGTACAGAAGCCTGTTGTTTTACCATTTTGTGTAACAGCATCAATTCTAGTCTGTGTGTGTGTGTGTGTGTGTGTGTGTGTGTGTGTGTGTGTGTGTGTGTGCGTGCACATGCACGCAGACTCATACACCATTCCTTGAGGTTGAAGTGAGGACCTGAGCACTGTACCTGAGCACTATAACTAGTTTCTCTTGTACAAGGATAGCCCTCTCCCACTTGAGCCAGAGCTACTTCAGGCTTTTTTTTTAGTGATGTCCTGAGAAATCAAACCCAGGGTTACATATATGAAAAACACTTTACTCCTAAGGCACATTCTCAGCCCTTTACTTCAGGTTTGTTAGTTTGTTTCTTTTTGTTGTTGTTATTGTAGGAGTTGACATCTGGGCCTGGGTGCTGTCCCTGAGCTCTTTAGCTCAAGTCTTGTGCTCTACCACTTGAGCCAAAACGCCATTTCAGTTTTTCTGGTGGTCCATCAGAGCTAAGTGTCTCAAGGACTTTCTAGCTCAGGCTAGCTTTTAACCATGATCCTTGTATCTTATCCTCCTGAGTAGCTAGTATGACAGGCATGAGCACCAAACACCCAACTTCAACTTCAGGTTTCTTAGTGGTGAATTGGAGAAAATAGGCTCATGGTACCTTTTGTGTCTGGGATAGTTTGGAATCCAGATCCTCAGATCTCAGCTTCCTGAGAAGGCAGGATGACAACCTCAGCTATAGACCCCTAGGCTGTGAACTCTGCTGCAAGGGCATCCTTGGTTCCACGTGGTGGAGTGCTAACCATGAGCCAAGAGGTAAGGGGCAGCACCCAGGCCCCTAGTTCGAGGTTCATGACTGAGAAAAAACAAAACAAAACAATTGTCTGCAGGAGACAACTCATTACTCTTCAGAAATATATAATTTTTTTCCTGCCATGGGGACATATCTGAGAGTTAATATTCTTGTCTGCATAATCATCTCAGTTGTAGAACTCTTACAAGGACCTGATGAAAGAATGTACCCTGTGAAGGACACAGTACATGGCACTCTTTGCATGACTCAGCACACAGCATTCTGTGAGACTCAGCACCCAGCACCCAATGAAGGACTCAGCACAGAGCACCCTATGAAGGACTCAGCACATAGCTCTATTCAACAAGCTGTCATTAGAATTGTAGTGACAATTCTTCCACCTATGTCATTTTTTCCATTTATGACATCCTATTACATAGCATATAGATTTGCATCTGAATTATACATTCTACTTAACACTGAGCACTTTCAAAGAAAAAGAAAATGTGTGTCACACTCAGCTTCTAAACTCCACAATTACATTTTTGGCAGTGCTGGGATCTAAACTCAGGGCCTAGAAGGTTCAATTCATGAATGAGTGATGGTCAGCATAGGAACCTATAGCCAATTCAGCTGCCAGGCCTTTCCTAGGCCCTGAGATAGAGCCCCAGATGCTGACCCCTATATCGCACTTAGTATAGTTATTCATTTTATTTTTGTTTTATTCATTTATTTACCATTTATTTTATTGATGGTTATTCCACATGAAATATTTATTACATAAGATATAGATTTGCCTATGTATGGAACTTCACACCTGACATGCAGGACTATCACAGAAAAGGAAAACATGAGTCACCATGGACTTCTTACTACACGATTCAATTTTTGTCAGTGCTGGCATCTGAACTCACAGCCTACAAGGCTGAGTGTCAGCATGCCAGCCTGGAGCATATTTAGCTGACAGTCATTTCCAGCACCTGAGATCGAGCCCCAGGGATGGACAAAATAAAAACAGATTGACAAGCAGATAGTATTACACAATAAAATATAGATCTTTATAGAGTGCCAGAGATGTCTATACATTCTTCAGTTATATTAACCACATTTCTACCAATTCTTGGATATTTAGTATACTTCCATATAATTAATATTATTCTTTTCATACTTAATGAATTATTAATTAAATCATCCACTGTCTGGAAACTATTGCGTCCATGTAATAATATTCTTTGAATGTTTAAAAAAACTCATTAATATCCATTGGCCTCCTAAAATCACTCTGTCTAATTGTATAGTAGTATCCAGAAACAACCAATTCCACCTTGCCATTCATAATCTTCCATCGGTATTCCTATGAATAGGAATGAGATTCTTAAGATCTCCCTCCATTGGTAGAGGACAGGAAGGGGCTTCCAACACAGGGCCTATGTTGCCGTGTTGGCCTATGGCTTTCCTGGTAGCCCGCCAGCCTTCAGCGAACCCAGGTTACCGACATTTTTCAAATGTGTCATTCAGACACAGGATGGTCACCTTGCAAAGCAAACAAATGTAAAACTGGCAACCATCTGCAAGTTGCCTTTTTTTATTTCTGTGTCGCATTATTATTTTTTTCCTGTCAGCCTCTGGGGCCCAGAAACCCAAGTTCGGCTGTGGGTCCAGTGGCTGCACCCCAGCCTAGAATGATCAAAGCTGAGGCAGAATTGCCACGACCTGAGTTCAAGCTCTGTGCTTGACAAAATAAAAATAAATAAATAGGTACATATATTCATACATTAAAAACAGTTAAAATATTATGAGGCTCCTTGGCTTGAAATTCATGCCCTTTATTCTGCCAGGCCTGGGAGTTGAACTCAGGGTCTGGGTAAATCTGCAGCACTGTGGGGGATGGGGAAGTTCACTGTGCTGGAAGACAAGAAATCCAGGCCTGTTCCTAGGGCCTGAATTCAATTCCTAGCACTTAAAAGAATAATATACTTATACATTTTAAACAGATGATTTATATTTACATACACATATTTACTGCATATTAAGGTTAGTGTATTCATTTTATTTTGTGTTTTATTAATTTTTTTATGTTTTTAGTGAGCATGATTATATATACCATTTTTTGCATCCTATTACATAAGACAAAAATTTCCCTATGTATTCTAGATCATTCCTGAGACCCAGGACTTTCACTGATAAGGAAAACAAGTGGGACAATTATTGTGTCCACCAGGATTAAGTTTTTGGCAGTTCTGTGACTTGAACTCATGAATTCACTTCATGAATGGTTAAATGTTAGCAGAGTAGTCTGATGCAAGTGAAGTTGGCAGGCAAAATTGAGGACCTGAGATCAAGCCCTAGGAATGGCCAATATATAAACAGATAGATGTTTAGATTGCAGTGTGTGTGTGCATTTTTGTGTGTATTTACATATGTATATGCATCCATAAATATATACAGACAGATATACATTTATGTAGATTCTAGTGTATAACCCTATATAAAGAGTGATGTCTATATCTTATTTTTAATATATTCTTTTACTACCAATTATTCGGTCTAAAATTATGCCTCTATTAATTAATCACGGTAGAACAGTTAATGAAGAATTAATCAATGACCTATATTTATTACATACAATCTTATACTAGAATGACTAACTAATTAGTAATTCAATTAGTACATTTCAAACATTTTATTAGTGTTCCAATACGTAGGAACAAGTTTCCTAGATCTTCGGCCGTGTGTAGGTGCAGTCCCAGGATCGAACTCAGGGCCTACATATCTGGGTTGGACTCAGGCTTTACTGATACCCTTCCAGCTTTTGTCATGTAAGGTCACATACAATTAAAAGACTAGTCATTGAGACCAAGGAGGGTAACAGTGCTGAGGAAACAAATGTAAAACTGTTGTGTGAAACTTCCTGGGTTTTTCCTCCTCCATTTTTGTTGGTTTGATGTACTTTTGCCAGTGCTGGGAGTTGAACTCGGGTCCTAGGTTCCCTGGATCATCTGTGGGTATAGAAGCTGCATCCCAGGCTATCATAATCATGGTTTAAGACACAATAAAATGGTTCGTTGAGTAAAAGGAGCTCAGGGAAAATGTCTAGGCTAACAGTTCAAGCCTCAGAACCTGCTACAAAAAAGCCATTAACTCCATGTATCTGAGTATGTATGCATGCATTTGTATCAGTGAACATCCAGAGGTTCTATGAAGAAAGGCACCCAGCTAGGAAATTTGCTTTGAATAGAATGGTTTCATAGCACAGACAGTGCTTTCTAAACAGTGCATATTCCGGGGTTACCCTCAATGTTCCCAGAGTAGCCTGAGGGGTTCTCCATACCCCAGGCTGCTGGAGGAACTCTGCTTCATTGTTGGAACAGGCAGACAAAAGGCCTCACTGCTGTACAGCTGTGTAACAAACAATTCATCCAGGCCAATTACTGAGAATGAGTGTGGGCAGGCTCTGAAGGTCAGGAGAAAAAGGCCTCTTTTTACCCCAAGCTCTCTCTCTCCCCAGTGCTCTGTTTTGACAGGAAAACTTCATTTGTGCCACATCCCGGGGCAGCCAAGTTCCCTGCACTCATCCTGTCTTTATAAGACTATGTTTCAATGTTGAAACAAACTGCTACCATTAATTCAAGAGTGCTCCTGGTAGACAATTAGGGAGCTATACCTAATGAAATGATTCATTATTGGCAATGATGCCTCCGTGTGTGTGTGTGTGTGTGTGTGTGTGTGTGTGCATATACCAGTCCTGGTGCTTGAACTCAGGACCTAACCACTGTATCTGAGTTTCTCCTGTACAAGGACAGCACTCTACCACTTGAGCCACAGTGCCATTTCAGGGATGTGGACCATTTCTATGGATGTGGTACTGAGGATTCAAACCCAGCGTTTCACACATGCAAAGCAGTCTACCCCTAGGAAAAATTCCCAGCACTCCACTTCAGGTTTCTTTCTTTCTTTTCTTGTAAGTTGGAGGAGTTGAAGTTTGGGCCTGAGTGCTGTCTCTCATCTCTTCAGCTCAAATCTAGCGCTCTAGCACTTGAGCTACAGGGCCCCTTCAGGCTTTCTGGTGGTTTTAGGAGATAACCATCTCAAGGAATTTCCTGCCCAGGCTGGCTTTGGACCATGATCTGAAATTGCTTTGAACCAAGATCTTCAGCTTCCTGAGCAGACAGGATGATAGACCTCAGCTAAAGACACCTAAGCCCTGACACTTTGCTGCAAGGAGGTCCTTGGCTCAGCATGGTAGAACTTTAGCCATGAGCCCAAGAAGAAATTCAGCACCTAGGCTGTGAGTTCAAGGTTCATGATGGTGAAAATTAAACCAAAACAATTGTCTGCAGGAGACGTCACTAGAGCTAAATATATACATAAATTTGGCCCTGCTTTGGGGACATATCTGAGCCTCAACTTACTCATCTGCACAATCATCTTACTTGTGTAGCTCTTATAAGGACCAGATGAAAGAATACAACTCATGAAGGACTCAGCACATAGCACCCTGTGAATGACTCAGCACACAGTACCCCATGAATGATCCAGCACCCCGTGAAAGACTCAGGACCGAGCACCCCAGGAAGGTTTCATCACATAGCTGTATAGTATAAACTGTCTTTAGATTTAAGGTGCTTTCATCAGTATCACCACTCTTTCACATACACATCACAAACCACACAAGTTAACATCTTACGGTTTAGAGGGGTGTTTTTTTGTGGGGAGTATCATCAGCCTCGGGGATTTATTTCACTCACAGGTTGGAGGTACTGTCCGAAGGTCTTTTCCTCAAGGCTAGAGAGCTACCATTTTGAGGCACAGCTCAGAGTCTTGCAGACTTCCTGTCAGGGCTGAGTTTTCAACCCACCAGTGTCTGATCTCATCCCCCAAGCAGCAAGGGGTGAGCCAGCATCATCTGGTTCCATGGTGCTGGGTTGCAGCTGTTGACCTCTGGCTAAGTTATGTTAGGTGGCATCCATTGGCTTCAGACTCGCAGCTTGCTCTGTGATGAGGTATTTGAAATCCTGGCCTTCTATACTTGCAGTCAGAATATTCTAACTTGTTTTTGGTGCCAGTCCTGGGGCCTGAGTAAGGGCTTAAACACAATCCTTAAGCTTTCATGCTCAACAGCAGTGCTCCACTTCTTGAATGACAGCACTACTTGCTGTTAATTCTGTGCATGTGATATGGTGGAATGGATCCCAGGGCTTCATACATACTAGGCGAGCATTCTACCACAGAGCCCCAGGAATGTCAAGTGTAGAAATAGATATGTAGATTGTTACACACACACACACACACACACACACACACACACACACACACACGTATATACACATACATATATAAGTACATATATAATGTATGTATAAAACAAGACAGGGATGTCTGTATATTAATTAATTATATATACTATATTACTACGAATTATCAATAAATTATTCCTTCCTTTATGTAAGTATTATGGTTGAATACATAATAAAGTATTAATTGAAAATTAGTCAATATACTATAATTATTGTGTATAATTTTATAATATAATCATACACTACTAATGTAATTATTACTTTGCAACATTCCATTTGTATGGATATATATCAAAATGCATTTCTTAGGATCTCCTGCCATTCATAGGTGGCAGTCTTGGGATTCACACCCAGGGCTAGGTTGCTGATTTTGGCTATGGCTTCCCTGATAGCCCACCAAACTTCAGCAGGGCAAGGTCACGTACACTTTCCAGGCCCTGTCATTTAGAACCAAAATGGTTGCAATCCAAAGGAAAAAAAAAACATATAAAACTGCCTTCTGGAACTTCCCAGTTTTATCCTTCTCCTTTGTTTTCAGTTTGGGGGCCAGAACTTTGGGTCTGGGTGCTGTTCCTCAACTCTTCAGCTCAAGGCTATCTCTCTACCAGTTGAGCCATAAGACTACTTCCAGGTTTTTCTGCTTATATGGTGCTGAGGAATCTAACCCAGGGCCTTATATATGCAAGGCAAGCACTGTTTACTGAGCCATCTTCCTAGCACTTCTACTTTTTTTTTTGATGGTCCCAATGTTTGAACTCAGGTCCTAGGATCTCAGGATGGGCTGTGGGTCCAGAGGCTGCACAGCAGCCTAGGATGATCAAAACTGAAACAGAGTTGCACGAGCTGAGTTCAAGCCCCAGACATGGCCAAAAAATTATTAAGGCCCTGGCTTGGAATTTGCACTGTTTTTCTGGCAGGCCTGGGGTTTGAACTCAGGTTCTGGGTAACTCTGTGGTACTATGGGGGAGAGTAAGCTCACCGTCGTTGAAGACAAGAATTTCAGCAAGAATTTTAGGGCCCAATTTCAAGCCCCAGTACTGAAAAAAATAATATCTATATATGAGATCTATTTATGTGCATGGGTTCAAAACTTATGACATTTATTACCCTTGTTTTTATTTTATTTAGTAATAATACATATATAGCATCTATTTCATTTGTTACATCTTATCACATGGATCTATTTGCATATAGATTATACATCATACTGAGACCCAGGACTTTCACAGACAAGGAAAAAAATGTGTCAAAATTGGCTTCTGACACCACATATAAAATTTTGGCCATGCTGGGATTTGAACTCACAGCCCACAATGCCCAATTCATGAAAGGGTCAGTTGTAGAACAAAAGCCTTTGGCAAACTGAGCTTCCAGCCAGTTCTGAGGACCTGGGAACAAGCCATAGTAGTGGCTGATAGAGAGAGATAGAGATAGAGATATATCTCTATCTATCTATTTATTTCTACAGAGATATAGATATATCTCTATCTATCTATCTATCTATCTATATCTCTAGAGAGATATAGATACATATCTCTACAGAGATATAGATAGATAGAGAGACAGATAGACAGATAGATAGATAGATAGATAGATAGATAGATAGATAGATAGATAGATAGACGGATAGCTCTAGATGCATGAAACAAGAGAGAGATGTCTGTATACTATGAAATTTCATATACGATATTATTACTGATTACTGGGAATTAAATTATTCCTTCCTTTTTTAAGGATCATGATTGAATACATAATAAAGTATTAATTGAAAATTATTCATTGTATTATAAATGTTGTGAATAATTTTATAATATAATCAAACACTAACTACTAATTTAGTTGTTACTTTTATAACATCCCATTTGTATAGATGTACATGGGAATGGGTTTTTAGAATCTCTGCCATTCATTAGTGGCAATCCCAGGATTCGACCTCCAGACCTAAATTGCCAGTTTTGGCTATGGCTACTTTACTAGTCCGCCAAACATCAGCAATGCAAAGTCATGTACTCTTTCTTGCCTTGTCATTTACATCCAGGATGGTCACAATACAAAGGGAAAAAAAAGTAAAAAACCACCTCTTGAACTTCTCAGTTTTATGCTTCTCTTTTTTTTGCCAGCCTCAAGATTTGAACTAGGGTCCTAGGATCCAAGGGTGGGCTGTGGCAGAGATGCCAAGACCTGAATGCAAGCCCTGTGCTTGGCCAAAAAAATAATAATTATTATAAGGCCCTGATTTGGAATTTGCACCATTTTTCTGGCAGGCCTTTTATTTGAACTGAGGGTCTGGATAACTCTGTGACACTGTGGGTGAAGGGGAAAAGCTCACCGTCCTTGAAGACAAGAAATTCAGACTAGTTCTCAGGGCCTGAAATGAAGCCCAGCACTGGAAAAAGTAATATTAATATATGAGATCTATTTTCATGCATGGGTTTACTGCATATGATCTTTATTACCCTTGTTTATTTAGTATTATTACCCATATAATAGTTCTTTTATTACATCATATCACATAGGATATATTTGCATATGGATTATACATCATACTGAGACCCAGGACATTCAAAGAGAAGGAAAAAAGTGTCAAAATTGGCTTCTTACTGCACGAATAAATTTTTGGCGATGCTGGGATTTCAACTCAAGGCCTACAATGGCCAATCCATAAATGGGATCATAGTCTTAGCACATCAGCCTCTGGCAAACTGAGCTCCAGAAAGTTCTGATGACCTGTAATCAAGCCACAGGAGTGATCGTTCTCTCTCTCTCTCTCTCTCTCTCTATATATATATATATATAGAGAGAGAGAGAGAGAGAGATAGATAGATAGATAGATAGATAGATAGATATAGATATAGATAGATCTATATATGTCTCTATATATCTATAAATTTATAGATATATAGAGAAGATATATGGATATAGAGAGAGAGATATATCTATATCTCTCTATATATATCTATAGAGATATCTATAGAATATAGATATATATCTATATATAGAAAGAAACATAGATATATAGAGAGATAGATAGATAGATAGATAGATAGATATGTAGATATATATGCATACAGAGAGAGAGAGAATGTGAGGATATTAAATTATATATATGATAACCATTATTAGTTATTAAATTATGCCTCCATTTAATGAAGTATCGTGTTTGAATACTTATAAAAGCATTAATTAAAAATTAGTCAGTATCCTTCCATTAGGGGAATCATACAATGGTGCTAGAATGGAAGATATAAATCCAATAACTTTTCTGTGGCATTATAAAATAGAATCATGAATTTACTGCAAATTTAATTATTACTTTTATAACATTCCATTAGCATTCACATGAATATGAATGAGTTTTTCAGGATCTCCTTCCATTTGTGGGTGGCAGTCCTGGCTTTCGAACTCCAGGCCTGGTTAGTTTCTTTTGAATGAAAACCATTAGAATGACACCTTGAAGATTTCAGATTGTTAAAATTACAAAAAAGCACAAAAAGAAGAAAAGAAACGAAGGAGCCAGGGCTCCTGCCTGTAATCCTAGCTCCTCAGGAAGCTGAGATGTAGGGAATGACAATTTGAATTCAGCCGTGGCAGGAAAGCCTGAGACACTCTTATTTTTAAGAGATCACAGGGGAAAAAAAAAACATGAATGGGGCTGTGGCTCAAGGACAGAGTGCTACCATTGAGCAAAAGGAGCTCAGGGACAAGGCCTAGACTCATTGGACAAACCTGGAACTGCCTTCCCTGCCCCCCCCAAAAGGAGGCAATAACTCTATATCTCTGTGTATGGATGGATGATGTATGGATGACAGGCATTCAGCAGGTTGCCCATGCCCAGTCCCCCAACCTGGGTAAGCTGGAACAAGCCCTCAGAGAGTACTAAGTCTGAGCTGGAAGCTCGAACAAAGCATTCTTCTCTGCCATTTAATAACTGAAGTCTTATGTTCTGGCTGAGGTGTCCAATCAGGACACCTAGCAGCCAGCCACTGCCTCCAGGGAGATCACAGTACCTAGACTGTAGGAGTTGTCAACGTTTCTGGTTCCATATTCTCTATCCCTCTGTAGGATGTGAGCCTAGACCTCTAGGGCCTGGTGGCTATTACTCATTTATCATTCCTCATGGCTGAGTCACAGGCTGGTCCGAAATCTTGGCAAAGATATGAAATAGTCAACAATATATATGCCGAAAGGGATATGCCAATAAATCTCACCCTCATAATTCCCATTAGAAGGGAGCCTTGGGGTGCGAATGTGGCTTAGTGGTAGAGTGCTTACCTAGCACTCACTAAGCCATGGGTTCGATTGCTCAGTACCACAGAAAGAGAAAAAGCCAAAAGTGGCACTGTGGCTTAAGTGATAGCGGGCTAGCCTTGAGCAAAAGAAGCTCAGGAACATGCCCAGAACTTGAGTTCAAGCCCCAAGATTGGCAAAAAAATAAGTGAGCCTGATGAGACATATTCTTCTGGGAATCAGAGGAGGGCCGAGGTTATAGGTAAGAGGTAGGGTAGAGGGTAGGGGTTGGTGGTTAACCTCTGTAAGCTACTCAGGAGGCTGAGATCTGAGGATCCCAATTGCAAGCAGGAAAGTCTATATGAGACACTTTTCTCCAATTAAACACAAAAAGCCAGAAGTAGAGCTGTGGTTTAAGTACTAGAGTGCTAGCCTTGAGCACAAAAGCTCAGGGATAGGATAGCATCCAGGCCATGAAATCAAACCCTAGGACTGGCATGCACATGCACACACACACACACACACACACACACACACACACACACACACAAGATAGAGCATTTGCCAGTCAGCCTGCACAAGTTCCATCTCTAGCAACTCAATATGAAAAAAAAGTGGGAGAAGGGAAGTAAATACTTGCTCCAGGAGGTGATATAAGCAGTGCCAAAATTCCCCAGGAGTTCTAAGATGTGGATTCAGGGCAGAGGGCCTCAGGCAGAAGGTACAGCATGGGCAAAGGTCCTGAGGTGTAGAGCAGATGGTGTGGGTGGAATGAAGGTTCTGTGGCTTCAAGCAAGTATGGCAGGACATTCAAGGCTGAGTCACAGGTAGGGCAGAGGGTGGGGTCCCACAAAGGGGCCCAGGGTGAAGATTAGCTCGGCTTTTTACCAGGGACCCCATCCATTTCCTGTGGCTGGAATCTTATTTTTAACAGCTCCTGACCCTCAGACCTCCTTTGCATGTAGAAGGCAGGGCAAACGCAGGGAAGAATGCTTGCTTGACCCGTTGCAACAATGAGAAGTACAAGTTGTCATGTTTAAAACGAACTTTACAACTTTGGTGCGGGGGGGGGGGGGGGGGGGAAGGTTGGGTGGGGGGCCGAGGGGAGGCTGGTAAGGGATGGGAAGGGGAAACAAAGAAGGAGGCTGCAATGCTTGGTAAGAAATGTACTCATTATCTTGCCCATGTAATTTTAACCCCTCTGTACAGTATTTTCACAATAAAAAGAAAAGAAAAGCTTCTAGCCCAATGCCACCAGTGGCTCAACCCCTGTAAATCTTAGCTACTCAGGAGACTGAGATAGAGATCTTATGTGAAGCCAGCTCAGGGGAAGAAAGTTAGTGAGACTCTTCTTGCCAATGAACTACTAAAAGCCAGAAATGGAGCTGTGGCTCAAGTGGTAAAGTGTTAAGAGCCCAGAGCCCAGACCCTGAGTTCAAGCCCCAGTACTGGCACAGAAAAAGTAAAGAAAAGCTTTCAGGAGCTCCTACTTCACTGTGGTGAAAGACTAGTCCTCAGAAGACTGAGATGTGAGGACCACAGTTCAAAGCCAGCCCAAGCAGGAAAGTCCGGGAGACTCTGATCTCCAAGGAACCTCCATAAAACCGGAAGTGGCTCTTTAGCTCAAGTGGTAAGCTGAAGAGCTTAGGGACAATGCCCAGTCCCAGAGTTCAAGCCCCATGACCAACCCCTGGCCTGCTAGTACCTCTGTGGCTCTAGGCAGAGTACTTTCCAGTGGGCCCCTAAGGGTCTCCCAATGTCTAGGTGTCCTACGCGGCTTGAGAGCAGCCTGTTTGGAGGCCATTGTCTACAAAGCAAGACATAGTACCAGAGAAGGGTGGAGCCTTGGGGCATAGAGATAATCAGAATGGCATCTGTCATGCATGTAATGTGGATCTGAGAAGTAAATTGACGTCTCAGACCACAGTTCTGAGCCAGGAGGGGCAGAAGCTGCAAGATTTCATACCAGGTAATGCCCATTCATGCGGGTATCACAAGAGTGTGAATTTGTCAGGCACACCTTGGGCAAGTGTTTAGTTGGGCTCATGAAAGACTTGTAGGCTCAGGAATCCACAGCCGGCTGGCTGATGCTTGTAGCAGTAGCTGTCCCTAGAGTCCCAGGGCTCAGAGGCCTGCTTTTCTCACCAGTGCTCAGGGACACAGGAAGGTCTGCAATCGTGGGCTGACTACAAATGAGCATCCATAGTGCCCTCTCCTTGGTCCTGTGGCCCAGTGCACAAATGGAGGGACTGGTTCCATGGAACTTACTTCCATGGCCCAGACCCCTCAGCTCAAGAAGGATTTAGGGAGAAAACACTTGATATGCCTGTAGAGTTTACTGTGACAGTGCCTCAGGACTGCCCCCAGTTCTAGCTCAGCTCATCATTACCACCTTCCTGTATATGTTTGTGTGTGTGTGTGTGTGTGTGTGCGCGCGCGTGCGCGCGTGCGCGTGCACGCATAAGCACCTTGGTTCTAGGGCTTGATCTCAGGTCCTGGGCTCTGTCCCTCACATTTTTCATTCAGGGCTAGCACTCTTCCACTTAAGCCACAGCTTTTCTTCCAGCTTTTGGGTGGTTATTTGCAGAAGAGAGTCTCACAGTCTTTTCTAGCTGGGCTGCCTCTGAATGGCAATCCTCAGATCTCAGACTCCTGAGGAGCTAGGAGTATGAGAGCATGAGCTATTAGCATCTGGCCACACTTCCTTTCTTGGTTAAAACAGACTACCTCTCTCCAGCTGACACCCATCTACAGCTACCCCTCCTATCCCTGGCTTCAGATGAAACATAACCTCCTCCCTGAGGAAAAAGAATGGGATCAGGTTTGAGTTTTATGTTCTTCACAGTCAGACCCTGGTGGAAGCTGATGTGGAGGTCAGAGATCTAGGCCAGGGCAAGTAGACAGCTGTTAGAACAGAAGAGTGTAGGAAAAGATATCCATGCAGTTGGATGCCAGTGGCTCATGCCTATAATCCTAGCTATTCAAAGCTGAGACCTATGGATCAATCAAGATTCAAAGCTAGCCTGGGCAAACTCTTATCTCTAAAGAATCACGAAAAAGATGGGAAGCGGAGCTACCGTAGTTCAAGTAGTACAGCACCAACCTTGTGCAAACAAGCTAAAGATACCTAGGGTACCACCTAGGTTCTGAGTTCAAGCCCTGGCAAACACACACACACACCTCCTCTGGAGGTGGACAAAGATATGGATAGCTGAACTTGGGCTCCAAAGGAAAAGTGGAATATTTAGGTCTCTGACAATTTAAGACTCATTATAGATCCTGATAGGGGGCTAAAGGCAAGGTTACAATGGAGAAGCGGCACCATCTGAATTTAGGAATAGGCAGACAGGCACTCACCAAGTGGACAGAGAAAAATGAGGGAAAAATACACACACACACACACACACACACACACACACACACACACACACACACACACACACCAACGGGTAGCCCAACGCCTCAGCAGTCCTTGAGCACATGAATATTCCAACCCCCGGGAAGATGGCAATATTTTTCTCCGAACAACTGTAGACAAAACTCAGAGCCTCTCACACATCTGGAATGGCTCCTAACACAGCAGGGCATTTCCTACTGTACACACAGCTTTTTGTCAGAATTTGTTATTTTTTATTTCAGTTTTCTCAAGGCTAGCATTTTATTGCTTGTACCACAGCTCCATTTCTATCTTTTGCTGGTCACTTTCAAATCAGAATCTAATGGACTTTTTTTTCTTGGTCTGCTTTCAAACCACAATCCTCAGCTTTCATCTTTCTGATTAACTAGGATTAAAGACATAAGCCATCAGTGTGGCTTCTACTTTTTCCTCTATAGTTATCTAATGCAAATACTTAGATAGTAATGTAAAACTGAGAGTATAGAAGCAAGATGTACAGTGATGATACTGTCCTGTCAGAAATTCAAGTTAGTAATGTAAATTTCTTCATAAGACCATAAACAAAAAATACCATGATACAGTTTAAGAGAACTCACTATTGAACATATGAGCTTTAAGAGCTTTCTAATAGATCCATTATTTATTGTTACCTAACATTATTAAAACATATGAGGCATTAGTAAAATAGAAGTCCTATGCATGACTACATAAATTCCTTGTTTTTTTAAAGACACTTGTTTTCATCTAAAAAAGTAGGCCTGTCTATTGTCTTCATGTGATTTTGATGATTGAAGGTGCTTAGTGAGAAGGTGAAAATGTATTAGTAGTCCTAAACTATCAATTCTCATTTTTTCTTCTTGGAGAATATAATGATCAAAGCAATAGATCAGAATCAGCAAACAATAGTTCAGAATCATGCTTCCAGTGCAAGTGGATCACCAGTAAGAAATCCTCAATACCATTTTACACAAAGTTTTGTCACAGATACAATCTGCCTGCCTTCTCTAGCTGCTTTACTAGCTTGGACCTATTTCTTCATTGTACAGGAAAAGTGTCATTCAACTGATTTTAGTCAGATCTGTTACTAGAATTACCAAGGATTTAGATTCTTGTCTGTAATTTGGTCAAAGCTATATCTCTTTATGTAGGCTACTAAAAATGTATTTACTAATTTCAAGTAAATACATAAATTCTCTTTCAATCTTTTTTAAAAAATACAATTTTGTTTGCTCTATCAATTGATCAGAGGCATGGATTTTGTGGCTAGCTAGGTCATTGCACATGTGTATCTCTCTTCCTTTCTCTATTTCATGGTTCTCATAGATAATATGATTGCTCCATAACTATCCTAATTTATGTTGCTTTTATATTTTCGGTTGCATCATTTCACTTTTTGCTCTGCCATTTCCCAAATCATTTATATAGAAGGCATTATTTCATATTTTCTCATTCCTAGAATAAGCTGCACATGAAGACATCACTGGTCCTCATTTTCAGTCTGTACCTTTGAATATGGAGGAACATCTTTCCTCTGTTCTCCATCAATTCCCTACTCTCCAGTTAGAATAATTTCGAATAGTAAAATTAGAAAAAGAGAATCTAAATCATGGTGAAAAAAATATGCAGAAAATTCACCGGATATTTCTGACCAGTTCAACCAATGTGAACTGTTAGGGAAATACATGGAAACCTCATTCCCACTGGCTCTCAAAGTTTCTGCTTAGTGAATTCTTAGGAAGATGAGGAACAAGATGAAAAAGTAAGGAATAGTATCAATTGCAAGACAAAAAATGGAGAAGGATCCAAGTAAATTTCTTCATTGGGCTACTGAAAATATTCAGCTTACTACAGTGCGGAAACTACTTTTCAAAAAGGCCACTCATGTGAATAATAGGGGATGATGATGAGTATACGCCACTGCATCTGGAAACCGACAGTGGACACTTAGACATTGTCCATGAGTTGGTGGCTCAAGTGGCAAATGCAATAACTGTAGATGGCTGGACACCCCTGCACAGTGTATATATGCAGAATAATACCAGACTGGCTTCTTTCTTACTTCATCATGATACAGATACCAATGCCCTAACTAAAGGCCTCTTGACCCCCTTACATCTTGCTGCTGAGAATTGAGATAGCAAAGATACACTGGATCTCCTTCTGTTGAACCATTATATAAACCAGGCATGAAGAACAACTTAGAAGAAACTGCATTTGAAATTGCCCAAAGCATAAGTATTTATCACTACCTCTATGAAGCTGTGGAAGGCTGTACAAATTGTTCTCTTAAGTCCTAATGGTCGGGTTAAGTTTCTTAAATTTCAAAAATGCAAGTCCATCCTTTGTGTCCATACAAAATATTTCCACAATCCAAATAAGGGCAATATCTTTTTTTTTTTTTTTTTTTTTGCTCGGTCATGGGGCTTGAACACTGGGCCTGGGCGCTATGTCTGTGCTCTTCAGCTCAAGGTGAGTGCTCTACCGCTTGAGCCACAGCTTCACTTCCAGTTTTCTAGTGGTTTATTGGAGATAAGAGTCTCACGGACTTCCCTTCATTGGCTGGCTTTGAACCGTGAGCCTTAGATCTCAGCCTCCTGAGTAGCTAGGATTACAGGAGTGAGCCACCAACGCCCGGCAACACCAATACTTACTGTAAAAATTCATGAATTCCGTGGAATTCTTCCAAGTGAATTGCCTGCATTGGATGTCAAAATGAATTCAAGAGTTTTTGTATACATGTATAATGATTTCTGCAGAGTTTGTGATTTTTTAATCAGAAATAATTTTAACGTATCTGTTGAAATGAGTAGTACAGAAACTAAAGTATTTCTGGTGGTTGTCTGAAAAGGAATATTTTAAAATATTCTATATTCTATGTTTGCATAATGTTCATAATTTATTTTATTCTTTCCTAGATATACTTTGAATTCTATATTATTTTATAATATATAGGTTCATTAATGTGTCCTTTCAGATTGTATTCCATATAGAAAGTTTTAGATTCCTTTTTTGCCTAGTTCCTAATATTATTTTTCTTTGGGATAAAATGACAATTTTGTCTAATTTCAAAAGTTTTGTAAAGTTTATGCTATGTAAACGCCTTTCTGAGGTGAAGATTTAATACACTAATGCCAAAATAAATTTAATTTAAAGGAATTACGTTTGTTGTTACACTTGTTATTTTGTAATCAACTTTTTTTTTTTTTGGGGTCCGGTCTTGGGGCCTGAACTTTGGGCCTGGGCGCTGTTCTTCAGCTCTTCAGCTCAAGGCTAGCGCTCTACCACTGAAGACACAGCGCCACTTCCGGCTTTTTTCTTTTTGCTTATGTGGTGCTGAGGAATCGAACCCAGGGCTTCGAGCATGCAAGGCAAGTGCTCTACCACTGAGTCACCTTCCCAGCCCTGTAATCAACTTTTTAATAACTATTTTTCATTTCTTGCATCTGAAGAATGAAAAATACGTAATACTTCACAAATTTTCATATCATCCTTGTGCAATTGCCATGTTAATCTCCATATTGTAATTTGGGAATACGTGCTGCTGAAGCATGTAGTATCTTCTAAATTTAAGTAGTTAGTGATGCAATCTTTATACAGGCTTATATCCGTGGGTGCCTACTTGGAACAAGGAAATCTTATTGTTCCTAACAATGCTATTATTTCCCTAAAATTCTGTGAATAGGGGAAAAATTACATGTTCAATCGATTGTTCACATTTGCAATTTTTTTTTGTCAATGACAATTTTAAGTCTTTTTCATTTGGAATTTGATCATACTTTCAATAATTTATAGCTAGGTCCAAAGGTGATGGCTTTTTCAAGTACTTATTGATCCAACTGAATTAGGTTTGTGGAGCTAATGGATTCAAAGTAAGCCTTGCTTAAGAGCTACTTATAACATTCTGCAGCTGACATTTTCCCAAATGAGGTCTTACTGGCACAAATGTCTACCTGACCCTTTACTCTTCTCCCATGTAGGAACAGACCAATCAGAATATCTTACCCTGACAGCATAGATTGTTTTACTTGAACAAAACTTAAATGTTACAAGGGATCATAGAGAGATGAACAGTTCAGTCAGAACTGTTCAGACTAGAAGGTATTTTATCAAAATATAATTGTTTATTATATCTAACATTTCAAAAGTAGCTAAAGCCAAGAAGGTGAAAAAATTGATCATATGCGTGATTACTTAATGTCCTGGCCTGTCTACCATCCAACCAGGCAGGAACTTACACCACTGCATTTCTATCACGAAATATTTTCATAGTTGCAGGAGAAGTCCAGATGTTTCTCCTCATTATTAGGCCTTTAATTGGTAATGTTTTAATGGTAAAGCTTTAGGTCCAACTCTATCAAACACTGAGGTAGAGATAATGGAATAATACTTTAAAACAGAGTTGCCTTTGATACTGTAACCACAACAGAACAATGCAAAACATGTGTCTTTTTCTTATATTATATAGTTATATATTTTATATTTATATGTGCTGATTTTATATTTCACACAGTGAAACTTACTAGAATTAGTTGATAATTTCACTAATAAATTAATATTTACTTATTCCAATAAATAGAATAGGAATATAAATAATTAGGTTTAAAATGTATATTAGAATATATAAAGTATCAGAGCAATGTCTTTGGTATAAACTTGTGATACATTCTAACTGTTCTTGGTCTTCTGAATTCACATGGTAAAAAAAACAATGTTGTTTTCCGCTAATCTAAAAGGGATTTTGCTCTGCTTCTCTGTTTATTGTTTTAACTCGCTGGTCCCAAACTGTTTTTCTCCATATTTCTGAAGCATTCCTACTAATTATGCCCAAATTTTGCTGATAAGGTGTCTAACAAATATTATTCTTCTGCATGACACAATGATTCCTAGGATCCCAGGTCCCAGTTATCGGCATCATCAGATAACAGAGGCAAGACTTCTCACCAAGGCCCATGCAACATGCCAACACAAAGTATTTGAAGATCCATCTCAAGTTCTAATTTCCTATATTTAAGGGCCCCAATTCCTTGATATGCAGAAATTAGCAGTAAGCAATTGTGAAATGCAGGGCAACTTAAAATGAAAGATGAGATCACAAAATTTGAGAGTATGTATGACAATTCAAACATTCAACTTACAGATGACCAGCCCATATGAGTGAACAAGTTCACAAAGTGTCATAAGATTATTTTTAATACCCCTATCCTATGATTAATGAAAGATTTTAGTCCTGCATAAGTGAGCCAAAAAGTAGTTCCTGGAAGGATAGATCCATAATTGGTCTACCAAGGCCCAGAAAAATTTACTTAGAGTTCAAATGTAATTCAGAAAAATACTGAGAAGATCCTTAGTGATTCAAAACACTGGGACTTCAGTACAACATGTTTCAGTGGTATAAAAATGTCACTCTCAAACCAATGATGATCTACATTTAATATTCTGAAAATTATTCCTTTTCAAATTAACTTTTTGAAATCACATTCGCCAAAATAACATTTGACAAGTAGATGATACTTAGTGACATTACAAGTTTTTCAAGTGTAGGGAGCAAGTTACAATAGAGTTGAATCATTTACCCAGCACTAATGCCCAACACATTCAACCATTCATTAAAGTATAGAAATAGTACCACCCACAATTTGTGTTTTTCAGTAAGGGCCTTCCAGAAATGTTTTAGGTAGATCAGCCTCCCAAATTTCAAACCCAAATATTAGCTAATAAAGTCAATGTCATCATTTAATAAGGTACATTTTAAAAAGTCACAAGTAGTTGTCTTATCATATGTAATAATATGTTTTCCCTATCTGTCTAACATAGGAAGAAATATGACTTAAGTCTTGAATATGGGTACTCATCAGAGATATGACAAACATAAAATCTGTCTTCTATTTCTATCATATTCCTCTATAGGAATAAATTTTAGTATTCTTCTTTTTCCAAAACTTATAGGTAGTAGAAAATATTATCCCATGTAAAATAAAACAATCACTCCATTGTACAAAGCCATTTATAAAAACTGGTAATTAGGAATACATTCTATGCCAATTTTTTAAATTTCTTTTTGACTAAAGATTAATCTTCCAAATGGATGAGAATAAAATCATGTTTAGGTGCTTCACGTCTCCTGTCTTGCAAATTTGAATGAATTATGGAAATATAAGCTGACATTAGTTCAAGCATATGCAGTATGGAAACTCCATGAAATGTACATAAACCTTTCAAAGTATTAATAGACAGTGTAACAGGATGACTATCAGGAAGTTGAAAACAGAAAGGAATTATAGTAAAGACATAGAATGAATGAAAAATGAACAAGGGGCAAGTATAGCTAGAATACTCAATCTATACATATGATAAAGGAAGTGGTAAATCTGAAATAAATCTTGGAGAAGGGGTTGGTTGAGAATGATGGAAGGAATGACTCTGATCCAAGAGCATTGGACAATTAGATGGATATATTTAATTGTAACACTTGCACAACCTTTTGAAATTCAGTTTAAAAACACAACAAAAAACAAAAACACACAAAAATCACAACCAATCTGAAATCTCTAGAAAGTATGAATATGACCTCCACAAATTTTAAGCAGTTAATGAAGGAAGGGTCGTCTTGGGAAAAGCAAACAAGCTATACAAAGAGAGAAGTTTGGGATGGGGAGAATTTTGAACAGATTTAAATAGATTGTCTAAGGTTATAAATCACCTACATCTGCTGCAAATATTATCTTTCTTCTATGAGTTCTCTGTCTAAACTGGATAATCCAGTCGTGAGACACACTTGATAGCTTGTGAAGACAGAATGGAAGAAACAAGATCAAGAACCCATTACTCCACTGGAGAGAAAACAATCCTCAATGTTTTCTCTAATCTCTCTTCACTACTCTTTCTTCATACTTTTAAGTCAATTGATTTTGAATTATATTTTTCCTTCTTTCTTCTGACAAAGTAATTGGTCAAAGTAATTCCTTAAATATTATTTGCCATTTTCTTCTTTCATGCTGTTTAATTGGCCAAGCAAGTCTATTAAACTTCCCTCTTGCCTTTGGTTGCCCTGAAACTTAATGTAAAACTTTGTCTCCAGAAAACAGTCCAAGAAGCTGTGATCACAAATATTTGGCTGTATTTTTTCTTTTACCTTGAAAGTCTTCTTGTGTCTAAAGTGCCCACAAAAATAAGTACTCCATCACTTTTTGGTTCAATCCATTCTAACCTAAAAGATATATTTTGCTAAGAAGATGGTTAGAGGAAACTGAAAAATACTGCACTTTTATCTTCTATCTTAAGACTCTCCTTAGATACCATATCAGGAACAATGAAGTTATTCTATGCAAAATTATTTCAATAGATGATTTTTCTCTTGGTCTTGCATTTGTTCACCAAGATGTATGGAGGAGAGTAGAGTTAAATCACCTATACCTAGGAAGACAGTGTCTGTTACAAAAGGACAATGCTTCTATGTCCTGCTTCTATGTCCTCCTCTTAGCTCTTGCCTGATTTCCAATTAATCACAGCATTTTGGCTTCAAGTTTAGTGAAGCTGAAGGACTATATGGGCTCCACCACTGTTACATCTTCATGATTTCTCTTTTAAAACTATTTAAGTTGCTTCATTTGGATTTGGAATTTATTTTCATGTCTTCAATCTGTTCTGCATTGTAGTGAGCCAAATAGGCTCTGTAAAATCACTTTTGGTAGTAAAATTAC
The DNA here is from genome assembly GCF_019054845.1 of Dipodomys spectabilis. Classification (NCBI taxonomy): domain Eukaryota; kingdom Metazoa; phylum Chordata; class Mammalia; order Rodentia; family Heteromyidae; genus Dipodomys; species Dipodomys spectabilis. The sequence continues at coordinate 29,257 of NW_024870734.1, read as the reverse complement.
TAACACAATTTAGTGCTGGGAAGTTGGCTCTTTGGTAGAGCGCTTGCCTTGAATGCCTAAGGCCCTGGGTTCGATTCCTCAGCACCACATAAGCAAAAAGAAAAAAGCCGGAAGTGGTGCTGTGGCTCAAGTGGTAGAGCGCTAGCCTTGACCTGAAGAGCTGAGGGACAGCGCCGAGGCCCAGAGTTCAGGCACCACGACTGGACCTCCAAAAAAAATATTAACACAATTTATATAAAAAAGTTTGGCCTCCCTTCACTGCTCAAGCCAATACGCTTAGCAAGGCTTTCTAAGAACTATGTTTTCTTACCTTTTCCATTTGCTCAATTCTTTTCTGAACCCAAAACATTTTGGCTTATGTAATAAGAGAAGTCTTCACTATCTCATGTTATTAAGGATATTATTTTTTGTGAGCCACTTAGAAATGTGAAATCATTGGTTTGAAGTATCCCATCAGATTTTTTTCTGTGTTTCACTGCTTTACATGCAAAGACATTGTGGAAAGTGTTACAAACAGAAATGTGTAATCCCAACACCTTCTTCCATTGTGGAGGGCACTTTCTCCCTAAATATTTTGACTCAAATTATCTTTTTCAGAGAATTACGGTTTGGTAATTAAAGGTAAATTCACAAAATTGATGTCTTATTTTTTAAGAATTTGAATTTAAATTCAAGTATATCCTTGTTTCAACGTAAGAATGTATTTCCTGGGTAAGGATAATTCCAAGGGAACCTACAGGATTTACAGCAACGTTTCTGAGGTTTGTTTGTTTAGTGTGAAAATGAGAATCTTCACCCACATTGCTTCCTCTCTACTAAGTCTCCGTGGATTTCTTTGCATGAAAGCCTATTCTCCCAGGCAATTTTAAATGTTCTTAGTAGGCTAAGTTGTTAAAAATTTTGAACAACTCAAATTTACCTGTCATAACTTTAAAACCCTTGAAATACTGTTATCAGAACCGCGAATTCACCAATCCTAATTCCACCTTTACCATCAAGAAGTTAACATGCTGTTTTTATGATATGGTGTCCATGCAGCTATTATTTTCCAGTGGTTTTGTACTGCGTATACATAACCATATAAGCTGATGCTAAGCAAAATGAATTCCAAGATATGGAACCAGATTTTTTCAATTGTGGTTGTTGTTTTTGATGAACTATGTGATTTGTTTTCTCTGGGTTTTTCCCCTATTGTTCATTCCTGCTGTATTTGATTTTGTATTGTGTATGCATTTACCTTAAATAAGGAAGGGAAGCGGAAGAGCAAAATGGTGAGACAAATGACAAAGGGAAAACCAATGCAATAGCAACACTCACAAGACAATATATTGGAAATGTACATTACAGCTTGTGAGGGGTGAAGGAAAACTGTGAGAAAAATGAGGGGGGGGTAACAAGTTTGAAATGTTTTGTATTTACTACCTTACAATTATTGTAACCTCACTGTACATCAATTTGATAATAAAATTGAAAAAATAAGCTGCATAAAATGTAATTTCACTGTATTGGCACAGTAAATATTATTCTTTATGTAGTAATATTTTAAAAATCAGTACTATTTGACATCCAATTCAAATTAATTACCTCTTCTTTATCAGAGGGTCATCAACGTGATTGTTATCCAACTAGACAATATTTTCATAATATACTTGCCGAATTTTTCGAAAAAGAATAAATTTAATACTTTCTCATTCTAAAACAGAAAACCACTTTAATGCTATGGAAGTCCAAAACTTTTAAAATTAAATAAGTTGTTAAGAGGACACAATACATGTGTTCTTCAAAATTCCTATGAGAAATAACTACTCATAATTACTCATTTTTAAATTCTCAACATTCCATACCTGAGAGATTCAAAACAGTACTTTTTTACATGTTATGAAATTCTGCAATAGATGCAGTTTCCAATGGGGTGTTAAAGATTGAGTAGTCAACAGAAAAATAGCCACATTCTCGTAGAGGAGAAAACTATGAAGCATCTGTAATAATTAATTCGTCAAGAGTAAGCAATTTTTTTTATCAGAGTAAGCTGTTATTTCTATGACCATCAATCCCAAGATTTATGCCATGAAGTCATCCTAGCCCAACAGTTTCCAACTTGTAAGGGGCACCTTAAAATTCCTTAATTCATATCATGAATAGCTTATCTCTATTGTGAAAAATACTACACCTCTGCTAATGTGATTTCCTCCGTGTTCTGGAAAGACACCACAATAAACTGAGCTGCATCATTTTTCCTCACTTGCAAATATTATTTATATTTATACTTTTTTAATTATCATAGATATTGAGGAAGCTAAGATCGGAAAATTATGGCTCAAAGCCCACTCTGGCAAGAAGGTTTCTTAGAATCTTATCTCCAATATACTTCTCCGTAAAAGCCAGACACAATGTGGCACTGAGGTTGAAGTGGTAGGGTAGGAGCCTTGAGCATAAACAGGCTCAGAGACACTGTCCAGGCCAAGAGTTCAAGCTCTAAGCAAACCAATAAAACAAAAACAACGTTGAATACAAACCCCAAACCTAGCATTTTCCTCAATGTATACAGAGGCACGTAAATAAAGAAATGGCTTCCTGTGTTACTTATAGGTTGAAGAAAGAAGATGTCACAGAATTACTCTCTTCATACCATTTTAAACTAAACCCTCCAAAAATGCTGTTTTTATAAATTTATAAATTACTGTCATCCATTTGTTGGCAACTCTGTCTAGATTATTCACATTAACATGGTATACATGAACAGTGGGAATTATCTATTTACTATATTCTAATTATAACTCTCTTGAAAGAATATTCTAGGAAAATAGAATGCCAGAATCATTTGTGAATTTTTCAATTAATCCCTCTACTTAAAAAGAATTTTGTAGTATCCTATAGAATATAAGATTACAAACAAAACCAAAATATATATTTTAAATCTAAATTCTAATTTATCAAGGTCTACAAAGTCCTACATTAGATGAACTTTGCAATTTCCCCAGGCTTATGCTTTTGTAATTCTTCAACATTACTTTGGAATCCAACAGAATGGTGCTTACTCACTTTTGCAAATTTTTGGATGGGAATAATGAGCCATTTTGCATCTAGAATGTTCTGTAATGAAGAGAGCATTTAAAACACAAGTGAGGATATATATGAGTTGCATTTCAATAGGAAAATTGACTTCTCAAAACATAATGAGAAAATTAGACCCAAATTCCAACTGTGTATTCCTTTCTTGTTGTTTTGTTTGTTTAATTGAGACAAAATTATTCTACCTGGTCCAGGGAAGATATCACAATGTAGTTCCATTCTCTAATCTCCTGTCGAAGTGCTAGAATTTCAGGCTTGTATCACATTGCCCTGCCATAGTTTGTTTATTTACTCTAGAAACAGACTAGCAATTCTGAACTTCTCCTATGATCTTATCCACTAGACTGACTGCTCAGACTGGTTATGTACTATTTTCAAAGATGTTCTAACATTTGACACAAGATATGAACATTTTCATATGCACCTAGAGGGTTCCCTGATTCATTCCTCCGTGAATCCTATCCCATTAATAATGTTGCTTGACTCTCTTACTATCTCTGATTCCTACCTATGTAAGATTCTCAACTTTTGGGGGGAAATTTCACTTGAGGGCTTTCTAATATTAAAAGTTATCGCTTGATTCTAGTCTTAATTGGGACATATTTTTATTGTTTTCTAACTTTTCTACATATTCTGAGAATTGTTTTATTTGTGTATTTTTGTGTGCACATATAAATCCCTCTGTGTGTATGTGTATGTTTGTATGTATGTATGCACAAACCTCAAGCTCTTATTCAGCAATCTTGCTCATGACTGGTATTCCAGCTTTTGGCTGTTTAATTATAGGTAGTGTCTCAAAGCCTGTTCTGCCCAGGCTGGATGCAAATTAAACTTCTCAGACTCCTTTACATTCTTAGGTTTTATTTTTCCAGGAGTATCAACTTTTAAACTACAAACACTTTTGTGAGTGTAAAGTCTATCCTGTAGCCCAGATTTTTAATGCAAATATTAATATAAAGATTGATGGACATATACATTACATATCTTGAGTGTACACTGTTAGAAATGTGATCCTAAGCTCGGTGTGGTGAGATCTGAGGATTGGGATTTAAAGCCAGCCCAGGTAGGAAAGTCCTGGAGACTCTTTTCTCCAATAACTACCAGAAAACTGGGAGTGGCACTGTGGCTCAAGTGGAAGAGCACTAGCCTTGAGCTTCATGGCAGAAGGACAGCACCCAGTCCCAGATTTCAAGTACCATGACCAACAACTACAAAAAGAATATAAGAAAAGGAAAAAAAAGAAATGTGATCTTAGCCACCAGATTCATTGCTAGTATAATTCCTATTCTTTCAAGATAGACTCTTTTTTCCAGTTAAGTCCATTATCTCATATATGTCTTGCATTGGAAACAGAATCATTCTTCCATTCTCCTTTTTACAAAATTAGGTGATTAGCAGGTGTGATTTAGAAAGGAAGTGGCTTCATGTTCCATATAGGAGTAATGCCTTCTCTATATCACTCCCATAAATTTACATACTGGACTTGGCTTTATTGTTTCAATGTTGTCTTATTTGTAGAGTCTTCTATATTTTACTGAACCCTTTTATATAAACACAGAACTTCTCTCTCCTATTATTGCTATTGTTTCTCTTACTGTTAACTCATGTACAATTGGGAAATTAAGGCACAGCACATACACTCACACAAAATGATCTGAGAACCTTCTTCCCATTTAAAATTCACCTTAATTTACAGAGCACTAAAGAAGTTTGAACAAAATGTACTCATGAATAAAGTATTCATAAGCAATTTACATTTCATATTTTCTCTTTACTAAGTTGTATCTGAATCACGTGTTACCTCATGTCTAAATGTGTCCTTGCGCTATTTCAATGAAGTCAGAAAACATTCATTTTATCTCTAGCAGCACCATAGATTGTTACTGGAAGTAAGTGGAAGTAACTGTTACTAGATGTGGAAATTGATCTCAGGAGAGGAATTGAACATAGAGGAATGACAAAGTTCAAGTTAACATTTGCTTTCCTTTTTACTGTACAAGGAAAGAATTCAATGTTTGAAGGAAACTTTCTCCCTGACATTTCTGAGTGTGTTCTTTACTCATATAAAACTTGTCTGTAAACTTGTAGTTGAGAATATTACAGAAGGAAACAATATGCCATTTGAAGGCCAGCATAGAACGAAAGGAAATAACTTTGTTTTAAAAATGTTCTACTGCAAAGAAACAAAGATATGGAGGTTTTGAAGTGTCTTATGGATGGATGTTTCACTCCTGAGATGATTCTCTTGTTGCAGGAGTCAGTTATCAATTCGTTTAGTCTGGTCCTGAGTTTTCCATAGCAATAAAGATTTCAAAAACGCAGGATCCAGTGAGTATGATCAGCAAAACCAGCCTCTTCTCAGACCACTTTAAGGAGAGTCCCAAAGAAATACCTAGGGTTTGTGTTGTTCGCTTGTTTGTTTACTTTGTGCTGATTCTGGGGCTTGAACTCAGAGGCTGGACCCTTTCCCTGAACAGTTGTCTTTCTTTCCCACTTGCCCACAAAGCTAGTACACTACTGCTTGAGCCAAAACTTCACTTCTGGTTTTTTGGTGTTTAATTACAGATAAGAGTTTGACAGACTCTCATGCCTGATTGGCTTTGAACTAAGACAGTAAGAAAGCTAAGTGACATCAACTGGATGGACTTCTCTTTTGAACCAAGAAATATTAGATGAAGTTTACTATACAGCTAATATTTGACAATTTTTAAGGAAGAGAATATGTTCAGCAAAGAAGCCATAACTTAAATAACTCAGCAAAAGGATGTGCACTGACTCCATTGGGAAGATTACTATTGACTTCATCATTCCTTTGGGGGAAACTTAAACCCATATTTGCACTTTTTTGTTGATTGTGGGTATGGAACACTGATTCTGGGCACTGTCTCTCAGCATTTCAGCTCATCTAGAATGCTCTACAACTTTAGCTACAGCACCACTTCTGGGTTTCTGGTGGCTAAATGAAGATAAGTGTTTCATGGACTTTCCTGACCAGGCTGGATTTGAACCAAAATCCTCTGGTTTCAACCTCCTGAGTAGCTAGGATTACAGGCATGAGCCACCAGCACCAGGCTTATATTTGCATTTATGTGCACTGAATGACAATTTGTAGACAAAGAATGGAAATTTTAACCAAATGATGACATTGCAGCTTTTTAGAAAAATTGAGATAGCAGTAAATATGTCCTCCTTTTCCATTTTGTTTCATTAATGACTCATGAGCTATGGGACTCTTACATTAGCATCCTGTGACGTCTGTATAGGTGTATCTAATATCAGTAAAGGTTTATAGACAAATATAGAAAGACAGATGTTTAGAAAGCAAAGAGATCAGGTATGAAAGAACAGCATAGAAGGAGATACATTTATCTAGCCTAAGAGATTTAGAATGCTAAAAGCAATGAGGAATAAGCCTAGTTGATAACTAGTTCTTCAATAACCAAAAATGGTTCCCTAGAACTGTTTCTGTTATACCTTAGTTACTATCATTTCTTTCCTTCCATCTGGAGTTATTCCTTCTCTTCTGTCACAACTGTTAATTAGCCTCTGCCTTTTTGGTGCTATAACTGGCCAAAATGATTTCCAAATCTCACTTATACTACCTTTATCATTGTGATTAGCAGTGACCCCACTCAAAAGCCTGGAATCTTTGAATTTCCAGAATTAATCTTCACCTGACATCTAAGCATATTCCTGGCATTAATTGCCATGACCTAATGAACAAAACTTTTTTTTTCAACACAGTATCCTAACATAGGTAAAGTACATGAATTAGGGACTATTGTCAAGTATCAGTATGGAAGGAACAATTATATATTCCAAGTTTGGGTTCTTTATTTTGTATTTACTAACTAAATATTCATTGTTGTTGTTGCTGTTGTTGTTTTGCCAGTCCTGGGGCTGAAACTCAGGGCTTGGAAATTATTCCTCAGCTTTTTTTTTTTCTCTCAATTCTAACCCTCTACCACTTGAGGCACAGGACCACTTCCAGTGTTTCTTTTTCAGTTTATGTGTTACTGAGGAATTGAACCCAGGGTCTCCTGCATGCTAGGCAATCATTTTACCGTGAAGTCCCATTCCCAGAACCCTAAATGACTCTCTTAAGATGGCATTACATTTTCATTCTGTAACTATGTATCATAATTTTAGCCAGAAATATTTGCTAGAAAAGGGCATTGATCACAGTACTGAATCCAGTAAGGCTAGATGGACAATGAATAACTGTCACGGTCTAGCCAGGGCACAGAGGGCCTCATGGAGCTGTACAACAGCCTGAATGAGACAGCTCCTGACCCACAGCCCACCTCCAGAATGAGAGGGCCACCTTGGTACCAACCACGTTGGGGATGCTGGGCCACCTCCTCCAGCACCCATTCAATCAGTTCCTGAGAGAGAGAGAAAAAAGGAAAGAAGGTCAGAATTACACTTAAGCCAGGTTCCTGTGGCTCAGGCCTATAATACTAAGTACAATGGAGGCTGAGATATGAGGATTGTGGTTTAAAGCCAGCCCGGTCAGGAACACCTGTAAGACTCTTATTTCCAAAGAACCACAAAAAACCTGGAAGTGGAGCTGTGACTCAAATGGTAGAGTGCTAGGTTTGAGCTGAGGAGCTCAGGGAGCTGGCCCAGGCCCAGAGTTCAAGCCCCACAACTGAAAAGAAGTGGACTTCTCACCACAAGAAGTAGATTGAATAACACCCATTGTCCTAGGGAGCATGGCAGGGATGTCAGGCCCAGCTTCCTGTCAGCTGGGAGTCATGAGTAGGTCACTCAGCTTCTCTGTGCCTCAGTTTCCCCAGCTTCAAAACTGAACAAAGTGAAGGATCCATTCCTCATGGGGATTGGATATTAAAGAGAGTCATGTTTTGTTTCATAATCCCATACCAGTCACAACATTAATAACACCCACCATCTGAGATCTTTCCAGGTATCTTCCTGTCATATTCTCACAAAACTGCCAAAAACCGTATCTGACAGCCCCTCCCTCTGTGCCTGGCCCTGCTCCAGAGATCCCTCTGTATTAATCCCTTGTTTCTTCACAACTGTCCCATGAGGAGATTGAAGTCCAATGGTTGAGACCCAACCCATGCTCATCTGTGTGAGCATGGCTCTACATGTCTACCATTCCAACTACAGAAGACAGGGCCCAGTGGCTCATGCCTGTCACAGACAGGAAGACTGTGATCCACCCCAGTCTGAGCATATATTAATTCTCCATCTCAGAAATGCCCAAGACAGAAAAGCTGGTAGAAGACCTGACTGGCAAGCCTAAGGCCTTGAGGTCAAATCCTAATATACCAAAAAGAACAAGAGTCCCAGTGCCAGAGGCTCATGCCTTTAATCCTAGGTACTCAGGAGATTGAGATCTGAAGGTAACAGCCCAAGATTTAAAATTGGGTTGGCCTCGCCCATCAGAGGTCATGATGAGAAGACCCAGAGTCTGAACTATGCTGTTGCACTCCATACTAGCAGGACTCATATCTTTACTAAGTGTGGCCATGCTCTTTGTCCTCTGGAAAGCCATCCCCTGCAGGCTGCACTCCTAGGTCCTCCCAAGCTCCCACTGCCACCAACCAGGCCCAAGGGCATACGCAGCTCCAGGGCACACAGATCCCTTATTCTTGTAATTTAACAGTGCTGTGTCCTCTTCAAGCATCTCACCCTTCTAGGCTCCCAGACCTCAACTATGAAGCCCATGCATTCCCCAAAAGTAGCAGGTAGAAGTTACCAAAGCATTCAGCCTCCTTGTTACAACCCACTTCTACACACACACACACACACACACACACACACACACACACACATCCAGACCAGTGGCAGAAGACTCATCCATGGGGTACCTGCAATTTGCCAACTAATGACTCACCTGAGCACAGTCAGGCTGTACAAGGAAAAAGATGATCTCTCTCTTTGTCTCTCTGTCTCTGTCTCTGTGTCTTCAGGTGAAAGGATGACTGAGCACAGAAAACAAGGGTTCACACAGCAAGGGGGATCTATCTTCTGCATCCAACGCCTCCCATCCCCAGAAAAAGGGAAAAGACCGCAGAAGGCAGGCGTGTACATGCTGCTCCCCACCTCTGACTAAAACCACCAGGTTCCCACCAGGGAAAGGAAGGGTGCAGATGTGTGGCTGTGTGGCTCCCACTGCTCCAGGCCAGGGGCTCTGTGGCGTCCACTCCTCACGTAACCCTGCATCTCCCCATTTCCTGGGACACTAGACGCTGGGGATGGGGATGGGATCCTGGGTCAACACCCACCCCCACCCCTGAGGCACATTTATGGCAGGGCGTGGGCCAGACTGTGGGGCACAGAGGAGGCGCGGGTCCTGGTCGGGAGGGGGGCGTTATATGGGGACGCAGGGAGCGGGCCTATGTGGCCACCACTCACATGTGCTGCAGGCAAAATCTGTTGGCAGCTGCTTCAGGTGGGGCGAACAGCAATGGCAGTGGTATGGCAGACATCAGGCCCAGAGCAGAGGACAAGGAGACCAGGACCAGGTCAGGCCCACAAGCTGGCTGGTGGCGCACCATTGCACCATTGCCTGAGGAATCCAAGAGGCAACCGGAGTTTGAGCCAGCAGCACCAGATTTGAAATGCTGTGCCACGGGGAAGGGGAGAAGGGGGCCAGAGCACAGGCAGGCACATGGTGGGCCTGAGCAAGGCCTCTCCTCCTAGGCCTCGAGTCTCTTGCTCATCACTCAGGCACCTCTACCTTCCTCAACTGCTGGTAGTGGTGTCAACCAACAGAGGGAGTCCCAGTGCTACTGGGCAGCATGGAATGTGGACATGGCCAGCATTCTTGTATCCCATTGGTCAGAAAGAACCATGAAAGAATGGAGGTGTGGCCAGAATCCTGTGATGCAGGCAGAATGGGCAGAGTCAAGATGATGGCAGCCCCTTTCCCAGGGAACTCTGTGCAATCCAGTTGGGGACAAGAAGATGACCTGCTTTATCTGGATAGCTGCACAGATTGTTGTGTATGTCTATTTGTTCCCAGTCCCAGACCTTGAACTCAGGATCTGGGCACAGTCTGTGAGCTGCTTTTGATCAAGGCTAACCCTCTACCAATGGAGCCACACGGCTTTACTTCTGGTTTTGTTGGCACAAGTTGGGCAGGAGTCTCAAGGACTTTCCTGCCTAGGGTGACTTTGACCATGATCCTCCTATCACAGCCTTGTAAGTATCAAGGAGGACTGCTGGGAGACACTGGTGCCTGCCTAATCATTGGTCTTACTGATGTATTTGGACAGACCTGTTAGTTCCCTATCCTCAGGTTTAAGTGGTAGGAGCTGGAGCCCACAGTTGGAATCCTGGTCCTGACACCTCCAAATGGCAGGACATCCTAAGAAACTCATTACTATTCATATGATTACCAATGGAATGTGATGTATGTCATGATTAAATGGGCAGTTCTTGAATGATTCAAGGTTAAAATTATACACAATTATATTATAGGACACTGGTCGATTGTAATTAATACTTTATGAAGCATTTAAACAATCACATTCATTAAATGGAGCCCAAATGAAATACCTAAGAATTGAGCATCACATAGCTTGGAGATGCCACTTTTTCTGCCAGCACTGGGATTTGAACTCTTGGTCTGGGTAACACTTGTTGCACTGTGTGTGAAGGGGAAGCTTGCCTCCTTGAATTCAAGAAATTCAGGTCTGTTCCTTAGGCCTGAAATCAATGCCCACCACTAGAAAACATCTTATTTGTGTGCATTTTAAGTATATGATTTATATTTATATACATATGTTGCATTCAGTGTAGTTATTCATTTTATTTTTTGTTTTATTCATGTATTGACTGCTCATTTTATTGACTGTTATGACACATAGAACAGTGCTTACATTGATTACATAGGATATAGGTTTGTATATATATTGGACTTCATACCTGACACCCAAGACTTTCACACAAAAGGAAAACATGTGTCATCATCAGCTTCTTACTCCACCATTCATTATTTGGGAATGCTAGCATCTGAATCACAGCCTGCAATGCCCAATTCATGAATGGGTGAGTGTCAGCATGCCATCTTGTGGCAAATTCAGCTGACAGGCAGTTCCCAGTACCTGAGATCGAGCCACAGCGGTTGACAAAATAAGAACAGACTGACATGCAGATGGTAGTACTCTAATAAATAAATATCTCTATAGAGTGCTAGAGATGCCTATATATTATTTAGTTATATAGACTACATTCCTACTAATTCTTGGGTATTTATTATGCCTCCATGTAATTACTGTCGTTTTCATTCTTAACAAAATATTAATTAAATCAATCAATATCTGAAATTATTGCATTCCTGTAAATAATAATATTCTTTTAATGCTTCATACGTAATAAATAAAATCAGTCTCCTGAAATGATGGGTCTGATTTTATAGGAGCTTCATTCACGATCAACTAATTCAACTGTGACACTGATAGGATTACCTTGTTATTCCCATGGATGGGAATGAGTCTCTTAGTATCTCCTATCATTGATTGGTGTCAGGATGGGGATTCAAAATCAGGGCCTACATTGCCTATGGCTTCCCCAATAGTCTGCCAACCTTCAGCAATGCAAGGTGAAGTACCCTTTGCAACAGTGTCATTCAGACCCAAGAGGGTAACCATGCAAAGGAAGAAAACATAAAAAGGCCATCTCACCGCATTTTTCTGTATATTTTTGCCACACAAGGCCTGGGAGTCTAGGATCCAAGGATCTGCTGTGCGTCCAGTGGCTGCACCCCAGCACAGGATGATCGAAGCTGAAGCAGAGTTGCCACAATCTGAGTTCAAGCCCCCTGCTGAGCAAAACAAATTAAAAGAAATTAGCTCCCTGGCTTGCAATTCATCCCATTTATTCTGCCAGGCTTTGAATTTGATCTCAGGGTCTGGGTAAATCTGCAGCACTGTGGAAGAAGGGGAAGCTCACTGTACTTGAAGATAAGAAAATTAGGCCTGTACTCTAAGCAAAATTCTAGCTCCAACTTTGGAAAACATACTATTTATATACATTGTAAAGACAAGATTTGTACTTACCTATGGATGCTCAGTCCATACACATTTGATGTGGCTGTTCCTTGTACTTTTTGTTTTATTCATTTTTTACCATTGATTTTACAGTGATGACACCCATTGCCTTTATTACATTGATGACATCCTATTACATGGGATCTAAAATTGTAGACGTGTTCTTCATCAAGCCTGACACCCAGGACTCTCGGAGAAAAGGAAAAAAAGTTTCACATTTGGCTTCTTACTCCATGATCCAATTGTTGATAGTGCTAGGATCTGAACTCAGGTCCAGGCAGGACCAATTGGCAAATAGTTCAAGGTGAACACACCAGCCTGTTTGCAACAAAGGAGTTAGGCCATTCCCAGGATCTGTCATTGATCCCCAGGGTGGGCCACGATAGTCATAAATTCATAATTTAAACATAGGATCTAAATCTACATATATGTGTGGACAGCATCTTGCGTTTGATGTACTTCTCCTTATTGTCTGTCTTATGGAAGTATTGTGCAATTTACTGAGTAAGGTGACAGATATAACAGTGCTTACATGGATGACAACCTATAGCCATGGCTATAGGGTTTCCTAAGCATTCTCCACCCTAGCTGAGACACAGGACTTTCACAGAAAAGGAAAAGAGGTGAATAGATGGGCTTATCACATCAGGATTCATCTTTTGGCAGTGTTGGGATTTGAACTCAGAGCCTACAGGCCCAATTGGGGAAAGGGTCAAGGGTCACCAGCCTGTGAACAATGAAGGAGATAGGCCCTTCCCAGGACCTGACATCGAGTACCAGGGAGGGTCAAATAGTAATTAATTCATAATTTAAACATAGGATCTATATTTACATACATGTGTGGACAACATCTTGCATTTGGTGCACGTATTCTCCTTATATCATGGAGTTATTGTGTATTGTACTGAGTATGGTGACAAGTATAACTGTGCTGACATGGATGACAACCTGTTCCAATGGTTATAGGGTTGCCTATGCATTCTACATCCTAGTTGAGGCCCGGGATTTTCACAGGAGAGGAAAACATGTACAATGACTGGCTTCTGACAACAGAATGAATCTTTTGTCAGTGCTAGGATTTGAACTGGAGTCTGAGTAGCTCTGTTGCACTTTGGGGGAAGGGGAAGCTCACCATCTTTGAAGACTAGAATGTCAGGCCTGGTCCAAGGCATGATTTGAAGCACCAGCACTGGATAAAATAACCTTTTTTAAACTTAGGATCTCTCTTTACCTACAGATGTGATATGCATCTTGCATTCAGTGTAGTTATTCTTTTTGTGTCTTATTCATAGATGTATTGTGTATTTTATTGAGTATGGTGATAGATATAGCTGTGTTAACATGGATGACAACTTATTCCCAAGGCTATAGAGTTGTCTATATAGAATTCTCCATCCTTGCTGAGACCCATGACTTTCATGGGACAGGAAAACAGGTGGATCAATTGGCTTCTCACATCAAAGTGAATCTTTTGGCAGTGCTGGGATTTGAACTCAAGGCCTAGCAGGCCCAATTGGTGAATGGGTCAGAATGGGTCATGGTGAACACACCAGCCTGTGAGGAACTAAGGACCTAGGCCATTCCCAAAACCTGACATGAAGCCCTGGTGGGGGCCAAAATAGTCATAAATTCATCATTTAAACAGAGGATCTATATTTCCATACATGGATGGCAGCATCTTGCATTTGGTGTAGTCATTCTCTTTATGTTGTGTCTTATTCATTGATGTATTGTGTATTTTCTTGAGTATTGGTTGACAGATATAACTGTTGTGACCTAGATGACAACCTATTCCCATGAGTATAGAGTTACCTATGCATTCTCTATCCTAGCTGAGACCCAGGACTTGCACAGCAAAGGAAAATAGGTGCAATGACTGGCTTCTCACATCAAGGTGAATCTTTTGGCAGTGCTGGGATTTGAACTCAAGGCCTAGCAAGCCCAATTGGTGAATGGGTCATGGTGAACACACCAGTCTGTGAGCCACTAAGTAGCTGGGCCTTTCCCAGGAACAGAGATCCAGCCCCAGGGAGGCCACAATAGTCCTGAATGGATCATTTAATCATGGGATATATATTCACATCTGTGTGTGGACTGCATTGTGCATTTAGTGTAATTATTCTACTTTGTATGCTATTCATGGATGTATTGTGTATTTTCTTGAGTATATGATGACAAGTATAACTGAGCTGACATGGATAACAACCTATCCCCGTGGCCACAGGGTGGCCCATGCATTCTCCAGCCTAGCTGAGACCCAGGACTTGCACAGGAAAGGAAAACAAGTGCAACAATTGGCTTCTGACATCAGGGTGAATTTTGGCACTGCTGGGATCTGAACTCGAGGCCTAGCAGACCCAAGTGACAAATGGGTCCATGTGAGCACACCAGCCTGTGAGACACTATTGAGGAAGGCCTTTCCCAGGACTTGAGATGGAGCCCTTAGGTAGGGAGTGTGGGGGGGGGGGTTCGGCACACAGCAGTCATCCCTTCATAAGTTGAAGGTAGTTCTTACACCCAGGACTCTCAGAGAAAAGGAAAACAGGTGTCACACTAGGCTTCTTACTCTATGATCCAATTGTTGGCAGTGCTGGGACCTGGACTCAGGGCCTAGCAGACCCAATTCGTGAATGGGTGTGTCAGCACAGCAACTTCTAGCCCAGGAAGCTGCCAGGCAGTTCGCAGACCCTGAGATTGAGCCACAGGGGTGGACAAAATAGCCATACATGGATAGGCAGGTGGTAGTATACCAATAAATATATATATTTGTATAGAGTGCCAGGGACATCTACCTATCAACTACATTCCTACCAACTCTTAGGTAGTTACTGTGCCACCATTGAAGGAATAGGATTCTTTTCATGCTTAATAAACTATTCATTAAGATCAATCAGCGTGCTAGGATCATTGCATCTAATTTTAGACTAGACTGATGCACGCAGAAACTTCTGATTCAATCATGAGTTTGCTCACATTCCATCGGTATTTCGATGCACAGGAACGAGTCTCTTGGGATTTCCCCCATTGGTAGGTGTCACGACCAGGACTCGAACTCAGGGCCTACATTGCTGCATGGTCCTATGGCTTCCCCAATATCCCGCTGGCTTTCACCAATGCAAGGTAAAGAACCCTTTGTAGGCATGTCATTAAGACCCAGGATGGTCACCGTGGAAAGGAACAAAATGTAAAAAATCCATCCCGCGGCTTTCTCTGTGTGTGTGTGTGTGTGTGTGTGTGTGTGTGTGTGTGTGTTTTCCTGCAAGACTTCAAGACCTAGGATCCCAGGATCGGCTATGGGCCAATGGAAGCCCGCCAACCTAAGATGATTGAAACTGAAGCAGAGTTTCCACAAACTTAGTTGAAATCCTCTCCTTGGTAATAATAATAATAATAAAATAAAGCACCCTGGATCAGAACTCACACCATTTTTCTGCCACAGCTGGGATTCTAACTCAAGTCTGGGTAAATCTATGGCACTGTGGGGGAATGGGAAGCTCACCCTCCTTGAAGACTACAATATCAGGCCAGGTTGCAGGGTCTGATTTGAAGCCCCAGCACTGGCAAAAATAATATACCAACCTATTTTACACATAGGATCTCTATTTACATACATGTGTGGAATGCATCATATGTTCAGTGTAGTTACTCTTTTATTGTGTGTCTTAGTCATGGATGCATTTTGTGTTTTATTGAGTATGATTACAGGCATAACTGTGCCAACAGATGACAACCTTTTCCTATGGCTATAGATTTGCCTATATAAAATTCTCCATCCTCCCTGAGACCTACGACTTTCACAGGACAGGAAAATAGGTGGATCGATGGGCTTCTCACATCAGATTTCATCTTTTGGCAGTATTGGGTTTTGAACTCAGAGCTTAGCAGGCCCAATTGGCAAAGGGTCTAGGTGAGGATACTGGCCTGTGAGCAACGAAAGAGGTAGGTTGTACCCGGGACCTGAGATCGATCCCCGGTGGCACAATATTCATCCATTCATAAGCTGAAGCTAGTATGCTAATAAATACCTATTTGGACAGAGTAGGAGATGTGGCGGGCTGTGTTGGAATCCTATCTAACATGTGAGTATTGATTCTTGGATCTTTCCCATTGTCTCCAGTTCCTGAATGTGATTCTTATTGTCACACTTCATGAACTCTTAATTAAAAATAATCATTGTGCCATATGTCTTGCCTATCATTTCCTATGAGAATCGTGCATGAAATAAACTCTTCCCTAGATCTGAATTCAACCCCTCATAAAATTTATAGACATGTTAAATATACAATTTATACTTACATCTATATATTCACTCTATATTGTGTTTGTTGGAGTGATTCATTATGTTTTATTATTGATTTGTTTATTTAGCATTTATTTTATGAACTGTAAGTGCACCTAAAACATTTATTACATTTATTCCCATCTATTACATAGCATGTAACTTTGCAGATATATTATGAACTTGCACATAAAAGGAAAACAGGTGTCACACTTGAAATCTTACACCAGGAAGAAATTTTTGACAATTATGGGACCTGATCTGAAAGCCTGAGAGGCCCAATCCATGAATGGGTGAGTGTCAGCACTGCAGCCTCTAGCCCATTCAGCTGCCAAGTGGATCCCAGAACCTAGGATCAAGCCCCAGGTTTGGACAAAATAGCAGTAACTTTCTATGATGATGATGGTATATAAATAAATATAAATTTAGGTATTTAGGTACTGCCAGAGCTGTCTATTTAGTATTCAATGACATATACTACGTTCCTACTAATTCTCATGTATTTAGTGAGGATTCCATTTAATCAATATTATTCTTTTTTTTTCCTTTGGGTCTGGACGTGGGGCCTAAACTCTGGGCCTGGGCGCTGTCCCTCAGCTCTTCAGAACAAGGCTAGCACTCTACCACTGAGCCAACTTCCCAGCCCCCAATAGCATTCTTTTAATGCATAATAAACTATGAATTAAAATCAATCTGTGTCCTGGATTATTGGGTCTAATTTTATGCTACACTCATTGAGGGACTACTCATCCAACCATGGCATTGATCACATTCCTCTGGTGTTCCTATGGACAGGCAATAGTTTCTTAGGCTCTTCAGCCCCTTTAAAATGATATGATCGGGATTAGAACTCAGGGCCTAGTGTCTAGGTTGGCCTATGGCTTCACTGACAACCCGCCAGCCTTCAGCAATGCCAGGTGACCTACAAGTTGCAGCCATGTCATTCAGACCCAGGATGGTCACCCTACAAGGAAGAAAAACAGAAACTGCTGACCTTCTGTGGTTTGCGGCTTTTTTGGGTGGTGTTTTCATTTTGTTTTCCTGTCAGCCCCCAAGGCCTAGGACCCAGGATGGCTGTGGGTCCAGAGGCTGCACCATCCCAGCCTAGGGTGATGGAAACTGAGGCAGAGTTGCAATCACCTGAGTTCAATCCCCGTGCTTAGCAATAAATTAATTAGTTAACAATACTACTGAAGCTCCCTCTCTTGGATTTCATGACATTTTGTTGTCTGCCAGGCCAGGGATGTCACCTTGGGTTCTGGGTAACTCTGATGCATTGTGGGGGTGGGGGGGTGAAGAAAGGGAAGCTCTCCTTCCTTTAAGACAAGTAATTCAAACCTGTTAACTAGGTCTGAATTCAAGCCCCAGCCCTGGAGAACATAACATATATAGATATGTTTATTTTATGATTTATACTTACATCCATATATTCAGTTTATATCGTGTTTGTTGGAATGATTCATGATATTTTATTATTTATTTGTTTATTTACCATTTATTTATTGACTGACTGTGAGTGCTCCTATAACATTTATTACATTCATTCAAATCAATTCCATAGCATGTAGCTTTGCAGACATATTATATACATCATACCTGACACCCAGCACTTGCACAGAAAAGGAAAACAGGTATCACACTTGGAATCTTACTCCAAGAAGACATTTTTGGCAATGCTGGGGCCTGAACTGAGGGCCTAGAAGGCCCAACTCATGAATGGGTGAGTGTCAGCACGACAGCCTCTAGCACATTCAGATGCCACGTGGATCCCAGGACCTGGGATGGAGACACAGGTTTGGCCAAAATAGCAAAAACTTTCTATGCAGATGGTAGTATACAAATAAATATGTATTTAAAAATGTAGATACTGCAAGTGATGTCTTTCTTGTATTCAATGACACATACTACCTTCCTATTGATTCACAGGTATGTAGTGAGAACTATTTAATCAATAGTATTCTTTTAGGAGCTGGGAAGATGGCTCACTGGGAGAGTGCTTGTCTTTCATGCATGAGCCCCGGGTTCGATTCCTCAGCACAACATGATCAGAAAAAGCTGGGAATGGTGCTGTGTCTCAAATGTTACAGCACTAGCCCTGAGCTGAAAAGCTGAGAGAGAGTGCCCAGGCCCAGAATTCAGGCCCCACTACTGACAAAACTCACACACACACACACACACACACACACACACACACACACACACACACACACACACACACACATATTCTTTTAATGCATAATAAACTATGAATTATAATCAATCCACATCTTGTGAATACTGGTTTTAATTTTATGTTAGACTGATTGACAAACTACTCATCCAACTATGACATTGATCACATTCCTCTGGTGTTCCTATGGACAGGCAATAGTTTCCTGGGCTCTCCAGCCCTTTGTAAGTGGCATGACCAGGATTCAAACTCAGGGCCTAGGTGTCCAGATAGGCCTATGGCTTCGCTGCCAGCCTGCCAGCCTTCAGCAATGTTTGGTGACCTACAGGTTGCAGCCGTGTCATTTGGATCCAGGATGGTCACTATGCAAGGAAGGAAAACCGAGAAACCGTTGACAAACTTCAGTTTGTGGCAATTTTTTGGTGCTGTTTTCAATTTGTTTTACTGTCATCCCCTGAGGCCTAGGATCCCAGGAATGGTTGTTGGCCCAGAAGCTGTACCATCCCAGCTTAGGATGATGGAGGCTGAGGCAGAGTTGCTACAACCTGAGTTCAAGCCCCGTGCTTGACAAAATAAATAAATAAACAAACAAACAAATAAATAAATTATATAAAAATAAAATAAATTTGGAGCGCCCTGGCTTGGAATTCGTGCTCATTTTTTTTCTTCCAGGCCTGGGATTTGAACTTGGAGTCTGGGAAACTCCAATTCACTGTGGAGGATGGAGAAACTCACCTCTTTGAATACAAGCAATTCAGGCCTGTTCCCTAGGCCTGAATTCAATCCCAGCCCTGTTAAGTAATATTCATCCACATTTAAAAAAATGATGAATATCTACATAGTTATGTTTACTGCATATTGCTTTGAGGGTATTTATTTTTGTGTTATTCATTCATTATATTTATTGACTATTACTACACTTATAACATGTATTAAATTCATTACATCTTATGAGAACTATACAGATTTGCATATATATATTATAACTTACTTCAGACCCAGGCTATTCACAGAAACTCTATAGTAGATGATCCCATGCTTAGAAAAACAGAAAGAATACACCAACCAAAGTCTAATTTATCCCTAAGCACGCCAAAGGCTCACATCTGTAATTCTAGCTATTCAGGAAGCTGAGAACTGGAAGATGAAATTTCAAAGCCAATGAAGGCAAAAATGCCTGAAAGAAATCATCTCCAATTAACTGGAAAAAAGCCCGGCTACAGGTATGGTTGAAGTGGTAGAAAATCAGCTATGAACAACCAAGCCAAGAAAGAGCAAGCTGAGTTCAAGTGCAGGGATGGGTGGGGGGGGGGGGCAGAGGGATAAAAGGGAGAGAAATCTTCCAAAAACAGAGAACAGAACAGCAGTACAAAAATCCCACCTAATTTATGGTACCAACCAACCTGGAAAAAAAAATAATGAACCTTGTGCAGTTGTATAACTTTACATGAGCACATATGTTCTTAGGTACACTTCAAATCTATGATTTTAATAATATATATGTATATATATTAATAGTGCATATATATATAATATACCTTTAAATAAACTAAGAAACCAGCAAATGAATAAATACTTCTGAATTAGTGCCTTAACCATGGCATCATAAGTTATTTATACTAAAATTGTATTCCAAGTTTCTTTTCTCAGAATCCATCTTTAAGAAGTTTGTTCACGTGCCTGGCACAGGTGGCTCATGCCTGTAATCTTAGCTACTCAGGAGGATGAGATCTGCGGATGGCAGTTCAAAGCCAGCATGGACAGGAAAGTTCGTGAGACTCTTATCTCCAATATACCACTAGAAAACCAGAAGTAGCAATGTGACTCAAGCAGTAGATTGCTCGCATTGAGCTGAAGAGTACAGGAATAACCCCTGAGTTCAGGCCCACGATCAAAAAACAAAAAGTTTGTTCATACAGATCATAAAATTCTAACATTCTAAGCTTCAGGAAACTTTTCTGCCAGAGTCTTATGCTCTTTAGGCAAATACTCCACTACTGAGCTACATCCCAGTCCCAATGTTTTTGTTTTTCATTTTACAATCCAGTTTATTCCCAAAATGCTTACAATTACCTACTGTCCTCACAGAAATGAATTTTTATTCAGAAACCTAACCTTTTGTGCTATCAGGAACCCCCTAGTGTATTTCGTGTTAGGCGCTGAGGAAAACTAACATTACACAAATGCAGAGAGTTTATAATTATAGAAATAACTCTAAATAGAAATAAATTCAACTGTCCTGACCATCTAGGGAGAAATGATATCCTTATTTTCATTCTCACTCTTCATGGCAGATGGTCAAAATAGAAACACCAATGTGCTATACTGAAATGTAAAAGTTTAAAAACCTTTTATGAAAAACGTGTTATAAAATCAAAATGTATCAAATAAAGGAGAAATGAACTTAAAAACATATTAAAATGCTAATGAAGCTCTCTGGCTTAGAATTTGTGGCATATTTTTGTCTTCATGGCCTGGAATTTGAACACGGGGTCTAGGTAACTCTGTTGCACAGTTGGGGAAGGGGAAGCTCACCACGCTTGAAGACCAGAAAGTCAGGCCTGTTCCCTAGGCGTGAATTCAAGCCCCAGCCCTGGAAAACGTACTATTTATATACATTTTAAAGATAGGATTGAACTTCCATACAGATATTCAGCCTATATTATGTTTGTGGTGGTTATTCATTATATTTTTTGTTTTATTCGTTTATTTACCATTCATTTTATTGACTGTGATGATACCTAACTATGTATTATATTGCTTACATCCTATCACATAGCATCTAGATTTGTAGATGTGTTCTCAATCATGCCTGACACCCAGGACTCTTGCAGGAAAGGAAAACAGGTGTCACACTTGTTGACAGGTTGGCCTATGTGTTCCCTGATAGCATGCCAGCCTTCAGATATGGCAGGTCATGTCCACTTTGCAGCTGTCTGTCTCATTCAGACTCAGGATGGTCACCGTGCAAAGAATAAAATGTAAAACCCCCAGCCCTCTGCAGCTCGCCACTTTTCATGCTATCCCACTTTTTTTTTTCCTACAAGCCCTCTGGGTCTACGATTCCAGGATTGGGTATGGGTCCTGAGGCAGCACCCAGCCTAGAGTGTTCGAAGTTGAGGCAGAGTTGCCACGACTTGAGTTCAAGCCCCATGTTTGGCCAAAAAAAGAAAAAAAAGAAAAAGATTAATTAATTATTTAACTAAATTAAAAAAATAATAAAGCTCCCTGGTTTGGAATTTCTCTCAGTTTTCTTTCCCAGCCTGGGATTTGAACTCAGGATCTTGGTAAGTCTGTAGCAATGTGAGGAAAGTGCAGATTTGCCACTACTTGAGTTCAAACTCCGTGTCAAGCCACAACTAAAAAGTTAAGTCACTGAGCTTGGCAGGGGGAGTAGTTGTGGAGATGGGAGGGAAGGGATGGTAGGGGGAAAACAAAGGAGCAGGCAACAATGCTCAATAGGAAATATACTCATGACCTTGCTCATGTAACTGTGACCCCTCTGTACATTTTTACAATAAAAACATACAAAAAAGAAACAATGTAGTGTTCAGAGAAGCACTTTGGGAGTAAGGGAAGGACGTCTGAATAGCTGTACAAAATTCTACATGGCTTTTTTTAATGTTCAGTATGTAATTGAATAAACATAACTGCTTCCATTAAAAAATTGTCACTGTCTTGGAACTGGACCAATATTTCTACCATTTTTGGGATTTGATCTCACCATCTAGGTAACTCATTTGCACCATGAGTGAAGGCGAAGCTCACTGTCCTTGAAGAAAAGAAATTCAGGCTAGAGTTCCCACGGCCTGAATGAAGGCCCTGCAAAGAAAAAGATATCTTTATACATGTGTAATATAGGATATATACTTACATATGTATGCTTATTACATATTATGATTTTTATTATTGATTTTGTGATTATTTTTATTTTATTCATTCATTTATTGTTTATATTATTTAGTATTATTATACACATAATGCTTATTACATTTTGCACATCTATTATAAATGTATACACAATAATTTAGGACATTGACTCATTTTTCATTAAAACTTTTTGTGTTGAAACATGATACATAATTAAATGGAGGCATTTGTCATAGTCTTCACATGTTTAGAGTATCTCTCAAGGATGAGCTTTGTGTTTTTATCTTTGAACACCTTCCTATAGGGATTTCTTTAATGATTTATACTTAGAAGCCTTTTCTTCAGTACAAGCAAGTTGTGGGATAAGATTGTAAACCTAGAAATGTGGCTTAGTGGAAATAGCTCGCTCAACATGCATGAATACCAGGGTTTGAATCTTCAGTGCCACATACTCAGAAAAAGCTAGAAGCAATGGAGTGGCTCAAATGACAGAGTGCTAGCCTTGAAAAAAAAGAAGCCCCAGGACTCTCAAAAACAATAGGCCAGATGGCGGTGGCTCACACCTGGAACCCCAGCTTCTCTGGATGCTGAGATTTGAAGACCATAGTTTAAAGACAGCCTAGGCAAAGAAAGCTTGTTAGATTCTTATGTTCAAGATACCACCAAAAAAATACCCCATGTGGCGCTGTGACTCAAGTGGTAGAGTGTTAGCTTTGAGCTGAATTGCTCATGGACAGGGCCCAGGCTTGATAGAAGACACACAACTGGAAACAAGTAAGGATTAATCAAAGTGCTTTTCCTATTTGCTAATTAGGAGAACACTCTAACGTTGATGTACACCAGAATTGGAGTCAGAGGTTAAGGCTCAAGTATTGCACATCCATATACCCAGCCTCTCAGTCTCTAGCATTATACCTTGTGTGCTATAGGGATCTGAAAGGTCCAATGTTGAAAGGCTTAATATGCTCCCCAAGCCCTTTGAGATAAGCAGTTGACTTGTATTATCAATGTCATTACAGTTCTGAACCTAGAAGAGCACCAGTAGCTCACACCCATCACCCTAGCTCAGGAGCCTGAGGTCTGAGGATCACAGGGTGAAGCCAACAAGGGCAGGAAAGTCTATGACACTCTGACTTCCACTTCTGAAAGGTCAGATGTTCAACAGCTTCGTGTGTTTCCCTTGGTGATGAGAAGTTACTTTCATTCTAAATGTTCTTAGGGTTCTCATGCTATAGAAGGAAAGAAACATCTCTGACCCATCAAAGATTCAAATGAAGTTCTCAGGATTCAATCCTTACTCCGGCTAGCCAAAAGAACTCCAGTGTATTTGAAGGACAGAAAACAGGTTCAAAAGCCAGGCTAGGTACAGAGACCTAGGCCTGTAGGATTAGGAGGCAGAATGTACACACTCAACAGGGAAGTGAGCTGCAAAACCACCTCATTCATTCCAGGCACAGTCACCAATGGGAGGAAACCTGAAACATTTGTTAGAGTTACACCAGGGTCAGGCTTTTCTCAGCCATTTCAATGACTAACCTTCTTCCCTCAGGTGAAGGGAGCCTCAGGCTATCTTTAGGTTACCAATACAGAGTCAGTTTAGTGGGGGAGAGGGGAGGAAGAGACTAGAAAAACCTTGCTCTCTGGTCTCAGGGAGTGGGTTTTTGACTCTCCATCTGTCAGGTTTGAAGGCCCTTCTTCTACCTCTAACAGTCCTTTCTCCTTCCTTCATTCTCCACATCATTAATGTAAATCCCCAGTCCAAGATGAGACAAGGCCTTTTCTCTTCTGTTTCCAAGAACCTGAGTTAGAACCTTGCTTTGTCTTCTTGTCTCTAGGGTCCTTTGCTGCCTGAGAAGTGGGAAAGAGACAGTCTTCCTACGTTGTGGTTGTGTGAAGGCATTGCTGGTGACCTGACACAATAAAGAAGGCCTCATGACTGGGAATTGTTCCATTCTTTCCTCCTGACATCCAAGACCAGATTGATGTATCATTTTTCTATCTATCTATCTATCTATCTATCTATCTATCTATCTATCTATCTATCTATCTATCTATCTATCTATCTATCTATCTATCTATCTATCTACCTACCTACCTACCTAGCTATCTCTTTGATATTTCTTGGGTTGAACTCCAAGCTTAGGCACTTTCCCTAGCACCCTACTACTTGAGCCACAGCACCAATTCTGGCTTTTTCTGTCTATGTGCTACTGAAGAATAGAACCCACGACTTCTTGCATGCTAGGCAAGCACTCTCTCACTAATCTACATTCCCAGCCCCCTCATCTTTTTTTCTTAATCGTAGTTTTTACATAAGTATGATACAGTTTGTGTCCTCAAGTTTAATTTTTCTGAATACCAGTTATTTCTACACACTGTGATTTTCTTTTCCCCTGAATGATTTGTTACTGTTCCTGCATTGGCCTCATAATAAAATGTAAATAAAGGCTGCTGAGAGCTTCAATGTGCATCATATAAGGACACAGGCCTATAAAATAAGCAACTCCCAGGCTTTTCCTCCTGGTCTGGCCTGTATCACCTGCTCGACTTTCTCTCTCAAAACTGGAGCTCTACCCTCTAAGCTACTGCTCCACTTCTGGTTTTCTGGTGGTTTATTGGAGACAAGAATCTCACAGAAATTCCTGCTAGGACTGGCTTTGAATGGTGATCTCTTGAGGAGGCTTTAAGTAGCTTTCCTCAGGGATTCCCCTAGGAGCCACTCCACACAAACCTTTAGTCTAAATGTCGAGAGGTACTAGAGAAAACAGAAACATGAAGATGCTTCTAGTGTGTTCTAGATAATTAAGGTTGGAGACACAAAACACTCATAATTATTAGATCACTTTAAAGGCAAAAGGAGCAATGCAGACAGTATGAGGATTGCTCCAGCTTTCAGTCCTCTCATCATGAGAGAGTAAATTCACTGCAGCTCAATGTTAAGTGACAGAACTGGCATGTCCTGTGGACATTTGCTCCGGTGACACTCATTTCTCACTTTTGGCTTCAAACCTGTGACCAGAGTGGAAGATGAGGAGAGAAAATCCTTCTCAGAGAAGGCAGCTATAAAGAACATTGGGTAGTCTCTTATAAGTTCAAACCATTGGAATGACCCATTAAGAAGTCAGATTTTCCAGATTAAAATATGGAGAAGAAAAGAAAGAAAGTGCCAGTGACTGCTCA
Organism: Dipodomys spectabilis; assembly: GCF_019054845.1. Taxonomy (NCBI): domain Eukaryota; kingdom Metazoa; phylum Chordata; class Mammalia; order Rodentia; family Heteromyidae; genus Dipodomys; species Dipodomys spectabilis. Next base: position 3,660 of record NW_024870734.1, on the reverse strand, counting down.
CTGCAATTCCAGATCTTCAGGAGGCTGAGATGTAGAGAATCTGAATTTAAACCCAGCCAGCATAAAAAAGTCCTTGACACTGTCTAAGAGGTCACAGAAAACCCCAGAAGTGGGGCTTTGACTCAAGCTTAATACACTGGTCTTGACTGAAAGGGGCTCAGGGAAAATGCCCAGGCTCATGGTTCAAACCCAGGACCTGCCCCCTCATAAAGAACCTGTACCTCCATGTCTTTGTGTATGTATGGATGTATTCCTATAGGTGAAGCTCCAGAGTAGCTATGATGAATGTCACCAACCTAGGAAATTTGTATTCAATACAATGAGTTCATAACACAGAGATTGCTTTTAGACATTGCGTGTTCCAGGGTTCCCCTCACTGCTTCCAGTGTAGCCTGAGGGTTTCTCTGCATCCCAGGCCTGCTGAAAGAAGTCTCTCTCATTTTCTGGACACGCAGACAAAAGCCCTCAGTCCTGTATAGCTGTGTAACAAACAACTCTATTTGGGCCAATTAGTGCGGAGGAATGTGGGCAGGCTCTGAAGGTCAGGAGAAAAAGTCCTCTTTGTACCCCAAGCTATCTCTATTCCCAGTGCTCTGCTTTGACAGGAAACCGTCATTTGTGCCATATCCCATGGCAGTCCAAGTACTATGCACTTATCCTCCCTTTGTGAGACTATATTCTGGTGTTCAGATACAGTGCTCAATATAATTCAGGAGTCCTTCTGGCTGACAACTAGGGCACTGAACCTAATGAAATGTTTCATTGAGGGTAATGATGGGCCTATGATGCCTCTCCTAGGTTTCTGGAAGCTTGTGAAATCCAAGCATGTGTTGGATATCACAAAATTCCTGTCATCTACATCTGGTGAAGCTCATCACATTTTGAAACCTTTGACCTCTCCTAGTCAGACCTTGGGGGCTAGGTTTTGGCGTTGAACATAGGGCCTGGGTGCTCAGGGCAGAAGTCTAATGCTTTACCATTTTGTGTCACAGCTTCACTTCTGCTTTCTCTGTGTGTGTGTGTGTGTGTGTGTGTGTGTGTGTGCATACACTAGTCCTGGAGCTTGAACTCAGGACATGAACACTGTACCTAGTTTCTCCTGTACAAGGATTGTACAAGGATTGGAGCTTGGTTGTGGTGGTATACCTCTGGCTAAGTCAGGTTAGATGGCAGCTGTCAGCACCAGACACCCGGCTTGCTCTGTGATGAGGTATTTGAAGTCTTATCTTTATAGAGTTGCAGTCACAACATTCAATCTTTTTTTTCATGCCCATCCTGGGTCTTGAGTAACTGTCTAGACACAGTTCCTAAGTTTTATGCCCAAAGCTAGTGCTCAACTGCTTGAGCAACAGCACAACGTCCGGATTTTTATGTGCATGTGGTAGTGAGGAATTGAATCCAGGGCTTTGTATATACTAACCATCACTATACCACTGAGCCCCAGGAGTGACAAGTATATAAAAAGATAAATGTGTACATTGGCATATATATATATATAAAGAGAATGATGTCTGTATATTATGAAATTACATATATTACTACCAATTATTGTAAATTAAATTATTCCTTCCATTTTTAAGTATCATGGTTGAATACATAATAAAGTATTAATTTAAAATTAGTCAATGTAGTATAATTGTTGTGTATAATTTTATAGTATACTCATACACTAACTACTAATTTAATTGCTACTTTTATAACATTTGTATGGATGTATATTGGAATGCATTTCTTAGAATCTCCCGCCAATCATTAGTGGCAGTCCCGGGAATCGACCTCCAGGCCTAAGTTGAGGTTTTATCTATGGCTTCCCTAATAGCCAGCCAAACATCAGTATGCAAGGTCATGTACACTTTCTGGGCCTTGTCATTTAGACCCAGTATGGTCACAATGCAAAGGGGAAGAAATGTAAAACCACCTTCTTGAACTTCTTAGTTTTATCCTTCTCTTTTTTATTTATTTATTTTTTGCCAACTCTGATATTTGAACTCGGGTTCTAGCTTCCAGGATCTGTGGCAAAAATGCTGAGACCTGAGTTCAAGGTCCGTGCTGTGCCAAAACTTAATAAAATAAGGCCCTGGCTTGGAATTTGCACCATATTTCTGGCAGGCCTGGGATTTGAATTCAGGGTCTGGGTCACTCTGTGGCACTGTGGGTGAAGGGGAAGCTCACCTTCCTTGAAGACAAGAAATTCAGACCAGTTCCCAGGGCCTGAACTGAAGCCCCAGCACTGGAAAGAATAATATTCATATATGATATCTATTCACATACATGGTTTTAGTGAGTATGACGTTTATTACCCTTATTTATTTAGTATTATTACCCATATAACATTTCATTTATTACATCCTATCACATAGGATGTATTTGCATATGAATTATACTGACACCCAGGACTTTTTTTCAGGAAAAAAATGTGTCAAAAGTGGCTCCTTAATCCATGAATAAACATTTGGCCATGCTGGGATTTCAACTCACAGCCTACAATGGCCAATCCATAAATGGAGTTACAGTCCTAGCACACCAGCCTCTGGCAAACTCAGCTGCCAGGAAGTTCTGAGGACCTGTGATCAAGCCAGAGTAATGCCCAATACATACATTGATAGATGTGTAGATTGCTGTATATATGTGTGTGTGTGTGTATGTGTGTGTGTGTGTGTGTGTGTGTGTGTGTGTAGAGAGAGAGAAAGAATGTGAGGATATAATTAAATTATATATATATATAGTTACCAATTATTAGTTATTAACTTATGTCTCCATTGAATGAAGTATCATGGTTGAATACTTATAAAAACATTAATTAAAAATTAGTCAATATCCTTCCATTAGGGGAATCATAGCATGGTGCTAAAATGGAAGATATAAATTCAACAACTTTTGTGTTCTAAAATAGAATAATGAAATAACTGCAAATTTAATTATTATTTTGATAGCATTCACATAAATAGAAACTAGTTTGTCAGGATCTCCCTCCATTTGGGTGTGGCAGTCCTACATTCGAACTCCAGGGCTGGGTAGTTTACTTTGAATGCAAACCATTGGAATGACACTGTGAAGATTTAAGATTTAAGATTTAAGAAGAAGGAGAAGGAGAAGGAGAAGGAGAAGGAGAAGGAGAAGGAGAAGAAAAGGAGAAGGAGAAGGAGAAGGAGAAGGAGAAGGAGAAGGAGAAGGAGAAGGAGAAGGAGAAGAAGAAGGAGAAGAAGAAGGAGAAGAAGAAGGAGAAGAAGAAGCAGAAGAAGAAGGAGAAGAAGAAGGAGAAGAAGAAGCAGAAGAAGCGAAGAAGCAGAAGAAGGAGAAGAAGGAGAAGAAGGAGAAGAAGGAGAAGAAGAAGAAGAAGAAGAAGAAGAAGAAGAAGAAGAAGAAGAAGAAGAAGAAGAAGAAGAAGAAGAAGAAGAAGAAGAAGAAGAAGAAGAAGAAGAAGAAGAAGAAGAAGAAGAAGAAGAAGAAGAAGAAGAAGAAGAAGAAGAAGAAGGAAAGAAGAAGGAGAAGAAGAAGGAGAAGAAGAAGGAGAAAGAAGAAGGAGAGAAGAAGAAGGAGAAGAAGAAGAAGAGAAGAAGAGGAAGAAGAAGAAGAAGAAGAAGAAGAAGAAGAAGAAGAAGAAGAAGAAGAAGAAGAAAGAAGAAGAAGAAGAAGAAGAAGAAGGAAGAAGAAGAAGAA